>NC_071669.1:25710000-26955000 GCF_028554725.1 Zeugodacus cucurbitae
ATATCCCCACAAGAACAAGTCTAACGGTGTGATATCAAAAATCTTGCCGACCCAAAACGCGAAATTATCTGCTCACCGAAGAAATGGCGCCGTCTTGTTGAAACCAAATGTTGGCGAGATTTCGAGCTTCAGCGCCTTTAGCTCTTACACAAGCTATATTTTATATGCTTTCTACTTAAGATTTCGACATAAAATGCGCCAAGTCGTTCATACGAAAGTTCGAGTTGCTGAGAACGTCGCCGAATTGACTCTCCACGGTCTTTGTGCACACTCTCAGCCACGGCTGCAATATGTTCTTCACTGCGTGCTGGACATGGTCTATTCGATCGAATAGTAGCCAATAATGAATACTGGGTCTCAGGTTGAAACACATTCACAGAACGTGAATTTTCGTAATACTATAAAATAGCACAATTTGTTAACGTCGTCTTTCAACGATGAAATGCAGAACAATACTCAACAAAAATGACGTGACAAATTGACACGACGATCACTCGATATATATGTAAGTTTTTGCTCTTTTCAATACCCACTTATTGTTACAATATCGTTCCTGATCTCAATTAAGGAAGGTTTTCTTGAATATCTCAGGATCAAAAATAAGAACTTTTGAAGTCGTTTTTCGGGCGGCTTGCTGGGTCGTCCAAATTATAAGAGGTCGGACATAAACATTTCACCTTTGTCTATAAATACTTTTCAGAACATCGAATATTGCAATGTATGTATGTTATTGGCGTTCAACCGTTTAGCCGGTTATAGCCGAATCGATGAGAGGGCGCCACTCTTCTCTTTCCTTCGCAGTTCGGCGCCAGTTGGAGATTCCAAGTGTAACCAGGTCGCTCTCCACCTGGTCCCTCCAACGGAGTGGAGGCCTTCCCCTTCCTCGGCTTCCTCCGGCGGGTACTGCATCGAATATTGCAATAGAATGAGAAAACTCAATCCAATTTATTATTTTAATAATAACCTGTAGTTAACCTGTATTTCGTTTCGATCATATATTTGTTGTCTAAATCACAAAGGAATCATACAGTTAGCGATCTTCGGGAGCACTTGTTCTCATCCTTATTAATCCTTAAACAAGACGTCTTATTATATAATTCTGATTGATTTCAGAATGAAACGGATGCAATATTTTTACAATTTACAATTAGAGTTCCTAGGTCATCTGGTTTTCCCATCGTTTTCTTATAAACACTCCTCCAGGCATACGCTTACGATTACTAACAATCTCTCTTACTGAAACACATTCCAATACTTGTGCGAATCTAGAGCTTGCAAAATGGTGCATTATCAATTTCATAGGTGAATTTCACATCAGCGAAAACATATCAATGACGCATAATCACTGCTCGCGGCATCAAAACACAGAATCCGAATGTGAATGACAAATAATTCACCCAAATTAAAGGATAATGCACCCTAAAGGGATAACGAGTAAATCGGCTCACATACACACACATTCACAAAGAAATTGGCAACTATCGAAATTGCAATTTTTGAAAACAGAACAACAATTACAGCAATAAACAACAATGTACATAAGCAAACAAAGAAATCAAACGAAGGCGACGGCACAAACAACAACAACCAACTGCCAACTGATTGACTGCATAGAGACGAACGAACAGGGCGCAGGGCGAACGATGCATGTGGCCCCGGGCACAAAAGGGTTAAATGCCGCTATTGTAAGTGGCGGCAAACATCCTATCGGCACTCGGATTAGAAGCGCAATTGATGTGCCAGCCGCCGGGCACCAGTCAATACATTCGTTCGATTACTGAATGGACTCGAGAAATTCGCACATCGTTTCTGCACATTAGCAAGACGCACCTTCAGCACATGCGTCCCGATGCGTCCATTGATATGTGCGCCGACATTGCAGCTTAGTCGGTTTGTATTGGCGAAATAATTCACCTTTGAATGGAACTGCACAATATCATTCATTTCTTTTCGCATTCTCTTTATTGTGTTTGTTATTAATCCGAGCGCTTATTTTTGATCTCAACCGCAAACATTGTCATTATATTCTTTGGGTAACACAATGCTTGGTATTCGCATATAAAAAATGTAAAAATTGTTTATTACGAATTTTGGGTTCTATACAGGTAATGCAAAGAATTCACCAAAATTCTCCTATTCTCTAAAAGGGAACTTTGTTATTTAAAGTCAGGGGCGCAATAGAAAAGTAGCTGTTTAAATATAGTCTCTCGTTTAATAAACTCAGGTCAGGAAACGTCAAGCTACTAAGTTAGTTTCTAAAATAAAAAGGCCACAGTTCGGAACTGGTACTAGATAAAAAGAAGAAGAACTTTGAGGCAGTGCAAAGTCGTGACTTATTATGAAGTCAAAGGATACCATTTTTAACTAATTGTTCGCTATCAATACATTTCCATTCTTATGTGCGGTTTTCATTACGTCAAAATCAATTGCAGCCAAAGTCAAACCTAGTCAAATGGTAGTAAATTCAATTGTATAGCATTTGCTGCGAAATGTCACCACAATTGAATCATTTCACTGGAAATTGTACTATTGTCGAATGTCATGGATTCTGACATAACATACTCGTAAAACAGGTTTCGATTTTGAAGTCGGGAATTGTCACGACGGTGAAATTTTTGAATAGAAATTATTATACACTCGCAACATGTTGCATAGAAAATGGGCGATTTCGGTTAACATCTTCTCCTACTTCTCATATAGTTAATACCATTCTGAAGACTCTCTTATTCATTCACATTGTAAACCAATGAAGATGACGGAACAAAACTTTATACAAACAATGAAATTGAGTTATGCATGACTCATTTAAAAATTGTTAAAATCGGACCATAAATTTTCAAGACATGAAAAATCCAATACCAATGGATAATTTTTAATGAAATTCAAATGGAATTTTTTTTCTTCTAATAACGTGTCTCATAGTTCATAACTTGCTATTGCTCCCATATACCTAGGGATGCAAACGATGTATCGATGTTTTTGAAACATCGATGTTTTCGTCAATAAGCATCGATGTCAGCCATCGATGTCTCGAATCTAAAAACATCGATGCATCGATGTCACTTTCAACGATGTTTTATGTCGATGTTGTGTATAAAAATTTTACTTCACACCTTCACACTTTTTCGGGTATTAACCCGAGACCCTCTATTTGGATACGCTTTATTACATTGGAATTAGATTTTTGTAAAATACGGAGAATTCGTTAAGGGAATGTGCGCTTGGACCTGCGGTTACTTTTATGATTTATTTATACAATTTACATAATTCTGGCGTAGGATACTGCGTTTGATCAGAGATTCAAATTACTTAATTTTAAAGATGATAGGGCTAAAGGCTAATCACGCTGATACAACGGAATCTTCGGATGAGTGTGAAACAGAATACTTGTTTGATGTTTGGAACCAGAATAAACATTTGGTCCACAAAAAGGTGAAATGTATGCTGTCAAATTTATCTACAATTACAGGGACGGAAGGTTGAGGAGAAAGTGTATCTCGGCTGTTACCCTTACCAATCAGAAGCCAATAGAGTTTGGGTTGACATGAATACTGTGTTTCCGGAGTTGTATAAATAGGCTTATTAATATTTACACATTGTAGCCTCTTCTGTGCCGAGTAAACGAGGTTTTTCTAAACCCAGGGCAACTATCACACAGAAGTAAAATCGAAAAGAAATGACAGTGAAAAAATTTTCCATATCGCTGTTTTGAAATTCTGTTATTTATTGAGAAAAAACTTTAACAGACATATAATGCTAAGTGAAATAAAATGTATCAACTTAAGGCGTACTACATTTCAATTATTTATGCTTCTGCTTCTGTATCCCTTAGCTTTTCACACTAAATTTAAAATAAGTTAAAAAAGTTCAAAAATACATCGATGTTTCGATGTATCGATGTTTTAATGGCCGATGTTTTTGATTTCGGTGGGTTTTGAAGAAACATCGATACATCGAACCATCGATGTTTCATTTTACGATGTTTGCATCCCTACATATACCTAATAAAAGGGTTATTAAACATGCGGTGGGGTTTATACCGTATATCGGTTAATATGTAATATATTTTATGTTAATTAAGTGAGCAATAGTCTTGGATATAATGTAGCTTAGTAACAAAAATAATTAAAATCGGTTCAAGAATTATCCCAGCTTCGACATTCTATGTATGTATAATGATTTCCCTATTTTAGAGGACTTACCTCAATGAGTATAAATGGTTCGGTTATACCCAAACTTAGTCCTTCCTTATATGTTACATTCATATTGTAATTGCTATGAAGAAATGCGATTGTTATGTTACACATAAATGAAAATAAGAAGATAATTATGTACGAGTAAGCACTGTCAACATAAGAAAATAGCAGACAATGCAAATATCAATATAACAGTCCATTTTCAGGTTGATTTACTTCATGATTGGACAAAACTTTCTGCCAGCATTTAGAAGCTTAGAAAATCGAACTTGCGTCCTTGTGCTCAGAGAATATACGTTTGTACATATGTATGTCAATATCTTTATAAGGATATGTGGACAAAATTAAACATATATCGATCTATGGTCATGTGACCAAATGATCTTAAATGATAAAAATTATAAAAATAAGTAAACGTTACATTTCTATTCCGAATATAGTACTATAGTGTGTTTTTTAGAACTATATACATATATTTTTGTAGAATCCGTATGAGACTGGCATCCAAAGACCATCAGTTGATTAGTTGAGCTTATGCTAGTTGTGAAGTAGTTTATAATCAGTTGATGATTTCATTGCATGGAATACTCAGCTACTGAAGCAAACACAAAATTTTTTAATTTTAAATTCCAATATTTTATCTTCGTAAATTCCCTTTATTTACCTTCATTGGTACTTACCGAAATGTAAAATTCTCCCAACAAAGCATTTTCATATTAAAGGCATCTGGAAAAAGAAAGTAATAAAAGTCTGCAATAAGTGCCGATATACATATTTCATCTGTAAATAGTTGTTGAAAAGATTACAAAAACCAACTGCAACACATTGTTGCAATGTACGGAGTGCACGTTGCACGCTGATCCAATATTAAAAGACATTAACCGAACTATAATAAAAATTGATAGGAAATGCATGCGCACTGAAGGCGAACATTGTATGTCGAGTAAACGCCACGTAGCATAAATGCTGTCATTAAAAACACGCCTTTTATCGCCAGTTCACACTCGTTAATAAAATTTCAGCTCGGTAAAGCAGCTTTTCAGTGTTCTTTGGGGAAACTTAGAATTTTTAAGGCTGCAACGAGATTCTGTTGCTGTCGCCATCCAAAATTATTCCCAAAAAATGTTGAGAAGTACTTCCAGTTAAGAGTCCTTATTATACGATTACGAGTACTATTAATACGGATCTTTCGTTGAAACGGTCGGTTGTGATTATTTAATGAGTCAGAGAAACAACGCAGTATAAAATGTAGTTCGTAATTTTATTTTCACATTTTCATATTATATAGATTAAGTAGTCCAAATGGCTACCAGTGGTCATGGACGCCGTATGTCTAAAACTGGTTTCTTGTTGTATTGTAAAATTTTTTATCTGGACTGTCACACATCGATGACCCATACATGAAAATTGGCTTACTTATTAGTTGTATATATTGTAAAATAGCCGTTGACGTTTTTGTTCGAATAAGTTTTTACCAACCACTTTATTTTTCAAAAAATAAACTCTCTTATGCACTAATGGAAAAAAGTGGAATGCCAAAATTTGTGTGAAAATAGTGCTTGGGAAGTCTTGAGTGTGGTGCGCCAGATGTTTTTGAAAGGATTAAGTATGCAAATTACGTAGGTAACCAGAGTTTATCAATGGAGAAGCACTTAAAGAAGGTAAATAATAAAATGAACACCTTGAAAGCTGCCAAATCATATGCAGGTGACCATATGGGGGTACGCCTACATAAATACATATAGTAAAAGCTTGGTTATCTTTAATATATATACGGTTTTGAAATCAATTCCAATAAATTGTGTTAAATTGTAATCAGTTTAGCAAAATTGCTCGGCCTGCGTCACAAAATGACAAATCCATAGTTGTATTGACATTCGCATATGAATACATTGACGTTTACGCAAATTTGCCTACGTCAATTACGCATATGGGGCATTCTCTGGAAAAAACCACTTGAAAAAAAGTTCTTTATTTTCTTTGGCAATGATATATCTTATAGTACATGTAAAACCTAAAATAAAACATACGGTTTTAGGTCTGTGTAACGCGAGGTTGCCATATTATAAGGGGCCAAAGTTTTTTGTAAAAAAATGTTCGAACCGACATAACTTTAAAACTAATGAACAGATTTTAAAACACCATGTGACTTTTTTGTACAGAATTTCTCAAACTTTAAAACTGTGTATCGTAAAAATTTTTAAAATTAATATTTCATAGCAAAAAAAGAAAATTTTTTTTTTTAATTTTTAACAATTTATGCCCCCTTCGATTTTTTTCGAAAATATCTTAAAATGTTCCTTATTTCATCACCTTTTTACCCCCCAAAGGGAATTTTGGGACAGCAATATTTGTATGAGCTACAAATAAAAAACCAACTCAGAACATGATGAAAAATCATTGATTTATGCACTATTATTATCAGAATTTAGCGTAACACAGGATTAGGGACGTGGACGTAGCAGACATTTAATCCCGTTTTGTTTTTTTTTATTTTTTAATATTTTTTTTTATTTTTTTTTTTTTGTATTTTTCAAATCTTTAATTTTTTTTTATTGGGTCAAATTGTGTGTGATCTTAATAAAAATATAGCAATAAATTGCGAGAGTATAAAATGTTCGGTTGCACCCGAAATTAGCCTTTCCTTACTTGTTTAAGGTTTGGTGGGTTTCAAAGGCTGAAAACAAGGGTATTTTTATATTTTTTAATATATACAATCATATATTTTATTTAAACAATTCAGCATCAAAAAGACATATAAACAATATTTTGTGAAATACTTATTTAAAAATTCAGAAAACTCTTGTACAAAAACAGTCTTGGACATCATAACTCATTATTGGTTGATCTAAAATCAATAAACCAAAAATCTTTCCATAGTACATGGATACAACTAGTTAATGAACGAAGGAAGACAGAAAGTATTAAAATTTACATTTTAGACGAAAAAAAATTTTAACAAAAAAAACTCACTTCTTTAGACAATTTTTCGCCATATATTGGCTCAAAAAATAGTTGTAATAAACATAAGAAAATATCCTTCGTTCATTAACTAGATGAAGTTATTTCAAAAATTAGTTCAAAATTTGAACAAAATCGGTTCATAATCGGCCTGATGGATGGAACTTCACCAGGGTCTATCTCTTAAAATCGGATCGTTTTGATATTTTTGGATAAAATTTTAAACTTTTTGTACTATTTAGTAAGAGAAATATTGGTAATCTCTTCCACTTGTTCTTTGGGCGCTTTGATATTCCCTGAAAAGATAGTTGATCCATTATGGCCTGGAAGAGCTTACAGATTTCTTCATATATAGAATTTATCAGAGAAAAACCTTTAATCTTAATCTATATTACCTAATTACGTGATTTTCACAGGTTGTACCCTGATTTGATAACCTACCAAATTCAAACTCCATCATACGAGGCTCTCAAACGGTATAACTTAAAGGTATTTTAATTGAACTTCAATAGGAGAATTATAAATTCATGAACATATACTGAAAACTTCAATAAAAAGCTTTAAATCTTATTTTCCAAACTTTAGTTTCTAAAAAAATTTAACCCAATTAAAGATATATGTAGTATGAAATGCAATGCTCTTACCACTATCTGTATAGACCCATAGCCATTAGGGGTGTTCTGGTGTAGAGGCATTAATTTCAAATCATTTATGAAGTGTCTTTAAAACTATTTTCTAACTATTATCTAGAATAATGTCGCTATTGTTGAAACTACGGAAAACTTGAAAACATATTGATAGAAGATCTTCTTGACTGTTACTTTTTAGAAGCGTATCTTACAATTACCTCTGCCTATTACATAATTTCAAATAAATTTTTGTTTCATAAGGAAAATTAATATTTGAAAATAAAACATATTTTTATAAGGATCCATGTTTCTGAAAATAAAAAAAAAAGTGTTATCGGATCACCCTATATACATATGTAGTTTGCACATATGCTTTAAATAAAGTGCATACTTATTGCTTATGCAAAAGACTCCAAGATTTGTTGTTGGCTTTGGATGAGCATGTGCGTTTATATATACATACTCGTATATGTACATATGTATAAATCTTATACATATGTGTGTGCATGCGTTCTTCGTGGCAACGAAAGCGGAAACAATTTTAAATTTAATTTAAAAGGTATTTTCCGGAAATTTCAAAGTGAGATGGAAACTTAATTATTGAAAATTTAAATGTGTCAGCAGGAACAAGGCTGACGTAAAACAATACAACGATTTGCAGAACTTTAATGACCTTATGGCGGAGAAAAAAGAGTCTTAATTAATTTCAATGCGATTCAAAGAGAAACTTTGCCTTCATTATTTGTGATAGAACATTTTTTTTTATTCTTCATATGATATTTTGCTAACAGAAACTATTTGCTTTACTTATATTTATATATCGCTCATTTACATGAATAGTGTCATAACTCAAAAAACACGAGTTTTGAGTTAAGTATGCAGAAGTGTCTCCATATTGTATAAATATTTCATTCTGAAGCGTAGAAAAATAAACCGTGAAATAAGCATATGCCGCTATTCAACTTGTTATGTTGCATTATTTTTTAACCACAAGATCGACACACCTCAGTTGTGCTAGAATTAGGATTGATTTTCTTTTCAGAAAGAGTGACATATTTCGTGTTAAAACGATATTTGTGAAAAGGGAATTAAATTTTTCATCCTGCTTTTTTCATCAATAACGACACATTTAACTTATGACAGCGAAATTGATTTATATATTTCACAAATAACTAAAGCTTCAATATACTCTTTTTAGTCCACTTATGCTCAGCATTTCATTAAATATATTACATGTCATCAGTTTATGCAATACACCTATGACATTTTTCTATATTTGATAATTAAGAGACAATTGAAAACTTTAAACCGCTCCCCTGAAAAATCGACTTTTTTGAGTTGTGACACTTTTCCAAGTAAAATGAAATTGAAAACTTTTTCTTTCCTTCTTTATTTCTTTATATACTCGTGGAAGTGTAAAATCTCCAATTCTGATGTCTATGGTTTCAATGGTTGAATTTCAGAAACTACTGCAATTATAGATTAGGCATTGCTATTTACCGTACATTGACATCCAAGGATGACAAAAAATGGACTTTGGGCAAATATCCACGCCGTGTGAAAAACAAAAAGTACATTAACTCCATAACTAACAACCACAACCTTGAATCCTCTAACATTATTAGGTCCCAGCTTAAAATTTCATTGGACTATGGGTGCATGAACTCAAACTTTTACTAGAATTAGAATTCAATATTAAACAGACATACATACATATTGCAAATATTCGCATATTTCTTGCACAGTTCGCAATAACTTGGCATGTGTTTATGGTATCTCACTTCCTTTTCATCGAAGTGTATTTAAGCTACTTTTTGTGTTCATTTCATTACTTCGACAATATGATCTTATTCAAATAACTGCAAAAAGTATTCAAGAGGCACGCAATGCGTAAATGGATAAAAGCCAAAAGAAATATTGAAAATATACCGGAAATTAGCCAAGAAAATTAAAGACTAGTTCACACTTAACTGAATATAAGCAGAGAGGAAGTAACCACTTTAGTAACGGAATAAATGAACATAGTGAAATTTTGTATATTTGAGAATGAAGTACAAAAGTCAGTTGGTATTAATGAATGGTATGGGTCTGGTGGTGAATTAGGACGAAATATCGCCTGTCATCAAACAAACAGTCAGTGCACTCGCGTCTTGGCTCCCACGTCACTGTTGACAGTCATAACTTCGAAGTCGTAGATAATTTCGTATACCTGGGAACCAGCATCAACAACACCAACAATGTCAGCCTCGAAATCCAACGCAGAATCACTCTTGCCAACAGGTGCTACTTTGGACTGAGTGGGCAATTGATAATTAAAGTCCTCTCTGGACGAAGCAAAATCAAACTCTATAGGTCGCTCATTATTTCGGTCCTGATGTATGGCGCTGAAGCGTGGACAACGACAACGACTCTTGGGGCAACGGCAAATACCGCAGACGATGGAACGATAAGCTGTACGATTTAGACGATATTGACATAGTTCAGCGAATAAAAAGACAGCGGCTACGCTGGCTGGGTCATGTTGTACGGATGGATGAAAACACTCCAGCTCTGAAAGTGTTCCATACAGTACCCGCTGGACTATATATATATATATATATATATATATATGAAATCATGGGTCTGCGTCTGCGTTTTTTATGACATGACGCACCGTAACCCTTGTTAAACAGTTTTGAAAAAGCTTTCCAGGATCTGGAATTGAGACTTAATAATTAACTTCTGCTTGCGATCTGTTAGCAACGCCGGGATCGCCCCTTTGGTAATATATATTGTAATTGTTAATTAATTTTTTGGATAGTGTAGTGGTCTCTTCTAAATAGAGCACCATTTTCTCTGTAAGATTTCCACTTTTAGAAATGTTTTAGACTTTTTTCCGCTCTTTCTGATGAAATAATGTTAGAAAACTAGATGAATCGAAAAACGGTGGCGAAACTCTGGGAGTGGTACTAACCAGAGCCAATAATGGTGATCACCGGATGTTTGTGGTTACACAAAACACAATTTAATTGGTTGCTGTAGTTAAGGCATGGATCGATACCGGAAATAGTTGTATGCACTAGTAATTTAACCTTAAAGACGACGAGACGAGCAGTTGCGAAATCCAATCCATGCCAAGCATATTTTTCTTCTTCACTTCAATAATCAACTCACAATTAATCTAGCGCATGCAACAACAACTTACAAATTGAAGAATTAAGTGCAATAGACAATATTTGGCAGAACATGTGAAAATCGCATTAAGCGTGAGATGACCAGCACCTGTTAACTGTCTGGCAGGGAATCCATTGAAATGTCAAACACGCAGCTATCACCTTTTAGGCTCAAGTCAGACAGCAGATAAATAAACAAACAAGGATTATGCAAAAATACAGCAACGCAAAGCAGAAGAAACATTCTCCATTCTGGCAGAAGTCGGAAAACATAAGAATTTCCGAAATCTTAGGCGCTTATTATTTTGTTGTCCTTGTCCTTGTGTGTGAGGGGATTTAAACTTATCAACAAATAGATTCACATATGCCACGTGCAGGTATTTGGATGTAAATATGTACGTGCATGGGATTTAGAGAGTAAAAGTGACAAATCGGACTCACGATCACATCCGCATTTAACTATGTATGTATATACATATGTGTGAACAACATTTAATGTCATGTCCCGTAGCAAAATTAAAAGCAACACAAATTAACGTGCCGTTATTTCGCCTACATTTGATGTCACTCTCCGCCTACTGTTCCATCTAAATTTTACTACTCATAAAATAACTCATACACGTACTCATACTCATACTCGACCAGCGCAATCAAATATTCAATGACTACGAATACTCAATTTAGCAACATTTATCGACATCATTCAGGTTTCACCATGTAACCGTTTATGTGCATTATTCATTCTTTGCCTCTTATCCGACTTTATTATTTCTGGAATAGGGATTAATGTAACGAAAACAAGTAAGGAAGGGCTAAGTTCGGGTGTAACCGAACATTTTATACTCTCGCAATTTATTGATGTAATTTTATAAAGATAACACAATTCGACCCATATATTGGGTATAAAGTTCAAAAGAATAACGAAAATCATCATAAATAGTATATGGGGACTGAGGTAACTCCTAAACCGATTTCACTCGTTTTCACCACCAAGATACAATGTATCGAAGACTATACGCCCACTTAATTTAATATTACTTATATAGTATATGTGATCTGGGGGAAGTTATGATCCGATTTTTACCATTTCAGGTACAGAGAGGAACTGTTATAAGAAAAAAATTCAGAGGGAATGAATCACATTAAAATATCTTAGAGATTTACCTAAGTATATTTTCGGGGAAAAATTACACTTGGGCACTGAGTTCTTCATGTTCGATATCAGGGGCCTTGAAAAGTCATGGTTCGATTTTGAAAATTTTTTCACAAGTGATGCAACAGATCATATACAGTGTTTGTGTAAAGAAGTAATAAGATGGAATTCGAAAATGAGTTATATGGGAAGTTGTCGTGGTTGTGAACTGATTTCGTCCATTTTCCACACGTGTCATCAGGGTGTCAAGAAAATGTTATATACCGAATTTCATTGAAATCTGTCTAGTAGTTCCTGAGATATGGTTTTTGACCCATAAGTGGGCGACGCCATGCCCATTTTCCATTTTATAAAAAAATCTCAGTGCAGCTTCCTTCTGCCATTTCTTATGTAAAATTTGCTGCTTCTGACGTTTTTGGATAGTGAGTTAACGCATTTTTAGTAATTTTCAACCTAACCTTTGTATGGGAGGTGGGCGTGGTTATTATCCGATTTCTTTCATTTTTGGACTGTATAAGGAAATAGCTAAAATAAACGACTGCAGAAAGTTTGGTTCATATAGCTTGATTGGTTTGCGAGTTATATACAAAAAACCTATTTGGGGGTGGGGTCACGCCCACTTTTACAAAATGGGCCCCTCCCTGATGGGATCCTATGTTCCAAATTTCATTTTCATAACTTTATTTATGGCTTAGTTATGACACTATATAGGTTTTCGGTTTCCGCCATTTTGTGGGCGTGGCAGTGGAGCAACCTCCTCAGGGTGCCAAGGAACATATGTTCCAAGTTTCATTAAGATATCTTAATTTTTACTCAAGTTATCGCTTGCACGGACAGACGGACGGACAGACATCCGGATTTCAAATCCACTCGTCATCCTGATCATTTATGTATATATAACCCCATATCTAACTCTTTTATTTCTTGGTGACACAAGCAACCGTTAGGTGAACAAAACTCGTATACTCTGTGCAACAGGTTGCGAGAGTATAAAAAGTATTGTATTATTTAATAAAGTATAAAGTTGACAAATGCGCTAAATTTGGATATATTAAGTGTGGTCCATATAGTGGCACGTTTTCTCAACTTGGCAGAAATTCAGTTTCATATATTCACGTGACGAAATGAAGATTTAACAGTTGTAGAAATGCTCGTTCCAGCATTTCGACTGGTAACTGGCGAATGACACGCAGGATGTTTGCTCCAAGACTTGAATCGAAGTGTGATTGTCCGCATAGACTTTGAAATGTCGCCGATACCACGAGCTTCGATTTCAAGCAACAAATGGTCGGTTATAATGTCGCGATAACGGCCGCCATTTACGGTTACGTTCACACCGGCATCATTTTTGAAAAAATATGGATCGATGATTCCACTGGCTCACAAAACCACTCCAAACCGTCGTTTCTTCATCGCTGCACAAAATTAGCTTCGAAAACGTCGGATCAGAACGTGAATTGTCATAATAAAGTTGAACAATTTATAAACCTTGTACTGGCGTAAGTCTTTTGATCTGTCAAAAAAGGCTATTGTAAAAAGGACATCTGCTTGGATCACCCGATATTTCTTTCTGCTGTCCCCTACTTCCTTCTTTACCATAGGGATATGAAGATTTTTGTGGAACCCGTAATTGCTCTAAGCATTTTTGATTAAAACCTTGGTTAATGGTTAATGTTTGCTAAAAGGCTGGTGAATTAACTGACGCCCTTTAAAATGACTGGAATTGGATGTAAATATTAAGTACAACAAAATTTCAATTAACATGTATGTACATACATATGTATATGTAGGTATGCCCTATATGACATTTGTAAACCATGTCGCATAGAAACCCGCATTCTAATAATTTTCTCGTTTACAATCTCCCATTTATTTTGAATTTTCCAAGATACTAAATGGCTATATAACTTAAAGAGGTTTATCATTAAGTAAGAGCATGCAAATTGCTATTGGTATCTAACCTCACCCCCTCGAAAGCTCCAATTCTCTCCTCTAACAATTTGTTGCCGTTTGGTATAAACAAATTCCTCATTAACATAAGAACTGAGTTGCTTATTTAAATTTTAAGCATCACTGGACCCTCAACAATATATACGAGTATGTACATATGTACATGTATGTATGTATATGTACATACCTAGATAGACATCTATATGAGCATCATTTTTCCATCAGTGCACATAATTTGTTTTCTCTGGTGCAAAAGTTGACATATTCATATGGAAAGAGTAAATCATTTGTCTGTTTAAATTCGAAAATTCACTTTATATAAACATCAAAACAAATTTGCATTAATATAAAGTTTTCTTTAAATACCACACAGTATGTCTTCATAAAATGCATCAACAGTTAGCAACTAGAATTTGTTAGACCTTTAAATTTTTTAGAATAAATGAGATCTATTAAATAGTGTTTTTGCAGCAGGTGGGTATTATATTACACCAATCACTCCAGGTTTTATGAAACAATTTCGATATAGTATTTAACAGTGATTTTGAGTAAATTTCAAATAAATTTATTAAAAAAGACAAATATGTATCTGACTGACCAAAAATACCAACAATAGAGAGTTTATGTTTTATGTACAGCTTACAACATATGTATCTGGTAGTGCGAACGAGAAATATTTATTAAGAGAAAAATATCATTGCCAATAGCAACCCTGATTAATCTCCAACCCTCAATTATATTATTTGTTTTTGAATCGCTATTATTAGCATCCCGCATTGATTATCCACTATTTTTACAACAAAATCTGAATTATTTTCCCAAAAATCTGTATAGTTTTAAATACGCGAAGTAACCCCTGGATGAGTGACAGTTTATCTTCATAGAGAAGAGGCGTGACTGTGTGATGCACTTAGCTATTAATGGTCACGGATATGTGTCCAAATTAAGGCGATATTTATTTATGTGTGTATGTATGTATGTATATAATGACAATATTGTTGAAATCTAAAATAATTACGAAGTAAAATATAATTAGGAAATTATGTGCTTATAGACAACTGCATATAAATACAGCGTATAGTTCATAGTTCTGGTATAGATGTGTGTACATTCTTGTACGTATGATTACGGATGATCAAAATTTTGTTCATTAAAAGAAACAATTTGTTTAAAAATTATGGTGTATTTTTATAATTGGTCTAAAACTTTTTTGATCAAATCAATATTTTGACAATTTTATCGTAGGCAAGGGTGATCCAAGTAGACGTACTTTTTTCAATCGCCTTTTTTCGGCAGATTACGTGTGATTACGCGTGTCAAGCTGTCATGTTATTTTGGTTCAGCATTGCTAGTCATTTCATCATAGAAAGACTTACGTCTAAACAACGTTTATAAATTGTTCAACTTTATTTCGTAAATTTACGTTCTGTAAAAAATGTGTAATCGGCCTACTGAGCGTACCAAAATATAGCAGCCATAGCTGAGAATGTACACGAAGACCGTTGAGTGTCGATTCGGCGACTTTGCAGCAACTCGGACTGACGTGTGGAATAATTTGGTGCATTTTATGTCGAAATCTTAAATTGAAAGCGTACAAAATACAGCTTGTGCAAGTATTGAAGCCGCTCGACCTTCCCAAACGGCATCGCGTCGATCTATGGGTTCTTGAAAAGCTCCGTTTTCGAACAAAATTCTGTTCAGCAATGAGGTCCATTTCTGGCTCAATGGGTATGTAAACAAGAAAAATTGCCGCATTTGGGACGACGGGCAACCTGAAGACATTCCAGAGCTGTCATTTTATGCAGAAAAAACACCGGTTTTGTGGGATCATCGGTCCGTATTTCTTCAAAAATGCTGCAGGTGAGAACGTAACCGTAAATGGCGACCGTTGCCACGCCATGTTAACCGACTACTTGATGCCTGAAATTGAAGGCCATGATCTCGGCGACATTTGGTTTCAACAAGACGGCGCTGCTTCCCACACAATCAATCAATTAATTTATTGAGAGAACACTTCGGTGAGCAGGTAATTTCACGTTCAGGGCTGGTCGATTGATCACCAAGATCGTATGAAATCACTCCATTAGACTTTCCCCTGTGTGGAAATGTAAAGTCTAAAGTCTATGGGGACAATCCCGCTTCGATTCAGGTCTTTGAGAAAAACATCACGCGTGTCATTCGCCAGTTATCAGTCGAAAAGCTCGAACGAGTCATCGAAAATTGGACTCACAGGATGGACCATCTGAGATGTAGCCAAGACCAACATTTGAAAGAGATAATCTTTTAAAATAAATGCCGAAGAATTCGTTTCGAATGATAATAAACATTCCCCATCAAATTTTTTTATTTTGATTTTTAAGAAGAGAACCTCGAATTGGATCACCAAAATCCTATTATTACATTCAATTCCTTGGGAAATTCTATGAATTCCGAATTCAGTCTAATATTCAACACTATTCAAGAACATATTCAATTGGCAAACACTTCTAGAGTTAAAGTATGGTAAACACATTTTGTATTCATTCCTATTTCATTGCTACTATACATTTACTAAAGTCCCCAATGTGCATCCCAACGGCCTTGTCATATTGTCTGTGCAACAGTCAGGTATACAATTTTCCAAAACATTAAACAAATGCAAAAAGCGTATAAAATGTCACTTTTTTGAAGATTTTTCCTATAAATAAAAATTAATTTCGTAACAGTTACGCCTCTTGCGAAATCCTGGTTGCAGTAAGCCCCTTCCCAGCCACCACTTCGCCTGGTGCGGCTATGATTTTCGCACTAGAATACAATTCGAAAATGAGCGAATACAAAAAGGACCAACAAGGCATTTACCATCTATTAAATAAATTAAATCTAAACGACAAATTGGTGGCAAATGAGGTGAGGCATAAAAGCGCGTGGAACGAATGATCGGCAAGCAAAAACATAAAATGGGTGAGCGGCGCTGAAAATGCCAACGCTGTGACGGGCCGGGTGTTTCAAGCAGCGATTCGTGCAGTGGTGCAGCAAACCAACCCTCACTATTGCACTAAACTTGAGTGGTGTGTGTCTCTTTTGACAAGTACCCATTTGAGTGGTGCAGTTATTTGTTTTTGGTTTGTGGGTTGTTGCTGTAATATTTAATGCAACAACTTAGCACCTTCGCCCAGCATACACCCTAGCATGTAGACAAAAGAGTCTTCGCTCTCTCCCTACGTAAAAGTTGCTCTATGCATTTTTCGCATACATTTCTATGTGTGGCTTTGAGTGCATCTCTCTCACTGCATTGTCATTGTACATTGCACAAACTGTGTTTCACTTTTTTGTGTCCATTAGAAGTATTTATATTTTATTTGCTCTAATGCGACACTCGAAACTCTACAGGGAAATCAAATGAAAATTTATTGTCAACCACTTTTAACTGACAACTGGAAGTAATTGCGTAAGTGAACGGTATTCGATTGTCCCCTTCTGCATTCCTCTCTTTCCCTCAAACTATCACTTTGTTTTTTTTTTCAGTTGTACTGAGATATTGTAAATACTTTTAATTTAGCGTTAAATTTCAATCTATACTTAGTGCAAGGGTCCCATAGTGGGATTCTTGTAAAAAAAATATTGTTTCCGAACAGATTTGTACTTGATTTCACACAGATAATTATTCAAGTATTTAAATCCTAACCATCGATATTAAAATATGTGCGTGACAGAAAGTGTGATTTTCATGTTACTATTTTTAAAGGGCAATAGTAGTAGATATGTTCTTAAAGTTCCAATCATTTTTGAAATAGATGTCTTAAATAATTTAATTACATTAAAAAATTCGTTTAAATATGGGCTAGTATCATATATGTAATTCCCTCATGCTTCCTTAAAAATTGTGCAAAATATATACATATATCTGCCCTTAACAAAGATTTTCAACTTATCTCTAAAACAAGGTATTTTCCCGTCAATGTGGTAAAACTCTTTTATAATAGGCAGGAGAATAGCAGAAATGTCAGCTATAACCAAACTTTTTGTTCTTCTCTAATTTTCTCTTCTTTAATTTTCTCAGCATGGATTTTGTAAAGGGGGATCTACATTAACAAATTTACTTGAATTTGTAAACCATGCGTCCATTGGTTTTAGGGACAATAAGAATACTGTTTTTATTTATACAGACTTTAGTAAAGCAGTCGATAGAGTAAACTACTCAATTGCAAAAAATGGATCTTCTTGGTTTTCAACCAAGACTTCTTCAATGGGTATCTACATATTTTACAGTTCCAGGACATAACACATTATATTTAATGGCACTTTTTCACCGGGTAGTCATCTTGGTCCGATTCTGTTCTTATTGTTTATTAATGATAATAATTATTATTAAAAAAATTTGTTATAACGTTAGAATTTTGATTGAATTTTTTTTTTTTTAATTTTTGATTCGTATATTACTAAAATTCTTTTGACAACAGCGGTCAGGCCACACCACAGAATTATAGCATGGATAAAGAGATGGACAACTCTCATATCATTGAAAGTGACAGCGCAATATCTAACGTCAAAACCTCCTCGAATTTGACAGTTGACTGGATTGAGGTGGTTTCTCTGATGTGGAATCATAGTTACCATACATATTATGATAATCTAGAGTCCATGGAAATGATGTATATTACCGGGCCGGCCTCAGTAGAATGCTCAAAAATATTATACTATAACTCAAGCATCACTAAAGATATAAAGGATATTTCAAGAACACCCACCACAAATCCACTTTTGAACAAAATATCTTAATAAAACTAATTGCACTGAGTGCAACATATGATAACATAATGTGATTTGGTACATAATATGAGTACAATCTGGAATCTACATCGCCTGATACCTCAATAGAGAATATATCGATATAAGTGGACCGATTTTCTGTCGGCATGTTTAATATCTCTATATTCGCGAAGTTTTCGAGAATTTGGGGGCTAAAATGTGTTTATGTCTCAACAGACTCAATTATTTAAATATCTTCAATCCAATTGCAAAGATTATGCACAGCTTTGTAGTTGCAACGCACCATATAATTATATATACTTAGCATAGCATTCGACATAACATTAGCATATCATATTAACGACATAATATATAAGTAGATACGTATAATAATGTATGGATATTTTGTGACGCTTCGAGTGGTCCTTTATACTCGAGTTCGAAATAATTAATGTCATTGAAGGCATAGCCAAATCTCTGCTGACTATGCAGGCACACACACATATACACATCTGTATATAGCGTATTGTTTGCCATGTTAATTAATCCACTCAAATGACGCCAACACATCCTCGAATTTTACCCGGTTATCTATGTCGACCATACACGTAGCTGCGACATGTCGTCTATTTGTCTATTTGTTCGTATATTTGTCGCAAATAGAGTAGGGCTAGAGTAGGGAAGCACAGCAATGCCGGCTTTAAATTTACCTTCGATAATCCTCTGCTAATCCCCCTGCAATGTGATACACAAATGACGTATGCACACATTTTGTCGCACGCCGCGTGGCGATCGCACTCCTTCAACGGCTTGACACGGAGGTGTTCGCACGCAAAACCACTATTCCGGAATGAGGCTAATTAATGCTTTCAGTCTGCATGTATGTATATATGTATGTATCTATTGGTTCCTACACAGCGCAAAGTCTGTGCATGTCTGTCAAATGGAAATTTCGCACTGACCAGTCTTAACGAGTTTGTGGCCAAATGAAAACCAAGGCCGCGAGGTCTTACATGCATGACTATACATATACTCGCATATTAGGGTTGTGTTTTTGATTGATTTAAAAACTTTTACTAACTGAAATATGGGGTCATATGTAGAAGTTCACCCAAGTGAGGAAAGTTTCTGATTGCCATTCACTTGGGAGTGGCCAGGAACAATTCTTTTGTAAATGACTCAAGCAGATCACGACTTCCGGTTTTAAACCAAGTATCCTGGGTAGCCAACAGGCATCCGTTTGAAAGCGAGCTAAAGTGAGTAAAGCGAAGCCCCGCCTCTGCGGTTGTGCGTAGTGTTTGGGACCCACCAGCATCAGTTTCTTTGTAGAATATGGTCGGAAGAAAGCATGCCTGACGATTGGAATCTCAGTATGCTCTGCCCAATCCATAAAAAAGGAGACCCCACAATCTGCTCAAATTACCGTGGGATAAGCCTCCTCAACTTTGCATACAAGGTCCTATCGAACGTATTGTGTGAAAGACTAAAGCCCACCGTGAATTTGTTATCCCCTCAAAACTTATACGGCTATGTAAACTGACGTTGAGCAACACCAAAAGCTCCGTCAGGATCGGGAAGGACCTCTCCGAGCCGTTCGATACCAAACGAGGTTTCAGACAGGGTGACTCACTATCAAGCGACTTCTTCAAGCTATTGCTGGAAAAAATAATACTAGCTGCAGAGTGTACAGCTGCTGGTGTACGCCGATGGTATTGACAACATCGGCAGCTATAACCACTCCCTTTGTTCTGCTTTTTCCAGACTTTATAAGGAAGCGAAGCGTATGGGTCTGGTGTTGAATGAGGACAAGACGAAAAATCTCCTGTCATCAAGCAAACAGTCAGCGCACTCGCGTTTTGGCTCACACGTCACTGTTGACAGTCATAACTTTGAAGTTGTAGATAATTTCCTAAACCTAGGAACCAGCATGAACACCGATAATAATGTCAGCCGTGAAATCCAACGCAGAATCACTCTTACCAACAGGTACTGCTTTGGACTGAGTTGGCAATTAAAAGTAAAGTCCTCTCTCGACGAACCAAAATTAAACTCTACAAATCGCTATGAACTCTTTATCTTGACTAGGTATTTAGCGAGTTTATTACAACTTTATACAGTTCATAGATTTTTATAAAAGGCATTATAAGAACTGATTAGCATTTACGCCTAGATCTTAAGATTTCGTTTCACCAAGACTACGCCACTACCCACATATCGCATCAAACAATGAATTTATTGAGAAAACACATATATGCGGACAATCCCACTTAGATTCAGGCCTTGGAGCAAAACATCATGCGTGTCATTCGCCAGTGACCAGTCGAAATGCTCGAACGAGTCATCTAAAATTGGACTCAAAGGATGGACCACCTAAAACGTAGATATTCTTAAAAATATAAATGTCAAAAAATGTTCTTTTGAATGATAATAAACATTCCCCTATTAAATTTGAATTTTCTGGGTATTTTTTTTGTCTTTAAAAAAGAACCTCGCTATGGATCACCCTTTATATATGTAGGTAGAACTCCAATCATATTGCGTAAATTGGGGTGGAGTTGTAATGATTTATCTTAACGGAATCTCAAACAGACCGATGGCTTTAGGTACTTTAAATGAACTTCGATTATTTCATATTGTATTGTACACATATTTTCGTTCTTTATAAATGGACAGCCTTAATAGAGAAGTTTATATAAATTAATTTCATCTGTAAAAAAACACAGTGTTTTGAACTAAATAGAAATCTAGTATTATTATCCACGTGAAAATGTTGCTGCTAAATTAAGAGAGTGCCAAAAAACTAGCAAATCAAAAAGTGACAATTCCTACTGAACAAATTTAATATTCATTGCCAACAAAAATATCCGCCATCAGCCTATTCGAGAAAATGAGCGGTCTCGGACCCGCCGCATGCTGGCTTGCCCACAAACGTATTGAATCGTGGTCACGTATGGCCAAGGAGCGTGTAGGTGCCGTGCGCCGCGTAACTCTCGATCGCAATTCGGAAGATAATAACGGAGCGACGACATCTACTTCTTCGACACCACCACCACCGCCAATGACGCCACCTCCGTCCGCTTCGTCGGTGACATCGACTACGAGTGGTATTGGCAGTGGTGCGGGCAGCGTCAGCGATAGTTGTGATTTGCCAACGGACTCTGAGGTCTCAACACACACGACTCTTATAAATAACTTTTATATCATATTAGATACTTACTTTTGCTCTCATTTTGTAGGAAGTTAACGTGGTTAAAGAGACCCAACCCATACAACCGCCAGCGACTTTTGGCGGTTCAGCGCATATTGTAAATGCAGACGTGTTGCGTGGACCTGCAGAGGTACTCCACAGTCCGTTACACTTACATCATCAGAGTCGCTCTTTTCCACCGCGTCTACAGCGCACACCATCTATTTCCAGTCAGTCGAGTATTGACAGCGCGCCATCCAGACATTCAGTAAGTAACAATATGTTTATTTCCTACTGGTTATCAAGCTAATTATGTTTCGTTATCTCTTCCAGGGACACCGTGGCTCTTCGCCTCAGATTCGTACATTTGGACCCGATGGTCGAAGTTCTCTACCCGCCGACCCAGGCTTTCCTCATCATGTAGGTCTAATTTGCATTTCCTTCCAGTTCAAGTTGTATGGTAAATTGTAATTTTCTTCATAGTTGGCACGCTCACCAAGTCCAATGCGCACCATTTCGTTGGATGCCCGTTGCGGTAGCCCCGCTTCGACTGATGTCAGTGACTTGCGTACGCCCAGTCCATCACAGAGTAGCCTCGCCTCAATAGCCGGTGGTTCGGTGGTCTCGAATATAAGTATGAACTCTGCAAAAGTAGGTCGCTGCCTTTCCCCACTACTAATACCGCCACGTACACCTGCAGGTGTGGACCCTGCCATTGGACCGGCATCACCGCTGGGCGCTTTGCAGCCAGATTTATATCGTGTACCGGATGGTCCAATATATTTGACAGCACCTGAATCCAGTCCAGCCTTAGGACGTTTGCATTTGCGTGTAAAATATGACTATCACCTTTTCGATTTGACCGTGCACCTGATTGAAGGTGTGTATGACTTTTACTTTTGAATACAATTGATACAGTTTTGTTTATTTTTCCCATGCAGCTCACAACCTTTGCCCAATTGAGGAGGGTGGCTTTCGCGATCCCTATGTACGCCTAATGCTTGAACCTGAGGTAGACAATCGAAAACGCCAAACACACATACATCGCGGAGAATCAAATCCTTACTTTGATCAACATTTCAAATTCCCCGTTTCACGCGATCAACTACAAGGCAAAGAACTCAAATTACAGGTGCTCGACTATGATCGCTACTCCCACAATGATATAATCGGAGAAGTACGTATCTCTGTCGATGAGCTGGATCTTTCAAAATCCGTGGAGGTGAAATTATATTGAGTTTTGGTGAAGTTTAAAAAGTTTTAATAAGTATTTCATTACTTTAGATTTGGGGAGATTTATTACGTGTAAAAAAACCACAAGAGAATCGACCGGAGCTCTTATGTTCACTGAATTATTTGCCTCAGGCCGAACGACTGACAGTTGTCATCATGAAAGCAAAGAACTTGGACACAATACAAGAACCATATGTAAAGGTAAAATGGTTCTCAAGATACCATTTAAATATAGATTAAATTTAATTGGTTTCTGCGTGGTTTTCTTTAGATTTATCTAATTCAAAATGGTAAACGTGTAAAAAAGAAGAAGACTAGCATTAGCAAATCTGATGATCCCGCCAATCCAATCTGGAACGAAGCGTTCACATTTAATCTGCAATCTGCCTATCTGCACAATGCAGCAGTAGAGGTGAGTATGTTAAGACTCTTTGAAACTGATTTTCGTCATAGTCATCCTGATACCTTTTTGGCCCATACAACTAAATCACCGAACAAAACTATTAACTACCTATGCAACATGTTGCGAGTTTAATCCCTCCAAATAGCAACATCAACATCAGTATTTAAAGGCATTTAAGCCAATCCAAAAGAGTTTCTGAGTCGATTCGTTACTGAACGAAAGCATACGCTGGTACAAATCAGATACCAAGGAGCATTCGAAAGAAAGCGGAGGCTGTCCTATAGAGCTAGGAACTAATTCAGAACTCTCGAATACTGTCTATCTCCTTTTTGTTGGTGTCCGTAATTTTCAATTTGTTTATGATATTCCAAACATAATAGAAGAACTTGAAAGTTACTTTAATATTTTGAACCATGATTTTCTTAAAAAGTCGCACCTTTTCAATGTTGACAATCTGGAATTCAGAAAACACGAATTTGAATGATTAAAAATTCATGTATGCACATTAGGGTGGCCCTTATTTTCCAAAGTATTCCGATTCTCGATCGCTCCCCCTAGAAATATGCGAATAGCCCAAAAACTAGTATATACAAAATTTTGGGTCAATCAAAAAAGGTTTAGAGGTTGCGCAAGGAGCTTGAAATCCTAAAAAATTAAGAATTTTTGCCATTTTTATGTCTCCATATTTCAAAGTCACACTATCTGGTTTCCATAACGTAATAAGATCTGCATTTTATTACCTTTCCAAAATTACCACAATCTTAAAAATCGGTCGATTGACAAGCGTCACATGCTCGTGATATACCGTTATAACGGTTCTAATGTTATTCTTATTATCTTATTACGGTATGGAAAACCAGTAAGGGATAGTGTGACTTTGAAATATGGAAGTCTGAGACATAAAAATGGCAAAAATTCTTTTTTTTCAGGATTTCAAGCTCCTTGCGCAACCTCTAAACCTTTTTTGATTGACCCAAAACTTTGTATATACTAGTTTTAAGGCTATTCGCATATTTCTAGGGGGTGCGATCGAGAATCCAGAAACTTTTTTTATCCTCCATACAACTAAGGGCCACCCTAATGCACATATGCAATTGACGTCAATTGAAAATTCCAAGAGAAACCAGGTCGCTTTCCACCTGACCTTTCCAACGGAGTGGAAGTCGTCCTTTACCTCTGCTTCCTCCGGCGATTACTTTACCGAACACTCTCAAAGCTAGAAAGCTTTCATCCTTTCGAACAACATGACCTAGCCAGCGCAGCCGCTGTCTTTTCATTCGCTGGACTATGTCAATTTCGCCATATAACTCGTACAGCTCATCGTTCCATCGTCTGGGGTATTGGTCATTTGCAATGTTCAAAGCACTGAAATCTTTCGCAAAACCTTTGTCCCGAAAACTCCTAGTGCTGTCTCATCAGACGTCGTCATTGTACACGCTTCTGCACCATACATCAGGACGGGAACAATGAGCGACTTGTAAAGTTTGGTTTTAGTTCGTCGAGAGAGGACTTTACATTTCAATTGCCAACTCAGTCCAAGATAGCACCTGTTGGCAAGAGTGATTCTGCGTTGGATTTCTAGGCTGACATTATTGGTGTTGTTGTTGCTGTTTCCAAGATAGACGAAGTTATCTACAACTTTAAAATTATGATAAGACATTGACCGGGAACCTCAATTTTTGCTACCGGAGATAATAGAAATCGACTTCAGCAAAGTGAATAATTGATATTTTGATCAACATCCTTCGGCAGATTAATCGATTTGTGAGAATTTCACTAAAATATTTCCAAGAATTCATTTCAATAAGGATATTGAATAGAATTTAACTCAGTTCGGTTACATGTATGCAAACTTGAAACCACTTACGAAATAACGTTGTTATTCATGAAACATGTATTAATTAGTATGTAGACTAACACACAACTGGAGTTTAGTTCACATTAAGTTGAAGGCTCTGATGCGTTCAAATTGAACTAAAATCGGCTGCAGTAATATCCTTAAAACATTCATAAATCATGTGTTTCTCAAATATTAATTTTAAAATTATATAAGTACTTATGTCTAAATTTATGTATATTTATATTTAATTATTGCAGATATACGTAGTTGGATCCGGTGGTGAGGCCACAGAGATTGGCAGTTGCGGTCTAGGGCCGCAAGAAATCGGTACTGGCTGCCAGCACTGGCATGACATGATAAATAATGCGCGCAAACCGACAGCAATGTGGCACTTTATACGCTAAGGTGTATGTACACTCCTTAAATGCATGTATTTATGTACATATACGAGTATGTATATATATATATATATATATATATATATATATATATATATATAAATAAACACATACTATACATATGTATTTTATATATTTAAGTATTTATAAATGCAAACATTCGAACACGGGTGCATGTGTACATAAGAATGGCTAGAGTAAGCACTTATGAATTTGAAAAATGGCTGCATTTTATATAATTTAAAATATTAAATAAATTAATTTAAATTGCTACTAAATATTTTAAAGTAAAGGTAAACTAAAAAACTGTAAAATACAAACAAGAGTTGGTTTGTATGTAAAATGTAATGATTACCTTTAAATAATTATGTATACAAGTTCGTAGTAATCAAATACGCCCACACTGAGAAGCATTTTAATGGATATAGTACATACTTGCCATACTATTTGATTTACTTTAATATGTAATATAAAGAATTACTATTCATACCTACATATACATTACTGTAAAACTTAAACAAGAAATGCTTTGATAAGAGCTTTGCTAGGATTATTATATGTATTGTACATGGTTATAAGAACATAAAACAAATCGAAAAACTTAAATCTTACTGAATGGATAATAAATACGATTACAAACTATTATAGTTAAACAGATAAAAATAACTTTCTGACATATGCAAGAAGAACTATAGAACTAAATTTATTTAAAAAATAATTATTTATTCCAATTTTAATTTTTATTATAGAAATTCTTACACTTGTCAAAGCACATACCTCTTACAATTTATTCATTCCAAATTATTTATTTTTTAATATTATTAAGGTAATACACAATTCGACCTATATATTCGCGACAAAGCCCACTGAATCAAGAAAATCAATGGGGTAATTCCTGGGATAATTTCTGTTTTCCACTAACTGTGGTCCATGTTCGGTATCTAAAGTCAAAACTTGGTAGCATTGAAGATAGCGTCGATACCACTTTAATGAGGAATCATTATATTACTATGAAAAGCCATTCAGACATGGCTGGGGTATGGAGAAAATTCAAAATTATCACAATGTCTCGACAGGTCCCTGAAAGATACTAACGATAATACCAGGCTTTTCAGCTGAGCTCTACTGTCTGGTGTTTCAGACAAACATTACCCGTCAATTCACATGCGATATATAGTAAAATGCAATTGTATAAAGATACACAATATACATACATATTTGGCTAACAAAGATGAATTAATAAAAAGTATCTACCGAGATCCCTCTTCAGCTCTCGGTATCTATCCCATCCCGCACGTGTTGTGGTCGTTTGCAATGTTGCGAGGTAGGCAGTCTGTTTTCTCTCCGCTGCGAGACGGCACTCCTCATCGTACCAGCTTGTTTTTTGTCGTTGCCGAAAACCAATTGTTTCGGCTGCAGCGGTACGCAGTGAGTTTGAGATGACGTTCCACAGTTCCCTTATACCGAGATGCTGATGAGTGCTCTCAGAGAGCAGGAGTGCAAGTCGAGTAGAGTATTTCGTGGCTGTCTGTTGCGATTGCAGCTTTTCGACGTCGAACCTTCCTTGTGTTTGTTGACGGGCATTCTTTGCTGCACAGAGGCGGGTGCGTATCTTCGCTGCGACCAGATAATGGTCCGAGTCTATATTTGGTCCTCGGAGCGTACGCACGTCTAAAACACAGGAGACATGTCTTCCGTCTATCACAACGTGATCGATTTGGTTCCGCGTGTTTCGATCAGGAGACAGCCAAGTAGCTTGATGTATTTTCTTATGCTGGAATCTGGTACTACAGACGACCATATTTCGGGCCCCAGCGAAGTCGATCAGCCTCAGGCCGTTTGGCGATGTTTCGTCATGGAGGCTGAATTTTCCGACTGTTGTGCCAAAGACACCTTCTTTACCCACCCTGGCGTTAAAATCACCAAGCACGACTTTTACATCGTGGCGGGGGCAGCGCTCATAGGTGCGTTCTAGGCGCTCATAGAAAGCATCTTTGGTCACATCGTCCTTCTCTTCCGTTGGGGCGTGGGCGCAAATCAGCGATATGTTGAAGAACCTCGCTTTGATGCGGATTGTGGCTAGACGTTCATCCACCGGGGTGAATGCCAGGACTCTGCGACGAAGTCTCTCTCCCACCACAAATCCAACACCAAATTTGCGCTCCTTTATATGGCCGCTGTAGTAGATGTCACAAGGACCCACCTTCTTCCGTCCTTGTCCCGTCCATCGCACTTCTTGGATGGCGGTGATGTCAGCCTTAAGTCGTATGAGGACATCAACCAGCTGGGCAGAGGCACCTTCCCAATTAAGGGTCCGGACATTCCAGGTGCATGCCCTTATATCATTATCCTTAAAACGTTTGCAGGGGTCGTCATCAAAAGGGGGGTGTCTCATCCGAGGCTTTCGTAGATTTTTCATTGGGGGGTGTTTTTATGTGGTGGGTCCCAAACCCTACGCACAACCGCATAAGCGGGCTTCGCCTTCTCACTTTAGCTCGCCTTCAAACGGATGTCTGTTGGCTACCCAGAGGATACTTGGTCTAAAACCGGAAGTCGTGAGCTGCTTGAACCATGTGGAGAAGAATCGTTTCTGGCCACTCCCAAGTGAGTGACAATCAAAAACTTTCCTCACTTGCGTGAACTTCTACACATGATCCCATCCACGTGCGGGATGGGATAGATACCGAGAGCTGAAGAGGGAAGCGAGACGCATTTGCAGACAAAAAAAGAAAGAGGCCGAAATGCGTGAGTACGAAGAGCTTGAGAAGCTGGCAGACAGAGGGAATGCTCGAAAATTTTATGAAAAAATGAAGCGACTTAACGAAGGTTTCAAGACCGGAGCATCCTCATGTAGAGACCAAGGTGGTAATCTGGTAACCGATGTCCAGGGCATACTGGGATTATGGAGGGAACACTTCTCCGACCTGCTGAATGGCAGTGAGAGTACAACACCAGGAGATGGCGAACCCGATCCCCCAATCGATGACGATGGAACAGATGTTCCATTACCCGACCATGAAGAAATTCGAATAGCAATTACCCGCTTGAAGAACAACAAAGCAGCGGGGGCCGATAGATTACCGGCAGAACTATTCAAATACGGCGGCGAAGAACTGATAAGGTGCATGCATCAGCTTCTTTGCAGAATATGGTCGGAAGAAAGCATGCCTGACGATTGGAATCTCAGTGTGCTCTGCCCAATCCATAAAAAGGGAGATCCCACAATCTGCGCCAATTACCGTGGGATCAGCCTCCTAAATATCGCATACAAGGTTCTATCGAGCGTATTGTGTGAAAGACTAAAGCCCACCGTCAACAAACTGATTGGACCTTATCAGTGTGGCTTTAGACCTGGAAAATCGACAACTGACCAGATATTCACCATGCGCCAAATCTTGGTAAAGACCCGAGAAAAGAGGATCGACACACACCACCTTTTTGTCGATTTTAAAGCTGCTTTCGACAGCACGAAAAGGAGTTGCCTTTACGCCGCGATGTCTGAATTTGGTATCCCCGCAAAACTAATACGGCTGTGTAAATTGACGTTGAGCAACACCAAAAGCTCCGTCATGATTGGGAAGGACCTCTCCGAGCCGTTCGATACCAAACGAGGTTTCAGACAAGGTGACTCACTATCGTGCGACTTCTTTAACCTGATGCTGGAAAAAATTATAAGAGCTGCAGAGCTAAACCGAGAAGGTACAATCTTCTACAAGAGTGTACAGCTCCTGGCGTACGCCGATGATATTGATATCATCGGAAGCAACAACCGCGCCGTTTGTTCTGCTTTTTCCCGCATGGATAAGGAGGCAAAGCGAATGGGTCTGGAGGTGAATGAGGACAAGACGAAATATCTCCTGTCATCAAACAAACAGTCGGCGCATTCGCGTCTTGGCTCCCACGTCACTGTTGACAGTCATAACTTCGAGGTCGTAGATAATTTCGTATACCTGGGAACCAGCATCAACAACACGAACAATGTCAGCCTCGAAATCCAGCGCAGAATAACTCTTGCCAACAGGTGCTACTTTGGACTGAGTAGGCAATTGAACAGTAAAGTCCTCTCTCGACGAACCAAAATCAAGCTCTACAAGTCGCTTATCATTCCCGTCCTGCTTTACGGTGCAGAAGCTTGGACGATGTCAACATCAGATGAGACGACACTAGGAGTTTTCGAGAGGAAAATTTTGCGCAAGATTTATGGTCCTCAGAACATTGGCAACGGCGAATACCGCAGACGATGGAACGATGAGCTGTACGAGTTATACGACGACATTGACATAGTTCAGCGAATAAAAAGACAGCGGCTACGCTGGCTAGGTCATGTTATCCGAATGGACGAAAACACTCCAGCCCTGAAAGTGTTCGATGCAGTACCCGCCGGAGGAAGCCGAGGAAGGGGAAGGCCTCCACTCCGTTGGAGGGACCAGGTGGAGAGCGACCTGGTTACACTTGGGATCTCCAACTGGCGCCGAACTGCGAAGGAGAGAGACAGGTGGCGCACTATCGTCGATTCGGCTATAACCGGCTAAACGGTTGCAACGCCAATCACATACATCTACCGAGATTTGTGATAAATAGGCGAACTATTTTTGCAACACAAATTAAGATATTACTGCAATCAATTACAAAATACAACATATAATGCCTAATAATGGCAATACATTCAAATCTATTGACAATGTTCTTCATCTTGAAGAAGTTGTCAACTTCTGAAGAGTTTTTAAATTCATTGGAACAACATTCTTAAAACCACTCGTTTGAGTATAAAATTTCAGAATGATTAACATATATACAACTTCATGTTTTTTTTTTTAATAGGGTAGCTAGTAGCTACCAGGGATAAAGGGATGTTCAACTTATTCCAGTGTGAGAGCGCCTCAAAATTTGCGGTTTTTATAACATTTTGCATTGTTACCAGATCAGACAAAATACAAATTTTTGGATATTTAAATTAAAATACCCAACATTTACTACGGTTAATAATTTTTATATACTTAACGATTAATAAAATAATAGCAATTTAAATCTCGGTTAGCGATATTATGGTATATTAAAGCAACCGGTTTTCGAACTTTCAGTGATAAATAAAGTGAATTAATACGTATCAACTGGCAATTAATGCATTTTTATATTATTTTCCAAGGAAAATTAAAATCCCGATTTACCAAAATTTCTTCAAATACTTTAAAATTTCGCGTTTCCATTTATATTCATTGTTTTAAGTTCTTATAAGTGATCTTACACGGCTGTTAAAAATGCCTCTGTCGTATAATTTTTTTGGCAACTTTTCAATCTTGCCCTTCCAGTTTCCCAATTGCGAAACGTCAAAACCTACTAATCTATTCCAACAGTCAAAAGATTAGTAGGTTTTGACTTTTGGCATTGCGCTCTCACTTACAGTGAGATAAGAGTTGTATATCTCTTAATCTCTGGTGGCTACTAAAGTAAACCGATAGGGACGGCAAACGACGCGGCATCAACTTTAAGAGCGCCACGTCCTACGTAGCGATGAGTCTCATTTCTGGCTGAATGGCTTCGTCAATAAGCAAAATATGCGTTATTGGCCAGACAGCAATCCACACTTACTTCATCAGTCACCGGAAAAAATTACGGTTACGAATTGGATGATTGGATTAGCAATCAGCTAATGAAACTTACCAACTTCTTAGGAATATCAAAAAAATGTATAACAGCTGACCGTTAATCGAGTACTCTGCTGCGCGAAAAGCAAAAACTGGTTTCTCAATTCTAGTCTTAATGTACAGTACTTTTCGCTTTATTACCACTAATTTTATGAACGAATTTCAAAATCAATAATTGGTTATGCGATCACGACAAGAACCTTTTCTTTTTACAAGCCATGGGAGATGAGGTACCAACGGCTGAGCTTTCGGAATTTGAAAAAAAATTACACAAAATACCTTTTAAATATGTATCTTTGATATGCTGAATTGTTTAAATGAAATATATGATTGTATAATTAAAAAAATGTAAAAATACTCAAGTTTTCAACCTCTAAAACCCACCTAACTCCTTAAAGGAAAATGTATACATATGTACACTTAAAGTTTTTCAAATATTTGAATATTTTTTTACCCTTAATGGAAAAAATACAATAACAGAGACAATTTTTCATAGGTATCTATTTATGTACATATGTATTTGGTTTTCAAATATATTATTTAACAAGTAAGGAAGGGCTAAGTTCGGGTGTAACCGAACATTTTATACTCTCGCAATTTATTTATTTAACTTTATTTATATTATATAATACACAATTTGACCCACATATTCGTCATATAAAAGTCCATTGAAAGTTGGAAACCATAATATTAGGTTAGAAGCAACGAGGTCCTCGTGTTCGATATATGGGGCCTTGAAAACCTATGGTCCGATTTCGGCGATTTTTAGAATGGGGCTGCCACACTATAAACATAGTATTTGTGCAAAGTTCTGTACCGATATCTTCACTAGTTCTTATTTTATATATTGTAAAGTAAACAATTCAGATTGCCTTCAAAGTTCTAGTATATAGGAAGTAGGCGTGGTTGTGAAGCGATTTGGCCTATTTTCACAACATATCATTGGGATGTAAGGAAACTATTACAAACCAAGTTTCATTGAAATCGGTCAAGTAGTTCCTGAGATATGGTTTTTGACCCATAAGTGGGCGACGCCACGCCCATTTTCCATTTTATAAAAAAATCTGAGTGCAGTTTCCATCTACCATTTCTTATGTAAAATTTTGTGTTTCTGGCGTTTTTCGTTAGTAAGTTACCCCACTTTTAGTAATTTTCAACCAAACCTTTGTATGGGAGGTGGGCGTGGTTATTATCCGATTTCTTTCATTTTTGGAAACGTCTGCAGAAAATTTGGTTTATATAGCTCTATTGGTTTCCGAGATATGTACAAAAAACCTATTTGGGGGCGGGGCCACGCCCACTTCCTCAAAACAATTACATCCACATATGCCCCTTCATAGTGTGATCCTTCATACCAAATTTTATTGCCATAGCTTTATTAATGGCTTAGTTATGGCACTTTATGTGTTTTCGGTTTTCGCCATTTTGTGGGCGTGGCAGTGGTCCGATTTTGCTCATTTTCGAAAGCAACCTTCCTATGGTGCCAAGAAATAAGTGTTACAAGTTTCATTAACATATCTTAATTTTTACTCAAGTTACAGCTTGCAAGACGGACGGACGGACGGACGGACAGACAGACATTCGGATTTGAACTCCACTCTTCACCCTGATCACTTTGGTATATATAACCCTATATCTAACTCGTTTAGTTTTGCGTGTTACAAACAACCGTTATGTGAACAAAACTATAATACTCTCTTTAGCAACTTTGTTGCGAGAGTATAAAAAATACATATTAGAGCTCTTGGTATTCGACTAATCGACTAACCGAATAGGGCATTATTCAAATAATAATATTCGGTTTGCACTATTCGGATAATCGTCAGTCATCGACTATTCGATTAACCGCTCATTTTCGACTATTCGGTTAACCGTTCGTTGTCGACTATTCGAATAATGAAAGTTCATTAAATTTCTATGTTTATTGAAAAATATGAGACTCATGAAAAATGCGAACAATTGACATTTTCACAAATAAAAACAAACAAAAATCAAAGGCTGCTTGGATTTCAAACAATTTTCATTTATTCAAATGCTCCCACTATTCGAATAGTCGCAGCGGAACAACTATTCGGACAACCGTAGTAGAGCGATTATTCGAATAGTCGGGACATTGCGACTAATCAAACGAACTGTTACAAACCGAATATTCGAATAATCGGTTTTCAGGTTAATCGAATAATTTTAAGAGCCCTATATGTATAATCAATTAACCGGCTTCAACTATCCGAGGAGATTTACGTGTGCTTTCATATGCTATATATTTTTGTCCGTTCACGCGGTTCAATTAAACGGGGAAACCAATTAACCATAGGGTCAAAAGGAAAAGTACTGTACTTAATTTATTGGAGGTTTATTTTTGCAATCAACAAAAAATCCTTAAAATTATAATTACATATACGAGTAAAATATAGAGTAATATAAACTGGCACTTGAAGGCACTGCACCAATTGATTGCCAGCCAGGTTTACTCAAAGCATTTTAATTCAATGACTCCGTTATTAAGATTTTATTTATTAGTTTTTCAACAAATCTGCATGAAGTACTGAAGAATAACCGTCAACGTGGTTAATTCCTTCACATGTCACAGAGGTTTAACAAAGTACCACTTAACCAAATAATTGTGCATTTCTTATGATTTCTTTGAACATTGAAAAGAACAAACACACGCAATTTCGATTGTGATTTCTATAAAGCCATTGACTTTTGTGTTTTCATCACTTGACATTTTTCCATAGCCTCTCGCCGATTATAATTCTTGTTTCTGTCAAATGTCAAGCGATACATCAATTAGCGAAAATCTCTACAAAAGCATGCCTACATACATATGTACATACAAGCGTATGTGTCCGTGTATTCACGTGCCGGTATTTTTGCTTTTTTCCTGAATAAGTGCCGTTATGTCAACGAGTATGTCAAGTCGAGCACCCATTCATGTGCATTTGCTTAAGAATCGCCTGCCGCACCCTCATTATACATTATGTATGTGTTATATAATTTATTCATAATTTTCCATAATTTGTCATCCATCATCCTTAGAAGGACAATAAAGCAACATGACTGCAAGGAGTCAAGGAATTTGTTCAGCGGTTGAGTGAAATGAGAAAGTGAGCAAAAAAAGAGGTTATACTTATGTACATACATGTGTACGTATGTATGTACATTTAAACTGTTATATTCAGAAAATTTAATTAAAAAGTTTGCTCAGCCCTTCCGCAAGCAATTACAGCAATTGTGAAGGCCGTATATTCAGGTATCTAAGAATCTTAGAATCTAGAATTCATCCAAAAAATATAATGAACTTACACGAAAAGAACCTTCAGCAATTTTGATAAATAATTTTTTTTTTCATAATTAATTCAATTGAAATAAATGGGAATTAAATTGTCAGTAGTATTGTATATTTATGTTATATATTTGTGCAAAACTTAAAGTCCTTAAATTAATGATCAAGAAATAAACCCGAAGTAGATTTGAAATACTTCTTGACTGGCGTAGACACCGCTTACGTGGTTATAGCCGAGTCCACAACAACGCGTCACGCATCTCTCCTTTTGGCAGTTTGGCGCCAAATGGAAATACCAAATGAAGACAGGTCCTTCTCCACCTCGTCCTTTCATCGGAGTGGAGGTCTCCCTCTTCTTCGGCTTCCACCAGCGGGTACTGCATCGAAAACTTTCAGAGCTGGAGCACTTTCGTCCATTCGTACAACATGACCTAGCCAGCGTAGCCGCTGTCTTTTTATTCGCTGGACTATGTCTATGTCGTCGAATAACACATACAGCTCATCATTCCATCGCCTACGGTATTCGCCGTTGCCAATTTTTAAGGGACCATAAATCTTCCGCAAAAAACGCAAAAGCAGCTCCTTTTCTTGCTGTCGAAAGCAGCTTTAAAGTCGACAAATAGATGGTGTGTGTCGATCCTCTTTTCACGGGTCTCTACAAGATAGATTTATAATATAATTTTCGACAAATTCACAATCTATAAAGTAAAATAATGTAACATAATATAACACTTAAGCAAGCACACAACTATTGTAGATATCTATTTATAAACAGTTTCGGACAAAAAATAAGAGCCCAGTAATACTCGATTGGAAGTTATTTTTCAATGACATCGATTTTGCTAAATTTTTTTGTTTGAAGATATGATGACATATCATGCACAAAAAAGTATCTGTGGGGACTTCGCAGCTTAATCGTTAAAAAAGGCCTAATGAAATGAATAACGTTTAAAATATTGACTATGAAAAAAAATATTGAATACGTACACAATTTTGCGTTCCGATATCGATTACGCAGCCACACAAAAAAAGTTTTGTCATGACCTAGGGGTCTTACTACGATTGTTGATTACGAACCCGGTGTTGTTTTTTCAAAATTCAAAATGGCGGTTGCAATATGGCGAATTTTTAAAATGTGTCCACTATATTGGTTCGCTATTTTCAATTTTTGAAAAGTACCGTCAAATTCGTAATCAGTAACCCCGAGAACCCCCGAGTAACGAGTTTCGAGCGATTCCTATAATTTTGTGTGGTTGTGTTATTAATTATTTAAAGTGTTGTTAATGGTTTGCCCTTTTCGAATGTGATCAGACCACCAGACCACCAGACCACGTCAGTTTCAATTGAAAACTTTAAACGCGTTTATCTCAAAGCTGTAATTTAAGTCGGTGGACACGATTTCTCGAAAAGTTATCAACAGATCTTTTCAAAATTTTCCAAATATTTTTCAAGTAAAAGTATCTATTGAATTAATGAAGGATATATATTGTCTGATATACTGTCACCCGGATATAAAAATGTTAGATATGGGGTTATATATATATATATATAATCAGAATGACGAGTGGATTTAAAATCCGAATGTCTGTCTGTCTGTCTGTCTGTCTGTCCGTATAAGTGATAACTTGAGTAAAAATTGAACCTATAAAGTGTCATAACTTAGCCATAAATAAAGCTTTAAAATTTGGTATAAAGGATTGCATTAGGAGGGGCATATCTGGATGTATTTTCTTAAGTGGGCGTCGCCCCGCCCCTTAATAAATTTTTTGTTAATATTTGCCAAACCAAACTTTCTGCAGTTGTGTTCCTTACATACTCCATTACACACCATAAAATAATAACCACGCCTACCTCCAAAGGTTATGTTGAAAATTACTAAAAGTGCGTTAACGGAAATCGTCATAAACACGAAATTTTAGAAAAGAAATGGCAGAGGAGAGGTGCACTGGAAAATGGGCGTGGCGTCGCACACTTATGGGTCAGAAACCATATCTCAAAAACTACTCTACTTTCTGGACACCCTGATGACACGGATGGAAAATGGGAAATGGGAGATTCACAACCACGACTACTTCCCATAAAACTCAATTTTGAATTCCATCTGATTCATTCACTTTATAATATATACATTAGGAACCGATGAAGACAGCGGAATGAAAGTTTACACAAATACTGCATCTGCGGCTTCACTTGTGGGAAAATTGTCGAAATCGGATTATAACTTTTCAAGGTCCCTGATATCACACATGGAGAACTCAGCGCCCAAGGGTAAATTTTAACCGAAAATGTGGGTAAATCTCTCAAATATTTTAATGTAATTCAGAGGAAATATTTTTCTTCTAATAGTGTATCTCTCGAAAGATGATTAAAATCGGGTCATAACTTCCCCTAGCTCCCATATACCTAATTATAGGTTTTTCAAAAATACTGTGGGCTTTATTCCGTATATATTGGTTAATATGTGAGATATCTTAGGAAAATTAAGCAAGCGTATAGTCTTGGATATAGTGTATCCTGCTGGTGAAAATGAGTGAAACCGGTTCAGGAATTACCTCAACTATCAATATACTATTTATGATGATTTTCGTTATTCTACTGGACTTTATGCCGAATATATGGGTGTGTGTGGGTATATTGTGTGTTATCTTAATAAAACTATAACATTAAATTGCGAGAGCAATATAAAAAAAATTTACCACAAAAGTAAGTGTCTTCGAATACCCAAAAAGAATAAGTTAATATACGTTTATACATTTAAATTTCACATTTTATTGTTGATCCATATACATACATTTTTTTTACTTAAGGGATATGATAGAAAATGTATGAATAAATATATATGTTTCGAACATAACCACCCGATAGAGACTGTTCTTATTTTTTCGTCCAACGCTGTACATATGTTTCTAAAATTCTGCATTTTTTTATTTTTTAATGTTACTTTATCAAAAGATGCAACCAAGTTTTTTATGTCGGTATACATATATAGCTTGACTTTCTCATTTATATTTAAACATGGAATTTAGCAAAAATACAGTTGAGTACACTCCACTGTATGAATTTACTGAATTTCAACAAATAAATTTTTTGTTTGAACACATTTTTTTTATTTCATGGTGTGATTGTAAATAGTTCTACTTATTGAATAAAAGTTCCTCACAGTTTAACTTATGCGTCCATTTTTTAAATATATAAAAAATATATGGATACACTTTATTGAAACTATTTTAACTAGATTTAACCAGAGGTCACAAAACAAAAACACAAATTTTTCGCATTTCGACCAACGACTATACATTTACAAGGCTATTGCATAAAAAATACAAATATAACTTTTCTTACAATTCAACAAAACGTTCCAAAAAAATCCACCTAAACTTTTGCTGAAGAAAAATACAAACAAAAACCAAAAACAAACATTCAAGGTTTCAAAATGCAAATTTTGTTCCAAAATTAAACTCTTATGTACCTACAGAAATATTTATACATATGTAAATATATAATAAAATACAAAATATTGTTATATACATAAATACTATATATATATTTATTGATATGAGATTGTTGCAAAAATTATATCTCCAACCAGAAATGTTAACAGAATTAGGAAAATAAGTCTAAATATGCAGTGACAAAATATGTAATTGCATTATTAATGAAATCGTAATGTTTTAAGATGAGTCATTTCAAAAATATATGTATGTATGTCTGAAAAGTAAATGATGTAAAATTATATTTAGATAGCTATAACATATTTAAACAAGTACATATATACTTACATATAAACTTAACGCATCTTGATGTATTGCTCTTACTAACTAGCTAAATAAACCAACATAAACTAGTGTAAACATGTCTTATTCCAAGTTCCCAATATTTTATAAAAAATGCAAACTACATATTTGTATAATATAAAAAAATGTACGTAGTATGTTTGTATGTATGTATTTGATTTATATTTTAGAATATAATGAAGAATACAAATTTACTTTGAAGTTTGCTGAGAACTTAAAAGTGACCAAATGACATTTTAGGGGAAATTGTGCAACAATTTGAATAAAGAGGACTTACATATTTACATATATGTATACTTATGTATATAAATATACTAATGTTACTAATATATACCGTTTGTATTGAAACTTTTTTAAAATTCGTTACATATATCAATGAATTATTGTAAGCTTACCTAATTATTTTATTCCTTTAACTTCCTTTTTCTTTCCTTTACAAATGACAGTATACAGTTCCCTAAATAAAAATTTAGAAAAATAAACTCTCTGGTAATTATATCAACTGAAATATTTGAATATTTGAAATACCTTGAATATAAACTTGTCAACTTTTGTTGTCCTTTATTGGTGACATTCTTCGTTTCGCACTTGAATAATAGAATTAGAGAGTGTGACAACTTCAGTTTCTTGGTTCAAGTTTAATAAAAATTATGTTCTAAATGAAAGATATTCATTGATATTAACCTCAATTTAAAATCAGATGACTACTTTTTATACTTCACTGAATTCACAATTATTTTGATCATAATCTAAATAATATTCCCTCTTCTTTCTCTTTCCACTTGTTTCGAACTCGCTGTACTTCTCCTTCTACAAACTTCAAGTTGCTGTGCCTGAACATTGCCTTAGGTGCGATTCCTGACTAATTTAAAGGACTCATTCAAAATAGCGCAGTTTATTATGATTCCGAATATTATTATTATTGTTATTATTTAAGAAGTCGGGTATATTAAAATATGTCTAAAATTAAATTTCTATTGCTTCATAATAAAATTAAATAAGCACAATGTTAAAATAATGATAATAAATGTTATAACATACCCTGGTTGCAACACTTGACTATGTACAAGTGCATATGTATGTAAATGACATAATATGATTAAAAAAATACTTAAAACTTAGTCAACATACTTTCTAGTATTTAATACTTAGCTCAACTAGTTAATAATAGTTGGGTGTCATGCTTTCAATCTGTGGCTCAACCAACTAACCAATAACCTCTAATAATAAATATAATTTCAATTAATTTAGTACGATGCAAGCAAAATATTTAAAAATAATTAAGAAATGAAGCCAAGAAACAACCATAATAGGACCATTGTTTTTGTGAGAAATTAAAGTAACATCTAATAAACATATTTAGTTTAAAATATATAATTATGCTGATTAAATGTAAAACATACTGAAAAATAAATACACATATATATATAGTATAATAAATAAATATAGATTTTTTCTTTTCTTTTGGTAAGGGGATCTGCATTAATTGAAACAATACAGTAAGTAAAGTACACATACAGTAAGTAAAGTGGTTTTCTATTCAAATTAAAAAACAAAACATACAGTTTTACCTCGATTCTTGTAACAAAGAAATATTTTACATTATGTACTCAGTACTTGCGACACTTTACCTCGACACTTGCGAAAATCCATGGTTATTGTGAAAATCCAAGCTCAAAGTGCTTGGATGTCTTTGGATTTATTTGAAGACTGGTTTCGCAAATGGCAATTTTAGTTATTGATAATGTTCCCTGCCAACCCAAAGTAGAATAGTTCAACTGTTGGCCAAATATTGGTAATGTGCCTTCCTCCGTACTATATTGCTGTTATAAAATTAAAATTTGGGTAATTTCGTTCAACGAGGAAAAACATACGGTGTTCTGCAAAGTTTTTACGTAATGCGCGAGATGCCGTTAAGGTATCTTCAATTCGATCATCATTTCAAAGATTATCTGACGTGACAACCGAATTGGATAATGAAGACGAGTTTCAAGATTCAAGAAGTAGAACCATTGTAGCAAGTATCCCATTCTGAAATTGTGCAATGGATTGTTGAACCTACTTTGGAGTCTTTCGTACAAAATGAAGTTCACTCTGCCGATGATGATAACCCTACTGATGGTGAAGAAACAAACTTCGTGATTCTCAATACGAAGAAAGTTACGTCTACTATACGGAGACTATATCAGCAATCAATATTTATTCTCCTTAGACAATGATATGACATTCCAGAAACTTAGAAGCAACGTTGTACTGAACAAGCGAGCCTAAATAAACATTTTAAAGTTTTTTTAATTCCACATAAAATATATTTACATATATCCACATTTATACACATATATTAAAATATTGAATTTAAGGGTTTTTGAATTGAAATTCTTCTTCTTCTTGACTGGCGTAGACACCGCTTACGCGGTTATAGCCGAGTCCAAAACAGCGCGCCACGTATCCCTCCTTCTGGCAGTTTGGCGCCAATTGGTTATTCCAAGCGAAGCCAGGTCCCTCTCCACCTAGTCCTTCCATCGGAGTGGAGGTCTCCCTCTTCCTCTGCTTCCACCAGCGGGTACTGCATCGAATACTTTCAGAGCTGAAGCACCTTCATCCATTCGAACAACCTGTCCTAGCCAGCGTAGCCGCTGTTTTTTTATTCGCTGGACTATGTCTATGTCGTCGAATAACACATACAGCTCATCGTTCCATCGTCTGCGGTATTCGCCGTTGCCAATTCTTAAGGGACCATAAATTTACCTTTCTCTCGAAAACTCCTAGTGCCGTCTCATCGGATGTTGACATCGTCCACGCTTCTGCACCGTAAAGTAGGACGGGAATGATGAGAGACTTGTAGAGTTTGGTTTTTGTTCGTCGAGAGAGGACTTTACTTTTCAATTGCCTACTTAGTCCATAGTAGCACCTGTTGGCAAGAGTGATTCTGGATTTCCAGGCTGACATTGTTATTGCTGTTAATGCTGGTTCCCAGGTAGACGAAATTATCTACAACTTCAAAGTTATGACTGTCAACATTGACGTGGGAGCCAAGACGCGAATGCGCTGACTGTTTGTTTGACGATAGGAGATATTTCGTCTTGTCCTCGTTCACCACCAGACCCATACGCTTCGCTTCCTTATCCAGTCTGGAGAAAGCAGAACTAACGGCGCGGGTGTTGTTTCCAATGATATCGATATCATCGGCGTACGCCAGTAGCTGTACACTCTTATAGAATATTGTACCTTCTCTGTTTAGCTCTGCAGCTCGTATTATTTTCTCCAGCATCAGGTTAAAGAAATCACACGAGAGTGAGTCACCTTGTCTGAAACCTCGTCTGGTATCGAACGGCTCGGAGAGGTCCTTCCCGATCCTGACGGAGCTTTTGGTGTTGCTCAACGTCAGCTTATACAGCCGTATTAGTTTTGCGGGGATACCAAATTCAGACATCGCGGCATAATGGCAGCTCCTTTTCGTGCTGTCGAAAGCAGCTTTAAAGTCGACAAAGAGATGGTGTGTGTCGATCCTATTTTCACGGGTCTTCTCCAAAATTTGGCGCATGGTGAATATCTGGTCTGTTGTTGATTTTCCAGGTCTCAAGCCACACTGATAAGGTCCAATCAGTTTGTTGACGGTGGTCTTTTGTCATTCACACAATACGCTCGACAGAACCTTATACGCGATGTTGAGGAGGCTTATCCCACGGTAATTGGCGCAAATTGTGGGGTCTCCCTTTTTGTGTATTGGGCAGAGCACACTGAGATTCCAATCGTCAGGCATGCTTTCTTCCGACCATATTCTGCAAAGAAGCTGATGCATGCACCTTATCAGTTCTTCGCTGCCGTATTTGAATAGCTCGGCCGGTAATCCATCGGCACCCGCCGCCTTATTGTTCTTCAAGCGGGTAATTGCTATTAAAATTTCTTCACGTTCGGGCAATGGAACATCTGCTCCATCGTCGTCGATTGGGGAATCGGGTTCGCCATCTCCTGGTGTTGTACTTTCACTGCTATTCAGCAGGCTGGAGAAGTGTTCCCTCCACAAACTCAGTATACTCTGGTCATCAATAACTAGATCACCTCTGGGGTCCTACAGGAGTGTGCTCCGGTCTTGAAACCTTCAGTTAGTCGCCGGATCTGTTCGTAAAATTTTCGAGCATTACCCCTGTCGGCCAGCTTGTCAAGCTCTTCATACTCACGCATTTCGGCCTCTTTCTTTTTTTGTCTGCAAATGCGTCTCGCTTCCCTCTTCAGCGCTCGGTATCTTTCCCATCCCGCTCGTGTTGCGGTCGATCGCAACATTGCGAGGTAGGCAGTCTGTTTTCTCTCCACTGCGAGACGACAATCCTCATCATACCAGCTGTTTTTTTTTACATTTCCGAAAGCCAATTGTTTCGGTTGCTGCTGTACGTAAGGAGCTTGATATGCCGTCCCACAATTCCCTTATACCGAGATGCTGATGAGTGCTCTCAGAGAGCAGGAGTGCAAGTCGAGTAGAAAATCGTTCGGCTGTCGGTTGTGATTGCAGCTTCTCGATGTCGAACCTTCCTTGTATTTGTTGACGTGTGCGCTTTTCTACACAGAGGCGGGTGCGTATCTTAGCTGCTACAAGATAGTGGTCCGAGTCGAGGTAGGGACCACGAAGCGTACGCACATCAAAAACACTGGAGACATGTCGTCCATCTATCACAACATGATCGATCTGGTTGCGAGTGATTCGATCCGGGGACAGCCAAGTAGCTTGATGGATTTTCTTATGCTGAAATCTAGTACTACAGACGACCATATTTCGGGCCCCGGCGAAGTCGATCAGCCTCAGACCGTTTGGTGATGTTTCGTCATGGATGCTGAATTTTCCGACTGTTGTGCCAAAGACACCTTCTTTACCCACCCTAGCGTTGAAATCGCCAAGCACGATTTTGACATCGTGGCGGGGGCAGCGCTCATAGGTACGTTCTAGGCGCTCATAGAAGGTATCTTTGATCGCTTCGTCCTTCTCTTCCGTTGGAGCGTGGGCGCAAATCAGCGATATGTTGAAGAACCTCGCTTTGATGCGGATTGTGGCTAGACGTTCATCCACCGGAGTGAATGCCAGGACTCGACGATGGAGTCTCTCTCTCACCACGAATCCCACACCGAATTTGCGCTCCTTTATATGGCCGCTGTAGTAGATGTCACAAGGACCCACCTTCTTCCGTCCTTGTCCCGTCCATCGCATTTCTTGGATTGCGGTGATGTCAGCCTTTACTCTTACGAGGACATCAACCAGCTGGGCAGAGGCACCTTCCCAATTAAGGGTCCGGACATTCCAGGTGCATGCCCTTATTTCGTAGTCCTTTAAAGGTTTGCAGTGGTCGTCAACAAAATTGGGGTCTCTCATCCGAGGCTGTTTTTTCTTTTTCATTGGGGGGTGTTTTTATGTGGTGGGTCCCAAACCCTACGCACAACCGCATAGGCGGGTTTCGCCTTCTCACTTTAGCTCGCCTCCAAACGGATGTCTGTTGGCTACCAAGAGGATACTTGGTCTAAGACCGGAAGTCGTGAGCTGCTTGAGCCACATGTAAAAGAATCGTTCCTGGCCACTCCCAAGTGAATGACAGTCAGAAACTTTCCTCACTTACGTGAACTTCTACATATGACTCCATCCTCCCATATGAATTGATATACACTTTAAAAATAATTAATTAATAATTATATTTTTTTTATTTTATATGAAAAAAAGATACTCGGTACTGGCGATATCCTCAATACCTGCACCGAGCTCGGTTTTCATTAGCACTGTAATTAACCAAATTATTTATTACGAAGATTAAACAAATTCTCCAACAATGAAATAAGTGTCACACATTGGGCATTCTTCGGCGGACATATTAGTTTACACCGGATGTACTGCCAGTTTATTTGAAGATCGGGAATAGTTTTTTTTATTCGTCCGCAGTTTATTTTATTATTTAAAATGAATTCTAAAGACTGAATACAAAATACTTCTTAAGCCTAAATTAAACCTATGTTATTTGCTGGTCACGTTGATGTTTGTCCCGAATTGCCAATATGCTGATGGGGAGTCAGCATTTGGACGGATGCGTGTGCGGAGTCAATAACTGATGCGGCGTCAGCAGTTCATCGATTGCGGGTGAAAGTTATTGACCTATGTTGGCGAATTTCATTATTGGGGTTCAACCGTTTAGCCGGTTATAGCCGAATCGATGAGAGCGCGCCACTCTTCTCTTTCCTTCGCAGTTCGGCGCCAGTTGGAGATTCCAAGTGTAACCAGGTCGCTCTCCACCTGGTCCCTCCAGCGGAGTGGAGGCCTTCCCCTTCCTCGGCTTCCTCCGGCAGGTACTGCATCGAACACTTTCAGAGTTGGAGTGTTTTCGTCCATTCGGACAACATGACCTAGCCAGCGTAGCCGCTGTCTTTTTATTCGCTGAACTATGTCAATGTCCTCGGATAACTCGTACAGCTCATCGTTTGCGGTATTCGCCGTTGCCAATGTTTTGAGGACCATAAATCTTGCGCAAAATTGTCCTCTCGAAAACTCCTAGTGTCGTCTCATCTGATGTTGACATCGTCCAAGCTTCTGCACCATAAAGCAGGACCGGAAAGATAAGCGACTTGTAGAGTTTGATTTTGGTTCGTCGAGAGGGGACTTTACTGTTCAATTGCCTACTCAGTCCAAAGTAGCACCTGTTGGCAAGAGTGATTCTGCGCTGGATTTCGAGGCTGACATTGTTGGTGTTGTTGATACTGGTTCCCAGGTATACGAAATTATCTACAACTTCAAAGTTATGACTGTCAACAGTGACGTGGGAGCCAAGACGCGAGTGCGCCGACTGTTTGCTTGATGACAGGAGATATTTCGTCTTGTCTTCATTCACCTCCAGACCCATTCGCTTCGCCTCCTTATCCATGCTGGAAAAAGCAGAACAAACGGCGCGGTTGTTGCGTCCGATGATATCAATATCATCGGCGTACGCCAGGAGCTGTACACTCTTGTAGAAGATTGTACCTTCTCTATTTAGTTCTGCAGCTCGTATTATTTTATCCAACAACAAGTTAAAGAAGTCGCACGATAGTGAGTCACCTTGTCTGAAACCTCGTTTGGTATCGAACGGCTCTGAGAGGTCCTTCCCAATCATGACAGAGCTTTTGGTGTTGCTCAACGTCAACTTACACAGCCATATCAGTTTTGCGGGGATACCAAATTCAGACATCGCGGCATAAAAGCTTTAAAATCGACAAAAAGGTGGTGTGTGTCGATTGGGGGATCGGGCTCGCCATCTCCTGGTGTTGTAAAGGGTGATTTTTTAAGAGCTTGATAACTTTTTTTAAAAAAAAAACGCATAAAAATCTCATCGGTTCTTTATTTGAAACGTTAGATTGGTTCATGACATTTACTTTTTGAAGATAATTTCATTTAAATGTTGACCGCGGCTGCGTCTTAGGTGGTCCATTCGGAAAGTCCAATTTTGGGCAACTTTTTCGAGCATTTCGGCCGGAATAGCCCGAATTTCTTCGGAAATGTTGTCTTCCAAAGCTGGAATAGTTGCTGGCTTATTTCTGTAGACTTTAGACTTGACGTAGCCCCACAAAAAATAGTCTAAAGGCGTTAAATCGCATGATCTTGGTGGCCAACTTACGGGTCCATTTCTTGAGATGAATTGTTCTCCGAAGTTTTCCCTCAAAATGGCCATAGAATCGCGAGCTGTGTGGCATGTAGCGCCATCTTGTTGAAACCACATGTCAACCAAGTTCAGTTCTTCCATTTTTGGCAACAAAAAGTTTGTTAGCATCGAACGATAGCGATCGCCATTCACCGTAACGTTGCGTCCAACAGCATCTTTGAAAAAATACGGTCCAATGATTCCACCAGCGTACAAACCACACCAAACAGTGCATTTTTCGGGATGCATGGGCAGTTCTTGAACGGCTTCTGGTTGCTCTTCACCCCAAATGCGGCAATTTTGCTTATTTACGTAGCCATTCAACCAGAAATGAGCCTCATCGCTGAACAAAATTTGTCGATAAAAAAGCGGATTTTCTGCCAACTTTTCTAGGGCCCATTCACTGAAAATTCGACGTTGTGGCAGATCGTTCGGCTTCAGTTCTTGCACGAGCTGTATTTTATACGGTTTTACACCAAGATCTTTGCGTAAAATCTTCCATGTGGTCGAATAACACAAACCCAATTGCTGCGAACGGCGACGAATCGACATTTCACGGTCTTCAGCCACACTCTCAGAAACAGACGCAATATTCTCTTCTGTACGCACTGTACGCATTCGTGTGGTTGGTTTAATGTCCAATAAAGTAAACTGAGTGCGAAACTTGGTCACAATCGCATTAATTGTTTGCTCACTTGGTCGATTATGTAGACCATAAATCGGACGTAAAGCGCGAAACACATTTCGAACCGAACACTGATTTTGGTAATAAAATTCAATGATTTGCAAGCGTTGCTCGTTAGTAAGTCTATTCATGATGAAATGTCAAAGCATACTGAGCATCTTTCTCTTTGACACCATGTCTGAAATCCCACGTGATCTGTCAAATACTAATACATGAAAATCCTAACCTCAAAAAAATCACCCGTTACTTTCACTGCCATTCAGCAGGTCGGAGAAGTGTTCCCTCCATAATCCCAGTATGCCCTGGACATCGGTTACCAGATTACCATCTTGAAATCCAATTGTTTCGGCTGCAGCGGTACGCAGTGAATTTGAGATGCCGTTCCATAGTTCCCTTATACCGAGATGCTGATGAGTGCTCTCAGAGAGCAGTAATGCAAGTCGAGTAGAGTATTTCGTGACTGTCTGTTGCGATTGCAGCTTTTCGACGTCGAACCTTCCCTGTGTTTGTTGACGGGTTAGTTGATTTTTTTAATAATAATAATAATAATAAACCCAAACGATTACTCTCCTCCCGCCCAACCGACGCGTGGGACGCAGTCCGCATACGAGCGGAATTTTCCGAGTCTAGAAAGGCAAGAGATTTTTAAGCGTCCGGTTCTCAAACTGCTCAGCAACAGAAATAAACATTTCAACAGCTGTGATTTAAAAATTTATGAAAACAAAAAGTTAAAAATTTCTGAATATTACTTATTAAGAGAAGACAAAATAGTTTTTTTGATGCTAAATACTGAGTCAGATGGATCAAATGTGCTGGAATGTGAATTAAAATCATGACATATTCGGACTTGAACCATTACGTCATTTAACTCAAAATTTGTTCTAGAAGATTTTAGAAGTAATGGTCTAAACTGCCTAGATGAACGAAATAGGACATTAAACTTAATATCAGACAAAAGGAATGAACTACAAACTAAACCATTCAGAAGTTTTACTAGAAAAATTATACCTAGCATTTCTCTGCGACTAGTGAGTGTGGGAAGATTTATAAGTTTTAAACGACTAGTATACGGGGGAAGATTCAATCTTGAATCCCAATGTAAGTGGCCTAAAGCAAAAATAAGAAATTGTTTTTGAACGGACTCAAGCTTGTCAGAATGGGATTGATAGCAAGGATTCCATACCACAGAACCATACTCCAATATAGGCCTTACCAATGTTGTAAAAAGAATTTTAGTAATATACGGATCACTAAATTCTTTAGACCAACGTTTAACAAAGCTAAGAGCAACTTTAGCTTTTAAGACAATTGAATTTACATGAGAATTAAAATTGAGTTTAGGGTCCATAGTAACTCCTAAATCAACAAAGCTAAAATTTAAAGCTTGCTCTAAACCGAAGTTATTTATTACATAGGGAGAAAGATCAACAGTTCTACGGGATCGTTTTACATTTTTTAAGATTCAGTGGCATATCATATTATTTAAATCCGATTGCAACTCAGTCCTTTCGTTATGAGAAGTATATGATTTAAAAAGTTTTACATCATCCGCATATAATAAAATTTCTGAAAACTTAATTACAGAAGGTATATCATTGATGAACAACAAGAACAGAATCGGGCCGAGATGTTTACCCTGTGGAACCCCTGAAGTGACACTAATCGAATTATGAAATAAAACTTGTTGTTTTCTGTTAGTAAGATATGAGGATACCCATTCAAGAAGCCTTGGTTGAAAACCAAGAAGATCCAGTTTTTGCAAAAGAATTGAGTGGTTTACTCTATCGAATGCTTTACTAAAGTCTGTATATATAACATCAGTATTCTTATTATCCCTAAAACCCATCGACACATGGTTTACGAATTTAAGCAAGTTTGTTACTGTAGATTTCCCTTTACAAAATCCATGCTGAGAAAATGAAATTAAAGGAGAGATTAAGAAAGTTATTTAGTCAGTGACAATAGCTTCACAAAGTTTGGGCATAGCTGACATTTTAGCTATCCCCCTATAGTTCTCATCAGATAATCTAACTCCACTTTTATGCAAAGGTATTATAAAAGAGTTTTTCCACATTGACGGATATATTTTGCACAATTTTTAAGAAAGCTTGAGGGAGTCATATCAGGGCCATATTTAAACGAATTGTTTAACGTAACTAAATAATTTAAGACATCTGTTTCAAAAATAATTGGTGTATTAATTACAGTACTCGGACATAACACTTGATGATATGGCACATTCATAGGGGAGTTTGAACAATAATTGGATTTGAAGAATTTTACAAACACACATGACATTGTTGATTTATATTTCATCGCGGACGGAAAATTAGATATCATACGTTTGGAGTTAACGAAACCATAGAACAATTTCGGATTGCGAATAATATTATTTTTATACTCTCGCAACAAAGTTGCTACGAGAGTATTATAGTTTTGTCCACATAACGATTGGTTGTTAGTCCCTAAACTAAACGAGTTAGATATAGGGTTATTTTTATCAAAATGATCAGGGTGACGAGACGAGTCAAAATCCGAATGTCTGTCTGTCCGTCTGTGCAAGCTGTAACTTGAGTAAAACTTGAGATATCTTGATGAAACTTGGCACACTTATTTCTTGGCACCATAGGAAGGTTGCTTTCGAAAATGAGCAAAATCGGACCTCTGCCACGCTCACAAAATGGCGAAAACCGAAAACACTTAAAGTGCCATAAGTAAGCTATAAATAAAGCTATGGAAGTAAAATTTGGTATGAAGGATCGCACTATGAAGGGGCATATTTGGATGTAATTTTTTTGGGAAAGTGGGCGTGGCCCCGCCCCCTACTAAGATTTTTGTACATATCTCGCAAACTACTAAAGCTATATCAAGGAAACTTTCTAGAGTCGTTTATTTTAGGTACTACCTTATACAGTCCAAAAATGGAGGAAATCGGATAATAACCACGTCCACCTCCCATACAAAGGTTATGTTGAAAACTACTAAAAGTGGGTTAACTCACTAACTAAAAACGCCAGAAACACAAACTTTCACATAAGAAATGGCAGATGGAAGCTACACTCAGATTTTTTTACAAAATGGAAAATGGGCGTGGCATCGCCTACTTATGGGTCAAAAACTATATCTCAGGAACTACTCGACCGATTTCACTGAAACTTGGTTTGTAATAGTTTTCATCTCAATGATATGTTGTGAAAATAGGCCAAATCGCACAACCACGCCTACTTCCTATATACCAGAACTTTGAAGACGATCTGAATCGTTTACTTTACAATATATAAAGTAAGCACTAGTGAAGATATCGATGCAGAACTACGTTTATAGTGTAGCAGCCCCATTGTAAAAATCGCCGAAATCGGACCATAGGTTTTCAAGGGCCCATATATCGAACATTAGGACCTCGGTACTTCTAACCTAATATTAGGGTTTCCAACTTTCAATGGACTTTATACAATATATATGACGAATATGTGGGTCAAATTGTGTATTATATTAATAAAGTTAAATAAATAAATTGCGAGAGTATAAAATGTTCGGTTACACCCGAACTTAGCCCTTCCTTACTTGTTTACTTTGATTATGTAGTTTTTATAACATTTTTTGTTAAGTTCCGCAAACTGTCGACGCAATTTTGAATATTTTAAATAGTCAACAAGAGCTCCAGTTTTTTTATAAAGTTTAAAAGCTCGAGCTTTTTTATTTTTTAATTTACATAGCTCATTCGAATACCACAAATTTGAACTTTTTCTTTTGGTAATAAAACATTTCGGAACAAATCTTTCAAAAATATTTAAAATTGTTTCATTAAAATGTGTTACATTTAATTCAATATTACCACTGTAATCAGGATGGTACATATGTACGTATGTATGTTTCAAATTTTTCTTTTGGTGCTGTAACTTCTGGACTTGTACTTGATTCTATTATTCTTTCTCAACATAGTGGTTTTCTAAGGACCCCTTTTTGAAGAAGATAATAAGTATGATGATTATGGAAAAAATTGCTGTTAGTATGCTTCCATAGGACAATGTTGGCTTTTTAAGGAAGTTGATACGCTGTATATTATTTATATGTAAATCCTTTAGAGCTTCTAATGAGAGTAACTCTATGTTGGCCTTCTCTGATGGGGTTAACTGTAGTGCTGCGGGGATTGTTTCGATCCTTTTTACTTCAAAATTATTAAATGTCTGGTTGTTGATTTTAATTGTGGAATTGTTGAATATTACCACTTGCGTTCCATTGATGTCATATAATGTCGTGTCGGCTTCTAGTTTACCGTTGAATTGATTTAATAAAAGTACTCCTGGTTTTATTTCTTCTATGATGGGAACTTGGTGACCATTTGTTGTTTGGCATGTTGAATTTAAACTATTTATTATTCTTGTTAAACATAAATCTTTACTTATATCTATCAAATTGGTTTCTTTGCAAATTGTTAAATCATTGTAGCTTTCACATTCATTTTTAATTCCGTAAGATACATTTTTTCCTTTTAGTATTTCTTTATAATTTGTTTTAATTATAACATTATTAATTCTTTTTACTGGTCTTATAATAATTCTTTTAAATGTTTCTTCTAGTGTTAGTGATATTTTGACCATATATAAAATTTCTGTACCTTTACTTAACACATTTATTATCAGGGTCCGTAAATAATGATTATCGTTCCGATTTTTAAGTAAAAAAATCAATCACAAACAAAAGGATAACGTCATTGTAATCCTTTTTGGACGATCTATCCATTTCCACCATGATTTTTTAAATACATATTTTTATGATTTTCATCACCATTCATGATTAATTCTGAGTAATTTTGTAAAAAATCATACATAATCATTATTTTTGAGCAAAAAAAAATAAAAATCATAAATAAGTATATTTGATTTTTTATATTTTTTGCTCAAAATAAAACTCACTTTTGAATTATATGTTTGTTATTTACGTACCAATGTTCCGTCTTGTATTTTTGCTTCCCCATTGTCTATTGTCACTAACTGTGCCTTACTGTAGTCTAAGATTTTTACGTCCGATATGGAGTTGGATATTAATGTGCAAACAATTAATAGTCGAAAATGGTCCATTTTCCTGAAAGAAGATTGTTCCGGTTTTTATTAGACTTTTATGAATGATTCGATCGGATGTTGTTTTTATAGTTGTCCTATTTTTTTCGGGTACTCATTCTTTCTTGTATTTTGGAGTAAGTTTTGAGCCAATTCTCTTATTTATTTTGGCATAAATGAAATCCCTTGGAGAATAGTTTCGAAATATTTCGTTTCTTTTCTTGTTGTGATAGGTTAGGTCTATTTCTTGTTTTTTCCTGAGGAAGGCAATGTTTTCTTGCCTTTTTTGTTCTAGCTGTTGAAGGTTAATAAAAATTATATTTGAAAACAAGTAAGGAAAGGCTAAGTTCGGGTGCAACCGAACATTTTATACTCTCGCAATTTATTCCTATATTTTTATTAAGATAACACACATTTTGACCCATATATGCGGCATAAATATATTTCACATATTAACCGATTTATAAGCTAATAAGCTCATCGTATTTTTGAAAATCTTATAATTAGGTATTCTCATTTATTCATATATAAGGGAAGTTATGACCCGATTTTAACCTTTTCTGGTACAGAGACACACTATTAGAAGAAAAATATTTCCTCTGAATTAAATTTAGATACCTGAGAGATTTACCGAAATTTTCGATGAAGAGTTACCTTGGGGCACTGAGTTCTTCATATTCGATATCAGGGGCATTGAAAAGTTATAGTCCGATTTCCACAATTTTTTCACACATCATATACAGTATTTGTGGAAAGTTGTATTTCGCTATCTTCATTGGTTCCTTATGTATATATTATAAAGTGAAGGAATAAGATGGAATTCAAAAATGAGTTATATGGGAAGTTGTCGTGGTTGTGAACCGATTTCGTCCATTTTCCACACGTCAGGGTGTCAAGAAAATATTATATACCAAATTTCATTGATATCTGTCGAATACTTCCAGAGATATGGCTTTTAACCCATAAGTGGGCGATGCCACGCCCATTTTCCATTTTGTAAAAAAAATCTCAGTGCAGCTTCCTTCTGCTATTATTTCTGTGAAATTTAGTGTTTCTGACGTTTTTCGTTAGTGAGTTAACTCACTTTTAGTAATTTTCAAACTAACCATTGTATGGGAGGCGGGCGTGGTTATTATCCGATTTCAACTATTTTCATGGTGTGTGGTGGGGTACGTAGGAGAACCGACTGCAGAAAGTTTGGTTTATATAGTTTTATTGGTTTGCGAGATATATATAAATAACCGATTTGGCGGCGGGGCCACGCCCACTTTTCAAAAAAAATTACATCCAAATATGCCCCTTCATAGAGCGATCCTTTATTCCAAATTTTACTTTTATAACTTTATTTGTGGCTTAGTTATGACCCTTTATAGGTTTTTGGTTTTCGCCATTTTGTGGGCGTGGCAATGGTCCGATTTTGCCCATTTTCGAAAGCAACCTCCTCAGGATGCCAAAGAATACGTGTTCCAAGTTTCGTTAAGATATCTCACTTTTTACTCAAGTTATCCGTTGCACGGACAGACGGAAGGACGGACGGACAGGCAGACATCCGGATTTCAACTCGTCTCGTCATCCTGATCATTTTGATATATATAACCCTATATCTAACTCGTTTAGTTTTATGACTTACAAACAACCGTTATGTGAACAAAACTATAATACTCTCTTAGCAACTTTTGTTGCGAGAGTATAAAAAATGAGTCTATGGGCTTATTTTTTGTTGTCGAATGGATAGAATAATTATATTCCTGCACTGATTTGAATAGTAGTTCTTCAAATGTCAATCCTACACATGTTGCTTTTACGCATCTCATTATTTCGGATAGCGTACTATGGAATCTTTCAATGTGTCCTTTGCTTGTGCTACTATAAGGAGGTGTGGTATAAATATTGATAGACATTTGATCATTAAGTAAAGATGATATGGTAGCAGAATTAAGGGATTTTTTGTTGTCTACTATTACGAGTTTTGGTATCCCGAAGGCTATCATTAACTCTCTTATTGGGACTTTAATGTGTTCTATTGCTTTGCTTTGTATTATTTTTACTTGTGCGTATTTCGAAAATGTATCAAAGGCTGTGAGGATTAGCTTCTTTTCTGTTGTATAAATGTCCATATGTACAATGTCTCCTGGGAATTAGGGAATGGGGGTTTCTTGTATTTGAGGCTTAGGAGGGTGTCTGTCGTATTTCTGTTCATGGCTTGTGGAGCATTGTCTGACTGTTTTTTCGATTTTGGAATGCATACTTGGAAAATAAAACGTCTGTAAAATTTGTACAGTAGTTTTCCGAAATAACGAACACATTAATTGTCAGGCCTATTCGTTACATAGAATTTTTCGTTATTTCGAGTAGAGAGGTATGTTTTTTTTCAATAATTTTAAGCTTTTTTATAAAACTCAACATATACTACGTTTAAGCTTCATTTCTACACGGTTATATTATACACGGTTATACAAGTTCAACCCACATGCATAAACACTTTTTCACCACGAGTTAAATGATCTACTCGGATGGAATATACACATTTTCTTTACCTATGTAGACGAGTTAACTCGGATGCATAAACGGATTTAGAGTTAAGTTGAAGGTCAAATCAGCTGATTTTTTGTGCCGGTGTATATTGTTTTGACAAATTGCATAAACAGGCTTCCCGTATTGCCAATGTTTCGCTAAAAACCCCTACCCCACTTACTACCGAATTTTTGCGGCAAACGCCTGGTACTGTGTAGCACTACAGTAACCGGTTATTGGTTACTTTTTGGCACCGGTTTTTTTGTGACCCACCCGTGGCACTGTGGGTAATCGGATGGTGTAGCGAAAACCGTTTTTTTGCAACAACTTCGACGAATGGGACATATTTATAATACGTGGCAGCCCTCAATTTAATTCAATTCAGAATTTACCTCGAGTAGAGTATTTGCCGTTTATGCTTATAGGCTTTACCCATGTAGAGTTTAACCGTGTAAAAATGAAGCATAAACGTTGTAATATTTTCAATTTGCACATTTCTTTTGAATTTTTTTTAGTTATATTTTTAATTATGGTTCGATGTTATCTGATTTTTTTCTCTTTCTTCATATGTCTTCTTCATGTTGTTCGTTAAACCGAGTACTTACAAATATCCGATGTTCGTTATTTAAGGAACTCAATGTAACAAATTTGGTTTTTCGTTATAAACGGTTTTCGTTAAAACGAATATTCGCTATTTCGGAAAACTACTGTACTTCAATGTATATTGCACAGCTCTGTGCAATACATGCGAGAGCTGTAGCACATGCAAATTTTCATTAGCTCTGCTGTGCTACCGCTCTCAATTTTTACTACCGCTACGCCAGAGCATAGCGCAGAATTTAATTTTTTGCTCTCGCTCCAGCTATAGTTTTTTACCTAACAAAACTCGGAGCAGAGTAGAGCACGTACTTTTACATTGTTATGCTAGGCAATACTGTGGCTCTCGACAAAGTGAGAGCGGTAGCGATAGCAAAGCAATAATTCTAGAAATTTTGCTGCTACAGAGTAGTAAATGAGAACCCTGCTTTGTATCAAAGCAGTTTAAGCTAGATCTCAACTTTCTGGAAATAGTTCCCAGGGGAGGGTATTAAAGAGGACTTGGTGGTGGAAAATCTTAATCTGGAACTGAAAATCGTTTTGCAAGTCATTCTCTTCGAATCGCAATCGCGAGTACGCACTTGAGAGTCGAGTACGGAGCGTGTGCAGCGGCTTGAAGAACAAAATATTAGAAATATAAAAGCTCGCACTAGGAAGTCGGAACTCTGAGCGTTCCAAACGCCTTCATAATCAGAAAGAAAGGTAAAGGACATCAAAGACTAGAGGTCGTAATCAAGTATTAGCTCATTACAAAAAAATATAATTTCATGTTCGAATTTTCCTCATTTTACTTTTTTAAATTACATCACGCAAGAAACGGGAAGTACACACATATGTATGGGAGAGTGTGTATATGTGCGTAAAACTATTAACTTTTGAAATGTTTGTTTGTCTGCTAGTGTATAATAACTTTATACTTTTGTGGCTTATATCCCTGATAGACGGCGGCGTTAATTCGGATTAACTGTTCTAATCGGGGTTCATTCGAGAGTTATCTCAGTAAGAGATATGGGCATTTCCGCTAGAAGGTACACCACAGACAAAATATTAAACATTATTAGAATTAAAAAATTTTGGCATATTTTCATAGGGAAATATTTAAATTTATTTATATTAAATTAATTCATAACCTATTATGAGATATACGAAACCCAAGTCGCATAAGAACTACTTTTTTCATTTCGATATTTCTACAGCATTTCGTTTTTTTTATAAAATTATTAAGGGAACATATTATGAATTGGTCTGTGTAAAACCTTTATAAGGGTATAAAGTATGCGATTGCAAATAACTGTAAGTTTTTGCTCTCTTATTATCCTATATTTTAAAATTCCGTGCGACATTAAAAAGTAACACTTGTTATTTGTTGTTAATTTGTTATACACTGCACTCGCGAAAACTTGAACACACGATAACTCGAACGTTCGGAAACTAAACGTTCGAATAAACTAGTTATGAATCACTAAACATCAAACCACATTCTAATAATTTGAGTTATGCAAGAAAAATATAACACTCGAAAACTGGAATAATACGTTAACTCGAACAGGTGCGGTTTCCATTAGTTCGAGTTTTCGCGATTTGTAATTCTGGTAACTACTTAAAATTGGTCACGTGCGACATCGTAGGTCTTGTCTTATAAAATTGACTTACATACTTTACATTACATTATTTAATTACACATGAGCAAAAACCGCACTTTAAATTCCACTGAAACAGCTGTTCAAATAGGTTTTGGCGAAAATTATAGGCTTAAAAATCAAAATAAGAGTGCTCATTTTAACAAGGTTGTCAGGAGAAAATCGTTTGTTGTTATAAGTGATAAGTTAATGCATACATATATTTATACTCTCGCAACAAATGTTGCTAAGGAGAGTATTATAGTTTTGTTCACATAACGGTTGTTTGTAACACCCAAAACTAAACGAGTTAGATATAGGGTTATATATACCAAAGTGATCAGGGTGAAGAGTGGAGTTCAAATCCGAATGTCTGTCTGTCCGTCCGTCCGTCCGTCCGTCTGTGCAAGCTGTAACTTGAGTAAAAATTAAGATATCTTGATGAAACTTGGCACACTTATTTCTTGGCACCATAGGAAGGTTGCTTTCGAAAATGAGCAAAATCGGACCACTGCCACGCCCACAAAATGGCGAAAACCGAAAACACATAAAGTGCCATAACTAAGCCATAAATAAAGCTATGGAAATAAAATTTGGTATGAAGGATCTCACTATGAAGGGGCATATTTGGATGTAATTTTTTGTGGAAGTGGGCGTGGCCCCGCCCCCTACTAAGTTTTTTGTACATATCTCGGAAACCAATAGAGCTATATAAACCAAACTTTCTGCAGTCGTTTTTTTAGCCACTTTCGAACGCAGTCCAAAAATGAAAGAAATCGGATCATAAACACGCCCACCTCCCACAGAAAAGTTAGGTTGAAAATTACTAAAAGTGAGTTAACTCATTAACGAAAAACGTCAGAAACACTAATTTTACATAAGAAATGGCGGATGAAAGCTGCACTCAGATTTTTTTACAAAATGGAAAATGGGCGTGGCGTCGCCTACTTATGGGTCAAAAACCATATCTCAGGAACTACTCGACCGATTTCAATGAAACTTGGTTTGTAATAGTTTCCTTACATCCCAATGATATGTTGTGAAAATAGGCCACATCGCTTCACAACCACGCCTACTTCCTATATACCAGAACTTTGAAGACGATATGAATCGTTTACTTTACAATTTATAAAGTAAGCACTAGTTAAGATATCGGTGCAGAACTTTGCACAAATACTATGTTAATAGTGTGGCAGCCCCATTCTAAAAATCGCCGAAATCGGACCATAGGTTTTTAAGGCCCCATATATCGAACACGAGGACCTCGGTGCTTCTAATCTAATATTATGGTTTCCAACTTTCAATGGACTTTATACAATATACAGTATACTCTCGAAAAGTAAATCGATTGGTATTTTGGGTAATTTATCCATATTATGGTATCTTTTAACTTGCATTTTAAGACTTAGTACTAGTAAAAATATTCATTCTTCACCGAAATTTAGACCTTAAATTGTTTATAAAAAAAAATATTTATCGGAGAGAAAAAATCTTTGATCAATTACTAAAAAATATATTTAAGAAGGTCGTGTTAAAATTTGAGACTAATCGGTCTAGCCGTTTTCGAGTAATGTTGGTCACCGACTTTGAAAACACCATTTTGAGAAAAACGCGCTGCCGCTCGGACCTTGTACTTCCAAGCACTCTGAAACACCTTTTCAAATTTGCTGGTAACTTTAAAAATATTCACCGGAACGATATGAAATTTTCTGTGTGTATTCTTAAATATATGTTCATTAAGAAAATGAAATAAACAAAAATCGATTTTTTGAAAATTCTAACTGTATATAACCCCTTAAAGGTGATTAACTTTTCCGCGATTATTTACTTTCTGAGAATTTACTTTTCGAGAGTATACTGTATATGACGAATATGTGGGTCAAATTGTGTATTATATAATATAAATAAAGTTAAATATATAAATTGCGAGAATATAAAATGTTCGGTTACACCCGAACTTAGCCCTTCCTTACTTGTTTATATAAATATCTTAACTAAAATTAAGAAATCCTTTAGTTGCTTTTCTTAAATATTTATTTTTTTATGGTAACTGCTCTCAGTTAAAAAAACAAAATTATATTATCAAGACTGGTTGATTTTATAAAATAATTAAAATGTTCTTCATAAAATTTTTTTTTTGCAAGGAGCCGTCTATGGAGTGGGAGCAGTTATCAAAAAAAAGTCTGGCAGATAACGATATCCAAAAATTTTGTATACCCGATGCATTTTCATTTCATCAATGTGCACAAAATAGTTCAGATTGTATATTGATAGTATAGATTGAAAATCATATCTTATAATATAATTTCGATAAAAAAATAGTTAAATGTATTCCAGGTATGCATGCAGTTGTATTTCTTTTGTTGCGATGGTCAAGAAGTAAAAACTGCTGCTATTCATAATACAGTATGTATGTATGTATGTGATTGCCGTTCAACCGTTTAGCCGGTTATAGCCGAATCGATGAGAGCGCACCACTCCTCTCTTTCCTTCGCAGTTCGGCGCCAGTTGGAGATCCCAAGTTTAACCAGGTCGCTCTCCACCTGGTCCCTCCAACGGAGTGGAGGCCTTCCCCTTCCTCGGCTTCCTCCGGCGGGTACTGCATCGAACACTTTCAGTGCTGGAGTGTTTTCGTCCATTCGGACAACATGACCTAGCCAGCGTAGCCGCAGTCTTTTTATTCGCTGAACTATGTCAATGTCGACGTATAACTCGTACAGCTCATCGTTCCATCGTCTGCGGTATTCTCCGTTGCCAATGTTCTGAGGTCCATAAATCTTGCTCAAAATTTTCCCCTCGAACTGATGTTGACTGATGTTGACATCGTCCAAACTTCTGCACCATAAAGCAGGAATTTTTATAAAATTCAACATTTTTTCAATTTGCACATTTCTTGTGAATTTTTTTCAAGTTATATTTTTAATTATGGTTCGATGATATTTGATTTTTTCCTCTTTCTTCATATGTCTTCTTCATGTCGTTCGTTAAACCGAGTACTTACAAATCCCCGATGTTCGTTATTTAAGGTACTCAATGTAACAAACTTGCTTGTTCGTTATAAGCGGCTTTCGTTAAAACGAATATTCGTTATTTACTGTTTACTACTGTTTTTTGTTTTCGCGACTATTTCTGTGAGCTCTTTGATGTTCTTTAATTATTATTTCTTCTTGTTCTGTTTCTGTTGTGACATCCTGGAGTAGGGTTTGTGTGAATCGAATTTTAAAATTGTCAAAGGATATGGATAGTATTTAGTGTATACTGGGGTTTCAGAAGAAGTTCTAATTTCTCCTACTACGGCGGTGGTTAAGTAAGTTTTTCATCTGGTTCGGTAAAAAGATTAAGATATTTTGTAGTTAGATGGTTTATGTATTGTTTTTGTATAGCTGTCATATGATCAGTCCTTACGTCTAACACGCATTTCTTTATGGCTATCACTTCCAATTATGCCGTCGAAAGAATTTAATGTAGGGAGAAGGAAGAATTTCAAAGTAGTGTCTTTACTGCCGAATAAATTTATGGTTGTATAGTGAGTAATTTTCATCTGTCCTGCAATAGATTTTGCGAAAAATGGTTCGTCATTTAGTATTTATTTTGCTACGTAGCAGGGCTGTATATAAAATTTTTACTTGAGCCTGTATCGATTAACATTTTTAGAATTTTTCCGTTCTTCGTTTTGAACTCTACGTAAGGCAACGAAGAACTGCTCATTCTAAAAAATTGATATCGATATAATCTTGAGTTTCAGGCATTGAATTTTCTTCTACAGAAGCCTGGTCTGGCTGTTCAATTTCGTCAGTAGTCAGTGTATTTTCATATTCTAGAGGAGTGGGTGTCCACTCATATTGGTAGTGTTGGTCTTATTGCGTTTCCTGTTGAGTAGCTGATTCAATATGGAAATTTCTTTGCTGTTTTAGGGGTATTTGTTGGGAAAAATTAGATGGTCTTTTTCCGGTGTTATTAATTTGGGGTCTATTCATGTAATTGACTGCTCGACATGTAATTGAGCGGTCGACATCCATTGAATAAAATCTTGATGTTTCCTAATTTGGTTATTATTGATTAGCGCGTAGTGCGAACTATAGTTTTCATTTTCAAGTTTTAAGCATAAGTGAAGTGCTTGACGGAGATCAACTGGTTCTCTCATACCAAGAAGTCTTGGCAACTGACCTTTTAATCCCCGAATAAATGTATCGAGAGCTTTGTCTCGGTAAGTGCGTGTAAGTAGATGCATAGATGCTGGACCAACTTCCACACATCCGATTTTGTTTAGAATGAGAGATAAGTGCGAATACACTCTCTAGTAGAATTCTTGTATGGTGTGGTTACCTTGCACCAAAAAAATCATTTGGTACTCAAGGGTACCTAAATCTCGCTTATCAGCGTAGTGGAGAGTAAGGCATCTTGAAATTGCCTTCCAGTCCAATGGTGTGTTATAAGATTCGAGGGCCATATCGGCATTTCCTACGACTTTCTTTGTATTTCTTATAACATAGAGGATGCCGTAATATTTTGGCGTTCCTCTCAGAGGTTCATAGATCTGAAGGATTCGATCCACACTTTTTCCAAGAGTTAAACTCTCCTGGATTACCTGAGAAATTGCGAAGGCATCTTACAACGTCTGGTATTTTATCAAGTTCAGTTATATTGTTAGAAAGGTTTGTGTCAATGGTTACGTCAGTAATGTTTGAAAAATTAGCATTTCCTTCTTGTTTTAATATGTTATTAACAACTCCAGTTAGGATCGTAGTTAACTGGTCCATATTAAAATTATTTTTTATGTATTTATATTAAGTGTCCTTTTACTCTGGAGGGTCCCTTGGGTGGTCAATCACAGAGTTGAACTTTAATTATAAAGAACCAGAAGTTCCCCCCGAAGGTGGTGGATCGCGGCTCTTGAATTTATATTAAGTTATTGGCTGTACAAGCCTATGTATAATTCTATTTAAGATTTATAATTCTCTGGAGGGTCCCCCCGAAGGTGGTGAATCGCAGAGAATTTTGTTTTTTTATTGGCTGTACGAGCCCGTTTCATGTATTTGTCATAATGTTAATTAAGGTTAGTAAATATACAATTAAAATTTTAAATGTAGATAAATGTTTCTAAAAAATTTTTCTTAAAAATATTTTTTAAATATTTTCTTAAAAATAATGATTTATATGCTTTCTTTCTTTTTGTTAATTCTTACGTATGTATTTCTTTGTTGTATTTCTCTAATTAATATTTTTGTTTAATTTTTTTTATTTTTCTTTTTTAATTCTTTAAAATCTATTTGTTTTTCTTTCTACTTTTTTTATTATTTAAAAAAATCCCTTTTTTATCAAATCTTAAGCTTATTAATTTGCTTTCTTCCTTTTAATTTCCTTATTATTTTTTTGATGTTTCTTTTTTTTATTTCATCAAATTTTTAATTTGTAAAATTTTCTTTTTTTTATATCTTTAATTTTTTTTGAAGTTTTATTTTTTCTTTCACAAAATTTTCTTACTTACTAGCCTCTCGGCGCCTAGGGTGTCCTCTCGTTTGGTTAGTACCTACTAAAGCTCCCACGGTGCGCACGTTTAGAGGGTGCGTCTCCTTCCTATAGGATTCTGACGCGTCTTGGGTATTGGACCAGTTCGTCCAGTCAAGTGTTTCCGATCGTCCTCTACGGATTTGAGATAGTATTACTACGTTGCTTCGGCGTCTTTTCACTGGCGATTGATGTAGTATTATTATGTTGCTTTTTCAGCCGTTTTTTCCACGGGTGATTTTATATGTTGCGTTTCGGCCGTTTTTTCACGGGCGATTTTATCACTAAGTACACTTGAACTAAACTTCAGCTGGTCCCTGCTCGGGCGTCAGTTAAGTTTTTTCATTAAAACTTTATTTTTTTTAATTAGCGGACTTGCGTCCGCAGTTTATTTTATTATTTAAAATGAGTTCTAGAGACTGTCCATTAAAGACTGCAACTAAAAGCTGTTGTCGACTCAAGACTCTCTACTAAAGACTGAATACAAAATACCTCTTAAAACTAAATTAAACCTACATATGTTATTTGCTGGTCACGTTGATGTTTGTCCCCAATTGCCAATATGCTGATGCGGAGTCAGCATTTGGACGGATGCGTATGCGGAGTCAATAACTGATGCGGCGTCAGCAGTTCATCTATTGCGGGTGAAAGTTATTGACCGATGTTGGCGAATTTCATAATCTGACTGAATGAATTATGATATACATATACAGTAGTTTTCCGAAATAACGAATATTCATTTTAACGAAAACCGCTTACACGAACAAGCAAATTGTTAACATTGAGTACCTTAAATAACGAACATCGGGGATTTGTAAGTACTCGGTTTAACGAACAACATGAAGAAGACATATGAAGAAAGAGATAAAAATTATATAAAATCGTGTTAAAAACATTAAAAAAAATATCTTGAAAAAATTCAAAACGAGAAAAATATTGCATTTGATAGAAAAGCTTAAAATTATTGATTAGTTTCGACTATATTGGTAAAACATTCGAAAAATATGAGCTGCGAGTACAACAACTCGTAGTGGTGAATTTGCTGAATTGGTCCATTTTGGAAGAGTTTAGCTGATAACATGCATACATATATGTATACTCTGCAGAGCGCTAGGGAGAAAATTATTTAAGGAAGGAGTGACTGTTAATATAAGTGGCACAAAGGAGAACAATATCAATTTTTCAAAAGTTATTGTATCGATTGAACTTCAGGAAGGAACCATCAAATATAATCTTTGTATTCCAACGAATTAATCAAGTTTTTAAATAGCTATAGAAATTTATGAGTATTACTAATGAAAAATATTTTGATCTCGTATATTCTGCATTTGCTAAATAATCACATTACTTGTTTTAAGGAAACATTTGAATTGTCTGTTATGGTTTTTCTTTTTTGAACAAATATTTTATTAAACTACAATTTACGGATATTTAACTTATTTTTATTGAAACATATACCTCTAAGTGAGTACTCGAAATGACGAAAAATTCGATGTAACGAACAGGTCTGACAATTAATGTGTTCGTTATTTCGGAAAAGTAGTGTATGTACTTACATATTGTTCGTTAAATATCGCATTGTCATACTGGCCATTTCGATATACATAACACGTTATCTATCTCGATTGTTTTTGTTGTTAAAAACCACCAAAACTATTATATTCAGATACATATGTACATATGCAGGTATTGTCACTATTAATTCAAATTCAAACAAAAATCATCGACTACCGCCCACCTGATGAATAGCGTGAAACCATCTTTAGCAGAACGAGAACTATTCTGGATACTGCAGTAGACTAAACTCCTATTTATCGAAAATAGAGTCCGACATATTGAATTTAAGACCCGCATGCAAAGTCCACGCATAGTCATTGTCTTTAAAAAGCGATGTCCTAATTTGTAGTCACTAATAAGCGATAAATGTGGTCGTAAGACAAATTGCTTCCATCATTGTAGAGAGTGAAGTTTGATCTTCCTGTAAGTTTCAGTTTCAGTATCGAAAGGTTTCAAAGATCCAATCTCACCACAAATGTTACAATTTCGATTTTGTTTTTGCCGCACTTTAGGAAAGGCATCCATTGGGTTGATTGTACTCATGTGGTATACATATATATAAAGGTAAGTAGTAACATTGAGATCAGGAGTTTTTTATATGTTTATATGAGTTTTCAGACGGCAATAAAAGTAATTCATTCAGTTTTAAAAGAAATCTTTATTTTCATCAATTCAGTTTCCTTCAAACAATTCCAATTCTGCCTCATCCATAATATCTGCGATTTTTCGTTTAGTTTGCAGTTGCAGCCGTAATGGCATTCGTTGCAATACCTTAGCATAACCGAGAAATATAAGTTCCAGTGAAGACAGGTTTGTGAATCCACTGGGAGCGCTTGCGTCACCACTCGAATTATTAGCTGTCTGTGCATTAGTTGTTGTTGTAACAGTATTTGTTGTATTTTCCGTACTAACCGTGTTAGTTTCCTTCGGCTTACTTAATATTTTATTTTCTGTATCTTCGCTTTTCACATCTTTGGTTTCATAATGTTTTTCTGTATTTTTAAGAGAGGAATTCAAGTTTATGTTGTTTGTTTTACATAATTCATTTCCTTGTTCTTTGCTCTGGGTAGGATTCTTTAAGACTTCATTGCACATATCATTCCTAATATAATGTTTTTTAATATCAGTTGGACACTCCTCATATATGTTGAGTACTTTTTTTAATTCTACCTCGTCAATATCCGAGTCAGATTGTGCATCGTCTAATCTAAGAAAGTCATAGTAAAATTATTTAATTATTTGTAGAGTTTATTACGAATGATTGAAAGCTTACCCAGCACCAAGAAGTGGCATCTGCATAAATTGCATTTCCCGTTCAAACGGGAAATGTGTGCCATACATTAGAAAAGATACATATTTCGAAATTAGTTGGCGCCATTTCAACTCTGCTGCGGCACCTACACAGAAAAAAATGTAATTCAAAAAATCACAAAGCACTTATCTATATTAGTCTCACCACTTTTGAAGTTATTCTCTCGCGCGAATTGCGACCATAACGACTTAATATTCTTTTCGCCATCTTTATCATCACCTTTATAAGCCTTATAAAGATCGGGATATAACTTGATTGCCAAAATAAAATCTTTGTCCGCCAGCATAACAAAAGTAAAAATATTTTTCGGTACCTTCTCTACTGAATTGTTTACAATTTCAACTAGTTATATTGATCGTAATTTTTACGTTCCTTCTCGTATAGCTACTAAAATGAATGCCATATCTTTTTTAAATTACAATTACCACATTTTGAAAGCCACTGTATTTAAAATTATCAAACCACAAGAAGTTATATATATATATTTTAGTCACATCATTTTAAAGTTTTTTTAATCATAAATTATTTATATAAAATTTTTTTGAATTTATATTACAACAGTATTATATCATCTTAATGTAACGAAAATGGCACCAGAACAAACTAGAATCGACAATCGAAATCGATAACTTACCGGACATCGATATTCGTAGTTGCCAGAATGTTCGAGTGACGATAACATGCTAGCAATCGACTATATAAGGGCTGCCGGGCTGGCAGCAAGACACAGTTCTGATAAGAGAGTTGTCGAGTGAGGACAATTCTAAGGAGAGAGTTGTCGAGCAAAGTGTAAACAAGTTATAAGTTAGAGTTGTAAAGTAGAGTATTGAGTACTAAAGTGTTAAGTTATAAGGAATTAGAAATAAAGATTAGTGTATAGCCATTAAAGTGTGACTTTTATTTGACAATCCAGTGATCGAACTCAGGGTAGAGTTTTGGAGTAAACGACAGATTTTGGAAATCCATTACAATTGGTGTCAGAAGTGGGATTGACAAATAAAATTCCATAGGAGATAATGGTTAAGTTCAAAGATTTAAAGATGCCACAACTCAAAAAGGAGTTGGAACAACGAGGCCTAGCAACGAATGGGTTGAAAGCTGAGTTACAAGCTCGTTTGCGAGAGGCGATGGAAGAAGAAAACATCAACGTGGACGAATTTGTTTTTGAATCGCTGTTAGAGGAATCAACAACGAAAATTGAGGAAAAGGAAGAGATTCCATGTTCATCAGGGGTACTGGACATGAACAAACTTTTGTCTGTAATATCGTCACAGTTCCAGGCGCAGTCATTAGAGATGAAAGCCCAGCAGTTGTCATTGTTTGAAGACCAGGACACACGCTTAACAACAAAGTTGTCCCAACAAATAAAGGAGGGGCGAATGGGGTATCTTCAGAGTTAGGAAAGCAGAAGGAAGAATCAATGGACGAGACTTCAAATAAAGCGGATGTGTCAATACAGCTGGAAACACAAGACGAGTTGTTAACACAGACCGAAGCGAATGATGCGTGTATGTCAAGGACTTTGGAAGCGCATGGGCAGATTTTGTCAACACAGTCGGAAGCGAATAGGGTATCCTCACAGTTGGAAAAAGAGGAGGAGGATGAGCCAATGGATGTGACTTCAAAAGGAGTAGAAGTGTTAACACAGCTGGAAGCGCACGAGGAAGCGAATGAGGCGCGATTGTCAAGACCTTTGGAAGCGTATGGAGAGATTTTGTTATCACAATTGGAAGTGAAGGGGGTGTCCTCACAGCTGAAAGAGGAGGAGTCGATGGAGATGACCTTACAAAGAGAAGAGGTGTCAACACAGCTGGAAGTGCATGGAGAGGGTATACCATCGCAGGTTTCAGCACAGGTGTCGACACAGTTGAAGGAACAGGAGGTGCATAAATCGACGCAGGTGATCCCAGAGAAGACAGACGTGTCATGGACAAAAGATTGTGATATGAAGGAACAAGAATCTCAAGATGAAGCTCCAGTTGTGAAACATCCAAAGAATGAAGAAATGTCTGCAGAACCTCTATTCTCAAAGGCACAGTGGAACAGTTTCAAGTTGGCCGCTGGTTGCTTATATCGAGTGTGGAAAGGCAAAGGAGGATACTGCTCCCGATCTCTCGTGGTTGTTCGAAATGAAAGATCGCCTAAAGTTTGCTACGAGATTCGCAAAGGTCCAAGTGAAGAGCACATAAGAATCACGGAAACCTTGGGAAAGTTGAGGAATCAGTTTTGTTGGGTTGGTTGTTGTCAATCAATGAGAGATTGCATTGCAAATGAGATGTCGAGTTCCAAGAGACATGGTCAGATGAAGCAGTACAGTTTGGGAACGCCATTGGAGCAATTTGCCATGGTTGTAGCTGGTCAATTATCTACCAGCAAATCAGGAAACAGGAGTGGTTTGATGGCTAGGACGGAGAAATACCCAGTTCTAAGCCAAGAGACTGACGAAATGGTGGACGTAGACATCAAAAGTTGGGAGATGTGCCAGAAGCAAAGTGTCCGAAAAATATTTGAAGCTGCATCACATCCACGATCCGATATCATGGTGGAAAGATTCATCCGAAATTTGGAAGAGCATTTTAGAAAGCTGGTGGACAGGTATCGTCATAGATACAGAGGATCTCCATATATCCATGTTCCTGGAATCAACGGCGTAGACCACTGCGAGTATAATTTTTGGTTACGGAATGATTTAAAATTTAGTATTAATGCCAATGGAGAAAGGAATGTTAAGGAGGACGACAGTGTCCTAGAAGACGAATTAGGGGAAGAAATGCTAAGCGTTTGGTTCTGGAAGTATGTCTAATCGGGACGATCAGACTTAAGTGGAGGGCAGTGTAACGAAAATGGCACCAGAACAAACTAGAATTGACAATCGAAATCGATAACTTGCCAGACATCGATATTCGTAGTTGCCAGAATGTTCGAGTGACGATAACATGCTAGCAATCGACTATATAAGGGCCGCCGGGCTGGCAGCAAGACACAGTTCTGATAAGAGAGTTGTCGAGTGAGGACAATTCTAAGAAGAGAGTTGTCGAGCAAAGTGTAAACAAGTTATAAGTTAGAGTTGTAAAGTAGTGTATTGAGTACTAAAGTGTTAAGTTATAAGGAATTAGAAATAAAGATTAGTGTATAGCCATTAAAGTGTGACTTTTATTTGATCGAACTCAGGGTAGAGTTTTGGAGTAAACGACAGATTTTGGAAATCCGTTACATTAATAACAGCGCAGACAAATCTGTTCAATGATTTGTGGCAACCTCTTTGCAATGTTATCGTAAATATAGAAATTGAAAGCATATGTGTTTTGATTGAGCTGTCAAATTTCACATACTTTCTGCTTTCAGTTTAACTTTAGTTTTTTAGTTTAGCTTTTATAAAAAAGAAAAAAACTGAAAACTAAAAAAAACTTACAAAACAGCTATTACTAAAATTTCAAAAGTGCCCAAGGAAATAACACCAAAATTCTAAAACAAAATAAAATAACGAACCGTGGCGTGAGGTACACAAATGCAAGCAATGTCCCAACACCATCCTAATCCACAACAAAAAAGTAATCAACATGCAAATGTTGGCACCAATAAGAAAAAAGAAGAAACAAGACGAAAATTAGAGCAACAAAATCTTAAAACCAAACTTATTGAAGTGGAAGGTGCAGGCGATGGGGGAACCGTAAAACCGAATCACCAGCATGATCACTCCAATTGTCAGCTATTAAAGTCAAAGAGCCCCCTACAAGCAACAACTGGTATATATAATCAGACGAAACATAAGGGGTCAATTACGAGTATGGATCAGCTGCAGCAACAAATGCAATCAATTTTATTATGTAGTGAAGCGAATGAAAAACCGCAAAACTGTCAACATCGAAAGAATTCAGGTTCCCGTCGTAATTCCTTGGATCAAGAACTAGAACCTGCACAACAACACCCCAATTCTGAAAACAACCGACCACTAAGCAAATCCGCGCGTTTACGACAAAGACGTAAAGCTGCGCAAAGAAACAAATATGTTGCCATGGATTGTGAAATGGTTGGCGTGGGTCACAACGGCCAAGACGACATGTTGGCACGCGTATCTATCGTAAATAAACAGGGTGAAGTTTTGTTAGATAAATTTGTTAAACCATGGATCAAGGTCACTGATTATAGAACAAGTGTATCTGGTATCAGACCAAAGGACATTGAAAACGGGGAAGATTTTCATTTGGTGCAGGATGAAGTTGTTGAACTGCTTCATGGTAAAATTCTTGTTGGTCATGCCATACGCAACGATTTGGCTGTGTTATACATCAAACACCCGTACAAAAATATACGCGACACTGCCCGATATAAGCCATTATGCCGCCTCGTTTCAAACGGACGCACACCGAGCCTTAAACTACTAAGCCAGGCAATTTTAGGTTTAGAAATACAAACAGGGGAGCATAATTCCGTTGAGGATGCTCGCGCTGCTATGAAAATTTATAACTGTCTAAGCGGAGACTGGGAAAAATATATACAAAAGCAACAACATAATCACCATAAATAGTAAAGCAACTTGTGTTCTCAAAACCCATAAGCCACTTTCATATTTTTCTACTTGTAATCTATGAGATGATTAAGTGATTTAGACTTAAGTTGCTAATAACGCACCTCACGTCATGACATAAATATAAAACAAAGAATTCCAAATGTTTTGCATGGAAGAGAAAAAAATACAAATTTAAAAATCATAACAACAATTTAGTAAACTTTTACAATTAACACATCTATAATAATTTCCGAGCAAAAAATTCTGTAATTTTCAGAAGCGAAACTTCGTTGATCTTAACTAGCAGAATTTGAGCCAGTAGCAGTTGTGTAGTGCGTTTTATGTTACTTATATTAATGTAAATGTAATTGCTAGTAAAGGAAGACTAATAATTATTGTTAAAGCCAACAATACAAAATGTTAAGAACCATTCAACATAATTTTAATTAAAAATGATTGTTTTACACATATGAGCGCATTTAAATATTTGGTTGGGCTATCTAGAAAATTGAAAAGAGTTTTACAATAGTTATTCCAGCAAAAGCCGTATCAGTCTCAGAAAGTTAATGAAAATGTTATACATCTGTGAAAACGTAATTTAATTTTTTATTTAGTTTTTTAACTAATAAAGTAAAAATTACGGATTTTAATCAAATTATTAACACTTATTTAAGTTTAAAACATAATTTGTATAAATTAATATTTTTTTAAATTTAGTCACTCTTAGTTATTACACTCAATTAAATCTTTTTTCTTTTTTAGTTATGTTCACTCAATTATTTTTTTATCGTTTGAAGTTTTAGTGTTACGGACTCCCTGTAACATTTTTGCTTTCATTAACAGCGTTATGCATATCTGTATCCTCGCTTTCGCTTTCTTCCGTGCTTGCGGAATTTGTAGTTTGTTCACTTTGTTTGGCGGGTGTTGACAGGTTAATCTCACTACGTTTAATTGCATCTCTTCTTTCCATTAAATCCTTCCAGGGATCTTCCAGCATGGACTGATGCACATATGCCGTTACATCCTTAACTTTATTATTAAAAGATTGTCTCTAAAAATTAAATTTTGGATTAGCATGAAAACAAATATGTTATTTATTTGTTACTCACATTGTTCCTTTGTCTGTGTCCACCACCACCTCGCCACTGCCACTCTCCCGAATCACAGTTTCGTGGTGTCTGCTGCTGTTGCCATTGCATTCCATATCCGCCATTGTTGTGTCGATTGTTTGGCCAGCCTCCGGAGAACCGATTTTGTTGTCCTCCACGACCCCTTTGCCTATTCTGATAAAAGTTTCCACCGCTGCCTTTATTGTTCAGGTTGCTGTAATGCGGTCGTGCGGGTGTAGAACACTTACCTGGACCGCCAACTTCTAATGATATGTAATCCCCAGATTGTGAAGGGTATTGGTGTAGTGGCTTAGCATAAGGAGATGTATAATTTCGGGACATTATATATTTTGCACGATTTAGTGATAAAAATTTAATTGACAAATTTCAATGATAAAATTTACACGCGCGAATATGTGTGTAATGACAGAGTTCTGAAAAATAATGGCAACAAAACCGATGAAAAGTATAATGTAAACTTTTGTGAATGAATATGTACACAGGGTTGCAATGTAATAGTGTTGCCACAGGTAGAAAAAAATAATAAAAATATCCCTTAAAGAAATAAATATCGTACACACTTGAAATAGCTCGTTCTTTTATTTTTCATTTAACTTATAAAATGTATCTTCTTATTCAGTCATGTTCAATAGAATAATATATTTCTGTAATTTATTAGTATTGTAATGTAATTGTATTAGCAGGTATGAAACTAACTTTAGGTGTTAACACCTCGCGTAAATAATGGAGCAGACTTTTTACATTACTTCAAAAAAATTAATTAAACATGATCAAAGTAATATAATGTTTGTAATGTATTCACAATGAGTTGAATTTAAAGGAACCATTCACAATTATCGAAGCGACGAAGTAATTACAAATTCACCACGAACCAACAAAGGTTTTTGACAATTGTGACGCGAACGAAATTTCAATTGAATTTTCCAATCCAATTGTCAGTGCATGTTTTGTGACGGAGTGTTGAAGTAACTTATTTTCGTGGAATAGTAGTGAAATAGTGGTTATTGTTTGTTGTTGGTGTCCATAAGGGAAAAAATAAATAAAACAAAAAGGAAAAAGTGGTAATAAATGCCGGGACGCGTTCTCTTATGCAAAGATATGCTGAAATAAGCATTCAATAAATATGTTTTAATTTGATGAGAACATGCAAAATATGTGAATGTAAATTGCAAAAGAAGCACAACGACGATAGCGAATTACATTCGAAGTATATTTAATATAGTGGGGAATTTAAGTGTATTGAATGTGCTTAATTTAGTGGTATATATTTTTGAGTGGTTGTGACAAATTAATGTGCGTGTGTAAACCGAGTCCATCGCTCCAACGAATTCGGTAATTCCTCATTTTACATACAAATATATGTATTTTACTTCGTTTAGCTGATGCACATCAGCACAAAAGCCAGACAGCGGTTTTGCGAGATACATAAAGGCGATGCATTCAATGTACTTATAACCCATAGTCTGTTGTCTGGTAGTGGTGTATGCAACGGCCGGCGTTTTCTACAAAAAAGGGGAATGTATACTTACAACATTCGCTGCGCGACAATTGGGAATGCTTATCATCGAAATTCTGGATTTTTCAATTTTCTTGCAATCATTGTCAAATTTAATATAAAACCTTTTGTTGATATTTTTGAAAGAAATGTATTTGCAATATCAGTGTGTACAGCAGTTAAATATATGAATGCGAATGTGTACAAATGAAGTATATAAATACTTATTTTCTATATCATTGAATAATTAATCAAAAGAATAAAACTAGAAAAGGTTTTGCATATAGATATGTATATTTAAAGTTTTTACATATATTTAAGTTATATTCAGTTACCAACACTTGCTATAAAGAAATTGAGGAAAAGAAATTGAAATTGTTATTGCATGTCAAACCTATATAAATTGGAAAATGCATTGTTATTCAAAATCATCAGTGAATTAAAGTTTTGAAAAAGCATAATTCGTGAAAATTGGCAAATGTGTAATTATATTTTCTAAAGAAATACATAAAATCAATCATCTTTTCTGAAAACGATATTATCAGAGCAAAACGAATGGCCTTTCTATTACCAAAAATTATTAAAATCTCTCATATCTAGTCTATCGCATAATAAATTAAATTAATCACAAACGGTATACTGTCGTACTAAAATAACACATGTTTGTAGCTTGCAGTTGCCACCACCATACCAACCGTACTAAAAACGAAGTAGTACTCCTGTTATATTCAACCGATAACGTTACGCGTCGCAGTAAAAATCAACGTAATTATATTTCAAAATCTGATTGTTTAAAAGATAAATTTTGGATCTGTTCAACGAACTGAAAGAGCAACTATCAAGTTGCCCCGAGAAAACTCGTGCACTGTGCCGCACTGTCCATACGACAGTGTGGGGTGCTGTTGTATCCTCATTAAACGCTGCGCTTGGCGGTGGTGGGGGTGGTGCAGTAACATCATCGGCGGATAGCAGTGGTGGCTCCGGCGTATCCGGACCAGGACCCGGTGGCGGCGCGAGCGTTAGTCGCTTCGCATCTATAATGGGTGCAGTCAGCTCACGCCACATCTCTACCAGTGATGCGCTGGTAGAAGAAGGCGGTGGAGCAGGTAACAATCATGATCATGGCAACGGGAATTGTTCAATATCACATAAAAATGGCATAACCACAGCTACTGGTGGCTTTCTGCAAAAACAAGATTTACATTATGACATCGGTCCGAGTTCTCAGTATCACCATGTGCGTCAACCAAGTGTTCGCAGTAGAAGTCAGCAACCGATGCCAACCACAGATGAATTGGATAGGCGTTTCGCAAAAGTTTTGGTAAGTCACAAGTAATTTTTGTTTACAAATAAAGATTGGTTCATAAATACAACGGGGGGAATTATAAAACCATTAATAACAAATATAATAATATACATATATACTGAAAAAATTGGGGTGATATAAGAAATGTTGATTAAAATAGAAAAAAACATTTCATCTATTTCTTAAAAATTTCCATTTAGTTGTAATTATGATTTGAACATAAACCATAGATGTCCATTAGGTCGCCTAGGAATGTTGTGCTTCGATTTGACCCAGGCAAATCATAACTAGTTTACTTATTGGCATTTTGTAGTTGATAAAGTATTATAATTTATTTTTTTTTTAATACATCCAACGGCTTTAGAGTACATTTTAAAAAAATCACATTTGCAAAGCAAGTTCTCATGACTTCAAAGTGTCCTGTTGAGTTTTGGACATACCGTATTTTATACATATTTCTCGTAAGAATTCGATTTCTTTCTTGTCTTCACCATATTCTTTTAATTTTCGATTTACCTACGATTAAAAAGTAGATTTTCGTGCATTCCACTTCATTTCTAGGTAGCAAGAAATCAAAGAATTTAAATATGTTTTATTTTGGTCACACATTCGTACAATACGAATTGCTTGTACATTCTTTTGGTGCATTCAATACACATCCAAACGCATGTTTTATACTCTTTTACATGGGCTTGTGCCGCTTTGTTGTTTTACGAACGCATGACAATATTTTCATTTGACAGATTAGGTCGTTGCCTTTGTCTGGGCTCGGTTGAGGAATTAGCGCTTGGGATGTATCTATTTTTAGTTAGTTTTATATAAATATCATAAATAGTTGAAATTAAGGATTCCCCCACTACATACAAATTAATGCTAAAGTTAATTAACTAATAAAATATTTTTTTATTGATTAATTTTCCATTGACAATAATATTTTATATCGTAATTAGATTTCTAATGTTACTAAGATATATTTTTACGATTTTATTTTATTTCTCAAATAAATGATATTTTAACTGGTAATACATACATTTTTATCTGGATAATGCTTGAATTTTAAAAACTGTGTTAAAGTACTTGTTATGTTTGTTTAAAAATATATAAGAACGCGTACTAAAAGAATACAAATATAATATATGTATGTATATTAAACTGATTGCCTTTGAGCGCTAATGTGGGTTTAAGCGTTAAGTACTTAGTCAGCGCATATAAAAATAAGTGCTGACATCATCTCCAGACTTACACACTTATTCAGTAGATTAATACAGCCGGTCAAGCAATTTGTAGATTTCGAAAATTCTAAAACAAATATATTTGTAAACGAGCTTGAACTGTGATAAGGAACACTGGGAGGCAGCTTCGCCATTAAGAATGAATACAACAAGTGTGTTTACAAAGAAAATTTGTGTTCTGTTTTCAACAGAGAATATGAATGAAAAAAGATTATACGCTAATCCACTATCAAATAATGATAACACCAAACTGAAATGTATAAAACCGTGTAGTAGTAAGTGCATATGTACTGTAGCCTATATGGATTGTTTTATAGAGAAAACCTAGGTTTATACTTAACCAGGGATTATACTTAACTCTCTTCTCTATACATAACATGTATTTATAACTATAGATTGTAAGGAATTGTTTAAAATAAATCAAAATGTCGATGATTGAGTCTTGAATGACTGAATCGGCATGGTTTCAAATAAAAATTTCAAATTAAGTCAACTCAAGCTACTTTTGTTTGTTGTCAAAGGCATACATATTTATTTCCTGAAATCTCAATAAAACAATTTCACTTTCATTTCGCATGCGGTTTTCATGAAGAGTATGACTAATTGTCAATTGAGCATTTTGAGTGCTCCGCATCACCGCAACGTTGTGACTAGCGAACCAAATTTAAAAGTGCTGGGATGCTGAGCCCCTTTGCAGAACGCAAAATAAGCGATTACTTCACTTTGAATTTTTTTATGCATTTTTTTATCGTGAAACGCTTGCCCTATGAAACGTAATTTGCTTTGTTTAAATTTTTAATTATTATTTATGTTAAGGTTATACATCAGCGTTTGCTTTGTGGCACAAAAAGACGCATCACATTACGCTACAATGAGTAAGTCATTAGTGATTGTGAGCTCTTTCAGGAATTGCACACATGTTGAAGATGTGAGAGAACGTACTCGATAATAATCGTACAAATTTCTTTAATTTACTTTCAAGGTTTTCAAATCTTATCTCTGATTGCTTTGAATACTTGCATTTTCAAATAAAGGAATTAGTGATAGAAATCGTGGAAGAATGATCTTCAGTTAGGATGAAGTAAGACTGTGGCGAAATAGCAGACGTAAGAGTGGAATGTTGTTGTTGTAACTGTTATGGTGGCTAATCTAGGAGGGTATTGTCCTCGTCATACAAATTTTTTACAAATAATTTTATTTGTGAAAACAAAAATGCAATGTAATGTATGTAAGTCTGTTTTTTACTGTGCCACCCTAAAGTTATATGCAAATAGTTAAGTTTTTTAAACACAATACACATTTTCGAATTATCCCTGCTTGTCATGTGTTAATGAAGGGCGTGCTTAAGGCGTGACTATTATATTTCCATGTTTTGATTTCGTTTTCGCAATAAGCCTTCAATTAAACTTAAATTGATTGAGTCAGTCATTCCACAATGTGGAGGTCAACGCATTAATTCATTGTTGTAACTCATTGTTGATTTTATAAATTTTTTAAACGAAATGATAAAGGACTTGTTAGGCAATAATATGACGAAGGTCTTTGTGTACTTGCAAAATAAATGCAAAGTATTCAAATGCAATTAATGCTTATACTTATACTCTATGTGTGGGGTATATTCCTTTAAAGAAACTGTGGAATCTTCTACCGTTTTAACAGTTGCAGTTTTATTCGCTTCAGCTACACTTCATTAGTTCAAAATTTTTCAAGTTAAGGCGGCAGACTTTGTGTTATTTATAATATTATATATAATCGACTATTTTTTAAATCTTTTATCGTAATTAAAAAAAATTGAACGGATTATTGGAAAAAAAATATATTTAAGGCAAACGTGTAAAATTATGAACGAAAATTCAATAGTTCAGCTCGAATTAATTTGTGATTTTTTTATAAAGTGTGTATAAAGTGTGCGCGGTTACAATTTTTTTCTGTCGAACAGAAATTGGTGTACCCTCTTCTTCTTCTTAACTGGCGTAGAAACCGCTTACGCGGTTATAGCCGAGTCCACAACAGTGCGCCACGCATCTCTCCTTTTGGCGGTTTGGCGCCAATTGGTAATACCAAGTGAAGACAGGTCCTTCTCCACCTGGTCCTTCCACCGGAGTGGAGGTCTCCCTCTTCCTCGGCTTCCACCAGCGGGTACTGCATCGAAAACTTTCAGAGCTGGGGCACTTTCATCCATTCGAACAACATGACCCAGCCAGCGTAGCCGCTGTCTTTTTATTCGCTGGACTATGTCTATGTCGTCGAACAACACATACAGCTCATCATTCCATCTTCTGCGGTATTCGCCGTTGCCAATGTTTAAGGGACCGTAAATCTTCCGCAAAACTTTTCTCTCGAAAACTCCTAGTGCCGTCTCATCGGATGTTGACACCGTCCACGCTTCTGCACCATAAAGTAGGACGGGAATGATGAGGGACTTGTAGAGTTTAGTTTTTGTTCGTCGAGAGAGGACTTTACTTTTCAATTGCTTACTCAGTCCATAGTAGCACCTGTTGGCAAGAGTGATTCTGCGTTGGATTTCAAGGCTGACATTATTATCGGTGTTAATGTTGGTTCCTAGGTATACGAAATTATCTACAACTTCAAAGTTATGACTGTCAACAGTGACGTGGGAGCCAAGACGCGAATGCGCTGACTGTTTGTTTGATGACAGGAGATATTTCGTCTTGTCCTCGTTCACCAGACCCATTCGCTTCGCTTCCTTATCCAGGCGGGAAAAAGCAGAACTAACGGCGCGGGTGTTGTTTCCAATGATATCAATATCATCGGCGTACGCCAGTAGCTGTACTCTCTTGTAGAAGATTGTTCCTTCTCTATTTAGCTCTGCAGCTCTTATAATTTTCTCCAGCATCAAGTTAAAGAAGTCGCACGATAGCGAGTCACCTTGTCTGAAACCTCGTTTGGTATCGAACGGCTCGGAGAGGTCCTTCCCGATCCTGACGGAGCTTTTGGTGTTGCTCAACGTCAACTTACACAGCCGTATTAGTTTTGCGGGGATACCAAATTCAGACATCGCGGCATAAAGGCAGCTCCTTTTCGTGCTGTCGAAAGCAGCTTTAAAGTCGACAAATAGATGGTGTGTGTCGATCCTTTTTTCACGGGTCTTCTCCAAGATTTGGCGCATGGTGAATATCTGGTCAGATGTAGATTTTCGAGATCTAAAGCCATACTGATAAGGTCCAATCAGTTTGTTAACGGTGGGCTTTAGTCTTTCACACAATACGCTCGATTGAACCTTATAAGCGATGTCCTTAACATCCCACGGTAATTGGCGCAGAATGTGGGGTCATCGGCCCCCGCCGCCTTGTTGTTCTTCAAGCGGGTAATTGCTATTCTAATTTCTTCACGGTCGGGCAATGAAACATCTGTTCCATCATCGATTGGGGAATCGGGTTCGCCATCTCCTGGTGTTGTACTTTCACTGCCATTCAGCAGGCTGGAGAAGTGTTCCCTCCACAAACACAGTATACTCTGGTCATCAACCACTAGATCACCGCTGGGGGTCCTACAGGAGTGTGCTCCGGTCTTGAAACCTTCAGTTAGTCGCCGGATCTTTTCGTAAAATTTTCGAGCATTACCCCTGTCGGCCAGCTTGTCAAGCTCTTCATACTTACGCATTTCTGCCTCTTTCTTTCTTTTTCTGCAAATGCGTCTCGCTTCCCTCTTCAGCTCTCGGTATCTTTCCCATACCGCTCGTGTTGCGGTCGATCGCAACATTGCGAGGTAGGCAGTCTGTTTTCTCTCCACTGCGAGACGACAATCCTCATCATACCAGCTGTTTTTTTGGCTTTTCCGAAAGCCAATGGTTTCGGTTGCAGCTCTACGTAAGGAGTTTGATATGCCGTCCCACAGCTCCCTTATACCGAGATGCTGATGAGTGCTCTCAGAGAGCAGGAGTGCAAGTCGAGTAGAAAATCGTTCGGCTGTCGGTTGTGATTGCAGCTTCTCGATGTCGAACCTTCCTTGTGTTTGTTGACGTGTGCGCTTTTCTACACAGAGGCGGGTGCGTATCTTAGCTGCTACAAGATAGTGGTCCGAGTCGATGTTGGGACCACGAAGCGTACGCACATCAAAAACACTGGAGACATGTCGTCCATCTATCACAACATGATCGATCTGGTTGCGAGTGATTCGATCCGGGGACAGCCAAGTAGCTTGATGGATTTTCTTATGCTGGAATCTAGTACTACAGATGACCATATTTCGGGCCCCGGCGAAGTCGATCAGCCTCAGACCGTTTGGTGATGTTTCGTCATGGAGGCTGAATTTTCCGACTGTTGTGCCAAAGACACCTTCTTTACCCACCCTAGCGTTGAAATCGCCAAGCACGATTTTGACATCGTGGCGGGGGCAGCGCTCATAGGTACGTTCTAGGCGCTCATAGAAGGTATCTTTGATCACTTCGTCCTTCTCTTCCGTCGGGGCGTGGGCGCAAATCAGCGATATGTTGAAGAACCTCGCTTTGATGCGGATTGTGGCTAGACGTTCATCCACCGGAGTGAATGCAAGGACTCGACGACGGAGTCTCTCTCCCACCACGAATCCCACACCGAATTTGCGCTCCTTTATATGGCCGCTGTAGTAGATGTCACAAGGACCCACCTTCTTCCGCCTTGTCCCGTCCATCGCATTTCTTGGATTGCGGTGATGTCAGCCTTTACTCTTACGAGGACATCAACCAGCTGGGCAGAGGCACCTTCCCATTTAAGGGTCCGGACATTCCAGGTGCATGCCCTTAAATCATAGTCCTTTATACGTTTGCCGTGGTCGTCATCAAAAGGGGGGTTTCTCATCCGAGGCCTGTGTTTCTTATTCACTGGTTATTCGTTTTTATGTGGTGGGTCCCAAGCCCTACGCACAACCGCATAAGCGGGATTCGCCTTCTCACTTTAGCTCGCTTCCAGACGGATGTCTGTTGGCTACCCAGAGGATACTTGGTCTAAGACCGGAAGTTGTGAGCTGCTTGAGCCACATGTAAAAGAATCGTTCCTGGCCACTCCCAAGTGAATGGCAGTCAGAAACTTTCCTCACTTACGTGAACTTCTACGTATGACTCCATCTTCCAATGAAAATAATTTATGAATCTGCAACAAATATTAAAAAGCCACAATAGCCATATACAACATTGACATACTTAGTGCTTGGAAGCTTCAATGGATTCGAATGATCACGAATCTTTTCTATATACGTAGCATATTCCTTTGGGCAAATAAAATCTTGTTTGTTTTAAACTTTCAATGTATTTTTTTAAACTTTCGTTTAAAATATGTCAATTTTTTTTTTAAGTTGGCAATGCTTATCAAGCTTCAACTAAAATTAGTTTAAATTCGAAATACCAAATTTTGTTAGGAAACTATAAGTTTCTGTTCTCACTAAAATAGGGGCACGTGTCTAAATTGCGATTCCATTTATTCAACTTAAGGCAGCGCTTTTAAACTCAGTCTAATTGTTAAAAAATAGCGCGATTACCAAAACCATTGGAAGGAACCGAAAAAAGAAGAGACCACACTGGCGGCAGCAAGAGGCGCGCTTTCAAAACACAAACAACGAGCATACAGCAAGCAATTAGATATGATCGGCGTTCCACTGACGCTTGAATGCATTCAATCATGGGGAAATTAGTCGCTATTTAATTTGTAAATTAGACGCAAATGTTGGACAACGATGTGGCAGAAAAGGCAGCACTTAAGAAGCATTAGTAGCCACCGTGATCAACGCGGCGCATTGGATTACGTTGGCTGGCTATGAGCTAAGCGTAAACGGAACCAGTTTTTCAAATGCAACACGGCATCCGTGAAACCCAACCAACCAGTCAGCTCTAGTCAATAATCCAATCAACCAACAGCGCTAACGACAACAATAACAACACCTTGATTTGTAAGAAATGCTTACGCTGATATGCGGTTGCCGATGTGTGTTTATGTGTGGTTGGAGGCAAGATGAAATCCGAAAACCGCAACACGTCTCTCAGATTTTTCTACTCTGGAAATCAAACTCACACACATAATTTTTTGTTAGCTCGAAATTGGTTGTGGTTGTTGTTATTGTTGCTGTAGTGCTTTACATTACAAATTTTTACAAAATTCAAAGTTTGCTCACTACTCCAACTTCGTGTTGCCGACAACCGCTGTTGCTTTGGAGAAGAAAAAAATACGAAGGTGACCAATAAGTATTTGCTTATCGTAGTAGTAGTTGTTTTTGTTGCTGCCTTTGTGGATTCCTGTTGCTGTTGTCAGGTCTTGTGGTGCCATAACTGGTGTTGGCGTTGACACTGATGCTGACTTTGTTTTTGCTGCGGTGCATAAAACCAAAGTCTTAGAATAGTTGATTGAATGTGTAAGCATGTGGTGATAATAGGCGTTAGAGTGACCAGAGGTGGAACAGTTCGTGGCCTAAAAAGGCATGTGAATGCTCGTTGCGTATGGAATAAGTTTAAAAAATGTTCTTACAATATTTTGTGTTGCTTCAAGTTCACTTATACATTGAAGCACGTGGGGCTCAGTAAGTGCTTGCCCAACTTGTAACCTTTTCTACCTTACTAACTACGAATTTTTTTCCTACGGTGTATTAAATTAACGTTCAAATAATTTTTTGGGTCTTAACGCATTTAGTCTCTAACGCATATTTGTAACCTGCTTTTTATCCCCTTGATTTGTTTTGGTATTTTTTTCGTATACTCTGCTCTCTTCGTTTGTAATGTAAATTTCTCTTTGTAGTATTCATTACAAAATATCGGTTGATCAAATAGAAGAAGAAGAAGAAATCCAACATGTTACTGGGTGGGTGTTGTGCCACCAACTAAGTGGGTCACATACCAGTTTCATACACATATACACATATGTTTGTTTGGCTGTTGTGCCACAGTAAACAGTTTTGAGATGCAGTTTAAGCATAACAAGTACGGATAGTGGTGTTTTCCCCTTATTAGCATAAACATGATCACAAATCTACAATTCTATTTTATTAGTTTACTTAAATGCTTAACACTGTAGAATACTTGCAATAACAACTTTTGAACAGTTATAAAATAAAGGGGTTACGATCTATAACTTACTTTCTTACCTAAAAAAATTATATAAAAACCGACAAAAAATATTTTATAAATTTAAAATTTTTTTCCAGAACTGTTTATTGGATGTGTTGATCGAAGTGTTGTTTGATAAGTAATATCAATTCAATATTTTAATAATTCATCAATTTTACTCCCTACTGTCATAAATTGCTATAAAATGAAGGACAAACCTTTTCATTAGTGTAACTGTCATTTATATAATTTTTTTTGGCGAAGGATATCGGGCCTATTTTGTATTTCACATTTTGGAATAGTAATAGTTTCTTAAAATGTTTGAATAATGATTTGTTTATTTCATAATTAAATTAGCGTTAATTACTAAATTACGTTCGCTATATTTTTCTGTCTTCTAGCGTGTTGTAACAACAGTGGACATAGCTTTGTCTTATGAAAGTCATTTAGCACTTAACACGTTCTTTCTTCCTTTGGGGTTTCCCTTTTTTACGCTACTCAGAAGTCTCCCTCCTACCATTCCTTAACATCTGGTGATTGCCTACAATGTACCCTCATACCTACATGTTCTTGTATGTGCATATGTATGTGTTTTATATACATGTATATATTTCTACGCACATATGCTTTCAAATGTGTTTAAGAAAGTTGCTTATAAACATATTCTTTGATGTTTTTAATTGTGGTGTTGCCTTTTCCAAAATGTTTGCTTATTTAAGGAAGTGTAGGGATGGACGTTATAAAAAAGCGACAGAAATGTTCAAGATTGCGTGCACAGCTGATTTCGTTTATTTTTACTTTCATTTTTGTTGTAGTTTGTGTAGTGTTTTATATTTCGTGGGGCGATAGCTAGCACTAAATAAATGAAAATGTTTTCATGACAGTATTCTAGGTGTGTTTGACATTATAAATAAACTTAAAAGCTTTGGCACTAATGATTTCAGTTTAATTGCAATTCATGCTTACTTTATGCAACGCCAATATGTACGTACATATGCACATAAGTATATATATTCCTTGTATATATTTATATAGCGCTATGTTTTTTATACTCTCGTAACATGTTACACAGAGTATTATAGTTTTGTCCAAATAACGGTTGTTTGTATCACCCAGAAATAAAAGAGTTAGACATGGGGTTATATATATATAAATGATCAGGATGACGAGTGTAGTTGAAATCCGGATGTCTGTCCGTCCATCTGTCTGTCCGTGCAAGCGATAAGTTGAGTAAAAATTGAGATATCTTAATGAAACTTGGAACACGTATTCCTTGGCACCCGAAAACTTATAAAACGTCATAACTAAGCCATAAATGAAGTTATGAAAGTATTTAGAATTTGGCTCAAAAAGTGACATTTTCAGTTGAGAAAAAGTTTGGGATGCAAACAGATCTCTACAAATATTTTGTTGCGTTAATGTTGACAAAAATGTCAAGATCGATATAAAAAAAATCGATTTAATCGACAAGTGATTGACCCTAGAGACATACATATGTATATTGGAAAACGACGGAATAAAATAATAAAATTTCGTACAGAGGATCACATTAGGGAGGTACATATTTGTGTGTAATTTTTTTGTGAAGTGGGCGTGGCCCCGCTTCCAAATAGGTTTTTTGTATATATCTCGAAAACCAGTAAAGCTATATAAACCAAACCTTCTGCAGTCGTTTATTTTAGCTACTTCTTAATAAGTCCAAAAGTGAGTTAACTCACGTCAGAAACACTAAACTTTTTTCGGTTCACAAGTACGGCTACTTCCCATATAACTAATTTTTTTTCTATCTGTACATTTTTATACTCTCGCAACCTGTTGCACAGAGTATCATAGTTTTGTTCACATAACGGTTGTTTGTGTCACCAAGAAATATAAGAGTTAGATATGGGGTTATATATACATAAATGATCAGGATGACGAGTAGATTTGAAATCCGGATGTCTGTCTGTCCGTCTGTCCGTGCAAGCGATAACTTGAGTAAAAATTAAGATATCTTAATGAAACTTGGAACACATGTTCCTTGGCACCCGGAGGAGGTTGCTTTCGAAAATGGGCAAAATCGGTCCACTGCCACGCCCACAAAATGGAGGAAACCGAAAACCTATACAGTGTCATAACTAAGCCATAAATAAAGTTATGAAAATGAAATTTGGAACATAGGATCCCATTAGGGAGGGGCACATTTGGATGTAATTTTTTTGGAAAAGTGGGCGTTACCCCGCCCTCAAATAAGTTTTTTTGTATATAACTCGCAAACCAATAAAGCTATATAAGCCAAACTTTCTGCAGTCGTTTCTTTTAGCCATTTCCTTATACAGTCCAAAAATGAAAGAAATCGGATAATAACCACGCCCACCTCCCATACAAAAGTTAGCTTGAAAATTACGAAAAGTGGGTTAACTCCCTAACGAAAAACGCCAGAAACACCAAATTTTACATTAGAAATGGCAGAAGAAAGCTGCACTGAGATTTTTTTACAAAATGGAAAATGGGCGTGGCGTCGCCCACTTATGGGTCAAAAACCATATCTCAAGAACTATTCGACCGATTTCAACGAAATTCGGTATATAACACTTTCTTGACACCCTGATGACACGGGTGGAATATGGGCGAAATCGGTTCACAACTACGTCTACTTCCCATATAACCCAATTTTGAATTCCATCTGATTCGTTCACTTTATAATGTATTCATAAGGAACCAATGAAGCTAGCGGAATAAAACTTTACACAAATACTGTATTTGAGCTGTGACATCACTTGTGGAAAAATTGTCAAAATCGGACCATGACTTTTCAAGGCCCCTGATATCAAACATGAAGAACTCAGTGCCTAAGCTTAATTTTTCACCGAAAATATAGGTAAATCCCTCAGATATTTTAATGTAATTCATTCCCTCTGAATTTTTTTCTTATAACAGTTTCTCTCTGTACCTGAAATGGTAAAAATCGGGTCATAACTTCCCCCAGATCCTATATACCTAATTATAAGTAATATTAAATGAAGTGATCGTATAGTCTTCGATACATTGTATCTTGGTGGTGAAAACGAGTGAAATCGGTTTAGGAATTACCTCAGTCCCCATATACTATTTATGATGATTTTCGTTATTCTATTGAACTTTATGCCGAATATATGGGTCGAATTGTGTTGTCTTTATAAAATTACATCAATAAATTGCGAGAGTATAAAATGTTCGGTTACACCCGAACTTAGCCCTTCCTTACTTGTTTTCTATATATACATTAGGAACCAATGAAGATAGGGGAATAAAACTTTACACAAATACTGTTAATCATCTGTGGCTTAACTTGTGGAAAAATTTTCGAAATCGGACTATAACTTTTCCAGGCCCCGGATATCGAACATGAAGAACTCAGTGAATAAGGTTAATTATCCACCGAAAATATAGGTAAATCTCTCAGATATTTTAATGTAATTCAGAGAGAATATTTTTCTTATAATAGTTCGTCTCTGTACCAAAAATGGTTAAAATCGGGTCATAATTTTTCCTAGATGCCCTATTCCTAATTATTGGTTTTTCAAAAATACGATGGACTTTATAAATCGTTTAATATGCGACAAAGAATCGAAATTATTAAAGTTCACGAATTTAGGAGTCAGTGGCCTCAACTTTAAGAGCGCTACGTCCAATCTATGGTCGTCATAATCGTCCTATCAGATCAACAATTGAGCGTCCAGTGGAAAAATTTGATTCCACAAGCACAGTACAAAATTTATTTTTTATTGGTCAGGCAGCAATCAAATCTATAGTCTATGCCAACAATCCAGCGACGAGATATGAACTTCGTATGAATATCGAACGTGATATTGCAGCAGTATCTACCGAGTTGCGCTTGAAAACAGTCGACTTCTGCAAGCGTGCTCGTGATGCTCATAAAAAAGAAATCGAGTTCCGCACTTAATGGCATCGAATGTACTTTCACAGAAATAAAGAATTTCATTGATATCCCAAACTCTTCTATTTCTTCATGTTCTTCTACCAGCGTCCCGTTTACTTATGTTTCTCCAAACATAAATTAATTTTTTTTCTCATCGTTTATATAAAATTAGATTTTTTTATTTGGTTCGTGATCCGTTCTCTTTTTAATAGATCCCTTTTAACAAGAATACGAATATACAAATGTATATGAGAATGTACTAACGCTTTGTTGCAACATTTGTTACTAGAAACTAAAGCGAATGACTTGCTTTTTACTTATAAATATGACATTTTGTATTCGTTTAAGTTTTGTTTCGCAACTTTAAAATAAACAGTATGAATGACAACGAATGCCTTATTGTACGTACACACATCTAGTATAATCGCACATATGCAGATGCAAATTGTCAATCTCAGAAGGCGCCTTCCACTTGAAAGTGTCATACATGGCTACTTCTTGCGGCGCTTCACCACTCGTCCGTCCCACTCATTGCCATCACGCTGTCGTTAACTCCATTGCTGTAAGCTCGCCAGCCTTCAGCGCCAATGCCAAGTGGCTTTTACAATACTTACGAAAACTTCAACTGTATTGTAGTGGTCGCCTCGCAAACAGTCACCACATTGAAGACGCACAGTACGCGAAGTCGGCAAAGCCATCCCACTCAGCTGAGCTTAGTTTCAATGCTAGTGTCAGCTTAAGCATTGTCTACAAATATTTTACGAGTATGACAGTTCGGAAATCGTATTCAGCTCTGTCGTGCCAACACAGGAATCTATTAAAGGATGACAGTCACGTCTCAAGCCAAACAAATGCAGGCGGTTTGCACTCTCACCCCACCGCCAGATCTCCTAAACCTCGGGGTTTCTCGCATGTAGTCTACATGCAAGTAGAAGTTCGGCTGCAAGGGCAAGGGCACCATAAAGAACATGCATGTGATAGAAAGAAGTAAGGAACCAGCACAAAACGTAAGTAGAATGAAAATTGAAATGAAAACAACAATGCACCGGGAACTGGTTACGACATCAACAAAAAACAACAACAACTCTTGCCGTGGAATGTAATAAAATAATAAAAGAACATAAAATGTTAAAAATACTCCACAATAACAACAACAAATCTAATAATAATGATAAAAGCAGAAATAACAATTACAACAACAGTGGCGGCAACTTTATCTAGGCGTTCATTAAAACGAAACTAAAGAAAACGAAATGGCAATGGTAGCGTTGCATTGCGCAGTGTAAAGGAGCCAGCAGAGAAAGCCCTAGCAAGTGTGCACATACATATACTTATATAGTACATAATTACATATACATATATGTATGCAACATACCATTTTGCTTTGTTTTCTGTTACTAAGCTATTGGGTGTGGTGGCGCACTATCGATGAGTGACAGACGACGGAAATGATGTAGAGGGTGTTTATGCAGCTAGTGAGCATGTTGCAGTTATTATTGTCGAGGGCGGACACTTGCCTTTGACTGATCGACTTGGTCGGCTGTTGGTGCGTGATTGTGATTGTCAAGTTCAACGCTGTGGAATATGCTGTTCATTGCCCACAGTTTAAGCGCATTCTCGCATATATTTTATTCGACTTTGGCTGTTGTAGATTTTCGAAGACTGCGATGCCGTTTTTATGTACACGCCTATGTATTTCTATATTAAAAATACGTTTTTGTAGAGCCTGAAGGTTATTCTCAGTGGAGCGGAATTATTCAAAACATAGTACCAATACTTGGGTATCTTGTCAAATGCAGCACATTAATAAAATCAATCCCCTAAAATATCTTTTATGTACTATGTATGCGTATCTGTATGCTTAGTTCACCGAGTGTTTCAATGAAATGTTAGTATTATTTTTGTCAAAGACAGAATTTTTAGCAGAGTGTAAAATATATTTTTATTCATTTAATGACTGCGTTGTGATAAAATGAACGAACTGCCTTAGTGCCGATTAACGTAGTTTAAGAATTTTGTTAATGTATGAAAGTTGGAAATCCATTAAAAAAATGTTTTATTTTATTATAAAAATTTAATATACAAAAATAAAGACAATTAACATACATACATACATATTTGACACTGACTCTGAGCTTTTGTAAAAGAATTACTTCAGAAAGAAATGGGGATCATCGAAATTTGTTTTCTCTGCTCTCATGTGAGCATAACTAAAAGTTAAAGTTGGGAAATATTGTTTCCATGCAGATGTGTGTCGAACTGCATTTCTGTAGTAATAAAGTAAAGTGACATACATATATAAAAGAAAACAAAATTATTTTAAATGGAAGGAGTGCGAGTTACATATATTAGATTTTCAAAATAGTATTTTGTACACGTATAGTGTATACATACATCATACATGCCCACAATAAGATAGATAATAAAGTTATTTTAAATGTGCAAGTAGATTTATTTTAAAATTTATTTAAACGCAGCGGTACGCGTAAACAAAATGTGAGATAAATGCTTAACATTGATTGACGTCATTCAGCATTGTAGTATAATATAAAATAATCTTGTTTACTCTGTTAAAATATAGCATAGCTTTATGTAAAAATTATAAATTGTTTATAATCTTAATACCAGATGAATGCTTTAATGCTTGAAAGATAATTCATATGTATATCATCCATTATTAGTAGTAATGCAAAAGTCAGAGTTTATTACGTTATACAATTTCATTTAAGTATTGTAAACAGAAGCATTATGGTTGTTGGCAGAATTTTTCTAAGTACTTACGCGAATGGACTGTAAGAAATAAAGAATGCGACTTGCTTGTACTTCAGCGGTTTAATCAGGAGTGAATTAAGAAAGTTCATCTTCAAATAGAACTATATGTACATACATATATAGTGTATTCATAAAATATATATAGCTATCTTATTCATATTATTACTTTACAAGAAAGAAAGTCCTTATGAGAAATATTTGACTTGTAACATAAGCATATAATTTCAACACTCTTTCTCAAGTGAAATATTTCTTAACATTAATATTTAAGACCAAGCATATCTACAAACTTTACATGTTTTTGTTTTTGCAAATTTTTAGTAAAAATATCAGATACATTATCATTTGTGGAAACATACTCTAATTCAATTTCTTTACGTTCTACTACATCACGAATGTAATGATATTTTATTTCTATATGCTTAGTTCTCTTATGAAATACAGGATTCTTCGAAATTTGTATAGCGCTCATATTGTCGCCTTTCAATAAAATCGGATCTTCGGAACTGCAACCCATTTCCTTCAGTAAGCGACGAAGATACACTGCTTCTTTTGCTGCTGTACTCAAGGCAATGTATTCTGCCTCAGTGCTACTTAAAGCGACGACATCTTGCTTCTTGGATTGCCAAGAAAATGCGCTGCCGGCTATAAAGAACGAATAGCCGGTGTATGACTTTCTATCTGTATTGTTGTTAGCCCAATCTGCATCCGCATAGCCTTTTACCGGTTTACCATTTTTACAATAATGAAGCTTTAGATCTACGGTTTTTGATAAGTACCGCAGAACATGCTTTGCGCCAGCTTCATGTTCGGAATGAGGATCTTGGTTTCTTTGCGCCAATAAGCTTACTGCATGCATTATGTCAGGACGCGTCGAAATGGCCAAGTACATTAAAGACCCTATTAATGACTGATAGTTTGTTACGTCCACCTTGGAGCAGTTCTTATCTTTGCAACTGATTTGAAAGCCAGTATCGAGGGGTGTGCTTACTGGACGACATGAGGTTATACCGTATACGCTCAACAACTCCTTGATATATGTTTTCTGACACACAGAAATCGCACCTGTTTTGCCCTCACGTTCTACTTCGAAACCAAGAAAGAACTTAAGTGTGTTGCCATCTTGCAACTTAAACTTTGACGATAGTTTGCGTTTTATGTTTGTAACCTCTTCTTCACTAGGACATGCTAATATTAGGTCATCAACATAAACTGCTATGTAGCTATAAACTTTGTCTCGCTCTTTGACATACAAACATGGCTCGCTTTTGCACGGATTGAAACCAAAATTCTTCAATGCTATATCGAGTGTACTATTCCACTCTCTACCTGACTGGTTAAGGCCATAAATAGCTTTGTTTAATTTTAGCACTTTGTCCGGATTTTTACTATCTATAAAACCTTCCGGCTGTCTTATATAAACTTCTTCAGTTAGATCGCTATTTAGATATGCATTTGAGATATCTATTTGATGTAAATGCAACTCTTTCTCAACAGCGATTGCAAGTAGCATACGAATCGTTTCATATCGAATTACTGGCGAAAATTTAAACCCAGCTGTTGACTACAGCCTTTTGCTACTAATCTCGACTTGAATTTCTCGATATTTCCATCTGGATTACGTTTTATACGAAAAACCCACTTTGACCCAATCACCTTTTGGCCCCTCGGCAGGTCTACTGCTGACCAAGTGTTGTTTGCTACCAATGCCGCATACTCATTTTTCATAGATTTCTCCCACTCAAAGGAGTATTCGCTTGCTAATGCTTCTTTGACTGTATGTGGCGTTTCTATATCACCATACTGAAGAGAATTCAACTTTTGATACTCTTTTCTGGGACGACCAACCTTCCCAGTATGAACAAATTTTGGTCTACCAGGTCCACGACGCATTTCACTATCTGAGTCATGTGAATCATTTTGAGGTTCATTTTCAACTTCATCGTCTTCACCATCAGTGAAGCTTACGAAACTTTCAACTTGTTCTGTTTCTTCATTGCAATTGTTAAAACTTACAATTATTCTTGCCAAATCGTCGTTGATTTTTGTACTGTTTTTACATTCACACATACCGAGACCTTCATTGTTTTCTATAAATTTTACATCGCGTCGAATTATCACTTGCCTCGTTTCTCTGTCATATAGACGATAGGCTTTTGAAATTTCAGAGTACCCTACAAACACGTATTCTTTGCCTTTTGCACTAAATTTACCACGATGCGTTTTGTCCAATGAAAAAGCTCGTGCACCAAAAACTCTTAAATGTTTCACCGACGGCTTTTTATTGTACCATACTTCGTACGGCGTAGTATGTTTTAATAACTTTGTAGGAGCGCGATTACGTATGTACACTGCTGTATGGACAGCCTCACCCCACAATTCTTCTTTTAAATTAGCATGTACCAATAAGCTTCTAGCCATTTCAACGATTGTGCGGTTAACTCTTTCTGCCACCCCATTTTGTTGTGGTGTATATGGCACAGTCAATTGTCTTTTAATTCCGCATTCTTTTAAAAATTCACTAAACTTATTATTGGTGTATTCCGTACCATTGTCACTACGCAACTTTTTAATTGTTTTTTGCGTTTGATTTTCCACCATATTTTTGAATGTTTTAAACTTTTCAAACACTTCGCTCTTTTCTTTTATGGAATATATAAAAATCATTCTCGAAAAATCGTCTATGAAAGTAAGAAAGTAACGTGCACCACCCACTGATTTCACATTGATCGGTCCACAAACGTCTGTGTGCACTAGTTCAAGTATTTGTTTTGTTTCTCTTTCACACTTCTTAGGAAAAGGCACTGCACATATTTTCGATTTATTGCATGTATCGCAATTTGTTTTAGAATTAATGTCTATTTTATTTAATCCACGAACCAAATTATTGTCGACGATTTGCTTCAAACTTTCAAAGTTTATGTGGCCATATCGATTATGCCACATCATATTGTGTAACATATTTTCTGGAACATTCATTTGAGCATAAAAAATGAACAACTTATCTTGTAACTGGGCTCTCAATAGAGTTGACCCTTTCGTGTTTTTTATTTCAACACAAAAATCTTTGAATAATACTGTATGTCTATATTTCATCGCTTTGCTCACTGAATAAAAGTTCATTTTGAGTGAAGGTACAAATAAAACATCACGCAATTCTAAGGCACATTCTGTTGTCCTTATTTTTACCGTACCGACACCTTGTGAGTAAGTGAAATTATCCGCTGCTAACATTATTTTTTCTTGTTTTTTAATAAACGAAATAAACATATTTTTGTCGCAGCACATATGAGTGGTCGCACCACTATCGACACACCAAGCATGCTTGTCCTTTTTAACTCCCACTGTTGCTGCATACACAGCATACGAAAGTTCATTATCTCCTTCATACAGTTTAACACTTTGATTGGTTTGCTGTTTTGCTTTTCGCTTACACTGCGCTATTGTATGTCCTCTCATACCACAACCGAAACACTTTCCTTTGAATTCATTTGATTTCGTATTATGTTTTGCATTTCCGAATGCTTTGTTGCTACTATGCGCAGATTCTTTAACACGTGCGTAGACTGCTTGCGATGGCTCCTGATTCATTTGCTGTTCCCTTCTGGCACCTTCTTCTAAAAGCTTGACTTTTAGTACATTAAACGTCGGTAATTTGTCACGAGTCTCGATGGCTATTACGAAGTTCTCATACTCTGCAGGCAAACTGGACAGCAATATGATAACTTTTAGCTCTTCGTTTAATTCGATATTCAGTTCCGCTAATTTATCTACCAATTCGACAAACGAAGTGAGATAACACGACATGCTTTGATTTGCAGACATACTGCATCCAAGCAACTTCTTATATAACGAAACTTTTTGTAATGGCCCACATGGCATATGTACTTCTCGAAGTTTCTTCCATGCCTCCGCCGATGTTTTACACGATTTTATGTTCGTAATTTCTGTTGGTTTAACACACAGAATTATGTTTGCCAGGGCTTTTTGGTCATCATAGTCCCATTTATCTGCGTTTTCAGCACAACGCTTTATATCACCATTAACCATTAGCCATTGATCTGTATTGATCAATATGCTTCTCATTTGTATACTCCACACGTCATAATTCTCGTTGTCGAGTTTTTCAATTAGGAAATTTGAATTCATTTTTTTTTTTTTAATTTTTCTTTAGCGAACAACGAACTATTTTTTCTTTATAACTTTCACACGCGATAAGGGCCCATAACCCTTGTTGGCAGAATTTTTCTAAGTACTTACGCGAATGGACTGTAAGAAATAAAGAATGCGACTTGCTTGTACTTCAGCGGTTTAATCAGGAGTGAATTAAGAAAGTTCATCTTCAAATAGAACTATATGTACATACATATATAGTGTATTCATAAAATATATATAGCTATCTTATTCATATTATTACTTTACAAGAAAGAAAGTCCTTATGAGAAATATTTGACTTGTAACATAAGCATATAATTTCAACAATGGTCAACTAATGCATCAATTGCAACCAATTTTATCAATCTAATCGAATTTAACAACACTATTAATATCCGGGCTCCTGAACATATGTATGTTTCATTTTGTTTATTTGTTGCTAATTTTTCCTGCAGTTTTTTTCAATTTCCAATCTCTTGCTAACTTCCACATCCGTCAAGTTTGTGTATTTGCTTTGCAATATTACCAAAAAAACTACTTAATTAAATACTTGTAGAATCTTCTGAAATCAGTTAGACAAAGGAAGACAACTGAATAAAGTTTCTTCGAACTTACATATAGTACAGGAAAGAAACAGCAAAATGAAGCAGCACATATGTTTCCCATCTTATGGCCACTGATGCATAAGCATGAACAACATTCACTGTGTCTGTATCACTGTGAAGAACAGAAAAGAGTGGTAAACAAACATGCAACATTTGCAGAACAGAACACTCTGAACAGCAGCAACATTTGCTGCAAACCAACACATGCAACATTTGATGCTGCGTGAGTAACAGGCTTCCAGAAAGCGATTGTTGGTTCACTTGCGCGGGCTAATGGAGTCGACGACGATGATGGTGAAGATGAACCCCAGGCTGCATGCGAAGACGTAGGCGAAGTCCATGGCCAAGACGAAAGCGACAAAAATCTAGGGGACGATGAGGAAACATTTGCCGAGTTGCAAACGATGTAGAGGAGAAGAACAAGTACAAATAAAACTGCATTATTGCAATAAATATGTATGTATATACGCTTGCATATGGGTGCGTGCTCTTGTCTGCGCATAAAATTGTACAAAACAAGTGTGTAAATAAATAAAAATAAATACTCGAACAGGATAAAAACCAGAAACGGCAAGAACGTTTTCTTCTGTGCTTCGCATTCTTGGTGTTAGTGGAAATGCGAAAGATGACGTTTGATATGGTTGGGCATTCAGCGCTAGCAGTTGGTTTCGACAATTTCAGTGCAGAGAAGTTTTCATGAGTTATGAGTCATTTGTAGAACATGTTTATTTTCATACATATATACATGGTTATTACATACAAATTATGTACATATATAAAGTGTAAAATTTGTTTCGATAATTCATATCTGTTTTGTTTTCTTTTACGATATGGTTAGTTAGAAAGCTTTAAATTGGATAACTGCTTTACATGATAGAAAATTTGGAATAGGTATTTCGTTTGTTCTGCGTTTCTACTAATTTATTATTGGAAAGACATAAATTATAAATCATATGGATTCTTCCTCTACCAGTACAGTTACTACTGGAGTTAGCTCGTTTATGTCTCGACATTAAAAATAGTAAATAATAGTAATAGCAAAATGTAAAATATTGTTACTACAACAAAGAATATATTCTCTCTCTACTTCTTGGTTGGTAAATAATTATAGGTGTGTTCATAAATTGATTTTGTGACTTTATTATTATTTCATGCTAAAATATAATATTTAATTTATTTTATCATGATTTAATATTCTCTCATTTTGTGGAGTTTTAATGAAAATAACACAGATTTTGAAAAATGGTAGATGTTGATAAAATGAGCGTGTTGAATTCATGTTGGTCAGTGTAATTAAAGAATTCACCAATTTAAAATAATATGAATCCAAAGAAGGTCAAACCAAAGATGTGCACAATGAGAAACTGTGACTATCATATAATAGATGGCGCTGCAACAGTCCTGTAGGATTGAAAACTATATTTTCAAAATATAGAACCATAAGAAGCATGTAATTTTCAGTATGACAAATCTGCGATGTATCGACAAAATTCTAATAAGACTGTTGATATAAAGGTCTAATGAAATCGCTTCAATACTCATTTGCGATGTGGCAGTTCCAGTTCAATTTTAGGCCGAAAATATTTTAAGTTAATGAAATAATCTTAATTTTTTTCTTTCTTTCTATTCTGAACCTTTGTAAAAACAGCTTAACTAAATACTCATATTTCTGCCTATCAAGGGTCAATATTTTTATTACATTTGTGGTACTCAATGGAAAATGTATCAGCGTGTCCTCCTTTTAACCCTGCAATTTGACACCACAACATTAAATGAACGGTTCTTACAAAAATGACTTTGTTTCCTTATGATTTGAGGATAAGCCAATTGGAAATTATTTTTCAAGAAGTTGAAATTGATAATAGAATTATTGTTAAGGAGTAATGTAATTAATGTGTTTCAATTAAAAGTTTGGTAACAGATCCAGTATTTTCCCAGAAAACCTGAGAACCTGTATTTTGAAATACAGCCAAAATATTAAAATCTTACTTAGAACGTAACACAGGTGTTATTCCCGTTTTTTAAATAAATATTTACTACCAATATACATATGGCTTTAATGACTCTAGAAATGAATGACTGAATTTTACTTAGTTTCAAAAGGTTGTATTTGAAAACCGTTTACTATATTTAGAAAAAAAAAATAATTATGTACCAATGGGAACTTTATTTACGCAATTACTTATATCTGCAGAGCTTAAAATAGTCATTGTACGTTTGCAAATGATATCTTCCTTTTGTTTATATACTTGCATATTGTATAAATTATACAATTGAGAACTTATACTATAAGCGTTGATTGTCTTTAGCATTACATATGGAAACATTTTTTATTCCTATTTTATTTGGATAAGAAATATGCTTGCCATGTAGTTGAGAAGCCTAATTACCATTTCTCTGCGTAAATAGGTTTGACATTTCTTTACAAAGAAAATAACATTGAAACCGATTTACAAAATTATTCGCTATTGAATCAGAGAGGTCGCATGCGAATGCACAAAGAAAAAAAAAACAAACTTGAACTTGACATTTATTTGTTGTGTTTATTTTATTATATTTACTCTTTAGATACTAACAAGATTTAAGATGATTTGTTTACGTTGTGACCCAAAGTTAACACGCATCTACCACAATTGTGCGCCATTCCATACAAAACACTTCGTGTCGACACAATTACAAAGCATTTAACTCTTTGTGAACATTAGAGGTTTCTCTGCGTCTTCCACTTCCTTCGCTTTTTGCTTTCAGTTTATTTGTATTTTAAATTTGCTAAGTAATTTTTGCACCACACTATAACAAATTCATATGAGCGCATGCCTGCTTATATTTGTATGCGCGCGGAATTCAGCAATAAAAATGAAATTGCGCAATTGTGGAAAAGGCTAAAATAATAAAGTAACAAAGTAAAGCGAATTTTCAACACATAAAGATCGCTGTTGGACATTCATTTGAACTTGTTTTGAAGGTCAGCGCTTAATTGTGGCCTGTCTCAAATACTAAACAACAACTAATATACATACTAAGCAGTAAAGTAAGCAAAACATTAAAGGCTGTGCATTCATATGCACTTATGTAAATAATATTTACTCGTATGCATGTACTTTGTCTCTTTTTGCAGTTATCAACTGTTTTTTTTTTCATTGCAAATAAAGTGACTCCAGTTGGAAACCGTAACTTTTATGAGTCTCTAATTAATGTTTTCTTTTAACATTCATATGTGTTGTTTTTATTTCGAAATATGTAGATTATATAGACTCTACTCAGACTAGAGCAAAAAATTAGTAAAGTCTACAGGTTTAAGATCTGTTTCTGAACTTTACACATACATATATGTACTACAGAAAACTATTCAGAATGTGTAGACCCGGATTGTTGCTCCAAAGCCACAGTTTCATATCGTCAAAAAATTATTAAAAGTTAATAAAACCATTTCATTAATTCTCAAATTATGTATCAAGTTTAATTATTAATTTGCCAAATCAAAAATTAAATAAATAAATATTTATTATTACAGTGGAACTTCCATAACCCGAAGATCTCCATAACTCGAACTTTTGAATTGCCAATAGCGTTTAGAAATCAATCATTTTGTGGATTATGTTGATTGGAGTTAGAGAAGTTCCACTGTATTATATTTGGCTATTTTAGTTGTAAAGTTCATTGTCTGGTATTTATTAACATATGTATATGCATTTTCTTCATCATTACTAACATTTTTTTTCTTTTCTTTGCAGGTAAGTCTTTGTAATGCCTTTGTATCTAATATTTAATGAAAACCGGAATTTGGTAAGCTTCTTAAGTTACTTTAAAGCCTCTATGCAGATATAATTTCAAAATTAGAAAGTGAATGTAATTGACTAATGCCCATAATATTGTGGAAGTCATAACTCGAACTTCTATAACTCGAAGATCTCCATAACTCGAACTTTTGTATTGGCAATAGAAGTCAAATTTCATACAAATCTCCTTCCATAAATCGATATTTTCGACCAGGACATAATACAAAATTTAAACTTTGACTATCGAAACAGAATTGTGAAAGAGTCCCTCTATATCGTATGGAGGAGAACAAAAAATAAGATATTACTCTAATGGATTTATAAATCATGTAACAAAAACATGGGATACATCCGTCAACAGCCGAACAATAGCAAAGTGCAACAAACAAAATTAGAAAATACAAGTTTTAACGCATTTAAATAAAACGTTATGCGAATAAATAATTAAAACTGAAAAAAAACTATATTTCACAGCTTTCTAAAAATTTATGTTTTAATGAAAATTTCTATAACTCGAAGTCTCTCTAACTCGAAGTTTTTTGTGGATTATGGTGATTCGAGTTAGAGAAGTTCCACTGTAATAAGAAATTCGTTCCGATAAGTATTTTGATACAGGGTGAATCTTGCAAAAGAAATTAGTACTGTAGAGTTTTTGATTACTTGTACTAAAAATGCTATTATACTGGGAAACATACTATGTATATACGAAATTGTATATACAAAAAATTGGAAGGTTAGAATTTTTAGTAAATAAAATTACATCCAAAGTCATTTCTAGCAACTACATAATATTTCAAATCGTCTATATAGCAAATCTAAATTCACCAATTGCTCGTTTTACTACCATAATACGATTTCACCATACTAAAAATCGAATTAATAAAATCTAATCAGATTTTTTTGTTAGTTTATTAAACCATACGGAATTTAGTATGGTATGGTAGTATAGAAATGTATGTATCATGTAAGCATCCAATTGGATTGCCTTAATTACATCAAACATCTAATTGGACTTGTTATTGGTTTCACTGGTAATTTAATTCGAAAGTGATTTTTTCTGATGTGCCAATTTTCACCTAAGATTGAAACATTATTTCAAACGTCATCTTATGACTTATTTTCCTCACATTCAATTCTGATTACTGGAATTTTAAATAACCTGAGAGGTGTAATTAATTTTTAATTATCCTGAACTAATTACGAATTTACTAATTAATGAATTTATTTCTTTCTTTATTAATACCCTTCACTAACATGTAATTCAGTTCTAATATTAAAGTGTAGACACCCTGTACTGTGTTATGTGCGACAAGATGTAATACAGAGAACAAGTCGTTTTGCATAAACATAAAAGGAAAATTATGAAGTATAATGAATGAGAAATTATAAACTCCAGATTTCATTAAAAACTTTGATTTTTAAAACCTATAGTTATTTTACAATCACCATATGAATGTTTAAATATTAAAGATTAAAATAGTTTCTTTCATTTAAAATGATAAGATCAAAAACTTGAATATAACACTTTTTCCAAAAATGTTTACTATTTTCCCTTTGTGTTGTTTCATATTGTCAGTTAAAACTCGCGACCACAGCCAATTTCGAGATATTATTTTGTTTCGTCTGCATAATTTAAGTATTTACTGCCGCGCAGCGTCACTAGTTAATTGACAGCTCATTAACTGCATCATCTGTCATCATTACAAACACTGCATATACATATTTGCTGTGAGATTATATAAACATGATTGAAGTGAAAGTTGGCATTTCAATGGCTTCCAATAGTAATAAAATCATTGTCTTTTAACTAATATTGTGCATCTCACATTTATTAAATTATAACATCACATTTTTTAAATATAACTCGCTTTTCTTTCAATTGCTACATTAGAGAATTTAAGAAAGCGACGGCGTGTTTTGCTTATTTGAGATGAGTGTCGTTTACCAGCAGTATTCTCAAATTTCTGCGTTTCTCGACATCAATTCCCCACGCTCATTTTTGGAACGTTTAGTAGAGGTTCGTCAGAACCATAAAAGCTCAGATTAAGAGTCGCTAAAAGGTTGTGATTTGGTCTGATGTTTCCATCTTGATGTGATATTATGTTAAAGAAAACTTACATTTTGGGCGCTAAGAATGTCATAGAAACTCAAAAAACACTAAAATTGAGCAAATACAATAGATCGTCAGATAATGAAAGATGTTGGAAGTAAAAACTTGATAACACACAGTAGAAAGCATTCACTCTGATAATACACAGAAGAAATGATGACTGATACCATTGAAGAGACCTACAATTATTCAAGATCTCGTACTGTTCCAAATTCTTGAATTCATTCATCCGTATAACTGTACTCTTATATATGTATGTATAGAGTAAGTATGAGGAACGTGACAATTCATAAATTACACCTATTATCACATTCTCAACATTCAAGACACAGATTACCAACACCCTTAAGAATTTATCTTGGGTCCATGCACTCTGATGACGAGTGAACATACACTTTTGTTGCGAGTACGTTGATTAGCGCATGCCGCAAATGTGCACGCACATGAATAAGTTCTTCTTTTCATAACTCCATTCTAAAAGACACGCCAAGGAAATGAATGCAGGATGAAAACAATGCATTTCTTGTAGGCCGAAAGAAAAGCAAATATGCGGCAGGTATGCACACAATTGAGTACTACAAAACGAAGGAACTACCTGAAGACGTAGAAAACACGAACAAATGTATGAGGATGTATGGATTAGTTTTTAGGTGTTATGAAATGACGCTGAAAAACTTTTGGTTTGTATTTGGTATGTGCAAAGAAATTTAAGAACACTGTGGTGCAAAAAGTGTCATAGGCGTGTCAGGCGAAGGCAACAGGCAGATCAAGGGTGACAAAGCAGCAGACGGATGAACATATACATACAAACCTTGATGCGTATTTTTTCGCTTCACGTGAACTAAACCGGTTCAATGTTTGTTTAGGCATTCCGTTGATTTCCTTTATTCGTTCGTTTGTCTGCCTGTCCTAATAGGTACATATGAATGCGGTGCAATATTTTAGCATGACTGTTGGTACTAAACCCCACTGTGTTTGTATTACCTATCGCAGCTATATTTGTCCTTTCCGTTATCTTTTCGTTTCGAAAAGTAAATATACTATGTATGTACATATATGTATCGCGAATGTATCTGTGTATGAATTTGTGTGCATATCCCAGTAGTGAAATGAACTAGTTTGTAACTAGTACGAATCACAAGTTGAACTAATTACTCAACTTTCTTTATCTATGCGCAAAATGTGTAATGTTTTGTTTAAAATATTTTTCAGTAAAATTGAATGTTTATAAAATAAAAATGTTTAAACTAAATTTAACAAATAAAGTGCATATATAGTATTGTCTTTAAATAATTTGTAAATTCACAAGTTAATTTCTTTAAATTCACTAAAACTTATATCTCTAATAATCTTAAATTTTTACACTGCTTTTTTTGCAAAATTTCATATAATTCAAGTACGAAACTATTCGATGAGAACGCAATGAAGTGGCACTATTGTACTAATGGGAATGGGAAAATTTTGCTAGATTGAGTAGATAAGTAATTTAATGCGACAATAACTTAGATTACGTGATTAATTATGGAAATGAAAGCGATTTTAAATGCAAAATAATGTAATATCACTTTTCATAATTTAATTTATAGAAACGAAAAACAATATAAACAAACAAACAACTAGTGAGAAAAAGCAATTTAAATTACGAATTGGAATATATTTTAGATAAATACAAATGTATGTAATTTGTCATGTCATAGAATAGAGAAAATTATCATTTATTGTATATGAGGGCCGATGTAATTTCTGAATCGATCTCACTCATTTTCACCACCAAGGTACACTATATCCAAGACTATATGCTTACTTAATTCGACTAAGATATTTTAAATATTATATTAACACTAAATCTTCCGACACATATTATATATCGTTGGCTTAATATAGAAAAGGCGTATCTACATTTTTTTTTCGAAATCGCATTTTTAATGAATTCTGGTAGACCACTGTCAAATACTCCTCCCCTTAAAAAATTAGTGGGCTATGATCGTAAATAACGGATTTATAGTCATATAAAAAAAAGTCCTAACTCATTCGAAGTTACAATAACAACATAAAGCCCTATCTCAAATAACTTCAAAGAAATTAAAAATAATAACAAAATTATACCACAATTGAATTTGTTACCTGTTTTGAATAAAAATTGCAATAGAAATGTTTTTTGCATCTTAAGTTTTTAAGGTTTTATTCAGTTTTTTCCTTCTCCTGAAAAGTAACGAAAAGTGTAGATACGCCTTTTCTATATTAAGCGGTGGCGGTCAAATTACTACTTTTGAAATAAAAGTTATACTATTTTCTCGTTGATTGTAATTAATACAGATTTTAGCATAAACAATAAACACAAAATTATTGTCATATAATAATTAATAATTATATTTTCAGTTGACCGCTCTGGTAGGTTTAGTGTTAACCGCTTTATAAGGTATAAAACCCATCGTATTTTTGGTATATGGGATCTAGGGGAAGTTATGGTCCGATTTTAACAGACACACTATTAGAAGAAATAATTCCTCCTGAATTACATTAAAATATCTGATAAATTTGCCGATATTTTCGGTAAAAGTAGAAAGTTTGGTTTATATAGCTTTATTGGTTTGCGAGATATATACTAAAAATCTATTTGGGGGCTTAAAAAAATACAAATACTACATTCATAATTTCATTTATGGTTTAGTTATGACACTTTATAGGTTTTGTGAGCGTGCCAATGGACCGATTTCACCCATTTCCAATAGCAACCCTTCCAGGAACATGTGTACCAAGTTTCGTTGAGATATCTTAATTTTTGCTCAAGTCATCCGTTAGTCTGTCCGGGGACGGACGGACGGACAGACAGACAGCCGAACGTCAACACGTCTTGTCATCCTGATCATTTATATATCGTGCCCTCAATATAACAATAGCGTATGTGCTCATACGCCATTATTTTTTTATTGCATATTTAGAATCTCCATCATTGATTCTATGTCTGGTCAAAATTTCGTCAAATTCTACTTCCACAAAGTGGGTCAAAATGTCATTGGAAAAAAAGGTGTATAATTTCATGTTCATGTTTTTTGTTCATGTTTTCTGATTTGACAAAAACTTTAAACTCGATTTTCTCAAAACCAAAAAAAAATTATACGCTATTGTTATATTGAGGTGACGATATATATATGTATGTATCCCTATATCCCATTCGTTTAGCTTAATGACTTCAAAAAACCGTTATGTGAACAAAACTAATATATTCTCTTAGCAACGTTGTTGCGAGAGTATAAAAATGTATTTATAATATAAACTTAAATTAAAAAAAAAAATTCTCAAATTTAATCAATCGTTGAAGTAAAAAATGTCATAATCCCATCTTCGATTGGTACAAGTCTGTTAACTGTTAACCACTCGATTTCAGTCCTGTCATTCTAGTTATTAACTAGCATTTTTGAAACCAGTTCAAATTGTTGTTTTCCCATTATTTTGCTTAAGAAAAATTATAGAGCATACAGGTTACCTAATAATGAATAATGGCTATGTAGTAAATCTATATTTTTAGTATTTAAACAAAGTGATATCTTAAAATTGAAATTTTATTATTTTATTTTATTTATAAATTAAATTTGTCGTGACACTATGAAGATTTGCCTTTTGTTGGAATAACACTTCTGACCGTAAATTCTGATTCGTAAATTTTGTCATAGTTAAATCAAATTCCGGAGGAAGCATTGGATGTATTTGTGATATGAATAGTATATTCACGCCTTTGAAGCTTACAACTTGCAGAGAACCTGCACTTATCGGATAGAATTGTTTATTTACATTAATTGCTTCAGACATTTCATTTAATTTGTTTTCAATGTCTAAGGATTGTATCCCTACTATGGCGCACCCAATAAATTATATGTATAAACCTAAACTTACATTTTGTGTGTGTTTTGTTTTTATTTCGTGTTCAACAACTATTAGGCCAAAAGAAAAGAAATATTTTGATAAAATCATGTACATACACACATACGCGGAAAGTAATTATAAAATTAGCCTTATATGTGCATTTGTATTACTTGCATTCGGACAATTGAATCACTAATTGCTTCCATTATTTAGCTTTAAAATCAATTATTTTCTATGCTAAAGCGAGTATTTCGAAGTGCTGTTCCCTCAAAGCTTTAATTTTACGGTTTTGTTGAAATTTATTGTAGTCATACCATTTTAAATTTAATGTGTGGCAAAATGTAGGGTGCCATAAGGGCTAAGTCCTCCTCCCCCCTATGACAAACTGGTTTCAATAAAAAAACGCAAAAAATTAGCAATTGTCCTCCAATTAAGTAGGTAGTCATCCAACAATGCATCCACACCGTCTGGAGCCGGCCAGTCAAATAGTCAATCATTCAATCAAATGGCACCAACAGTGGAGCTGGAACGGCGCGTTGACAGGCTAGTGGGGGACAAAGGTGATATTCGCAAACAATTATGAGGAATAAATAGTAAATTATCATATAGACGTATGTGGCTACCATTTGTCCAGGGCACTTCTACTATGCATTAACTATTTGCAGCACGCGTACATTATTTGCTTCTACAAGTGCTGGCATTGTGTATTTTTAGATTTCCTGGATTCTGAAAAAATATTGTAGACAATATAAATCGAAGAACTCTTTGTAATCGCGCTTAGGCTGAACGTACTTATGTGTGTATGTACGTATTTGTGTGTATGTATGTATGTGCTTTAAACTTTACACCGGAAGTCGAGATTGCTCGGTGGTTTGCAATTTTTTCTTGCTTTGTTTTTTAATTGGTTACTTCAATTTACATGTCTTGTTGTTATAAATTTAAATAAATATGTATCCCAAGAACAATAGAATTATACATATGTATATATGTACGCTCCTCATCGATAGGTTAGATGCATCCGTACTTACAATAGTATTCAGCTTAGAACATTATTTTGGATTCAATTAAATAAAAGTTAATATGGGCATTTCCGCCAGAAGGTCTACCACAGACAAAATATTAAACATTATTAGAATTACAAAGTTTTTGCATATTTTCATAGGAAAATATTTAAATGTATTCATAACCAATTACGAGATATACGAAAGCCAAGTCGCATAGGAGCTACTTTTCTCATTTCGATTTTTCTACTACATTTGTTTTTTCGTCAAAATTGTTAAAGAAACATATCATGTATAATTTTTCGCTTTGTGTAAAACCTTTATAAGGATACAAAGAGCAAAATAAAATGCATAAGAAAGCATGCGATTGCAAATAACTTTAATTTTTGCTCTCTTATTATCCTATATTTCAATGTCCCGTGAAAAAATAGGTTTTTGGTGATTGTCGCGCTCCCGGTGATCGTAGAGTGATGGTGGATGCACCAAAAGTTAGTGCTCGGTAGCACTAACATGTATAAATAGGATTATTTTTAACATCTACCAACAGTTCTGGAACGGCACTTCATTTGTTTGGCAATATTTCAATTCAATAGTCGTGTGAGTGAAGAAGTCTATTTTTAGGCGTTGGAATAGGCTCAAACATTAGCTATTCTTTTTTTTTTCAAATATTGCTAACAAAATAATTGATTTCTTAATATTACGTTTTTTATTAATGAAAATAATTGTTTCTTTTTTTGCACAAGACAAGGAATCGTGACGTGCGTCTAATTCAATGATCAACTGAAAACAGCTGAATACATCGATGATTCTAAAGACCTCGAATAAGGATTTTTTATTCATAGGGCAGAACCTAAGACACTCTTGATAATTCTTAGTGTAGTGTGTAAAGTAGTGTATGTCATTGACAAAAACATGTGTTTAATAGATTCACAAATAAATGGATTTCCCCTAACGTATCTAAGTAAAGAACTACAATCCAATCCAATCCAAAGTGCATTTTTTTAAATATTTTGATACACTTCAAAGGCGGAAGTGATATCGGTGTTGAATATGGCGAATTTCTTAAGAATTACTGCAGCACTCTGAAAGCATAAAGCGAAAACCATATGTGCGCAAATGGGTTGGAAATTCTCATCACTATAATAACAGACACATATGCAGAGCCATTAGCCTATCCAGAACGATTCAAATAATTTCGCTCGCGAGTGTGTAAACGCATTTTTGTTTACACACGCATTTCCATGTACATTTGACTATGGATGTATGTATGTATGTATGTATATACGCTTACAATTCCACTTACATACTTAGATTGTGTTGCCATTACAACATTCTAACAGCGTCTGTCATTAGCGTAGCTCTTGGCGTTGTATGCCTGGTATCTTAATAGAGTGTTGTTGTTATTGTTAGTTTTGCTGTTTGGCGTGCCTTCTGCTGCAAATGAATGCAATGACCTTTGTTAGACTGACCGCGCGGCCCTTCCATTACCAATGCCGCCGACTCGAGCTGTGATATTTTGCAATTCTAAGGATTCATTTTACTCCAAGTCCATGACTGCGCAAATGTTAAGGCTCTCTTGTTGCATACGCATGTTGTCTATACACATATACATCTGTAGATACTTATGTACATACATGTACATGTATATGCTTTTGCAGACAGTGTGTTTTCTTGGCTGTCCGTTTTGATTGTCTCAAATTACATAGCTGCATTTCTGGCACACTTGGGACAGGTCAAGAACATGGCAAAGCAACAGGAAGGCACAAAGTTCGTTGAAGAGCACACAAATGTGTGTATGACGCATTTATACCTGTGCTCGATAAGTTCATGACGGTTCTTAAAGCAAAGCAGAAAAAACAAGAGAAAGCAACAAGCATTAGCATATGTAAATTCAACTTGGTTGCTTTTTGAGTGCAATACACAATCTTTCAGTTCACATCAGCTAAATTGCGGTATATAAAGGGTGATACAATTCTAAGTTACCTACTTTTTTAATAAAAAACACAGCAAATTCAAATTTAATGGAGAATGTTTATTAAATATGGATTGATGTTTCTACCGGCCCATACAGCACACCAAACCGTTGTTTTTTCTGGATGAAATGGAAGATCTTGAATCTCTTTAAGTTGCTCTTCGTACCAAATGCGGCAATTTTGCTTATTTACATACCCATTAAGCCAAGGCCTCATCGCTGAACAGAATTTGGCTCGAAAACGTCGGATCTTCTTGGAACTTGTTTGGAGCCCATAGAGCGAAGCGATGTCGCTTGGAAAGGGCGAGCTGCTTCAGTTCTTGACAGAGGTAAATCGCAAAAGGTTTAGCGAGGACGAAGCACCAAGAAGTTATACAATTTTATTTGGAAGAAGGCGATGTACCATCATCTCAACATTCGGTTTCTCACTATCTCTTAAATAAATTAATGGTAAACCATTATGAATTTAACACATTCCCCGATCCAGGTTAACTGGCATTTGTTAAAATGTCTAAGCGTTTTTTTTTGACTCGAGAAAAAACCCCCTAGCGACAACTAATGACACTTTCTCTTAATATAACATTTTTTTGTCGATATACTAGATTTAAATTATTAAAAATATTAATTCAAATAAATGCATGATACTAATAATTTTAGCCGTCTCAAACATTTTGCGCGCCGTTAGAAATAAATATCCATATGTATAAACCTACAAATGCAAAAGCATCCATACCAAACGCATCTAATGAGAACGGACGCTATGCTGCTGTTGATTGTAGAAAAATGAATTTTATTGTTGATCTGAAAAGGCATTGAAACACATGTTGAGTTCAAAACTTGGGCCACTGTCTGCATTCAGTGGTGTTGTTGCAGAAGCATAGCAGTAAAGGGTTATGCACTGATTACACTGAGAAACATAAACCATAAAATTATAAATACAAACAAACATACATTCATATGTAGACATAATCATCACAAATGGGTATGGCCGCTATTTCGATTGTTGGTAGAGTTTGCACTTTTTCACTCGCTTGGTTGATTTGCAGATGTTGATGATTTGTAAGCCAGCTGAAAACGTATTATTTCGTTGTAGGCGCTTTATGATTTTTGTTCTGCTATTAATTTTGTACTCTCTTTTTTATTTAATGTACATTTATAATTAAATATGTATATTATATATGCATGCATTATTTGAGGTTATTTTTCGTTGCCTCTGCTTGACGCCGATTTTAGCTTCATGTTTTTTGTAATAGGTGTTCGAGGCATTTCGGTAGATAATTAGTGAATATCAGCAAGTAGGCAATAAGTTTACTTTGTATCTATTGCAACATTTTGACCGTATATTATACGCAACAAAATTTCTTGTTATTATGGTGTATTGTTTGGGATATACAATATGAGGTCAATTAGATATAAGAGTTGCTTACTTCAAACCTAAAGTGCATATGCACAGTTATGTTCACAATAACAGCAGTTTTTTGGAATGTAATTTTTTATTTTCTATTTAAAAGCTATCTCGATTTGGCGACTGTTGGAAATACCAAGTGAAACCAGGTCGCTCTCCACCTAATCTTTCCAACGGAGTGGTGGTCTTCCTAAAAATTGGAGTGCTTTCGTCCATTCGGAAAGCATGAGGTAACCAGCGTAGCCGCTGTCTTTTTATTCGCTGAACTATGTCAATGTCGTGGTATAACTTGCGGTATTCGCCGTTGCCAATGTTTAAGGGACCATAAATCTTCCGCAAAACCTTTCGTAGTTCCGTCTCTTCGGATGTTGATATCGTCCACGATTCCGCACCATTGGATTGGTTTTTGCTCGTCGAGAGAGGACTTTACTTTTCAATGGCCTACTCAGTCCAAAGTGAGCCACCCTGTCCGATAAGGTCCAATCAGTTCGTTAACAGTGGGCTTTAGTTTTTCACACAATACACTCGACAGGGCCCTATATGCGATATTGAGGAGACTTATCCCACGGTAATTGGCGCAGATTGTGGGGTCTTTATTAGGATTGCCATTATATTTATTAATTCTTAAGTTTGGTAAAAAATCTTAGAAACGGTTATACAGTTAGTCAAAGTTAGTAAAAAGGCTTTCTTGTCAAAAATTGGTTACAGAAGACACTAACTCACTATATCAAATGTGTTATACATATGTAAGTATAATTATGAATAATAACTCTTTGATTACTTTAGAGAGCTTGTCAATGGTTATTTCTTAAGAACTGATGCACCTTACTGTGTATTGTGTTGTAGTATTTTCAACGGCCATAAAGCACCAAGTGACTCATTGCCAAGCGTGAAACAGCCGATGCCTAACAAGCGTTCTCCCCCATTCTCTTATATATCTCTCTCTTCCTTCTCATCAACTTCCAGCGTGCCACTCATATAACCTCAATTACAAACAACTATACACGCGTTTTTCGCCCACCAAGAGTAGATAGAATAATCGTGTGCTCATTGTATTGAAATTATTTAATTTATTTCTATGCCATTCATTCCTTTATTCAATAAATTCAAATGGACACGTCCGGTGGGTTTGTACGGTTGGTGTCATTGTTATGCTTTGTTGTTATTACTCATTTTTTATTTTTGTTTTATTTTCTTTTTTTTTTTTTTTTTTGCAAATTTATACACAACACTCCTGTTCGGCTTTGATGCGTGGGGTTATTATTATGTTATTACGTGTGTATGTGTGTATGTGTATGCAAACGGGTTATGTGTCACGAGCTGTAGCCGCGGTTTTGATTCATACTTAAAAAGGAGGACAAATCAACAAAATATCTGCCGACCATAAAAACTCAAACTCCAACTTTTTATGTCAGTTTACTACAAAGTTTTACTCGAAACTGAAAAATATTGAAAACAAGTTTATAAATGAGATTCGGTCTGGACTTACGCAAATGGAGCTCTTCAACTTACATATTTAGGTATTTACGTATGTGTATACATACATACATGTCTCTACGAAACGAAAATTATCTAATTGAGCGTTAAAAATTAACAACACTCACACGCACAAATATTAACCGAAAAACAGGAAATTGTTATATTATTTTTTGTCCATATTTTTGCCTAAAATACAAACGAAATTACAATGCAAATTAGTCTACACCGGTACGTACTTATATTTTATGAATACGGTTAGAAGTTAAAAAAAGTTACCAAATTTAGGTACTAATTACCTGAGGTCAGACACCCGATGAAGTGTTTTATTTTTAGAAAGAATAATAATACAATATGACTGTTAAAAATACACGAAATTATTCTACATTTTAGAAATACCGCATAAGGTAGACTTTCTGTTCGTCTCATTCACCGCTAGACCCATTCGAATTTATTTTTTAGCCAGATTAGAGAAATAAATTTTTGAAATTTGTTTAGGTGAGCTGATTTATGATCCTATAAAAACATTTCATCAGAGTAATTTATTAACTCGACACATGTTCTCCAATATTATCTAGATACATTTGAATTGCGTTAGGGATGTGCTCTATTTGCTAGGATAATGAATACATGCTTCCTGGATTTTCCTCATTAGGTATTAGGTAGAATATGCCATATTTCAAATCATTAGGAAAGTTTTCCTTCGTTTCTTATCGTTTACGAAATATTAGCCGGTAATTTGATATATTCCCAAGTATTCGTACTCGAATTTCGTCATGGAGTCTTGAAACAAAGTATCGGGTTTAACGTATTCCGTTCATTTTTCACTTAATCTCCACTCAACTAGTCTGAGTTATAATTCATATTTATACATACATGTATTTACAAAACATCTCTTTTCGAAAGATATTTTTTCACGTACTCTATTTCGGACTCCCTTTCGTTCAGCAAATATGTTAGTCTTCAGTGTAGATTACAGATTTTAAGGATATCTATTATTATTTTTGGTCATAAAAAAATTATCGATATGAAAATTTAATTATGAGATAAAAATTAATCCAAGAAAAAAAGTGAAAATTAGAGTTTGTTTGGATTTGTAATAAGTAAAAAAATAAATTATTAGTCAAAACATGTTAGTGTTCATTTTTTAAGGGGGGGATGTTTTTCCACATTTGGTATTACAATTAGAAATATTCAACAATATTGATCACCAAATTCATAGTAATATTACAATGTTTTTTTTTTGCCATTTTGCCTAAATGACCTTGAAGAGGTGTACTTCAAAAGAACAAATGCTTCTGTGCCTAAATAATCGCAAACAGATTTTCGATAGGGTTTAAATTGGGGTCAGGCCACGCAAACTGTTTTGTTTCTATTTCATAAAATCGCGAACCTACAAAGAAAAAAACAAAGGAGAATATCAAAATTTCTGATGAATGGGATTGATAACACTATACGACAAAATCGACTTTTTTTCTGGGTATTGGACCAAACTAATTTTTGCCAGGAGATTGAGTCATAAGTAAAAAAAATTGTATTCTCCGATTTTCGAAGTTAGACTCCAAAATCAAAATTTTTGGATTTGAAATTCGAAAAAATTACATTAAAAAAAAATATTATTAATTACAGTATAGCTGCTAAAATTCTATATAAAGATAATATACATTTTCTTCTTAGTTCAATGGCATATAAATAAAAATTTTCGTCAATTTTACATATATGACAGAAAATCATCGTAAAAATTGTTTGGTCCAACTACCCAGCCAAGTATTGTACAGTGTAATAGGTAGTCGGATTGAAAAAGAAATATTACTAACGATGTTGGTCCTGTGACCTGACGCAGAGTCGTCCTGAAAGGTTACTTTATTTTGGTGTTGAAACAGTTCTTCGATGCAAGGTATCAAATTGGTTTCCAGATTTTTTATATGCCTCACCCTTCACTCTACTTTCAATTAAATAAATTGCTTCCATCCTACTTTCTAGCTGGTGTACTGTTGTTTGTAGGCATTATCCGCAAACAGTTCGCTTGACTTTTTCCATAGATGGCGGATCCAAGTGATCCAAAGAAATTAAACCGAGAAAATTACGGTCTGCCACAGATCCATCGACCAATTTCCTTGCTCTTTCGGTCATACGTACCACTTTTTCCTCATTCATTGGCTCAAAAACGTTTTATTTAAGGACGTCAGTCTGGCTGTCCTGCCTCTCTGGAGAATCGTTGATACATCACTCCTCACGCATTTCTCTCACCGGAACGATTTTTTATGCCCAGCACAGTATATTTAAGTCCAAGACAATTTTCAAGACCGCGATCAAAACGTACTTCGTACTGACAAAAACGGAGCCTATAGGCCTGATTTTCTCTCTATATAATAATATAAGCCTGATTTTCTCTCTATACAATACTAATTTCTTAATAACGGAGATCAAAATAAATTTTTAAAACGCTTTACCTAGCTACCGTTAGACTTAAAATGTTGATGAAAATGTGCACAAATAAGATCGTTGATGTTGCAAGTTGAAACCCTACTCCTACGCTTCATAATCATGCTTCCTTCACAACGTGAAATGGAGTGCCATTTGAAGTTGAAGTGAAGACAATAACAATAACAACGAATTGTGCTCGAAGGAAAATGAAAGGAAAAACATATCTTAAATATACATAAGTGTGACACTATAAGCGCTCTAGGTGCACATAATAAAACCTAAACCACTTGGAGTAGTTGTAGCTTTAAAACTGCCGGAAGAGGTGCGCAAGTGTTGAAAGATTCCATTGTTTCGTTTCTTTCACTTAATTAAGCTGTCGTTACTCTATGCGCTTATGTAACCCGAATAAAGTTAGGTAAGATTGCTTGTTGACATACATACAGACATTTTACGTCGCCGCAATCAACAAGCTGTTGAAATGAAAATTCTTTTCGATGAAGTTGTCGTATATATGTACATTGTGAATAATATATAATAATGTATATAGACTGTGTCGTGTTTTTGTCTTTTTGTGTCAATTAAGTGGCGTTTGTAGATTTTCTTGTTAACTAGCTTATCAACATTCTTTTCTGACACAATAACAACGAAGTGGGTAAAGTGACGTAAAGGAACGACGAGCATCACGAGTTGAGGGAAGTGAAATAAAATACGTGCGTGTTTCAATTAACGGCCTTGCTTACCGCACCACTGCTCCAGCTAAAACCTTGAAGAGTTTCTACGCTCCGTTTCAACACCAGCGCTGTTCTTATGAATAACATGCGAAAAGAAATTTGAAAGCCTTACACGCACATAATATTGCTACGCGGTGTATCTAATTGCAGCAGATGCCAATAATTGAGATGAGTTATTCGAGAGAACTTGGCGCAATAAGCATCTGCCTGAAACAAAAGGCTTTAATTTCGCATTCCTAAGCCATCTCCTTCATGTGTTTCATTGATGAGAATGCACAACTTTGACTTTTATTCGTCCCCTCATTCGTGCTTCGTTCGATTGCATTATCGACATGTGCATTCAGCAATATTCATACTCACCTAAATATACATGTATACATATGTACGTACATAGATGGAAGTCTGTCATTTTCCGGCGCTGCATACATACATTCTTATGTGGAACGAGTTATCTGTTTTCTTCAGAGTAGCATAATAAAAACAAAGCAAGCGATGTGTTGAAGGCGAAAATAAAGAAAGAAACACTTGTTACTTTCGATATTTCTGCTGATAATTCAATTTATTCGAACGCTTTATTGGTGTCAAGGAATGAGCTGCACGCTACAGATTGGAATAAATACTATATTGAGTAAAATTAGTAATATAAGTATTTATACCATTATTTGTATTACATTACATATTTCTTGGGCTAATCAATATTATTGTAGTTTTTATTTAAATACCTTGAGACGGTTTAATAATGAAGAGCACCACGTGGATCAAGACAAATTGAATTTTATTAGTGAATGGCAGATTGTCAACAGCGAATATTATATAGCGTTATTGGTATCTGAAGGATGAATTTCCGAATTTCCAAAAAAATTTAAGTAAGGAAAGGAAGGGCTGAGTTCGGTTGTAACCGAACATTATATACTCTCGCATCTATTAATGTAATTTTATAATATACAATATAATAATAATAAAGATGACACACAATTTGACTCATATTGAAAAACCAACAATTAGGTATATGAGAGCTGGAGGAAGTTATGACCCAATTTTAACCATTTTTGGAACAGAGACACACTATTAGAAGAAAAGCATTCCATCTGAATTACATTAAAATATCAGAGATTTACCGATATTTTTGGTAAAAAATTACTCTTACGTTTTGAGATCTTGTTAGATATCCGGGTCCTTGAAAAGTTATAGTGAGATTTCGACAATTTTTCCATAAGTTAGGGAACGGGGCCACGCCCACTTTCCCAAACAATTTTCAATCAAATATGCCCCTACCTTGGCAGTGGCCCGATTTCCCCCCATTTACAATACCGAACTTCTTATAGTATCATGGTGGTGTACCAAGTGGACAGAGATCCGATTTTGAACTCTACTCGTCACCCTGATTACTTTGGTATACATATCTAACTCGTTAAATTTTAGGTGTTACAAACAGCTGTTATGTGAAGAAAACATTACATATATTATCTATGCAAAATGTTGCGGAAGTATAAAAAGGCGAAGAAAGTGTTGTTTCATAAAGCCATTGCGCCGTATTCATCGGATCTAGCTTAGCAACTTTTTCCTTTTCTCAAGATAATGCTCGCTGAAGAGGAATTTAAGAGGACTTTAGACTTATAGTTATTCAAAAATGCTTTAAAAATTCACCGATCTATCGTCTCGATAGTTCTGTGAGAGAATATGAGCTCATCTTGTACATGAGATAAATTAATTTTAACCCAATAATTATACCAAAATTTAGGTAAAATATCATTAACATACTTACCTTTACATACTATACCTTTAATAATCACAGTGCTTAATGCTATTCAAATGCGTGTTCAGTTATTTGAATAACTGTAGGCTCACTCATGCATACCTACATATGTACATATCACACGAAAGCTTTGGTAAAGTACTTCCGCTACAATCATAAATTGCCCATAAAAATATGAATGATTTTACATAGAACCCTTAATACTCGTACAGATAATGCATAAGTAAGTATGTATGGATGTATGTAAATGTGAGTACACATAAAGCAAACATATTAAAAAAGCGATGAGTTTAAATGCATTTACTTTTCAATAAAATGAGATTGTTTGATATTGTGGATCATTCACATCAAAATGTATACATACATATGTATAGATGAAACCATACACACATTGATAGAGATTTGTATGTATGTGGGTGTGCGTGAAACAACAGATGAACACATTTGCTTATAAACAAATAATATTAAGGCAAACAACGAAAAGTGTATAAAAACAAAAAAGCAAAATAATAAGAAAAGTAAAAAAAAACATAGCGACGCGTCGCTAAAAGCTTTTTCTACACTTTATGACAACAAACGCAATAAATAATCCACAAAACAAATAAAAAGCAGAGAAGCGCTTGGTGATGAGTCCAGTCGTCTTTGCCTTTTTCGGCTTTTCAGTGTACAGCTTTGTAGAAGTTCTGAGTTTGTTTTTGTTTTGTATGCAGTAGAATTTCGTTGTCTATGTGTTGTTGGGGGGAGTGGAGCAGGAGATAGCGAAAGCTATTTAGACACTCATACTGATGACGCGATTCAATGGATGTACTTACATACATACATAAGTACTTATGTATGTATAATGATGAGTACTGGAAATAGTATGAGTCAGCATATCTAATATTTTGCGGGAAGTTCATGGCATAGATACATACATTTATATGTGTGTATTAAAAACGATGGTTTTTAATGCTTTCAAATATTTTCGGAGTTTAAACCGCAGAATTTGTTTCCAGAAAGAAGAAAACTCGAAAACTTCTAACCAGGATAATAGGATTGTCAAAATAGGACCCGAGGAGAAGTGCTTCAGGCATCTATGTGAGGCTGCTTTTGAGGGTAATATGGATTCAGCAAAGTACGTTTTGATCCTCCAAAATGTAATGCTGTCAGATTCGGAAGATCACTGATTTTATGATTTCAACAAAATAATCCGAAACATACTTATCCGGTTGCAGAAAAGTTTATTGAAGATAACCTCTCACTGTTATGGCCTAAGAATCGTCGAGAGCAGAAATCCAATATAACATTTTGAAACGACTTAAAAAAACACTTAATACGCAAAATATTACAAATATGGTTCAACTGTTTCAAAATTCATGATAGCATGGGAGTCTAATCCTGTCGAACGTTATAAAAGTTTATTAATGGCAGGGCAAAGACGATGCGTATCAGTAATAGAGCAAACAAACAAACTGACTTTGCACTTGTAATTTGTCTGTTTTAACCGTTATTTTGCTCCGGTCTTAAGTATTTTTCACAACTGAATTGAGCATTTGTTATCTTTTCCATATGTTTTTAAGAAAACTTTATTATTATATGCTGAAGACATCTTCAGTTTATGAAATGAAGCTTTTTTTATCCTAGGCATTTAAGCGTTTTTTATTAGAAATAGTCTTTAATGGCAAGAAATCAACATCGTTCTTAAGTATTTTTCAACAACTGTATATATTCCATAATTGTAACTTTTTGAAGAAAGGACCATTAAATCTTCGCAGACGATTCAACCTAAGTTCAAAAGTATCCTGGCCATAGACTACATACATATATTGCTGAAGAGAATCCGTAAATTTACAAGCCAGTCTATGAAAATATTCAACAAATTTACTATTTGCAGTTGGAAACGTTTCAGTATGAAATGATCGTCATCCAAAACGAAAAGTTCACAAAAACTAATCAATGACAAAATAGTGAAACGTTATGGTTAGGCGATGTTTATCCTGGTATGGGGTGTGGCAATTAAAAACCTTTGATTAGTATTTTTTATTATTTGTATCTACTTAAATACATATATGTAGGAACAAATGGCGGTCTTTAAGTATCTCACCAATATGTCTAATATGACTCTAATAAAATAGGTTTTCACCAAGACGAAGAACATATCAATATAACAACATAACTTTCATGTAGGCCTCTGTATAAAGTTTAAAAATGCTTTTTTATATATTTTTTTACTTCATTTTCATAATATCTTATGTACACTTATATATGAAACTATGTATGTAAGAACATATAGTTAAACAACCCGTCAACAAACTTTATTACCCTGTTCTTATTAGGATTTTGTATAGATTTCTCTTAATTCATTTTCATCTATGAGTTTGTTCACTTGAATCGTGTCTGTCACATTCGACATATTTACATAATCAGAAAATCAAATAGTTCCGCGACACTGTGGATAATAGGCTTGGCTTGCATTACTGCTGCATTACGCGACGACGTTCAAACGAAATGATATTGCTATAACCTGAAATTAAGAACTGGTTGGAAGAAATTGGCTCATAATGTTGTCATTGCCGGCGATGAGGTAATGGTCAGTGTAGACATCGACTGCCGACTGCCGACTCCAGACGTGTAAATACGTTAAATAAATTCATACTTATATGTCACTTTATGTTGTCTCCATCAAGTGCTTTGTTAACACTACGATGTCCAGGACGTGCTACGAGTATGAGGAGTGCTTGATTAGTGGGAATTTTACGCGTGAGATATTCGAAATAGTTTGTATTCTTCATTGTTTGAAAAAGCAATCCACACAATGTATACGCACAGGCGTTCATAAGTGAAAATGTGTTTCTAACAGCAATATATGTACGAGCCTAAATCCCCAATAAATATTTTATTTAGAATATTTTAGTGATTACACTTTAAAGTACCGAAAAAATTAAGAACATTTGGTGTTAAATAATCATGTCTCCTCACGAGATATTGATTTCCATATTTCAAATTTGCTGTCATAAATGACGTCTTATCTTGTCACGAGCACCTAAGTCTTGCTTCCACATTTAGCACTAAATTAATTCGCAAATTTCGCGTTCTTCAGTTACTTATAACTATTAAATCTTATGACAAGTACTTCGGTCGACTTATTTCACATTCCTTTAAGATTTTTTATCTGTTTACTATTACAAACATTTTCATAAATCTGTTATTAAAAACGTAAGTATCTTGGCATTTACTTCATACCGGTTTTGTCGACAACTAAAAACTATAAATTGACTAATATGGTATATCGCTGAAACATTCAGAGTCATTTAGAACCTGTTTATGCAGCTTTAAGAAAAATCCACAATTTCAAGTGTGTTTGTTTGAAAGTAATTAACATTGTCGGCACAATCAACATTAATACCTAGTATTCATTACAGTAAATATTTATTTTTGCATACTAACATGCAAAATACCTTACGGTACTGTTGTTTGAATATGCAAATGTATTTAAATAAATATCGCTTTTTAATTCTTTTATGGCAGCAAAAGAATTTTTGAGTTATTCTTTACATAGTTGATATACAAGCATTTCTATATGTACTGAATATAACGGTAACTATGCAAGGCAATAACAATCTCTCGACAAAGCATATTTTATAGCCACGACTATTTATAATTTTTGTACAATATATGTATAGACATACATACGTAAAGATAAACGTACATACGTACAAGAATGTAATAAAAATAAATTGCAACTAAACTGAGTATAGTCGAAGACATTTTTTATTTCCAAAAACCAAAAAATGTACCGAGTTTTATTATTATACTTTTTGTCATTTAAAATTACATAACATCGGATGAAAAACTATGTCATAATAACGGTTAATTTATTTATTTTTATTTTATGTTAAAATGTTATTTTTTTAATTCCACAATTATATTTGATCCATATTTTAAATTAAAAATATTAATACAATTTTTCCATTTTCAGGCTTCCATGGACTTACCACCAGACAAAGCGAAACTACTCAAGAATTATGATGATGAAAAGAAATGGGACATAATATGTGATCAGGTCAGTAGAAAATAACAATTTGTGATTAATCTTTTGTTTTTTTCAGAAATAATATTTATCTTAAATTTAAATCTGATTCTGTGCCAATCAGACCAACACCACTTTATATTAAATGTCATTGTGTGGAATGGAATGTTCCCATTTGTTTCATTATGATTTCTAATGGTCTGCTTTTATTACATATTGGAAGTAATCGACAAATCTGTATGTAAATGTTTAAGATTTTTTTCTGATCCATATGATAAGAAGGGTAATTTAATTGGTGTAATTAGTTTTAAGAAATCTAATCGAATATAAAGATGTCTATCCTCCATTCGTACCTGTAAAGTAAATATTGAGACTGACCTCCAATAACCGTTTGGGAGCAATTGTGACTAATTTTTCTGGACCTATTTAATAAGTCCCGAGTTCTTTTCTTATTATATTTTGTCTTAAACAGTTGTCTGATACTTATTTACAAATTCCTTAATTTTAATTATGAAACTTAAACCTTTTTGTTTTCTACTTTTATTATAAGAAATTCCTATAAATAATTCTATAGTTGTAATCTAAAAAAGTGATTTTACTATAGTTCGTCACCCGAGATTTTCGAAAAGTTTATGTAGAACTTTACTTCAATTTCCCGGAGAGATTGTTTATATACACTCATTTTCTTAATAAATTGCAGTTGTTGTTTTTGTACTAAAGCGTAGTCATCGCTTTGGTTACTGTACTTTTAACTTAACTGCTGCACGTACTTCGGTGAACGTGATCGAATCTTTTGGCTGAATCCCTATATGCAATGCTCCTCAATTTGCACTTGTATCGAAATGTGTTCAGTAAGCAACTCACTTTCTGCCATGCGCCTATGGCAGCGCTCATAAGCAGTCAAATATGTAACACAAACCCCATTTGCAGCACTGAATTCAGACATAAGTGGCAACAAGCGGCGAGCGTATGAGCTGAATCGCAAATTTGAATTACGCTCGGCTTCCACTGCTTGTTCTACTCGTCATTGTGGTTGCACGTGCTTCGCAGCCACATTTATGCATATACTTTTACAAACTGTGCATTATGTAAGTGTAACTCCATGGTCGGCAAATTTTCCTGATAAAAATGCAATGCACTCAGTAGTACTTGCGAAGCAAAGTTGCATGGAACCACACCACCACTCCATGCGATAGTGGAATAAATCAAATAAAGCAACTTGTTGGCAGCGACATCGTCGCCTTTGCGAGCAATCGTCATCGATCGCGGTGGCGCACATTAGTCACCCTCGATCGATCGTGGCAATAAGCAATTGCATAAACTCTTGCAACAGCCGCCCGTCAACAGAAGAGTGTAGAAAGCTTCGACCATTCTGAAAGTTACCAAGAACCAAGTAACACTACAAGTATACTATACATACATATATACTCGTAGATACCCGGGCTTTCCAAACTATCGTCAGCTTTGAATGGTTTGTCATTGCTTATCGTCATTACTTATCAGTTAGCGATTTGTAATTGCAACTGTTTGTACAAAATTCTCTGGTGTATTAGTATATGTAGTAGTCATTGGCCGCTTGTTATGACCCTTATCTGCCGGCAAACAAATTTACATTGTGTATTGAAATACGTATAAATATTGTGCAAATGCGTTCCGGGGCTGTGAATCAAAGATTGGACTAGACGAGTTGATAATATAATTCTTTTGCTGAACGATTTGTTGTACATTAATAAGTTGTATGTTGCTACTTATAGACTCAATCTTGAGTTGAAGCTCTCCATTTGTTAAATTAATTCAATATCAGTCTTTCGTTCAAAAATATTCCAAAAATTTAATGAAAGTTTTGCTAATTTTGCAAAATGCTTTCGGCATTAAGTCATACTTCATTATTTATTTCAAACGCTTTGGATAATTTTTTTTTTTTTTTTTATTTGTCTAATTCATTAACTTAAGTCACGAATTAGCCTCCGCCTTTACTGACATATTCTTGACATTTTGTAGTATTGTTGGAGAATTGAAAAATGTTTTGCCTTACGGCAAAAAAGGAAATAAAATGAACTCAACTACTACAACTACTTTAATTCCTATGGCAATATGAGAAATTAAGAGATCTCCACAAAATTAAAATAATTTGCTGCTTTCGAACGAATTAAATGTAGTATTTTTTAACATTTTTATAAATGGGATTTGATTTTTTCTCAAAAATTGTATTGGTTAAAAATGCTTATTCGAATCGCCACTGATAGAGTTTGGGTTGCCTTGAACTTGAAAAAATCCTATTATACTACCGAGACTAAAATCTCAGCTAACTTAAGTTACTACTAAAGTGAAGTCTTGGGTTTTAGTTATACGGGTTTCCTCCTGGAAAAACGCCCTATATTTAAATATAAAAAAATAAATGTTTAATACAAACTTTTTATTGCATTAAAGATGCACAATGGGGTATTACCGAAATACTTAGTTTTATTTCTCGAGATTTATATCGGAATAAATCTCAAAAATATCTCTATATAAATTATATTAGTGCGGTGTTAATCATATGGGGTTACGGTAATTCCAGAATCGATTTCACCAATTTACGCCACCAAAATACTTTTTATCCAAAATTTACCTAATTTTACTAATATATCTCACATATTAAAAAATATATGCTTTGAAAAGTGTCTGGAAATTTGAAAATTTTAATATTAGTCGAATATCGACAATTTTCAGATGAGCGACGTCACACTTCATTGTCGTATTTATACCATGTTTTATTTCGATAACTTCACTGTTGCTTGATTTATATATTGTAAAGTAAACGAATCAGATAGACTTCAAAATTTTGTCATGTGTAAAGTAGGCGTGTTTGTGTTATTTACAGTGGATTTCAGAATGTGGAGGAAATAATATATGTCAAATCAGGTTGAAATTGGTTGAATGTAATGGTTGGATGGATAAGTTTTTTGTTACAATTAATGAAAAAAAAATCCCATAAATATTTATATACGTTTAAAGTTAATATGTATTGTTTTATTATGTCAAAGCGAGTATTTTATAATTTTATCACCCACATATGAACGTTAGAATAAACAAAAAAATTATGAATTTTTAGATTGATCATATTAAAAATATTTTTATTTTACCACAAATGTTTTCGAATTACTTCTAAAATGTACTATACACTTATTTTTTCTTCTTTTGTGCTATCCAAAACCAAATAATTTTAGCACTTAAAAATAATACTATTATCGTGTCGCAGAATTCAAGGCCAGTGCAGCACACGATAAAATGTATTTCCTTCCAAACGTAAACCGCAAAATACAAAATATATATTATAAGTTATTGTTTACACAGCAGATTTTAAAATTATTATCAAATATAGCGAAACCACATTAGCGCTTAATCATGTGATACATTCCTGAGAAAATGGCGATTTCCTGTTTATACACGATGAGTATAGAATTCACCTATGGATAACAATTGTATTTTTTGTAAATTATATTATAGAAATATTCAAAGAATGTGAATATGCAATTTTTAATACCAAATTTTTATTTAAATATTAAAAATTTGTATTTGATTTTTAATAAAGTCTATATCCTCTTTCCCATTCTTAAGAAGTGGCTCACTGTAAAAAGATTTCGCATATTTTGAAGGATACGGAGAATCATACTGTCAAATAGGTAATGAAATAGGTCAAAAAGGTATCGAAACGTTTAAAGACCATTACAGAAAATCGATTATAGTGCTCTAGATGGAGACTTTTCAGCCTAAGTTGAAATACTAATCTGATCTACTATATTCACAAACACACTGTCCCTATTGGAATTACCTAGTTATTGTATACTAGTACATATGTACATATGAATATGAGAAGATGTGCTAATAATAGTACAATTGTGTTGACCGAACTCATTACTTGCATCGCTTGCCTTTCTCTCCATGAAAGCGCTTGTTTTGCAATGCCATTTTCCTGCTGAGAAGCAGCCTAACTAAATCATACATTTTTGACTCGTTCGTTTTTTGTGTGAATAATTTAAATGATTGCCTTCTGTGGAGCGTTAATTTACGAGCGAGTGCATCAGACTCATCACCAGCAGGCTTTTAATTCGTAATGACCTTCTACGGCTGGAAATGATGTAAACGATGATGTTATGCTAACAAACGAACGATTTTTACAAATAAGCATATAGCATATACATATACATGTATATACATATGTAGAAAATCATTAAGTATTTATTTATTATGCATAGCGTACAGATGGAGCAGTTCGTCGTCGTGCGACATACCCAAAATTCTTTATGTGACACAGAAATGATCTGACACGACACGAGTGATTCATGCATTATCTGTATACATATGTACATAAGTAAGTAGTATGCTCGTATATACATATGTTTGTTTGTATATTCATTTAAATTTGTTGATCGTCTCCCAAATGTATGCATGTTTTCCATTATTTTGCTTTGCATAGTATTCTTCTCGTACTGTCGTCAAGCTTCACTGGCTGAAAATTTGGTTTTGCCGAAACCGGTTAAATGAGTATTTCCACTGATTTTCGATAGATTATCCACATCGGTGCAACACCACTCCTCTTCGTTATGCCGTTAGTTTCCATTTTAGGCATGTTATGAAGCATTTAATTAGTGAATTCTAAAATAACTTTACACCAAGCCTATAAAATATTTTCGTTAAGGCTTCACGCATATCATGTCCAAAAACGGCATCGAAATATGTTTTTTTATGGTTTTCACTACACAAGCATAGAAATTAAGCAAATAAGTTTAAAAAATGTCGAATATTACTTTCAATAATTTTGTCTTAAAATTGACGATCATTCTAAACGCCATTATACCCAAAGCTCTAATGGAAATAGTAAGTGTGTATATTGCTGCGAAAGTTTCTATTAGACACAGGGTGGTTTAGTATTAGGGAGCCCTAAGAGTGGCACTCTGAAATGCTCTACTTCTTCGATTTCATCGCTGAAAACTTGGATCATTGCATTGCAGTCTACTCCTTGAGGTTGTATCTTTTTATAGATACCTGCGTGGGATATGTGGGCGAAATGAGGCGCTAGAAAAGAGGCGCAGAGAGCCTTTTTACGGATGGGTCGGTGCTCAGAAGGATGGTCGGAGGTGGAGTCTTTTGTGAGGACTCGTTGTCAATGATATGTTCAGGCTACCAAAGCATTCAGTGTTAACTGATTAATGATTATAATTCAAAGATTTATTCTTGTCTTAAATTTGAACGTCCATATCAGATAAATATAAATCTTCACTACAGAGATTCTGTAATAAAATATAAAGAAAAGTTCATGGAAAAAAATTTATTAAATACGATAGATCTATAGGATCCACCACGACCTGGAAGGACTCTTGAAGCCGATGTGGATAATATAAAAGGTTGGTCGATGCAAATCGTCGAATAACAACTCGAGAGATTGCTGAAAGATTAAATATGTCTAACGCGAGCGTTCACAAGAACAAGAGATCATGGTCTATAAAGGATGAACCAGCTCAAACCACTTCGAAGGCCCAAATCCTTGAAAAAAACTTTATGTTGTCTGTTTGATGGGATTTCAAAGGGATCGGCTAATATTAAAATATAACCTCCATATAATATTAACATTTAATATTGACTCAGTTATATTTTAAATTACTGTAAAGTTACTTATTAGGCAAATCACTTCTTATCAAACTCGAACTCAAACTACTTATTACTTGAAGCATATACTCAGGTATTATCTTCTACAACTGAATCGTAAAAGTACTACCTAGTACTTGCCCAACTTCAGCGTGAAGTGTAATTGGGTCAACAAATTGGACATCAAAGCGATCGGCAACTGAAGGTGCATTGTAAATATTTATATTTCCATCTAAGTATTCTATATGCATATACATAGTATTTGATATTTGCCAAGCAGTGCAAAAATCGTAAAAATACAATAAAACAGTATGGCAAGTTATGCAGAGCTTTTGATTGCACTGCGATTGTGTTCTACACCTACAGGCGAGAATAAAGTCACACAGGCGCGCAAAACGCAAAACAGGACAAACAGGTTTGCCTTATCATAACATCAACTAATTGTTGGCAATGCACAAAAGCAAAAGCACATGACTGTTGTACGTACATTCATATGTATGTATGTATTTGAAAGTGTGTGCTTAAAGTAATAACTAAGAGTTTTGTATATGCATCGACGCATGCGCTTTGTTATGGAACAATGTGTGGTGATTACATATGACACACTACTTTTTAACAGACATAAATATATCCGTTAATATTTATATGTTTGATGCTGTTTTATGATTTCATTCAGTCTCACACCTCGATATCCGAAGACACATTTTGGCTGTATGTGAAGATTGAAAGCGGGTGGTCTGCCAAAAACTTTTTTCTTTGTATGAATGTTTTGTTTTATTTGAAGATTTGCCACAAAGTACGTAATCGATTTATTGTTAATTGAACATGCATGGGCCAGCGAAGAATGGACACTCTTTGAATTTAAATCTAGATTTTTTAGCGTCGGTCATAATTACATAGTTTTATATACATATTAGCTAAGAATTAAGATTTTTTCCGTCCGTGTTTGCTACCTATTTATATATATAGTATTGAAAATGCAGTATCCTTATTACTCGAGTTGGCGGGCAAAGTGGATAACCCACGCGCTTGCGAAGCCCACACTACTGCAACTTTTAGTATATATTATATGTTGTAAATACAAATAATAATTAAATAAAATGAGCAATTTACATACATATGTATGTATGTATTTACATAAGTGTATTGTCAGTAAATCGTTCTGTACATTACCAAAGCATGCCGGACATTGGTACCATTTAAATTTTTGCCTACAATGAAAAATCGTTGATTACGCAAATATAGAATAATTATAAACTTTTAAAATTCATCTTTACAACAACAACAAATCAAATAGAAAATTAAAAATATGAAAATTAAATTACTTGGCAGATCATGACTGAATAGTTTTAGGAGTCAAGATGGCAAGGTGCACTGTGCAGGTTATAATCAACCTTAAGTGGGTTAAACAACAACTGACACAAACAGAAGAACAAATTTTATAACCTGACAATTATAAGGTTAAGTGGCAGGGTCACTTAGTCGTACATATGTATATGTGCATCAAATAAAGACATTGTGTTTTTTATATAGATATGTATATAAAAGAAGGGCAAATTGCATACAATTGTACACACTCATTTACATAAAAAATGTGTACTTACATATATTCTTTAAATTAGGTTTATACTCGTTGAATATTTGTTACACCATATTCCGTCTTAAGTTGCCAAAGAATTATTTTTTCATATACGTTTTTAGTTCTATTGATATTACAAAATGTGAAATATAATAATTTTTTATATAAAATAGCCGTACAATAAAAGTTTAAATTTTATGACAATTTTTTCATGCCGTCGAATTATATTATCTATATTTTGGTAGGCTATAGAAAACGCGATCTAATACCTAAGACAGACATATGGTTTCCATACTATAATATGTACTACAATAAAAGCTCTAGAAACCATGAACCAGCATAGTGACACACATGTAGTATATTGTACTATGTTTACATTCATCAGCTGATACAAATAAATTCAAGCAGGAAAATTGATCCTGACTTAGTTTTAACTTCAAGCAATCTTAAAATATTATTGTCCGATATAATTATTACATATTACATATTATTACATACATATTACATATTTTTCACATATTTTTTTCCAAATTTTGTTTTTTGATTTCAATTAATTTTGAATTTAATTTATTTTCTGTATGTCAAAATGTCAGAAAACATATGATTGTGGCAGAAGAGCTTAAAGCTTTCGGTGTGTTCAATGCAATTGTAGTACATTTCACAACATCACAAAATTTCAATGGTTCCTAGAACTCTATTATAGTACGGAACACCATTTGCTTTCAAACAAAATTCGGAAAACCGGTGATACACATACATATGGTTTCTGAAGCCTACTACAATGTATACTACATGTCTGTGTCAGGTATAATGGATGCTGTGGAACATTTTAAAATATTGTTTGAATTTGTTCCTATAAAAAGAGCAAACACAAATACTTTTTCTAATAGATCATTCACGATACTTCGAAAGCTGGCAGTATGTACATAAATGTAAAAAAATATGGAACCAAATTTTTATGAGCTCAGTTGCATGACTATCAGAACCTGTACTATTTTCTTCGAGTATAACATCCAACTCGAAATCTATATTTTCGGCGCATGTGTTATTATCTATTGCGATAAAGTCATCCGACCTAGACTCTCCGAGGAATTTTGATAATGAAAAAATTGCAGCTAATGTTGCTAACGACAAATCATCTTCAGGCTCGAACTCAGGTGTTACATTGCTATATTTGTCAAACCCTACTTTTTGGAGCAATTTTTTATGGTTTCCGGTTGAACCTTCTCCTAGGCTTCAAATTAATTTTATTAATTGTTTATTTTCTCCTCTAAGGTTAGGTTTAACTGTGCCATTAGTGAAGAGGGTCGCATCCGCTCAGTGGAGGTTTTTTGTCCAATGTTATAGTAAATAATTGTCCAAGTAGGCCCAAAAGAGAGTCCGCCTAAAAGAAGGTAATTTATTCTAAAAATTGAACTTAAAGCTAGCTTGGTGCATCAAGGGAGGTGTCCGTTTAGATAGGTTCCTCTGTATATTTCATGAAATAACAGAAATGTATATCTAATGTCTTCAACCATAACGAACTAAAATTAATATGTACAACAATATAATTAGGTACGTAATTTTACGACGTACAATGAATTGAATATTTGTTCCGCCATTTTGTTTTAAGTTACAACCAATTCAAAAAATTAAACATTAATTAAAATATACAACAATTATTATGCCATAAAAACTTCAACGAAATAAATCCGTAGCCGAAAAATTAAAAACTAATGACTTTACGATTATTACGAAAGTGGAAACAAAACGTAATAGCAATACATACATACAATGCAACACTCAAAAATAACAGATCTTCGGCAATAATTGGCAGCAGCAAAATCACAAACCGTTGAATTATTGCAATGAACTCAACGACTGTTAGACAAGAAACAGACTTGCAACGAAAAACAAGCACCAACCGAAACATTCAAACTTCAACAAAACCAACAACACCAATGACGAAAAGCGATGTATGGCAACGTGATAAATAAATAAATTGTAATATTTGCGGGCCAACAGCTCCAACAAAAAAAAAACGAAATTTAGCTCATGCCAACTATTATTGAAAGCAATGAGCGTAAACGCACGCCGTCATCGCTTAGCGGGCTTAATGCCATAAACACAGAAACAATAATAACGCCAGTGATAAATAGGATGAAAATGTTATGAATCGTAGAAAAAAAGTTATTTAACCAAAACAACAAATGTTCAACTCGAAATAAAACAACGAAAACAACACTATAATATATATGGCTGCATTCGATTGACTCTTGTGAAATAAAAAATAAAATGGAATCAGTGGGGAAGTTACCCATGCAGTAGGCCAAACTGCAATTCGTTGTCATCATTACATAAAAATTGTGAGATAAAATATAAACTAAATGAAAATCTTTCAAATATACCATAATTTCGGTATAATGTAATGGACTACATCTAAATCATTAGAATCTCAATTTTTAGGACACATGTATAAAAAAATTATGCTAATGACATTCTGTATATTATAGCGTGTTACACTTCTTGTCTTTTTATATTCTTGGAATATCTTTAATAGACTATTGATATTGCTTTCTCCACCTAAAGGTTTTTTATAACACCTAACACTAATCAAAAGCTTTTATAATAAAAAAACCAATCCATTAATGCAGAGATAATCGATACACTACTTAGCACATGGCTTCTGGCAACTCTACTTCAAATGATCAAAATCGGTGTTAATCTTACCCAAATGTATCAAATCGGAAGAATGGGGGTCCAATGCGAGTCTTATCGCCCGATAGCTCTTCTTACCCCAGTAGTGAAGACAGTTGACAATTTCCCCTGGGCTGAAGTGATGGACTATAAATTACCTGAGCGGTCGGCAATCATCCGTATTATTTCGAGAAAAAACATCCAAGTTAAGGAAAATTAAAGAGGTTCCACAATGTTACTGTTTCCTCTCCATGTTACTGTTTAATTGCTATATTTCCAAACTCAGTTACCACATTCACAAATGATTGCACGATTACCACCTTGAATTTTCTCGCTTCTTCTCTCCGAGCTTCTCTTCGCCATAATGGCCAATGTCGCTAGCCGACAGCACTTGGGAAAAGACAAAGAAACAATCAAAGCAATCTTCGTGGGCGGTCGTCGATTACGCAGCACCGGTATAGTCGCCTAGGTGCCGTGGGCGCAGCAGTGGAAGATACAGGCGCGTCATATACCGCACTCCGGACAGTCACAGGATGCCTGTTGATGTCTCCTGAAGAATATTTACACAACGACGCCGTTATGCCACCTGTAAAGTCGGGTCCGACCAGATTGCGTACGCGGACAGCTTTAGACACGCCTTAAACGCCATTCAGAGCGGAGGTATTAACACCTTCCTTGGTCCCTCCCAGTGAAAGGTGTCCTTGAAGTCAAACCACCACCAATAGCAGATGAGCTCGAGTTGTCTCGTGAAACCAAAGTGACTCTTACGCATCTTCAGGATACTGTAGCGGGTTAAACTCCTGTATACCGATATACAGAATATATGTCCTGAATGCAACGAGTCCCCGTTAGATAACCTCGACGACAACTATACTTATACTTTCCGGTTCTGCAGGGCTGGTAACTATTTAACTGTGTTATTTGTCATGATTTCACTCTTACAATAGAATTGGCTTGAACCAAAACATTTGTTATTTTATCATATGAACGAATATACATACTTATGTAAGTGCATATAAGTTTGTTGAAAAACGCTTGCAAGTGATAAAACTTGTATTCTAAATTTCCGCAAAAGTTCATAAAACCGATCGGAAAGCGAACTTAATGTGCCATTTTCTTATCTTTATCAATTTCCATTTTAAAGTAGGACTTTAAATGAGTAAAAGAGTTTATTGCTCTCAGTGCTCTGATAGACGACCCTTTGTCGCTTCACAATGGACCATATCTTGCAATATGCCAAGATGTTGCTGTGTTTCATGCATTTCATATTCGCTGTGTCATTGTGTGGGTGTGCACTAGCGCAATTATAGTCTTGTTGTGTATCCGCCGGATAAAAGCTTTTCATATAAATATGTATATAGATATGGCCGGAACATAGATATAGTACATATTTATTATAAACTCATTTCGAGCTATGGGTTCTTTCACGGCATCAATTTTTAATTCAAATGGACTCGAGATGTTTTTGTTTTTAGAAACAATTTATATAATATAATATTAAGGGTTCGATCAAGCAATGTACAGAGTTTTCTTTTCTCGAAAAAATGTGAATTTTTTACAAGGTGTAATAGAGCAATTATATAATGCTAGATAGTTTCCCGTAGCATTCACTAATTTAAGTATATATTGTTGTCTTTATACTTTCATAAATTAATTATAAAAATCATGATTTTTCTAATTACAGGATATGGTGCAAGCGAAGGACCCACCAGCTCATTATTTGAACAAATTGCGCACATATCTGGACCCAAAGGCCTCTCGCAGCCATCGGGTAAGTTTGCTTTTAAACTCACATACATATGTATGTACATTTGTATATATTCGTAGTAACTGTAATGTTGTTTTTTTCGTGAACGTATTGTAGTTGCAGTTGGTTGAAAGAGTATTTGTCCATTGTTTGTAGTTTAGTAGCATTTCTTGTTTCCCTTTTGTGTTTTTTGATTTTAACGTTTCTTAATTTTTGTAAATTTTTATTTTTCTACCTAAAACGAATGTAAATTTGTGAAAAATTATTTATCTATATTTTTTATAATGGCTTTTGGGTAACTTACTATTATACCTTAACGCTCCAAAATGTTTTTCTTTAGTGAATAAGCTATTTTAAAACAACAAATACAGTACATATTTGATTAAGGAAATATTTAGTTTAGTTTACATAAAGTTTGAACGTAATTAGGAAATTGATTGTAAATGGTTACGAATGTAATGTTAATCAGTATTTGAGCTATTTGTATTTAGCTTAGCCTGGAGATTAACTTTTTTCGTGTAAGTAATGATCATACATTAGAAAACTTTTATAAGTAATTCGTCATTGTCATCGTTATTAGGCTCATTATGCTTCCAAGTGCTTCTTGCTAAGCGCTATTATACAGCTCTCTGAATTTGAAAAAAAATCGTAAGTTTTTTTCACCCAATTTCGAAAGCTGCATGTTCTGCATTTCAATTCTATTATATTCCTGCACAGGTGGTTCTCTAACAACAACTGTTTTTGTCAGAAGTGAATAACGCCATACCATCCGCGGTTGTATGTTGCTCTTGATCTAGCAACATTGCAATCTCAAATAGTTTTATTTTTAACTGACCTAACACCAAACAATTATAATAATATTAACATATCTAATAAAACGTAGATATAAAGTTCATAACGGGTGTTTTCTTTTTGAACTTGTGACTTTCAATGAGCAATGGTTCTTACTTTCAGAGTTAGTCTTTTTAACAGCTAAATCATTTTGGTTTGCCATTTCATAATGAACAAACCTACCCCGGATCAACATTTATTGCTGATATACGTCCCCTTGTCGAAAATTTGATCTCTCGCCCAAAAGCTAAATTTGTGGCCATAATATTATATGCGTTTTATTTATTATTGAAAATCAAATGTCTTAAAAAATCAGCCCTTATGATCTTTGCAAATGGTATCACTTAAAAACAGTTGAACCGATCTTCATGGCAGTTCAACGGTTGTATTTTCAGTTAGCACACCTTTTGCTGTCCGATAAGTAGAACCAAAGCTATGATCATAAAACAACAAAAAAATACATAAGTTTAGGACACTTCTTCTTCTTTACTGGCGTCGACACCGCTTAAGCTATTATAGTCGAATCAATAATAGATCGCCAAACAATTTTTCTCTTCGCTGTTTGGCGCCAATTGGTGATACCAAGTGCAGCTAGATATTCTCCACTTGGTCCTTCCAACGGAGTGGAGGTCTCCCTCTTCCTTGGCTTCCAACAAGGTGGTACTGCATCAAACACTCTCAAAGCTGGAGCGCTTTCGTCCATTCGATTAACATGGCCTAGCCAGAGTAGCCGCTGTCTTTTTATTCGCTGAACTACGTGAATTTCTCATCGTTCCATCGTCTGTTATTGGTGTTTTGGAACGCTACATGGAAAAAGCCAAATTTACAATGTGGAAATGGGATTCCACTTCATGAAGAAAAATGTTTCAAATAATCGAATTATAGGTCAAATCCATATATTTTTCTAAAGCGGACATGAATTAGTAGTAATTGTTGAATGTATCGTAGAGGTGTTTTTTTTATTACCCGAGTCGGGTAATCGAAAATAAAAGCCATTTTATAACTTTATTTTTTCTTTTTCTGTTTGGCATAAAACTAAAATGTTTAATTTATTATAAATATTAAGTAGAGAGTTTCTATTAAAGTTAGTTCTGCCTTGTTGTAGTAACTAATTTATTAGAGATACCTAAAAGCCATTACAAAAAGTAGAGAATATCAGAAATTTCCTAGGACTACCGTCTGTAGCTATTTTGTTGTTTGTGGTACCTTGGATGTAATCTTTATGTATTGAAGAGTTATTTACTACAAGCTCCTTGGCTTGGGCTCTAATCGACCTATCTGCTGCTATCCATACATTTGCGGTTTAAATGAAACCTTTTAATTTCTGTATGTAGTCAAATTAAATTTCTCTTAAAAATACTGAAAATTAATGCAAACTTTTCGTTTTCTCTACTTACACACTCACACACTTACACTATAACTTGTTTTTGTTATTTTGTTTTTTAATTTCTTTTCATGCTTCTTAAAACTTACAACATAATTTACTTCCTACACTTTTCAACGTCACCAATTCCCACACATCTCAAACTTTCATCATTCACTTGTTCACGTAATATGCAATTTTGTTTTTGTTTTCGGTTCGCTTTTGTGCACACCTCACCTGTCCCAAAAATACATATACCTATAACTACACCCTGTATATCCCAACAAACTTTCCGCCTGTTGTGTTTTTGTTCGTAATAACTATTAATTACGAATTCCTTCCCAATGTTCATGATCCATACCTAATCCATTTGCCACCCTTGAAACCTGTACCTTGCTTCCCTCCCCTCCTGCCCGGGACAATTTTGTACACTTACAGCTATTCTTCCTCTACTTTCTTTGTCAGAAACGCAAAATTGTCGGTGAGTCCACATCGACGCAGGTGCTGCGCGATCTAGAAATCTCTCTACGCACCAACCACATTGAATGGGTGAAAGAGTTTCTTGACGACACGAATCAGGGACTCGACGCACTTGTCGATTACCTAAGTTTTCGGCTACAAATGATGCGACACGAGCAGCGTGTCGAAGAAGCACTCTCCGATTCTGACGAGCGTTTGAATATGACAAGCAGTCAGACAGTGGGAGGAGGCGGCACCGGTTCGGGATCAGCAGATGGTCTTGGCAGCACATCGGTGGGAGTAAGTTCACCATTGAGTGGTAGCATCAACTTGGATGGTACGCGGAATCACCAACACTCACACACGGGACACTCGGGTGGCAGTCTAAACGGATTTTTACGTCCCTCGCTGGCCGAGGTGCTTGACAGTCCCAGCATTAGAAGACGCTCCAGACATATAGCTAAATTGAATATGGGCGCATCTACAGATGATATACACGTGTGTATAATGTGCTTGCGCGCCATAATGAACAACAAATATGGATTCAACATGGTAATACAACATCGTGAGGCCATCAATTGCATTGCGCTGAGTCTGATACACAAGTCGCTGCGTACCAAGGCGCTAGTGCTGGAGCTTTTGGCAGCCATTTGCTTGGTGAAGGGTGGTCACGAGATCATTTTGTCGTCGTTCGATAACTTCAAGGATGTGTGTCAGGAGAAGCGACGTTTTCAAACACTTATGGAATACTTCATGAATTTTGAAGCCTTCAACATTGACTTCATGGTAGCGTGCATGCAGTTTATGAACATTGTTGTACACTCTGTGGAGGACATGAATTATCGCGTCCATCTGCAATACGAATTCACAGCTCTTGGTCTTGACAAATATCTGGAAAAACTACGTATGACTGAATCGGAAGAGCTAAAGGTGCAAATTTCAGCTTACTTGGATAATGTTTTCGACGTGGCGGGTCTAATGGAGGATTCCGAAACGAAGACTGCAGCGTTAGAACGCGTGCAGGAGCTTGAGGATCAATTGGAACGTGAAGTGGATCGTAACTCTGAATTCATGTATAAACTAGCTGAGCTGGAGACAGAGGTGGCTGTATTGAAAGCAGAACGGGAAGACTTAATGACGACAAAACTGAAATTTGACGAAGAAGTCACAACGTTGCGTCGCATACTCAAACAGAATGAACAAGAACTGAAGAAGCGTGAATCTCTGCTTCAAAGCAAAAATCTCGAATTACAAACGTTGACTCGTTCATTGCCACGTTCTGGTTCGAATAGTGAAACGTCCCTGCAAAATGGTGGAGCATCACCAGATAAATGCATGTCTCCTCCACTGCCACCGCCGCCACCACCACTGCCATCTGCCATGTCACCTGCCAGTTCGGCGCCTCCACCGCCACCTCCGCCCGCGCCACCTGCACCACCACCACCGCCAATAGCGCACGGTGGTGCCATAAGCAACGGCGGTACACTATCACCTACAATGTCGACAAACGGCGGTTCGATAGGTTCACGTTCACCACCATATGGCTCTGGTCCAAATGGTGGACCCATAATGTGTGCGTTCCAACCGCCACCACCACCAGTGGCCGGTTTCATGCCCGCTCCAGACGGTGCCATGACAATCAAACGTAAAGTACCGACAAAATATAAACTGCCCACGCTTAACTGGATAGCTTTAAAGCCAAATCAGGTGAGTTGAGCATGAGAGTAATGTCTAGCACGTTAATAAACGGATATAATCAATTTGTATTGCCTAGGTTCGAGGAACAATTTTCAATGAGTTGGATGACGAGAAAATCTTCAAACACATTGATTTCAACGAGTTCGAAGAGCGTTTCAAAATTGGTATTGGTGGCTCATTGACAAATGGCAACAACACTGAAGTGGATGGTCTGCATTCATATCCCAGCAGGCGTTTCAAGAAACCGGACAATGTGTCGTTATTGGAACACACGAGATTACGAAACATTGGTAGGTTTTCACTTACTTTTTTTTTAATTCTATAATTGTATATGTTTAGAATTTCATATTTTGATCTTTCTTCACTAGCAATATCTCGTCGCAAATTGGATATGCCCATCGATGAGGTTATCGCCGCCATACACAGTTTAGATTTGAAGAAGCTCTCACTTGAAAATGTGGAATTACTGCAGAAGATGGTGCCCACTGATGTTGAGGTCAAATCTTATAAGGAATACATAGCCGAGCGTAAAGACCAAAATTTACTCACCGAAGAAGATAAATTCATGTTGCAATTATCGCGTGTAGAACGCATATCATCAAAGCTTTCGATAATGAATTACATGGGGAATTTCTTTGATTGTCTTCATCTGATCAGTCCAGTGAGTTTTAAAATCAGTTTTTTTTTTTTCAAATATATGTCTGATACATTTTTCGCTTACAGCAAATACAAGCTATCACAACAGCCTCAAATTCGCTCAAGAAATCGATGAAATTCAAAAATGTGCTCGAAATTGTCTTAGCATTTGGCAATTACCTAAACAGTAGTAAACGGGGCCCCGCCTATGGATTCAAATTACAATCGCTTGATACGCTAATCGACACCAAGTCAACGGACAAACGCTCGTCGCTATTGCATTATATTGTAGCGACCATCAGGCAAAAGTTTCCCGATCTGCTCAATTTTGACACAGAGTTGTATTGCACTGATAAAGCGTCACAAGTGTCGCTGGAAAATATCGTGACAGATGTGCATGACCTTGAAAAGGGCATGGAACTGGTAAAGAAAGAAGCCGAACAGCGTGTCAAAGGCACACAAACGCATATTCTACGAGATTTTCTCAATAACTCTGAGGATAAATTGAAGAAGATCAAAATGGAATTGAAGAATGCTCAAGATGCATTCAAAGAATGTGTTGAGTATTTCGGCGAATCATCGCGGAACGCTGATGCAGCTGCTTTCTTTGCGCTAATCGTGCGATTCACGCGTGCTTTCAAGGTGAGTAAATAATATACATACGCATTTATAATAATTATATTACTTTATCATTATTTCAATTCCTCGACAATTGAAACAGCTATTGAAAGCTTATTTTAATTTTAGTGCCGAACATGTTATTTAAGTTAAATACTTACATATAGTGGCGTACAAAAAAATTAGAACAGGTCTTGTTAAGAACAAAAACCTTTAAAAAATGTCTATCCTAACCAATGACAAATTAAAGCAATATGTATTATTATAGGTTCACTTAGTAAAAAACAAAATCGTTTAGTTGTAAAATGTACTCTTAAATGGCATATTGAATAACATTGGGAGAGAACATAAAAATAAGAATTCTTCACAAATTGATATCTATGATTAAAACTGAAGATTGTTGAATAGTTATTTATTGTTTTTCAGCATCACCTGGCATCTTTTTGGCATTTTTAACCACTTGCCAGTGTTTAGCATCACTTCCAACTAATTTTACCTAGCTTTCGTCTGTTTATAGTGTGTTACGATTTTTTTTACATTTATTGATCGATTCTATTTCACATGGGTTTTAGGAAACTCGTTACAACAGCTTCGTTCTCTGTATATACATCGGAGTCTTACAAGATATTCTTCCATAACGTGTATTTAAAACCAGACATCTCAGAAATGACTGAGCACAAATTCGAACTCCTTGTACCCCCCCTAATTGCAACAGATGATTTAATACAATTCCGATGAAATTATGGCATGCTCTTGATCCACAAACAACCGATTTTATCTTATTTTATTGTCCACCTTCACAAACTTCGCATTGACAATAGCCGGGGAAGTCCCAAAAACGATTTTTCTGCGGAGTTCCCGAACATTTTTTTTTTGTTAATGATTTGACACTTATACGTACTCAACCTAAAAAAGGTTAACAAACCGAAGCCGTTAAAAAATAATTTTCAATCGAATATTATTGCGTTAGGTGTTTTTATTTTTTTGTCTGACACTGTATATAGTACATAGTTATTATGGAAAATTTTTAAATAATTTTTTTCTCAGATTCACGATCAGGAAAACGAACAACGTCGACGCTTAGAACAAGCTGCGGCACAGGCTGCCACCAAAAAGGAAAGCGATCAAGTGTTAATGCGCAACAAAATGAACCAGAAGAAGCAACAGGTAAGCGCGTGCGCTGAAATATTACTTCTTTCCTACTTTTAGAACATCAACTACTTCTTATCAACACTAAGGCTTCTTAATTGTAATAAAGAAAAGTACGCAATGATTTGCATTTTTTGGCTAAGGCGCTTCATAATTTATCATTTGTTTGGTAATAGTGTTGGTTGCAGTTGTTATTGTTTTTTGTTTTTTCTTCATTAATTCGTCCACATACAGAAACTGGGTTGCGTGACTATGGAAAGCAGTTTACTACACAAAGCGCTTATTAATTCTGCGTGAAAAGACAAAGCAAACTGTTGCAGATAAATAAATAAATAAATAAAGCGAAATTTTAACGGAATAGAAAAATCCAAAATAATGTACAGTTAAGCAAAACATATATGAATTGTGCTTAGTCGTAATCGTTATGTAATTGTAATTTGTAACGTGGCGTGTGAATGTTTGGCAAAAAATAATATTGTTAAATTAGCTGCAAAAGGTGTTTGGCTTATGTTAAATTGAAAAATAATCATAAGAATTATATGTTTTGTTGGTGTTGGTGTGCTATTGCAGCTAAAATGCATTAAACAAGGTTCAAGTCGAGGATGCGAGCGTAACAAGCAACGCGTAAGACATTTTACTCAATTTCTGATGTCCATATTTGTAATACATGTACATACATATCAGTATTTCCGCTGCCTAGCTAAATTTATATGCGGACGTTAAACATGCTTAATACCACCACTACACGAGGACATATATACATACATCAACACAACTCCATAGCACATTTAACTCACTTACATGCATACATATACCGTGTATTATTATTATTGTATTCACATATAAAGATACAGCTTAGTTTACATAATCTGAAACAAAAACCAAAATTAGCCAAATAGCATAAGGAGGAAGTGAAGTGCCTTAAAGTTTATTAATATTTACCATCATCATGACGTTAATCATCACCACTACAACCATTACCAAAAACAAAAAATGCATCGCTCCCACGATGACTAAGATTATCACAACCACCACCACCACCACTACCACCACAACCACCACAACCACAATTACCATGCTTCCTGATAAACGATAAGGAGCTCGCACTTGGTAACACATAGAACATTAATTAAAGATCTGGTTTAAGTCATTACGTTACACCGTCCGTTTGTAGGATGAAAAATGAGTAAGTGATATTATAAACCAAAACTTCAGTTGCTTCGTAGAGAAATATATACTTACATATAAATATATAGCAATAGTTGCCCTAAATACCTACAATACATACATATTCATACTTGTTTACGTTCTCCTTTTTGTGTGTTCTCAATTTGTTTGTCTATTTGTGTTCTATATTTGGTTTATTAATATTGTTTAATAATTTGTGAAATCCTCCTACTCACCCTTATCGTAACATTTAATAGTTAAAGCTAAACACATTTTTTACATAACATATAACACATTTTATGTGAAACTAACAAATGTAATCAAGGTTCGCTAAACACCCACACATTTATGTAAAAACTCGATTCCTGGAAGGGAATTTGACTTATATTGCCAATTCAAGAGTTCGAGTTATGAAAGTTCAACTGCATATTATTTAGGAAGACGAAAAAACAATTTTCCAAAATTTTGAAACCTACCTAAACCCTTAAATCGAACCAAATTTGAGACGCGTGTTTGATATTATTTACAGCCCTATTCTGTGCACTTTACAAATTCAACATATTTCTAATTTATAAAGATTTTGATTCAGCATTGCAAATTTTAGTCAATAAACGACAAAGTTTAGTTTTTCATAGTATGCAAGGTACTTTTCTGACAACATACTTGAAATCTATTATAAAAGACCATGTATGTACATACATATATGCATTATATAATATAATATTCTATGGCTCCGCGGGGGAGCAAAAGACTCCGGGGTTGTGGGATCGAAAAGCGATTATATAGCTTCTGTCATCCGATTATCAATCCCATCTTCGCGCGGCACCCCTTATCTACGAAGCCACAATAAAAAATGCTCGGTTAAAACAAACACTAATCAAGATAACCTTTAGCATGACCTTTTGCGCATTCTCATAAACTTCCCATCTAGCTCAAGAGCAAAGGAATTACTGTAAATTAATGTTAAATTATTAACAATTTTAGAACAAATATTGAAATGCATTTGAAAACTTACATTACAGAATAATTCAATTAAATTTTTCAATTCAATTCGAATGTAATTGGACAGAAATCAGATGTTTCTGTTTACATTTACATTTACATTTCCCACACGTGTGGGGAAAAGCTAACCGTACTGAAGCTTTCTATTTTAAAAAGATTGTCACAGAGTACCAATAAATTTCTTACTTGATAAAAATCGGAATAAATTTTCAATTTATTTTTTATTATTATCCAATGCACAGAATAGGTCCTTTAAAATATATTAAAAATGTTGATGATTTTACATATATAATTGCTTCTAGACAAATGAAATAAAGTTTTATTTCTGTTAGTTTTGATGTAAGTCTGTTTGAATAAGTTTTGACATATTTTTATATTGTTTTGTGTTCGTGGCTCTCTGTCAGTTTTAGTATTATTGTATTATGTAATGATATTTTGGATCATTTTTAACTGGCCAAAAGGTTATAGTTTTTTTTTTAGAACAAGCTAAGTTATAGTGTTTCATACTAGCATTTAATTAATACTTCGTGTTAGTTTTAAATTTTAAATGTTTTATATATATGAACTATATTGACATTACTTAGTTTCAGAGCCACCCCAATTGATATGCATCCAAAATAAAAATGATCAACAAATAATAGAATTTTAAAGATAAATAAAAAAAATTATAATAATTGGGCTATTGGATTTCAGAATGTTGAAAAATGATGAACAAAGTTGTACGAGTAATTAACACTTCCGAATACGACTAAAATCAACTGAAAATCAACTGAAAATCAGAAAAAAACTATTTACCTACATATTATAAATAATTAATGCTAATTAATTTCCCGAAATATTTCACCCAATGTACCGCTTTAATGTGTTGTCTTAAACAAAATCTGTCAATTTGAATAACATAAATTAAATTAAACATTCCAAAGTCATGCAACATATTTTTTTTTAATACTGAAAGTATTAACTGACATAATTAGTGCTCATCATGCTCATCTGTCTATCATTTACATTTTACTATTTCATTTAGTTTAAGTAAGCTTTAAAAGTACAACGAAGATACATATGTATGTGTGTATGTGCGATATACCTGGTGACGGTCCAAACTAACAAACTTTTTTTATTTATCCTTTCTCCTATTTTCATGCATCCTAAATGCGCTTGCGCTTACTGGTTTACTGTGGTGATGCGCTTATTTTCCTTTTGTTTGCCGCTTTCGTTTGAATGTGCCACGACGCTTATCCAAAATTTTCACCATATCACATTGTACTGATAACAGGTGCCCGCTTGTGGTTTCTCCTTACAGGATGCTGTCATAAACGAGCTGAAGAGCAAAGCGAATTCGGTGCGTGAGAAGAAGTTATTGCAGCAGGATGAAGTCTATAACGGTGCGCTGGAGGACATATTGCTCGGTTTGAAGAGCGAACCCTATCGGCGGGCCGATGCAGTGCGACGCAGTCAACGCAGACGCATCGATAATAATCGTTTATCACGCACACTCGAAGAATTAGATGTCTAAAGCGAAAGTCGAAAAATTATACGAAAACTAGTAGAATGAAAATTGAAACAAAATTTATTAGAGATAATGTATGTACGTCATGTACAACAACATATATACATTTAATGTTTTATAAGCGACAAATTAGATTGTATTTTCTACAATAGCATAAAATGCCAAGCGAAAACTAGAATTTTGGATACAATTTTTCATAATACATACATACATACATATAAGTATGCATAGAATTGCCATACTCGAATACATAAGTAATTTACTTACATACATTCATAATGCATAGGTCATAACCGTTTTTGGCACAATTTAGAAATACATACATATACATACATATATACTAAACGAAAAATGAGCAATGCTTACAATTTAATAAAGCTTAAGTACATTCCTTTCAGTGTTGTCGAAATTTCTAAGTTTGCGGCATGCAAAAGTCCAGGCTATGGCTTGTGGCATGTCAAGTAGTTAAGTATTGCATTATTGTATGAAATGTTCGAATAAAAGAAATTCAACAGTCAGTAAAATATAAATATATGAAAGCATTTTTAAGAATCTCGTACTGCTGCATGTATATATATATATATATTAATGTATATATAAATGTGCTTATGTAATTGCGTTTTGAAATTTTTTCAATGTTTTTTTTAGTTTTTTAATTTTGTATACACCAAACTTATGTAACATATTGTCTCTATTTGTATTTTTTTTTTTTGCATATTTGTATATACATATATTCTTTCGTATAATATATATTTTATTGTTAACTAATTTTCTATAATCTGTAAATATATTGCAAAAATTGAATACATACAAGTGCATTGAAATTGTTGATTGTAAAAGGTTAAGCTTGAATATTTAGTGATGTGGTTGGTTTTTAATGTATAATACATGTAGAACGGAATAGTCGTTACTATTTCGCCAACAATTCGTGCAAATAAAGCAATTCCAATTATTGCACGTCTAAAAAGCCGTTACACATTTTTAGTTAATTACAAATTAAAAAAAAAAACAACAACAACATTATTATTAACGCTTATTTTATGCAAAATATATGCAGACATTTATATTTGTTTTATTGCCCAAGCGCATATGTATAAATATATTTATACGAAACTTATATACATATTTAAGTTCTCACATTTAAATTATTAAATAAACACAAAAGCAATTATTTGAAATTTTCTTTGTTTAATTTTGTTTTTATTATTTTTCATTGTTGGGTTGCGGCGTTTGTCATTTAGTCTGTTTTTGTGTCACTAAGTTGCACAGATTTGAATTGTCTTAATTTCCGTGAAGGCCAGGCTCCGGCATCTGCGCGCATAGCTTAGATGTGTTGTTTCAGCATTTCTATTGCGCAGTAGAAAGGAGCATGCACCAAATGATATTTCACAGAGATTTGTGTGTAACCTTGAAATGTAATTTTAATTTTGTATTCGGTAAATGTGCTGAGGATACAAAAACACATATGTGGATTACAGATTTAGAAACTACGTTCAAATACTTTAAACCGAAGAGGTTTTTGAAACGGTCACTATGAATAAACATGTGTACATGCTATTTTAGTTTCTACCTGCTAGCAGGCTAATTTAAAACAGACGATTTAAGTACCAAAATCGTTAATCTGCCATGACTAAACCGCTCGGCGGCGAACACCGACAATCCTGAAAACTAGTTGCTGTATGTTTTCTGTCTGTCGCTACAACAACAACGACCGTCCTACTTATTTTGGGTTGTAGTATTACAAATAGACTTCAAAAGAAAATAAAAAAAAACGCAACTAGATGTCTATATTTGCATTTCAAAATTATGTTTTTGCTACCATACAGATTTTAAAATTTTAAATACTGATTATCAAGGGTTATTTAATTTCGAAAACGCTGTCGAAATGAATGCTCTAACAAGCAACCAAAACGTAATTCTCTCGGAAACTCAAGATGGCATTCCCAAAAGTTATCAGAACTAGAATACATTTTTTTAATAAATCCAAATCCACAAAGTCTATCTTTTTTTACACTGGATAACTAATTTTTGAACGTAATGTATCGACATTTGTGGATCATATAAATACAAAAGACAGTCGAAAACATATTTTTTGTACAAAATATTATTTATTATAACACTAGTTTGCTTTTCAGAAACATTGAAATACCACAATGTAACCAATAGCTTAAATATCCAAACCAGCATTTGTTTCTTTTATTAGTTATATTCAACTAATTCCAGCAAATACTACATACATACATATATATGTAGTTATATGCATGTCATACAGAAATATTCTGAAATATGAGAAAGCAGACTCAAACGCAACATTACAAAGAGACTATACTTTGCAGGTACTCCAGGAAATAATATTTTCCAAAAAAAAATTAAATATTTATAGCATTTGATCATTTACTAGTTCTACTGGGGCATTTATAGAAAGGGATTTTTAAATATTAGTATATAGAGTATACATATAGACATATAATACATAGATATAGTCTCTTTATCACAAAAATTAAAAAAAAATATACATATACTGCAACTGCTTTTAAAAAAAGGAATACGGCATACATTTATAGCAATTAATTGTAAATATTCGTACCGTAAGCTTTTTATACAGTTTTAAAATTATATACATTTACCTAATATTACGCGAAAATACCCATACGATATACATACATACATATATTATGCACAAATTATGTAGATTTATAGAGCATAGGATTTAACAACTTATTTTATATTCGATGATGGCCTTAGGTCGATCGCAATTTAACGAGCTTTTTAGATAAAATCTTGATTAAAAAACAATGTTTTAAATTCCATTAGTTTACATAAAACTATAAGACAATTAAATTTTTATTAATGTTAGATTAACATTTATATATTATATATAATCGGTTTTTTATTATTTCAAAGAGGTATGTAACTCATAATAATTAATTGAAAATGTTTAAAATAAATTATAATTAAATATCAAAGCTGAATTCGGTATTTTTTAAATAATTTGCTTAGTTATAATTTCATTAAATTTGTTGTAAAAAACCAATTTGTTAAATAAATATTTAATATACTGGTAGCGTTAAATTTGGTTGAGAAACATGTTACTGCAATCTCTTCATGCCCAGTGAATAATAAAATGAAATATAATCGTATACACCACTTACATGTTTTTATTTAATATTTCTTTGACAGGTGATCATTATAAAATAATTTACAGGAAACTTTCTAGTGCTTGCATATGTCTATGCTTTTTGCGCTTACATCTTGTTATTTATTACAATATTTATTCAAATGCTTGGTAACAATAGAATAAAGGGAAGACAGGGAACTTTTGATGATAATTTAAGCTTATCTTTTACTTTTTAAATAAAACTTATATTTGAGGAAAATGTAAGAATGGTTAAATAATTAAATCGAAGAACTCAATTATATATATGTGTCTACTTAAATTCAAACAAAAAGTAATTTTCAACTAAAAAGTTAAAATGTTAAAGTTATAACATTGATAAAAATAGAAAATTTCAAAAAACAAGGTATCTCCAAATATATTATTGACTTCACTTTGTTTTGATCTGGCACCACCGTGAATAAATAGATGCGAAAGCGAAACAAAACAAATGAAAAGTTAATTAACATTGCCATGCCTCTGATTCGCATCTCAGCTGGTTCCGTTTATGAACAGTGATACCCATAAAACACTCGAACAAAACAAAACAATTGCGTTAATTTTATATGGTAATATTATTTACCAAGAATAATTGGGAACAAATACAATACAACTATATACAGTTGAACTCCCAAAACTCGAAGTTTTTGGTTCTTTACGACCAGGATATAACACAATATTTTAAATTTCCCTATCGAGGCATAAAAGAATACCTATAACGTATGGAGGCGAATAAAAATATGATATTATAAATCATATAACAAAGGTATGGGATACAGACGTCAAGAGGCAAACTTCAACAAACAAAATTACAGAATTACTTCTCTTAACGTATATTATGCGATGTAAATAAATTAATCTGTGTATAAAGCTGTTTAAAAAATTATATGTTTTAATGAAAGCTTTTAAAACTCGAAGTTTTTTGTGGATTACGTTGATTCGAGTTGGGGAAATTCAACTGAACATGAGATTATGTATTAAAAAACATTTTTATATTCACAAGTTATATATTATAAACTGTATTAAAAAAATATATATTATATAGAATACATGATAAATTCCATATTATTTATTAGAAAATATTGCTGTCTACTACTGCTCTTTGTGTTGAACAATTAAGGCTTCTAAAAAATTTAGTTACAATTCGAATTGTAAATGCAAAATTTGTAAGGAATAGTCCTATTCTAAATATTCCTAGCTGTGCCTAACTTGTTCTTATAACTTTATTACTTTATTTTATTAAAAGATTACAACGATACTTTGAAAATTAATGGTAGCAATATTTACATTTTAAGAGCTTTATTTAGGAAGCGGCGATTTATTTAGCTCGCCACTTTAACTATTTTTATTACCAATAAAATCGAACACATTATTGCATATGGTGATGTTATTTTTGTTGATTGGGTAACACTGGCCACAGATGTAAAGCAAATATTTACTGAAACGAAGTTGTTCGACGCAAAAGTATAAAGTAACAAAGCATTGTGAAAAATATTAGTTTGTGAGCAATTGATTAAGAAGGATGTCTTGGTTCAAAGTTTGGACTGGGATCAAAAGTAAAACATGCAGGTATTTACTGCAACGGTATTTGGGTCAGTTTTTGGAAGATAAACTAGACTTGAAGCAATTTAATGTGGATTTGTACAACGGGAAAGCTACAGTGAAAAATGTATCGTTAAATGCAAAAGCGTTAAACGCAATTTTGGAAGCTCAAGGATGGGCTATAGAAATCATAAGTGGCCATATTGGCGTTCTCACAGTTTCAGTGCCATGGAACGCATTAATGTCGAATAGCAGCTCTATTGAAGTTTCAGACGTAGTTATTTCGGTAAGACCTGTGCAAAGAAAAAATAATGGAACGTCCATGCTGGAATCAATGTGGTCGTCAGCAAGCAATTCTATGCAGTTAGCTGAAGAATGTATGAAGCAAGATGATGAAGATAATGAAGAAAACTATCAAATAGATGCAAAATCAATTCCAGGATTGGAGAAATTTGCAGAAACTATTGATAGCATTTTAAACAGAATTAAAGCTACATTTACAAATACGTTTATAGAACTGCAATATCATTCAGCAGATAATTCAAAAGCCATATCATTGTGCTTTAAAATAGATGAGTTAATATACGAAAATGTCACGGGCTGCATGCAAGAACAAAAACAGGAATCCCACAGGTTCCAAACCAGCAATCAGGGAGCTACCGACGAGAATAAATATCTGCTGCCTATGTTTGCGAAACATAATATCAGTGTATGTGGTTTAACTATAAGTACTGAAGAGTTGAAGACAATGAGCGAAAGTTCAATATATGCTCATACAGATTTTCCTCAATCCAGTGCTATTCCTATCATGGAAGTAAGAGAAGCAATACATTTCCGAATCAAAATGAAACAATCGGAAAATATAAATGGACCTAAAATAATAATTGATTCCGATATCGGTTCGATTTACACTCTTATTACGCCAAGACAAATACACTTGATTTTAAAACTTATACAAGCATTTCAAAATGATAATTGTGATAAACAAGACGTTGAATATTTCGAAGAAAAGCCTTATAATGATAATTATATGTATCAGAATACCAATGAAACGGTTAAATTGGGTAATTGGATAGATTGCGAAACCGGCCCCTCAGTTGGAGACCCCCTACATCGCATAAATTTGGATCGTTTAAAAGACTTGTCGATTGGATATTCGCCACCTAGCAGCTCCATGAGCTCTAGCACCACACTAACTGGCTTGTCAAAGTGGCAACGTAAAACAACAAGTTTGGAGTACTCCGGTGACATTTTAAGTTTTTCGGTGAAAATATCGGCATTTGTGTCCATAATACTTTTGGAAGACGTATTGGTAGAAAGCATCACAAATAATCAGAGTCCTCTAAATAGAACAAGCGAACAAAATATGATTGAGTTTTCTAAACAATTTTTCGATCATGTTCATCAAGCGAGTAAAGAGAAAATCGATTCCGTGGCATTAACATGTGGTAAAAACCATTTGTTCTTTTCTATATCACCAATAAATTGTGAAGGAAGTCAGCACAGGATAAAACAAATGATATTGTCGAAAATTAACTTCGTAGCACAAAAGATTGACCTTTACGAAGTATTGAATTCGAAACAATCTGAGTTAATAACATTTGACCACAGCGAAAATTACAACACAGCCGATGTTTCTGTACATATTAAATCGGACGTTAATTCAAAAAGTGTAGATATCGTATTGCAAAACTGCCGTATAGAACTAGATATATCCATATACGATCGCCTCAGTGCTATTTTTGCAGCCTCACCTTTTACTGCGTTCTCATCTAAGCACACCCCCTCTTCATTCTTGAAGCAAGAAGCACCAAAATCAACATTAACTACAAATTTGACATCGACATCAGTGGAGTTGATATTACGTTTTCCAATTTACGATGCTAGACCAATACACGATCCAAATCGAGTGCCATGGTGGCAACAAAATGTACGACCTGATTATATGATTATTTCACTTGACTATGTTCGTATGAAGTTTGCTGGCGGAATATTTGAGCTATTGACAAATGAATTAAATGCTTACTATGTTGAAAAAGACAGAAGTGAAAAAGTTTGGTTACTCAAAACAAATTCAACGAAATCAAACGCAGAGGTTATCGATTATGTTAAAGTCTCGGTCACAATACCAGATGATTATTACTGGAGAAATATAAAGAATGTCTACTCAGATGGCAATTTCTATGAAAATATAAAAACAAATATAGACAGTTTACCATTTAGTGCGAAACGTGTTTGTAGGGAAAGCGATACCCTACATAACAAAACTGACTGTATGGAGTCCGAAACTATATTGCTGCCTGGCGAAACGGAAGAACTAGTTGAGTTTCGTAGAGCTACAATGCGCACTTCCAGAATACAAGTTGAAGTGACTACACCAAACTTACACCTCGTGCTGGAATCAAAAAAATTGTACGAAGTTATCTATAACCGCTTCAACACGGACCTTTTCATGTGGGAACCGAGTTCACCTATTTTGAACTCAATGAACACGATTTGTCTTGAAAATAAGCAAAGTATATATAATATACCACATTCGTCAGAGCCGCAATACAGGGGTTTCAATGAGTTTGATTTATCCGATTCTGAAGAAAGCGGCTCATACACAAATCAGAATATAAACCTTAAAAATATCTCTATGACAGAGAGTATATATTTTTCGATACATGATTCGCACAATGTAGAGGAGAGCTATAGAGAAGAGTTTAACATAAAGAAAAGCCAATTCTCCATTAATCTTTCAATACAAAATGGAATGGTGGAATTATTTACTTCAATAAGAGACGCAGAAAACCAAATAATACCTAAAGATTTGGGTAAAATAGAAATCAGTGTGAATGAGCTCAATATATTTTCCGTAAATGGTTACAATGATAATAAACATTTATGTTATTTATGCATACAAATTGGTGATATTAAAATGGATCATTGTGGACTATTGCAACGAACGTCCACAAAACTTTCCACTGAGACTGAGCGGATGATGCAGAAAACGTTCTATAAAACACCAACAGGCTTGTTGAAGTCTAATCAAACAAGTATGAAAGAAAGGGAAATGCTCTCTCTGGTCATCGAAACGAAACGTGTGCCAGACCAACGTGTGAAGAGAATCGTGGTGACTACCGGTATCCAGCAGGCAACATTGGGATACCATCCCTCTGTAACAAATCAGTTTTGGCTGAATCAACTTATTGATTTTCTTGATGTGGTCGACTACCCCATAGAAGGGTATGTACCATTTGGCATAGTGACGGAAATGCAGCTGCATTTGTGGAACTGCGCAATTGATTACAGGCCAACAAACTTTGATTATCGTGCCATAGTTGAATTGGGTGCTTTCACAATAAGCAGTAACGTTATATCCTCTGTAACGGGATGTAATTTACGTTTCATCATTGAAGATTTTATTCTATCTATCGCGCCCAATAAAGTAAACAAGACAAGTCCAAAAGCTGGCAAAAAAGAGACAATTGATTCAAAGTATCTGGTACCCGTACTTGATATCGGTTTAGTCGACATATCACTAAGGCTAAACGAGAACTCAGAAAAACATCCGAAATTTGATTTACGTTGTTCTGTGCATGATGCACATTTGCGCACATGCAGTGATTCGGGCAAAGCACTAGCGCAACTCATCGAACACCTCGCAAATGATGGCGACACCGTAGATAATGAACAAAATATTTCATCTACAACATTGCAGCAATCTGGACTAGATATCAGCGAAACGTCTACATTGGATGGACATAAGCGAAAAGACAGCTTAACTGAACAACAAGAATGGCAACAAGAACGTGTAAACGTAATGATGGCAGAAGCCCTCAGAGAAACGGAGGCATTGAGTGTAGTGCCCTCAACCTCAAAGAACGCAAAAATGGTTGGTTATGGCATTGAACCATTCTATTTCCCGGATGAGCAGCAACTGGGCACATTAGACGACGATTACGATTGTGGCGATGACTTATCCGCAATTGTAAATTTTGAGCATCACGTTATGACTACATCTTTTTGTCCTACAGAACCGAGTGTAGAGGTGTTACCACAGATTAAATCCGATTTGGGCGATGTTAATAATGAGCGTAGATACAGCATGCAAAAGCGTCAGCCACGCGAGGATGAATATTGTGTTATATCCGAAGATGAGCGCCGAAAGGTTTCGCAATGTGGCGTACGCGAGGTGAAATTATGCGAAGACCCTATACGCATAGTGGACAACCACTTCTTCTTACCCACTAATAAGTTGGATTTACTTCAACCTCCGGATGATTTCCCAATGCCTGTATCGCGTTACACACTTTGTGAAATGACATTCACATGGCATCTTTATGGTGGCAGAGATTTTCAAACGACAACCGATGATAATACTGCGAAAGATGATACAGGTCCCTTCCGTATGTCTGATGCCTACAAACATGGTGTGTCGTACTCAAAAGGCAGCAATAGTGTTTGCGGTGCAAAAAAAGCGAAAGACCTATCGTGGAAAACAATTGGAGGTGTGCAGCGCAATCACGAAGTACTTGTGGAAATACAGTTAACCAAAGTACGTTTGTCACATGAAATGTATCCAAACCATCTAACCCAGGCCTCGCGACAAGTTCTAGTAATCCATGATATGGAAATTCGAGACCGTTTGAAATCTTCCGAAATTAATAAATTTTTATACAATCCTAATTCTAAGACTACATCACAGAAATGCCCACAACAAATGCTTGTGGTAAAGGCTTTGCATGTCAGACCGAAGCCCACAATTAACTCGACACAAGAGTGCTCATTGAGGGTTTCTCTTTTGCCAATGCGGCTTAACATCGATCAAGATACACTAATTTTCTTGGCAGATTATTTTACAAATATTAGCAGTAACATGAAAGAGACAAATCCATCGGACAATAATCAACCGGCCGAAGCACAAGCACCTATTATGGATGTGGAGCTGTCTGAAGATGACGAAGACTTGCAGGCAAGAAATCTCATATCGACAAATCTTGAGTTACTCGAAAATGAAGTAACCGACAAAACGGACAAACAAATACAAACAGATGAGTTGGAAAAGTCATCTCCAATATACTTCCGTGAAGTTATATTTGGTCCAGACGTATCAATACGTTTCGACTATCATGGTCGTCGTGTGGAACTTTCGCGCGGTCCCATAGCAGGACTGCTTATGGGGCTAGGTCAATTGCAGTGCTCCGAAATTAAATTAAAAAAGATCATATACCGTCGGGGCTTCTTAGGGGTGGACAAGCTAATAGCATACTTGTGTCGAGAGTGGCTCAAAGACATTAAGCGGAATCAGCTACCAAAAATTTTGAAAGGTGTCGGGCCAACTTATTCATTCGTGCAATTTATACAAGGTGTAATCGATCTATTCCGTTTGCCAATTGAACAATATCAACGCGATGGACGTTTAATTCGCGGACTTCAACTGGGCGCACAAAGTTTTACGGCAAGAACAGCGCTAGCAGCGCTGGAAATAACTTCACGTGTTATACAGATTTTACAATTTACAGCTGAGACAGCATTTGATATGGTGTCTTCTGGACCCTCTATACGAACAGTGCGCCGACATCGTAGAGATAGAAAGAAACGTTCGAATAGGCCGAAAGACATGCGTGAAGGTGTGACGAATGCGTACCTGATAGTGAAGGAGGGATTTAACGATTCAGCCGCCACACTTATAGAGACAGCCGTTGCAGAGCACGACCAGAAGGGATATACTGGGGCGGTGGGGGCTGTGATGAGACAGATACCACAATTAGTTGTTTGTCCGGCAGTTTTGGCTACTCAGGCTACAACCAACATCTTGGGCGGAGTCAAAAGCTCTCTTGTACCTGACGCCAAAGTTGAAGCGCGTGAAAAATGGAAAACCGATATTGACTAAATATTCGTTTTATATAACTAAACTATATACATATATATATATATATAACTAGTTAAGTGTGATGTACTATAACAAATAGATTTTATACGTTCAATTGAAATTATAATTAATTCTATGTACTGTTTAAATGCAATGAATGAGCCTAAAGCGATAAGTAAGTATATACATATATATGTATGTATGCACTTTGTTATTTTCAATGAATTTCGAGATTACTTGGCTAATAATTTTCTATATGACACATTTGATAAATCACTAAACATTAATTGCGTAGTATATTCTGCGTGTAAGGATTTACGAAAATAAATGAATGTTGAGCATAAGCCTTTTTTTATATTATTGAGTAACATTTAATACTATTATACTATACTCCTTTATCAACACGCCTTGAATTCATGTGTCTGCATACACATGTGAACATTTCCAGCTTTTGTTCTTTTAAAAATTGAAATGCACAAGGTCAACTAATGTATAATTTACATATCAAATATAACCATACATATATAAAATGTACATATGTTCATGCATATTTCCGTGTGTGTGTTGTTTTGAATCAATTGGGGTTTGAGTCGGTTTATAAAATGATAAGCTTTACTATAATTATAAATTAAGTGCAAGTGCATGTAAATTTTTACTACTCTGCACTAAAAGTTTTGTTTTATATAAAACTTGGCTGGAAACGGTCATCTTACAAAGTCCATCAAGAAATCGGATAAAAACATATTGAACTATTTGAATGCAATCCAAGAAAGGATTTCTGCGGAAATAATAATGAGTTTGAATGTTCAAATATGTTTCTTAGTGGAGTTGATTACTGTTTTCAGAAGCAAACTGTTCGTACCCAAAATACTTCCTCTTACCGACTTTCTCGAACTTAACGGATCTTCGTTATAAGAGGTATGCATCCGTCGGGAAAACTTCTAACGTTAAAAGAAAAGTAAAAACTAAACTAAGTAAAAACTTTTCTGAAGATGTTGTTTTATATAGAATTTGATATCAAATTTGGAGTTTACCTTACTCGCCTGTATCCAAACAATCCCTTTCGAATACAAGAGTTTTGCTTTATGAGTAAAATTTTGAAACAATTAAATGATCGATTTGGTTTATATAAAAAATTAACCTGGCAATGATGGATTTTTAATTATGAAATAAGGGATCAAAACAAAAATATGAATATTACCATTTTTGTTTTGGCTCTCCTTCTTTCAGCTGATTTTGTCTTCCAAATTTCATAACAAAACAAGCCTTGCCGTACGCACCCCACATGATTATTTTCCTTCACTTGAGGCTGTCGTACTAGGGTTCAAACACGTTTTAAAAACGAACATATAACTTGTATGTTTATATAATGTTTTATTAATTTTGTTTATTTTAATAACTTTATTGGTTTTAACTTATATTTACAGTTATAAATTCCAAATATTGCCGCTTTTAAATGTGAAAAATTCTTCATATTGTTTTCAACGTTTGTGCTATCTCGCACTGTGGCAACTCTTTGACAGGGTTGAATGTGGTAAAGAATGAATGCAGTCTTTCAAAGTACAAAAGTTCAAATTTCGGCCACTGAATAGTGAATGTTAGTATTTGGTTTAGTGCTACAAAATCGAATTCATATTTTTTGTATAATTTTAAATTCATATATTGAATTCCAATTAAAAACCTATTTGCAGTGGATAATGTGACAAGAACCTATATTATACGATAGTATAGTGGAATACCAATTCTCAATGCAGTCACAAGTATAGTACAGTACCAAGGAATCCAGTTAAAATAAAATGTTTAAACGTACATTCAAAGTTGTCTTTCGTCCAACTAAAAGCAATTTTCTATTGCTACCTGAAAATTATTACGGCGTGGTATCAACATATGTGAGTAAAGGTTTCATATAGATAAAAATATGATTCTTATTTGATAAGATTAGCTTTGCTTTTTTATAATCATTTACTTCAAGAGATAAAAATAAATCTCCCTTTTACATGCATACAACGCCGACATCTACATAATTTAGGATACTGGCTGTCTAAGTTTGCAATACAGCGGGCACACACACTACGCGTCGTGGGCGCCACATGCTGGCGCAGTGAAAGACACCGAAATTGGGATCAATGCCAGGGTGGCGAAAGAAATTGGTAATAAATTAAACGCATAAGAAATGGCGAAAATTTCTTTTATCATTAATTACTCACTATATCCCCGTCATATCACAAGTAATACATATGTACGCTAATACCATTGAAGATGCTGCCAACAAAGTACATTTTCACAAGTTTACTATTGGCTAGGGCGGCTCTAAATGTAACCGGTCTGATATCAAATTGTGTACGCACCGGTATATTAAACTCTCAAAGTTTGGTGACTGTGTTTGCATAGAAGCAAAATAAGTGAATTATTTTTAGTAATTTATAAATTTCGTTCTAGACGGAACGAAGTTTAACTTATAGATTTTGAAATCAGATCGGCTACCACTGTTCTCTTCAGTAAGTTATTATTTTTATTAGAATTATTATAATTAGAAAGAATACTTTAATATAAAAATTGTAATAATTCAAAAATAAATAAAATAAAATAACATATATTGTATTTTGTATAAAAATTACTTGATATAATATTGGTAATTTATATGTAAAATCAATTTATGTTGATACTAATACTGTACTAATTATATGATAATAAAAAAACGTACGCATATTATTTATAGCTACTTAAACACGCATATCATTATGTGATTCCAAAAATATTGCAATATTTATTAATAATCATGATATATTCAATAATTCACATTCACTAGGTTTGAGCGAAAACGATTTGGTGAAATGTTCACTCATAGCAGACGTTTTGACATTGAAGAGTGTTTTTGTGACACCGGTGTCGGCCAAGGACTGGGAAATAATTGTGAGTGAAAGTTATTTATAGTACAAAATTAAAAAACTACGCAAGTTGTCTTTACCATTGGCTGCAAGTAGACCACAATGCACAGGCTAAAGCAAGAATTCATGAATGAAACTCAAATATTTATTTTCATAGTATTTTTAGTGTGCATATATTTATTTATTTATTGTTGTTATAAACGGATTTTGCAAGTGTTGCAAGATTAAATGATTTGTTAGTTTTATGTTGTCATTTATCATTAAAACATATGCTGAAAGGAAAATTTAATGGTTGTTTTCAAATAAAATGCAAGTGTGCATGTGTAATGTAGTATGTAATACATATATAATTACTGTTACAATTTACTTACATTTTGAATATTTAAAGCTTTTAAATTTAAAATTTAAATTAATATAATTAATATTTGTATGTTAAATTGAGTCTACCTAATTATAATAAGAAATTATTATTGATTTAGGTTACGGAAAATTTTTCGAATGAATAAAAAATCGCTTATTTAATTAAAATTCGGTTAGATTAATCTAAATCTATATGTTCATTTCGTCTAAACATATATTTTTTACTTGGGTTTTGCATTTTTTAGGAATTAAGTGGTGAAAAGATCTCGAGTAGCGTCTTGGAACAAACTCGTATTGTTAATGCTACACAAATTCTTATAATATGGATAAACAAATCAATGCAAGTGGCCTTAACAGTAGGTGAGTAAAACACAGATTCAAACTTCTAACCCACAAATAACTTTTTGAAATATTTTTAAGATCGTCTGCGACCAATTGTCTCGTATGGTCGGCTTGACCATAACACAGAGCTGGTTATAGCGCCGAACCTGTACAAAGATATTACGAATGGCGGTAGCAATGGCTTTTCGCATGACACCAGCGATTCAAATGCAAATACCCAAAGCCAATTGAGTCGCAGTCGCACCAGCGCACGTATACGCAACTCGACCGAAGACAATAACGAATCACATTTGATGCGTTCTACAACAACTGCCAATTTGAAAAAATTAACGCGCACAGAGTCAATAGCGAAGACTAGTCGTAATGATAAAATGATACGTTTGAAGAAGGACTTGCGTCGTGAAAGTACGCACACTTTTGAATTTCGCGCTATTAGCGTTGGATGGAAGGAGAAATCACAAATTTCTGACGTATATCTGAGCAAAAGCAACTGGCCTGAATTTATGGAATTGAACAACGTCTATTGCATGCAAACACCCAGTGAGCAGGAATATTATGTAAAAGTGTGTGTTTTGGCTGATGAGGAGCTAGAGCACACCGCTCACACTTGTCTGCAAGTGAATTTGAACCTTATGCGAAAATTGAATTTGAAAGAAATGGAGAAAGTAGTGCTTAAGCAAAAGGCGGCTGTTGTAAATTTTGTAGAGAAGATAGAATTGTTCGCACAAAAGAAAACGCATTATAAGATTATTGAAAATGCTTTTAAACGTTATGTCATAGAGAAAACCAATAAAGCAGCAATGCTTTTGAATCAGGACGAAGTTGTGCGCTTGGAAGAGGATCTAATTGTGACCGTTGGCATTTTGCCCGAACATTTTCGTTATTGTGTTATAGATGCGCAGTTTTTAAAAGAGTCGAAAATCTATGCTGCCGATTTGGTGCGCAAAATTGACGAGTTAGTTGACGTACAACCGCCAGTGAAGTCGCCGTTAAGCGTTAAAGATTTGATAAAACTGCCAGCATTTGATGAAATCGTTACGAATTTAGTGAATGAATTGAAAATGAATTTGTGCTTGGATGCAAACAATGCAATACTGCGACAAGGGAATATTCTTATAGCAGGTAAATTTGCACGAACACACTCATTTAGTTAAAACTATTTAGCATGCTCATACTTCAGGCGCATCTGGTACGGGTAAAACTGTGGTGGTGGAGAGGATATTGGATGCGTTGGTGCAGAAGCCTTACTTCTGTTTCTTCGATATATTTTACTGTTCGAGAAGTAAAGGAAGAAAGGTTTGACTTTTTACTTTTTAATGAACAAAAAGTTTTAATTTATTAAGATTTCCTAATTTACAGGCTGAATCGATACAAAAAGACTTGCGTAGCATATTCACAACCTGCTTGCAAAATGCACCCTCCATAGTGGTGCTGGAAAATCTCGATGTACTAGCACATGCGGCGGGCGATCAAGCGACGCAGGATAGCGAATACTACAACCGCATCGCCGATACTGTACATCAATTGATTGTGCAATATACTAGTAACAATCCCATTTCAGTGATTGCGACAGTAAGTGAGCTTCAAGCTTTAAATAAACGTTTATACTCGCCACGCGGACGCCATCTTTTTCAAAATGTCACTAAACTGCCTAGCCTGGAGCGTGAGGGACGCGAATTGATACTTCAAGAGCTTTGTAGCCATATTGAATCGGAGAAATTAGATTTGTGCAAATTCGCAAACCTAACTGAAGGCTACAATAAAGGAGATCTAGTACAGTTTGTTGAGCGTGCTATATTTTACGCGTATAGAATAAGTTAGTTAACTCATTAATATGATATATTCTAATACATTTTATATGTACTTAAACTTCTAATTTATATGTTTGCCAACAGGTAAAACGCATCCGATTCTCACAAACGAGCTCTTGATCGATTCGCTGGCGAATACGAATTCTTATTGTCTGCAAGGTATTGAAAACCATCAGAAAATTAACGACGACGAAAATCTTGAGGAGTTGGCGGTTGAAGAAGTGCCAGGCTTAGAGACAGTTGTCACTGTATTGGAGGAAGTGCTGATGTGGCCATCCAGAGTAAGTTGAAAAATTGTACCCCTGCAATCAAATTGTGTAGTTTTATTTATTTAAACACTTTTTTGTAGTTTCCAAACATTTTCCAACATTCTCCGCTTCGCAATCAGGCTGGCGTTTTACTGTACGGTCCCCCGGGTACCGGTAAAACGTTCCTTGTATCGAAAATTGCAACTTCCTGGAATTTGCGCACTATATCCGTTAAGGGGCCCGAATTGTTGGCTAAATATATTGGACAAAGTGAAGAGAACGTGCGAAACTTATTTAATCGGTAAGCTTTTCTTTTATTTGTATACTCTCGCAACAAAGTTGCTAAAGAGAGTATTATAGTTTTGTTCACATAACGGTTGTTTGTAACACCCAAAACTAAACGAGTTAGATATAGGTTTATATACATATCCCAAAGTGATCAGGGTGAAGAGTGGAGTTCAAATCCGAATGTCTGTCTGTTCGTCCGTCCGTCTGTGCAAGCTGTAACTTGAGTAAAAATTAAGATATCTTGATGAAACTTGGCACACTTATTTCTTGGCACCATGGGAAGATTGCTTTCGAAAATGAGCAAAATCGGATCACTGCCACGCCCACAAAAAGCGAAAATTTGGTATGAAGGATCGCACTATGAAGGGGCATATTTGGATGAAATTTTTTTGGGGAAGTGGGCGTGGCCCGCCCTCTACTAAGTTTTTTGTACATATCTCGCAAACCCATAGAGAATGAAACAAACGTTCTGCAGTCGTTTTTTAGCCACTTCTTAATACAGTCCAAAAATGAAAGAAATCGGATAATAACCACGCCCACCTCCCATACAAAGGTTAGGTTGAAAATTAGTAAAAGTGGGTTAACTCACTAACGAAAAACGTCAGAAACACTACTTTTCACATAAGAAATGGCAGATGGAAGCTGCACTCAGATTTTTTTACAAAATGGAAAATGGGCGTGGCCTCACCCACGTATGGGTCAAAAACCATAACTCAGGAACTACTCGACCGATTTCAATGAAACTTGGTTTGTAATAGTTTCCTTACATCCCAATGATATGTTGTGAAAATTGGCCAAATCGCTTTACAACCACGCCTACTTCCTATATACCAGAACTTAAAAGATGATCTGAATCGTTTACTTTACAATATATATAGTAAGCACTAGTGAAGATATCGGTGCAAAACTTTGCACAAATACTGTATTTATAGTGTGGCACCCCATCAGCAACCGAAATCGGACCATAGGTTTTCAAGGCACCATATATCGAACATGAGGACCTCGGTGCTTCTAACCTAATATTAGGGTTTCCAACTTTCAATGGACTTTATACAATATATATGACGAATATGTGGGTCAAATTGTGTATTATATAATATTAATAAAGTTAAATAAATAAATTGCGAGAGTATAAAATGTTTGGTTACACCCGAACTTGGCCCTTCCTTACTTGTTATGTAAATATTTAAAATACATATATACATATCTTTGCTGTGAGAATTATCAGACTTTCGCTAGTTATGCAAAAATGGTATTAAAGCATTCTTGTGTGTTCATTTTGGTGTGAATATCTTCCTACTATTTCACAAATGTTCACTTTAATTTATCGGACATTACACATAATATAATAAATGTGGTGCTTAAAACTTTATAGCAATCGTACTTTCTCGTGAGTTGCAGTTTTTAAGAAATTATGAAGTATGTCGAAACGTGCTGTTTAGGTATTTAATATTGAGATTGAGTCATAAGTAAAAAACGAGTATTCTCCGGCTTATTGAAAAGCATTATAATTAATCCTTTTTCCGAACTTTGAATACAAACATTTGGATTTCGGAGGCTAACTTCTAAATTCGGAGAGCAAACATTTAACTCGAATCTCCCGGAAAAAGTATGAATTTTGTCGCAATGAATCAGAAAAAATTAAATTTATCTACAGAAAACTGCATCAACATATTTTTTTTGTGGTCATCGTTGACTGAAAAGATTTATCGTAATTCTGATAAATTAACCAAATGGATGAGTGTTAATCATAATCAAAACATTTTGATTGTGCATAAAAATGTTTCGTCTTATTATTTGTTATTGGTTTAGTTCCATCGTTTTTGGAACATCAAAGAAATTGGATACCTCATTTGTTTGTTAATTGCTTTAATCTTATTTTTTTACCTCGAAGCTATATTCAAAATTTCCAAATTCTACATTTCATAGTCTTTTTACAGTCCATTTAACCCCTTATCTGGCGCTGTGACAGTTACGTTGCAAACCGTTCTATTCAGGGGTGTTGTGAAATCCAAGGTAGATTTGTAAATTGTCAGAATAGCAAACGAATTCTGATTTTCAATGGTGTCACAGAATCTGATTAGATTTTCATCTTCGAATATACATGAGCAAAACCGATCTCCGAATCAGCTGTGCCACTCTTTATTCATGGGGTAAAATTGAAAATAATTTTTTTTTGGAATTTTAATCACATAATTACATCAAACTATTCTTTAAACCCGTTAATAGAATTGAAATGAGAAGTTATTTCAGTTTAAATTTTATAGCGCAAATGCGAAAAGGACAATTTTAGGGAACAACAGTAATTCGCAGTTATGCTCAAGGGGAGTCAAAGGTGGTATTTATATTTATGTAAAAAATTACATATTTCCGTGGACATATGTATATGCTGTTTAATTTTTATGTAAAAAGTTAGAGATTTCCATGATCTCATCTAAATTTTCTATATTATGAAGTTTTTAGAATATTTTAATTTTTTCCGTTAAATTTAATAATTCAATTAGCGATCTCTTTAATAAAAAATGTATTTTTCCAAACCGATAACCAATAAAATTTCTGATTCGGACATCAAACCATTAATATCAGAATTCCTGACATCAACCAGAGTCTTTTGTCGGTTTGAATTCTTATTCCGACAACTATCAAATTCCATAACAACCCTGATTTACTCAATTTCTGTTTTAGGGTTAAGAAAACTGTGCGCATCAAGTTTGCATTCTAAATTTTATCGACAGTGTAAGAAGTGGTAAAATTTACTTACTAAAAAGGATTAAATATCGCAAGAATCCGAATCTGTTTTGCTTTTAGAACATTGTTTAATTTTTATTTTTTTTCGTTTTTCGGACAATGTAAGAAAGGATATTTTTTACTATAAAGGACTTAAATACGTTTACAATTAAAAAGGTGTTTTTTATTTAACAGTACCTTTTTAAAAATACAAGTTTAAAAATATTCTTCTTCTTCTTGACTGGCGTAGACACCGCTTACGCGGTTATAGCCGAGTCCAAAACAGCGCGCCACGCATCTCTCCTTCTGGCAGTTTGGCGCCAATTGGTTATTCCAAGCGAAGCCAGGTCCCTCTCCACCTGGTCCTTCCATCGGAGTGGAGGTCTCCCTCTTCCTCTGCTTCCACCAGCGGGTACTGCATCGAATACTTTCAGAGCTGGAGCACCTTCATCCATTCGAACAACATGTCCTAGCCAGCGTAGCCGCTGTTTTTTTATTCGGTGGACTATGTCTATGTCGTCGAATAACACATACAGCTCATCGTTCCATCGTCTGCGGTATTCGCCGTTGCCAATTCTTAAGGGACCATAAATCTTCCGCAAAACCTTTCTCTCGAAAACTCCTAGTGCCGTCTCATCGGATGTTGACATCGTCCACGCTTCTGCACCGTAAAGTAGGACGGGAATGATGAGAGACTTGTAGAGTTTAGTTTTTGTTCGTCGAGACAGGACTTTACTTTTCAATTGCCTACTTAGTCCATAGTAGCACCTGTTGGCAAGAGTGATTCTGCGTTGGATTTCCAGGCTGACATTGTTATTGCTGTTAATGCTGGTTCCCAGGTAGACGAAATTATCTACAACTTCAAAGTTATGACTGTCAACAGTGACGTGGGAGCCAAGACGCGAATGCGCTGACTGTTTGTTTGACGACAGGAGATATTTCGTCTTGTCCTCGTTCACCACCAGACCCATACGTTTCGCTTCCTTATCCAGTCTGGAGAAAGCAGAACTAACGGCGCGGGTGTTGTTTCCAATGATATCGATATCATCGGCGTACGCCAGTAGCTGTACACTCTTATAGAAGATTGTACCTTCTCTGTTTAGCTCTGCAGCTCGTATTATTTTCTCCAGCATCAGGTTAAAGAAATCACACGAGAGTGAGTCACCTTGTCTGAAACCTCGTCTGGTATCGAACGGCTCGGAGAGGTCCTTCCCGATCCTGACGGAGCTTTTGGTGTTGCTCAACGTCAGCTTACACAGCCGTATTAGTTTTGCGGGGATACCAAATTCAGACATCGCGGCATAAAGGCAGCTCCTTTTCGTGCTGTCGAAAGCAGCTTTAAAGTCGACAAAGAGATGGTGTGTATCGATCCTATTTTCTGGGTCTTCTCCAAAATTTGGCGCATGGTGAATATCTGGTCCGTTGTTGATTTTCCAGGTCTAAAGCCACACTGATAAGGTCCAATCAGTTTGTTGACGGTGGGCTTTAGTCTTTCACACAATACGCTCGACAGAACCTTATACGCGATGTTGAGGAGGCTTATCCCACGGTAATTGGCGCAAATTGTGGGGTCTCTCTTTTTGTGTATTGGGCAGAGTACACTGAGATTCCAATCGTCAGGCATGCTTTCTTCCGACCATATTCTGCAAAGAAGCTGATGCAAGCACCTTATCAGCTCTTCGCCGCCGTATTTGAATAGCTCGGCCGGTAATCCATCGGCACCCGCCGCCTTATTGTTCTTCAAGCGGGTAATTGCTATTCTAATTTCTTCACAGTCGGGCAATGGAACATCTGCTCCATCGTCGTCGATTGGGGAATCGGGTTCGCCATCTCCTGGTGTTGTACTTTCACTGCCATTCAGCAGGCTGGAGAAGTGTTCCCTCCACAAACTCAGTATACTCTGGTCATCAATAACTAGATCACCTCTGGGGGTCCTACAGGAGTGCGCTCCGGTCTTGAAACCTTCAGTTAGTCGCCGGATCTTTTCGTAAAATTTTCGAGCATTACCCCTGTCGGCCAGCTTGTCAAGCTCTTCATACTCACGCATTTCGGACTCTTTTTTTTTTTGTCTGCAAATGCGTCTCGCTTCCCAGCTTCAGCTCTCGGTATCTTTCCCATCCCGCTCGTGTTGCGGTCGATCGCAACATTGCGAGGTAGGCAGTCTGTTTTCTCTCCACTGCGAGACGACAATCCTCATCATTCCAGCTGTTTTTTTTTTGACTTTTCCGAAAACCAATGGTTTCGGTTGCAGCTGTACGTAAGGAGTTTGATATGCCGTCCCACAGCTCCCTTATACCGAGATGCTGATGAGTGCTCTCAGAGAGCAGGAGTGCAAGTCGAGTAGAAAATCGCTCGGCTGTCGGTTGTGATTACAGCTTCTCGATGTCGAACCTTCCTTGTGTTTGTTGACGTGTACGCTTTTCTACACAGAGGCGGGTGCGTATCTTAGATGCAACAAGATAGTGGTCCGAGTCGATGTTGGGACCACGAAGCGTACGCACATCAAAAACACTGGAGACATGTCGTCCATCTATCACAACATGATCGATCTGGTTGCGAGTGATTCGATCCGGGGACAGCCAAGTAGCTTGATGGATTTTCTTATGCTGGAATCTAGTACTACAGATGACCATATTTCGGGCCCCGGCGAAGTCGATCAGCCTCAGACCGTTTGGTGATGTTTCGTCATGGAGGCTGAATTTTCCGACTGTTGTGCCAAAGACACCTTCTTTACCCACCCTAGCGTTGAAATCGCCAAGCACGATTTTGACATCGTGGCGGGGACAGTGCTCATAGGTACGTTATAGGCGCTCATAGAAGGTATCTTTGATCACTTCGTCCTTCTCTTCCGTCGGGGCGTGGGCGCAAATCAGCGATATGTTGAAGAACCTCGCTTTGATGCGGATTGTGGCTAGACGTTCATCCACCGGAGTGAATGCCAGGACTCGACGACGGAGTCTCTCTCCCACCACGAATCCCACACCGAATTTGCGCTCCTTTATATGGCCGCTGTAGTAGATGTCACAAGGACCCACCTTCTTCCGTCCTTGTCCCGTCCATCGCATTTCTTGGATTGCGGTGATGTCAGCCTTTACTCTTACGAGGACATCAACCAGCTGGGCAGAGGCACCTTCCCAATTAAGGGTCCGGACATTCCAGGTGCATGCCCTTATTTCGTAGTCCTTTAACGTTTGCAGTGGTCGTCATCAAAATTGGGGTCTCTCATCCGAGGCTGTTTTTTCTTTTTCATTGGGGGGTGTTTTTATGTGGTGGGTCCCAAACCCTACGCACAACCGCATAGGCGGGTTTCGCCTTCTCACTTTAGCTCGCCTCCAAACGGATGTCTGTTGGCTACCCAGAGGATACTTGGTCTAAGACCGGAAGTCGTGAGCTGCTTGAGCCACATGTAAAAGAATCGTTCCTGGCCACTCCCAAGTGAATGACAGTCAGAAACTTTCCTCACTTACGTGAACTTCTACATATGACTCCATCCTCCAAATATATTGTCTTGCCCTATAAAAGGTCAATTGCTAAATTAAGGGTTAGTCAGAGGCACAAAAAAACGAGATTTTTTTTGCTTTTAAATCATGTTATTTTACAAAAGTAATAATATGGCATTATTACATTTCCGAAAATTCGGAAAAAAATATATAATTTCCAAAGTTATAGCCCAGTTTCAAAAAAAGGCCCTTGCGGTGACTATCATAAGTCTTGGAGATTCATCTAAAATCAATCGGATAAGAAAAATTAGTTTTATAAATAGATAATGAAATTAAAAAAAAAATAGATAATCAATTTCAAAAATTAACAAAATGGAGGCCCTAGTAAATTATTTCTAGATTTTCGGTAAAAATAAACAGTTAATTGGTTTAAAAAATCGAGATTTTTGAAAAAAAAATTCTTCGATCAGCTCAGAGTTTATTATGTATTCTTAAAGCTGTATAAATTTCAATAAAATCAACTGAGAGGTTTTCGAGTTACAGTTGTAACCGGTTCAAAAAACATTGTTTTGAGAAAAATACATTTAAAATTTAACACTAGCGTGTTGGAGTGCCCGAGCGCTCTTTTGTATTTGTCGAATAACTCGAAAAGTAATTATCGGATCAACTTCAAATTTTCAGAAAATACACTTAAAGAAAATGCAAAAAAAAAATGATTTTTTGAAAATCCTGACTACCCTAACCCATTAACAGCCTTTTCTCTATGTGCTGATTTAGGCCGGTTTACAATACAAAAGAAAAATCTTATATAAATCGAGTTGAAACAGGAATGAATACTGGGTGTTGTTGTCCACACAGTAAATTTGGCTGTGGTTATTGATAAAATGTATAACAGCTGATCGTTAATCGAGTAGCCGGCTGTGCGAAAGACAAAACCTGGTTTCTCAATTACAATCTAAATGAATTATAAGTCGACATTCTCACACTCATTGTTCATCTTGTTATTGCACTTTTAATTTTTAGCATCAACCCATGCCCTCTATTTGAAAAAATTGTCCACCAATCTCGGTAAATTAGGGGTGTTTTTTTATTATTTTTATTTATTATCATAATAAAAATTGTCACTATCATTACAATTGTTTATTACCATTAATGTCAACATTCCATTGGATTGCTATTACGTCACTACAATCGACCCATAAATGGGCAGCTGAATTCTATAGAAATATGTTTTAGGTGCTACTGTATTTTTATTGTATGGAGGACGTGTTCAAGTATTATCAATAAAAATATAAAATATTTTGGTTTTTGTTTTCAGTGCTCGCAGTGCCAAACCTTGTGTACTATTTTTTGACGAATTTGACAGTTTGGCACCGAAACGTGGACACGATTCGACGGGCGTTACAGATCGCGTAGTAAATCAACTGCTAACTGAATTAGACGGTGTTGAGAGTCTGCAAGGAGTTACCGTAATAGCGGCCACTTCACGCCCCGAACTGCTTGATCCGGCGCTACTGCGTTCAGGACGAATCGATCGTCTTGTTGAGTGTGGTCTGCCCGACGCTGTGGCGCGAGTGCGCATCTTCGAAGCACTATCAGCTTCTCTGAATTTAGATGACTCCGTTGATTTTGACTATTTCGCCAGCCGCACGCAAAACTACACAGGCGCTGATATACAGAGCATACTAACCTCGGCTAACATGATATCGGTGAAAGAGGCGTTGTCCCAATACGGACATGAGGTGAGTCGCATATGAAAACGCTATATTGAAAGCCAACAGTGTGAATGAAACCTAATGAAGTGTGGGAATGTCTGCATAACCTTGAGTCTTGTTACCTTTAAACTCGTTTTCCCAGAGCAATTCTCGAATTCTTTTTTTCTAACAAATAACGAATCCATGAATCGGAAATTGTAATGTAAGCGCATTCGTGTAAGCGGCCCATAACGGAAATTGAAACAAATTTCCATCCCTTGAACTCTGCGACATGTAGGCACGTACATATGAAAGAGAAGCAAGAAACTAGAAATTTTAATTTACACATGTAGTTTGTGCTTCGCATATTAAGAGAAACATAATGGCAACAGCTCTACAGAATATTTCTACTTATAATCGGTACTTTATACAAGTGAGATTCGTTACCTGAACATTGTAAAGTCACAAAACTATTTATATACAAGAACATTAACAAGTGTTGTATTAGGAGAAAGCCCATTGGGACATTGTGCAATTTTAATGATACGCTGTGTAATATATAAAATCACTGAGAGCAAGTGGCCTGTTTGTGTGAGATCAAGGCGTATGACACAAATATAAATATATCGTTCGATATATCTCTATCTATATATAGATCTGACATTTCTAACATCTGAATATTAATTCTTAGCATTTTGTAAGTTGCTCCAAAATAAAGTGCAAAATATCTCTTTTTTTCGAATAAAATTTTCATTTAAAGTTGATGGTAACATAATTTTAGTTAACAAATTACAAATAAAGGACAGAGATCTTTATGCTTACCGACTTTTTTATTGAAGAGGTAAAGGATTTATTGGAGCGAGATCGTGCTGGTGGAGGAAAATATAAAGAAGGAAAATATGAAACATAAAGAGTTAGGAAGAATACAAAGTTAAAAAAATATGTGGACAGAAACGGAAAATTAATATTCAGGATGAACAAAAACACAAAAAATTTCCATTAAATTTTGGTACGGAAATAAAAGATATTAAATACAGAAATGTAAGATATTAAAAAAAAGAGTCAACAGATATTAAAAACGGCGAAATTGGGCACAAATTTAAAGAGTTTAAAAAATACATAAACAAAATTCTTTGAGTTCTCTAAGAGATTGTAACCAAAAAATATTTCACACAGAAAAAAAGCCTGGAGTTGGTCCTCTCATAGCCTGGGATTGCTTTTCATCATCAGGAGTTGCAAAACTGGTTAAAATTGACTGCTAGTTGACTAATGAGCTCATGACATGATGACATATTAAAGGGAACGCTTTCGCAAAGTACTGAGGAAATGAGTTTGAGTAATTATATATTTCAACAGGATAATGATCTCAAGCACAAGAGCAGGATAGCACAGCTGTTTTTTATGAAATTAAGAACAATTGCTTTATAAAGCACTTTATTTTGTCCAATGTAAGAAATAAGGGCGGCCAATGACTTAATTCTTGTGTACAGTTTAAGAAATTAGTTAATATAAATATTTATTTTAAATTCTTTCGAAATTAAGTAAAAATTGTCAATTCACTTTGAAGATATCTTTATATATTTACAATGCCTCACAATAGTACGAGAGCTAGCAACGTCAAAAAAACAAGAATTTCAGGTAGGCCAGTTTTTAGATATACTGTCTCTCTCACTCCCCCGGACTTCATACAGGCTATCTGGCTGGCGGTAGCGGTTGCGTTCATCAGTGCGCATCGTTCCTATACAGGTAAAATATTATAATTTCAAATCATTTTAAGAAGTTTTTTTTTTAATATTTTTATTAAACAATTCTCAACATAAACTTATTATTGCCAGATATTTTTGATGTTGTTTAAACGGTGCCAAACGCCTACGTTAGGTTGAAAATTACTAAAAGTGGGTTAACTAACTAACGAAAAACGTCAGAAACACTAAATTTTGCAGAAGAAATAGCAGAAGGGAGCTGTACTCAGATTTTTTTACAAAATGGCAAATGGGCGTGGCATCGCCCACTTATGGGTCAAAAACCATATCTCAGGAACTACTCGACCGATTCGAATGAAATTCGGTATATAATATTTTCTTGACACCCTGATAACACTGACAACGAAATCGGTTCACACCCACTACTACTTTCCTTATAACTCAATTTTGAATTCCATCTTATTCCTTAACTTTATAATTTAAACATAAGGAACCAATGAAGATAACGGAATAAAACTTTACACAAATAGTGCATATTATCTTTGGCTTCACTTGTGAAAAAATTGTCGAAAACGGACCATAACTTTTCAAGGCCCCAGATATCGAACATGTTGAACTCAGCGCCTAAGGATAAATTTTAACCGAAAATATGGGTAAATCTCTCAGATATCTCAATTTAATTCAGAGGAAATTGTTTTCTTCTAATAGTGTGTCTCTGTTCCAAAAATTATTAAAATCGGGTCATAACATTTCCATATACCTCATTGTAGGTTTTTCAAAAATACGGTGAGCTTTATTCCGCATATATGTATGTATTGGTTAAATTTCTTCAATAAATTGCGAGAGTATAAAATGTTCGGTAGTGTCCGACCGATACCAAAATTTTGGCCGATGCCGATGCCGATGCCGATTAATCGGCCAGTTGGCAAAGAATCGGCCGATGCCGAAGCCGATGCCGATTCTTTCATCAACAACATTATTTAGTAAATTAGTATGGTAACAAAATAAAAACAAAGACACATAACATCACAAAATAGGTAAACAACTCAATTCATATGTAAATATGAAGTTGTTTAATGATTTAATTAATATTCAAAACTAAATAAATTAGTATTATAAGATATATGTTGATGGAACAAATAAGTTATTTGCGTTTTCTCAAAGCGAATCTGCAATCAGCAATATCGCTTTTTTCCTTTAAGGGGGTATACCGGTGTGACATTTTCAAAAAATCGATTTTTTATTTTTTGCTTATTCGAAAGTTTATAATTTCAAAAATATTCTGTGAAAGGTAAGGTCGTATCTTGAATAGTTTTTGAATGGCAGCGTTCTAAAGAGCAATCGCTCACATGTATTAGCCGCTATAGTCGAAACTTTAAACGCGTTTTTCTCGAAACGACTTTTCACAAAATTACTGACATCATAACTCAACGAGATATTGACCGATCAACTTCAAATTTAAACTGAATGTTCTTGAATATATTTACTATACAATGACCTACGATCTTTTTGATTTGTTGAAAATTGTCAATTTGGCAATTAAAAAACGACCATTTTTTACCTAAAAATCGATTTTTTTCAGAACTACGCCATTTTGTTAATGTTTGATATCTTTCAATAATCGTAGATCATTGTATAGGGAATATATTCAACTTTAATAACCTTTTTAAATTTTTGTGTTTCAGTTACTCATTCGGCCGGAATCATGTCAGCAGTAGGGGAACTTTTTTTTTGGCACCTCCCAAGACAACCCATAACTCCTTTATTTTTTCAAAATTTTTGTAAAATAAAAATTTTAAAATATAGTTGAAAGTACACCTTATTATGTCCAAAAAAATTCGAAACATTCGACCGAGTACTTTCTTTAAAAAAATTAACTAAAATCTTCCATTTTTCATGGGCTACACTGGGTTACCCCTTAAGGACAAATATGAGCATTAAGGCCAATATTCGAAAATAGTAGGTCTAGTAAAAAGAATCCGTTATTTTCAAAGAGATGACATTTGTCATTTACATCTCACATTGTGAAAGGCGGCAAATAGTAATAGTGACTCAATAGAAACTTCGGAAGCTTATTTGGGAGGTTCTTTTCCATGCACCTTATAGTCCAGGCCAGCACCAAGTGATTATTACGAAACTTTTAAAAATAAATTAACCTAGTTACGAATGCTTCTATAATATCAAAAACTTTAACACTAAACATACATACGTCGGTTGTATACCGACATCTACCACAACGGGTCATTTGACCCGGAGAGAATTTTTCTGTTTTATGAGATTATCGAGTCATATTTGTAATCAGTAAGTTGCACATTCTTCCAAAGACTGTTGCGTAAAGTAGTTCAACGAAAATAGCTCAGAATAATTTCAAGAAAATATCAAATTTTAGATTGAAACTATGAGCAGAAATAGTTTTACCGAAATTCTTAGATTTATTCGTTTTGATAAAAAAGTCAGTCTCTCCAAGTTTTTTTCAACATCCTTGATTTAGCTGTCATAAATGCCTGGATTTTGTACAAGCAAACGATAGGAGAAAATATCTCGGGAAAAGATTTTTGACTCAAGCTAGCAGAAGAACTTAGCGCCGATTTTCGAGAAGCCCGTGAACAACCAAAACAAGAAAAAAATACGAAAGGATCGTTGCCTAAGTCTACTACAGATGCTTATAAACGTATGAGATGTCAAATAGGATAATGTAAAGAAAATAAAACTAACAAAATTTTCTCTAAATGTAAAAAATATGTTTGCGGAAAATGTACAATGGAAACACTTTATGTAAAAAATGCGATGAACTATGAATTAAAATTTTTTATTTTTTGCTTTTGTAATAGAAATGCTCAACATACTATTCTGTTTAATTATAATAAATTTAATTTATATTTTTATTTCCTTCCTAACATCCATATTCTCATACATTCAAGCATGAAACATACAGTCGGGTCATTTGACCCGCTATATATTAAGTCTTGGTTTGATTAGTGTTAAACAAAACTGTGCATATTTGACATACATCGAATGTTTCTAGCAGTACTAAATAAAACCTTTCATTAATGAAAAATTATTGAATTTCTTTATACTAGACTTAAAATATCACCATGATGAAAGAAGTAGAAAGAATCGGCTAAGAATCGGCCAAATATGGCCGATGCCGATGGTTAATTTTGTGGCCGATACTGGCCGATGCCGATACCAAGGTCGATTAATCGGTCGGTCTCTAATGTTCGGTTGCACCCGAACATAGCCTTTCCTTACTTGTTTGAAATAATTTTTATTGACTACAAGCAGCTGTTGTCGTTTAATAAAAAATAGGCGTTTGGCACCGTTTAAACAACATCAAAAATATCTGGCAATAATAAGTTTTTGTTGAGAATTGTTTAATAAAAATATAAAAAAAAAACTTCTTAAAATGATGCGCACTGATGAACGCAACCGCTACCGCCAGCCAGATAGCCTGTATGATGTCCGGGGGAGTGAGAGAGATAGCATATCTAAAAACTGGCCTACCTGAAATTCTTGCTCAAAAACGTTGCTAGCTCTTAGACTACAATATGAGAGTCTGGAAGAGGTATCAAAAGTGAAGCCACAAAAACTTTTAAAATTCGCGTCAATCGCAGGCATCCTAAAGGATGACTACTCCTCGTGGACAACGTGACGGCACTCCATCTGGTATCGCAAAGGACCTAAATAGGTCTATGTGAGGCCTACCAGTATAACCTAACCTATATATTTACAAATTTACAAGCACATAATATTGGTGCTTACGCTTTGCACTATTATTTCCGATAGTGTACATACATCCATAATACGTACGTAAATTTTCTGTGCGTCAGAAAAGTTTATGTCTCAATTAAAAGTAAGTTCAGAAATTAAATAAAAAAGGAAGAAAATCTAATCAATATTACCCATCAATATAGTATTATTTGACAACAATATTGAACGCTGTCTCTAATTATAATGGTGCTTCAAATTTACAGAAAGTTCTTTAAAATCCTTCACTGTAACATTTTTATTCTGAGTTTATCTTTCTAAGTTCATCGTTCAGACCTACACACCCTTTCATTAATTTTAGCGGCTGTTTTATGTTGCGGAGATAATCACAATTGATTCTTACTTATTATGTATATTCGTATATACTAAAAATTCGAAAACTAACCATTGTGCACCTTTTCTATTGTTGTTCAATCAACTTTCCGTCATGTTTTGGAGATGTTTTTCTGCAGCTGGAGTAGGAAAACTTTATCCCATCACTGAAATATTAAATACCAGGAAATTCAGTGATATTTTAAGAAAAAAAAATTGTCAAAGTGCAGATAATCTTGGGTTTGGGGATCAATATCTGTTTCACCAAGATAATGACCCCAAATATTTAGCGGTGGATACTCGTCTTTGGATCTTCTACTACTGTCCATTTTACCTAAAACCAACCCCGCAAAGCCCAGATTTAATCCCAATTGAAAATTTATGGTCTATCGTTAAAATTGGTTGAAAATTTACAATGTCTGCCATCGATTGGTTAACTGCTATAGACAAGCCAATCGAACAAACTTTCAAAATTTGCATACGAACTGGCAGCATTAACTCTTCTAACACCGTCAATGTCTTACGTTTTCTGCAACAAATTGAATTTTTATTAAAGTTTTTTATTCAATAAATTCAATACAAAAATACTTACGATTTATCTTCGCCAATTTTTATTATTTTGACAGTAATTTGTCCTTGGAGCCGTTCACAATAGTAAAATATAGTTAAATGGTTCTAAAATGTGTAAAACAAAACTTGGTAGCACTCAGCAAGCGGCGAAAGAATTTTTAATGAGGCTACGCTACATACGCTCCTGCACGAATTCAACTAGATAACTTTGTTGTTCCTTTCACATGTAAAATTTTTTACAGGCGAGCAGCGCTCAAAGATAGCGAGCAGAGAAGTGACCAATTGATGGCAGCTAATATTAGGAACGGGAACAACTTTGTATAGGAAGTGGCAGAAGTTATCCCCCAAACTTACGAAAAAGTTGTAGAAATCAATGCAAAGGCAATTGTACGAAATTATTAAACAGAAATTATATCTCACTAAGTATTAATTTTAATTTATGCTATTGATTATAGGTATCAGTTAGGGGTGTACGTTACGGATTTTGCGTGGGTTTATGCTATATTTTGGTTTTTTTGTGGAAATATTATTTACTTTTATATAAAAATCAATACATTTGGCATTCTGCAGTCATTTTTCTTCCGAATCTAGTTTTTTATTTTCAAAATTGTTTTGAAAATGTATATTTTCGCTGAAAAAATAGGGTGTACGAATATGGATTTTGCATACTGTATGTTCGTTGCATACAAACATATATACAGATTTGTAAATAATTTTATATTTACGTATGTAAGTATGTATGCACATAAGCGCATCTCCTAGTGGCGTCATAAACATCTCGATGAAATAAAAAATACGTGAGCAGAAATTTTGATAGCGAATAAACGCAAATGCAATGAATACTTGGAAAATTTACTTGTTTGTGATCGAGAAGCACTTCAACTCATTTTTTGAATGAGAAGATGAAGAATACATACTACAAAACAAGACAAAAGGATTTTTGCTGAACATGTTTCTATGATCTTGGAGAAATTTGAGCGCATCGAAGCAAGAATGGCAATGCAGCATTTAATAGTTAGATGCGGGCGTACTGTTGCACCGTTAGTGCACACTTGCACTTACAGACTTATCTAAGATATTACAAAGTTACACTGAATTTTCCACAAAGGCATTCTGGCATTAGAGACAGCATAAAACAGAGCCACATTCAATCCGTGATATGCTCATTTATATGTATGTACATATGCCTAAAAATCGGAAAGAACTATAGAACTGTTGTCGAAAGCGATCGCACAAAAGAAAGGTATGCACGAGTCACGTAACGGATATTTCCCAATTGATATTCGATAATCGCATACACATGCCCAGCACTTGTACACACCCACACACACACACACTCGTCTCACCTGCATATGCATAGTTGTTGTTGGTTCGATCGCGCAAAAACAAAGCAGCAATGAAAACATTAAAAATGGAAAGCCAATGCACACAATGAAAATGTCACTGGAAGTCAGTCAGTCGAAGGAGAAGCATAATGTAACCAAAAATAAATACAACAATTGAGGTGTGGGTGAGCAAGCGTACGCGTGTGTGTGTTTGTGTTGAGGTGTACTACGAGTATGTAAATAATGATGGTCGTCGGATAGTAAGTACCGCAGATTTGACTCTACAATAAATATCAAAGAACTCTTGACTATTCCATCGACAACTTTGTATTACCCCCGATCTTATGCCATACATATGTATGTACATATAATATGATAGTGTTTGTGTGTAGTTCTGCTTGTTGTAAGCGGTGATTATTTGGCCTGCACTTGGCTTGTTGCGCACGCGCATGCGCATAAATTAAGACGAATAGCAAACGAAGGAAATCAATACAAACAAACATTTGATGAGCACTTATTTACACACATACATAGATATGTACATATTACCAGCCAGTAACAAACTTAAGTTGACAGCGTGCATTAAGAAGACAAAAGGCGCATTGATAGCAAAGATAAACTATAAAAACTTACAAATTGCATGCAACATACATATGCACATATGTATGTACATAAGTATGTATGCAAATACATATGCATTTTTCTTACACTATTCGGAAAATATCAAATATTACGCGTGTTATGCATGTGCTTATGTGTGTATGTCTGTGAATACCTGTATTTAAAACCGTAATTCCAATGGTTTTGAACTTTGTCCGCATAGTCGGTACATCTATACGATTGATAACTACATAAATTCGTACAATGTGTTTGAATAATTTTTTATGTTAATATACGATCGTAGATAAAACCGATCAAAAAAGTTGAAGTTTTGATTCCCTCTAAAAAATGTGTTTTCTACAATTTCTGTGTTTATAATTGAATGTTTAATTTATTAAATGTTTGTATATCTACCACTACAAATAACTTACGACATTTTTTTAAACTAATTTTAAAATGTATTACACTTAATAACATACAGTGGAACTTCCATAACTCGAACTTTGGAATTATAGCGTTTAGAAATCAAATTTCATACTAATTTCCTTCCATAACTTAAACTTCGCTAACTCGAAGTTTTCCATAACTCGAACTCTTAAATTGGCAATAGAAGTTAAATTTCATACAAATTTCCTTCCATAAATCGAACTTTTCGACCAGGTCATAATACAAAATTTAAAATTTTACTATATATCGTATTGAGGCGAACAAAAAATACTATATTACTCTTATGGATTGCATAAATCATGTAACAAAGGCATGGGATGCAGACGTCAAGAGCCTAACAACAGCAAACTGCAACAAACAAAATCACATAAATACATATTTTAAGGTACATATGTACACAAAACTTTATGCGAAATAAATTTTTTTAGATTTGTTTTAATTTACACCCGAAGTCTCAAACTCGAAGTTTTTTGTGGATTAAGGTGAGTCGAGTTAGGAAAGTTCAACTGCATGTTTTAAGAGAAATGGGATTATAAAACTCAAGATCAAATTTATCCAATATTTTTCGAAATAAATGGTGATCCATTTCGAGGTTTTTAAAGGAAGAAAATTCAAATTTAATGGGGAATGTTTATTATGATTTTAAGTAACATTCTTAGGCATTTATTTTTGAAAGATTTTCTCTTTCAAATGTTGGCGGCGGATACGTCTCAGATGGTCCATCCGTTGAGTTCAATTTTTGATTTTCGTTTGAGCATTTCGACCGGTAACTGGCGAATGACACGGGTGCTCCAAGACCTGATTCCACCGGCCCAAAAACCATATCAAACCGTTGTTTTTTCTCGATGAAATGACAGTTCTTGAATCTCTTCACGTTGCTCTTGTTTTAAATGGACCTCTTATGTTCACCATAAGTTGGGCGAACCGCGGAAAACATATTCTTTACAGAACTCGAATTTTCGTAATAAAGTTGAAAAAAGCGTATGTCTTTCCATGATGAAATGCCCAATATATGCAATTTAATTGGCGTTTAAGTTTCTTCTTCGGTTTTGAATTTCAGTAAACTATTTACTGCATGAACTATGTATAACTTAGATTATATTATACTCAGTTTAAACCACAAACATAGAACAGCTAAGGCTCCAGCCGCCAATCAATACAAAATATAAAAAATAGCACGTACAAGGATAACCAAATCCGCAGAAGGAGCATATTTCAAATTATACAGAAATGTCCGTGCACGGAATTACAATTACTTAAGGACTGTGAGAAGATCACGAACACATCTATACTCTCACTCGTTTGAATGCGAGCATGTGTGTAAGTGAGTTTTTCCGGCTGAGAGCGAGCAACGTCTGTTGTGCGGGAGTAGTTGTATTGAAGCGTGGTAACAACCAATAGCGTTACTATATAACCATTGAAATACTTGTTGTTGTTGGTTTATAACTATCAACAACAAGTGCTTTTGGTCTGTTTTTATATGTTGCGTTGCATTATTCCTTTTATTTTTTTTTTTTTGCTGTTCCAACAGTGAGTTTCATACGATTTATACGAATTTCAAAGTTTTGTCGTTGTCGTTTGAGCGCACTTAAAGCGATTCATACTGAGCGATCAGTTGAGTTTCAGCATTGGCAACGGTCAGACGCAAATTGTCGATTCGAATGCCCAATGATCGTTAAAGTGAATTGCTGGCGGTGATTAATTTTCAAATCGGTGTGTACCTGACTAGTTCTTATGTGTAGTTATATATATGAATATGTGGCGACGCGGCGCTCACTTTCGCAGCACGGGTGGTACGCGTTCGTGAAGCGGAAACAGTTTGCGGAAGCGGCTATAAACGTTTGATTCGTTATTTCGTCGTTCGTGTGTATCCAAAAACAAAAAACAAGAATTGCTAATGATGTTTACGACACTATTCCATAATTCGTGAACTTTTTAATTTTTTGGGTGTTCTTACGATGCGTGTATGAAACCGCAATAAAATGTGCTCGACAAAGATTTACGACTTTTTGCAAAAACGAAAAGTAAAACAAAAAAATAAATACAAATTAAGTTAAATAAGTGCCTATAAAGAGTGTGGCATTTAGTGCGTGTTAAAAATTTAAAACCTTTTGAATTCCGTACGTGATCCAACAACAACACCAACAGTATTTTAAACGACAATACAAGTTCATAACCAAGCGGAATATATTTGAGGAACGAATTTCATGAAACTACAGTGACTTTGAGGATTAGAAATTTTGAATTTTGAAATTAAATTGTTTCAATCTTTGATTAGCTTCTACTTCATGAAATCTTCTGCAATTCAGATGTCTTGTGTTACGATTGAAATCCTTTTTATAAGGTATTCCCAAAGGACTAACCTGCTATACGAAGAGCCGGTTAGGAGAAATTAACAGAGTTTTGTGCTTCCTTACATCTAGTGTTAATTTTCAATGATAGAGAAAAGAATTTATAAAAACATTTTTCATTAATTTTCCTTAATATATTTGTGTATGTACAGTTATATGGAAAATAATAAGGACCGTTGCCTACAGTTAATGAAGTTAACGTGCATCCAGAAATGTGGGGAAATCAAAGACAACTAACTAAGCAAGTTTATTATAATAAACTCTTGTTTTTTTTTAATTTTTGCAATAATTTGTCGTTTTTAACATGTGACAAATAATGACACATCTAATTTTACTAAAAACATTACAATATTAAATAAGAAAGAGAAACCAGTTTTACTTAATTGCTTATTCAACTATTGCTTTGAAATTTTAAATTATATTTGCTATTTTCGCTATATTCGTTATTATTTTGGAACGACACGCTGTCCTTATTAAAACGCGCACCCTTATATTGACGTTGTTATGGCTGGTTACGAAATGTATGCAAATGCTTTACATTTTTCTAACTGAACTGACTGTTTTTATAAATAATTAGTGATAAAAAAATGCCCTTAACTGCCAACAATTTCCATGCCTTAGTAGAATCATAGTTTTAAGTTTTTTTAAGTAGTTTTATTAAGTTTACTTTTTATCCATCCCTTTCCCATCCTTATTATTAATCACATAACTGTATATACATCACTACATTATTAGAATAAAGCCTCCTACATACTACTGCTGATGAAGTCATTAGTGAATGAAAATAGTTTTGCATTCTATGACATCAATACTGATTAGCTCATTATGAAGATTCATTCAGTGTTCAATTTTGCGACTTCAAAGATATAGAATTTACTCTCAGAATTATTCTATTTGAACAATTTTTCATAAAATTAAGTAAAATCATTTTGAATAGATGGTTAGTAGACTTGTATTAATTGTAAATTATTTTCTAAAGGGTTGGAAGAGGTTCCCTAATTTTTTTAAAGAAAAAGCACAGAAAATTCAGCTTTAATGGGAATGTTTATTCTCATTCGAATGAACATTCTTTGACATTTATTTTTTAAAGATTATCTCTTTCAAATGTTGGCCGCGGCTACGTCTCAGATCGCCCGTCCTTTGAGCCCAAATTTTCGATTACTCGTTCGAGCATTTCGGCTGGTAATTGGCAAATGACACGCTCCAAGGTCTGAATCGAAGCGGGATTATCCGCATAGACTTTAGACTTTAGGTATCCTCACAGGAAAAAGTCTAACGGTGCGATATCACACAATCTTGATGGCCAATCGGCAGGCCTAAAACTTGAAATTATCTGCTCACCGTAGTCTTTTCTCAATATCAGTATCGCCGAGATCACGAGTTTCAATTTTAGACATCAAATAGTCGGTTATCATGTCGCGATAACGGTCGCCATTGCGGTTACATTCTCACCGGCTACATTTTTGCAAAAATATGGACCGATGATTCCACCGTCCCATCACAAAAATAACATGACAGCTTGACACGACTAAAGCGTGATCTGTCAAAAAAAGGCTACTGCAAAATTAACTCGACTTGGATCACCCGTTTTTTACTATTGGTTTAAGATATAGAGCATAACTTAAATTTTTTGTTTAAACACCTCCACTAAACTAAACATATTTCGAACCTCATTACCGTTAGATACGCAAACATAATAATAACGGAACATTGTTAGCCATTTTCGGCGAACACGAAAATGTAGAGCGGCACAGAGAAAATAAACTGCAAAACTTAAAATGTTAAGGTCAAGAAAGAAATACTTTGGCAGTTTCGATATGAAAAAGGAACTAGAATCGTTAAACGGTTAAGAGAGAGTGAAATTCAATACAGCTTGTTGTAGGCCAATAAAATGTTAACAACTTCCGCACCAAACCAAATACGTTTTCGTACTTATAAATAGCAATGAAAAAAATTCAAAAATTCTTCAAGTAACGCTATGTGGAAATGATTGAAGTGCACTTGTCAGTGTAAATTAGGTGCTAATGCTTTTGCAACATGTACACATACATACGATAGACACAAATGCATATGTATGTGCATTCCTTAAATATCTATACTTTAAACAATGAGCCCACCTGTAGAAATATACTTGAGTGTGTGTGTGTGTGCCATTTTGCCGCTCAATTTGTAAGCTTTGCGGTCTTACCACAAACTGTAATGAAGTAATTGTATTCAATGCGAATTCATAATAGAATAATATAATAGCATATACATTTCATTAACCGTTTGAAGTTTATCCAACATTTACATTCATAAATATTAAGAATCGTTTGCCCCTTAAAAACCAACAAAATTACTATCAAATCGGTAACAACCAAGCCTTAAAAAGGCTTACTAACAACAACAACTACTATAACAATTCTATAATTGGCATAGACTCCAATTATACCCGCACGTTCAAGTAATTCTACAAAAGTAGAAAGAGAAAGAAGCATAAAATATTACTGTACCACAACAATATCTCTCAGATGCACCCGGTAGGACATATTAGTTATTTATATTGGACTTCAAATAGGAATGAACAAAATAGCATCAGCTCGAGAAAATTGCAATAAAAAAACCTATAATTAGGTATATGGGAGCTAAGATTATGACCCGTTTTTCACCAGTTTAGGTGTATCTTAGGGATTTACCTATGTTTACGATAAAAAATTACCCTTAAGCATTGAGTTCTTCATATTCGATATCCGGGGTCTTGAAACGTTATAGTCCGATTTCGACGATTTTTCCATAAATACAGTATTTGTGTATAGTTTTATTCCGCTATCTTCATTGGTTTTTGATTTATGTATTACAAAGTGAACGAATAGATGGAATTCAAAATTGCATTATATGGGAAGTAGGCGTGTTTATGCACGAATTTTCCCTATTTTCCATCGGTAATATTAGGATGTCAAAAAAATACTATGTGCCGAATTTCATTGCAATTTGTAGATTAGTTCCTGAGATATGGTTTTTGACTCAAATGTGGGCACGCCCATTTTCCATTAAAAAAAAATCTTTTTCTGCCATTTTTTCTGTAAAATTTAGTTTGTCATGTTTTTAGTTATTGAGTTAACGGACTTTTACTTCTTTACTAATTTTCAACACAACCAATCCAATTTCACCAATTGTCATGGTGTGTAATTACTAAAGTTTAAAAGGAAATGAGACTACTACTCTTGATTTATATAGATTAAGTAGTTTGCTAGATATATACAAAAAACTTATTTGGGGGCGGGGCCACGCCCACTTAAACAAAAAATTACATCCAACTATGGCATAGTAAATACATTCAGAATATTTTTTATTTCTCGGTGGGTATTTTCAGGAATATCTACATATACATACATATGTATGGACAAGCTATAGAAGCGTTAGGAAAACTGGAAAAAGTGTGCAATTATAACTATTATCTGAACCGCATTCACCATATTTTTATAGTCGTTCGAAATGCTGTTGTTGTTGTTGGCGCTTTCGCAATTCAATCCTATGCGCTTAAGTAAAACTCCGTCAAGCAGGTCGATTTGATTCGCGCATTCAAATACGCATGCCGGCTAAATTGGGATCATCCGTCCGCGCGGCCACCCAATAAACACACACACATATACATACATATTATATATACATACATACCATACATGTGTGCTGTTAACCAAGTTAGGCGACGCGTCGCGCAAATACCAGCCAGCAAAGTGATTGAAATATTCAAGTAAAATAAAATATATGTATAAAAAAAAAAAAACAAATTATAAAGACAAAAACAAAAAAAAGAGAAAACTCATTATGAAATCAATGCACATAGTTTTTTATTTTCAATCTTTTCCTTTTAATCGTTTCGCCTGTGCGCTCCCCACAGTCTGTGCAGTGACTGCCTATCGCCTAGCTTCGGTCTCTCTGCTGCTCGGTACACTCGTGCGCGTTCGTATACTTAAATAAATCAGTGGTCAAGCGATGGCTCAAACTGAGACAGTGGATTAAAAAGTGTAGAAGAAGCAGTGTGTGCGTGCGGCTTTGAGGGGAGCGCCGGCAGTTATCACAAATAATAATTTTCAACGCTCACCACTTGAGCTTAAGAATAACACAGACAACGTCATTTTAATATTTAATAGCATTACGTTGTATTTATGTAGTTATAAAAGCTGTCAACAACCTGAGGAGTAACCGCTTGGTGCCAATATGAATTTTAATTACTAAAAAGCGAACTAAGAGCGCGCTCAAAGGACTGAGAAGAGACGTGGCGTGTGTGTGTGTTATGATAAACGCTTGTGTTTTGTGTGCGTAAAAAATATCAAATATAACAAAGTAAGCAGCAGACGCTCTAACTACCGAACGGCCGGCCGTGAGTCGTAGTTAAATCGTAGGCACGCGCATTCGCGCCAATTCTTTACATAATCCGCCGCGACAATTCCATTCCGTATACGCCAAATACAACACTACAAAGATGTCCAAAATCAGACTGAAAGCAATACTTCGCAGTGCGCCAAATTGGTTTTGGTTGTTGTTCGTGATCACTATCTGTGTCTGCCCGCCTTATTTGTCAATGGCCAAAAGTTTGGGTGACAGCCAAGCAGCGCCGGTTGTACGAAACGCTGAGGTGGTCAATGTTACCCTGAGCCCTAGCGTTACACTCACTAAACAGAGCGTTTTGCCAAACACAGACGTACGTCTCACCTGCCTGCTTAAGGGTGCCATTAAGTGGTACAGAGATGATGAGTTCCTCAGCGGTAATCGTCTGTTGGTACTGAAGGAGGTACAAACGAAGGATGCCGGTGTGTACAGTTGCCAGGCAGAACAAGTGTCACTCGGCCCCAAATACGTTAGTGTAGCGCTGAGTGTCATTGGACCGGAGCTGGCAACCCCACCTAACCTTGCCGAGGAAGATATAGCTGACTTTAGCAAAGTTGAAGATGAAATGGAGGCGCGTTTACGACTGGATCGCAATGATTCCGATTCTGTGGAAGATGTTGTTGAAGCGGAATTACAAACAAAAGACTCGAGGAATAACAACGCCACTGCTTTGAAAATTATACATCTTCCGAATCCAGGTCCGCCACAGTTTCAACAGAGCTCTAAACTTATCGATAGTTTACAACAACCAATTGGTAGTTTCGTTCAATTGAGCTGTCCCGCTTTGGGCAATCCATTGCCGGTCATTACTTGGTTTCATGATGCCACAAGAATAAATCTGACGCCATTGCGTTTTAGATTAAAGAAATGGTCACTTCTTATTGAGAACTTAACTACTGCGGACTCTGGCGTCTATACTTGTAAAATCAATAATAAATTCGGCGCTATTGAACATAATATGCGCTTGCAGATCGTGAGACCACAACTGCGCTCAGCCAGTCCACTCATAGTGAATAGTAAGCCAGCCAACAAAACTGCTGCGCTCAATAGCGATACACAGTTCGAGTGTCAGGTTCAATCTCCAACCGCTGTGCAGATCCGCTGGATCAAGCATCAGCAAAGACTTAACGCGGATGAGCTCTCTTCAAACTTGACAAAAAATGTAATCGACTTGACAACTAATCCTGAGAATCCAAACGTTTTAAAGTTGGAAAGAGTGCAGTTGGCGGATGAAGGTTTTTACACTTGCATTGCTACAAATGAAGCAGGGAAAGCCATGGCCACAGCTTATTTAGCAGTTATACAGCAGACGAGTACTTCGATTACAACCAAAAACAAACTCGTCTTATCAGAGAAACATGCAGCGCATTCTGCGGAAACTGCAGGCAGCACTGTGCCGGAGAAGGAAAACGAAAGACTAATTGAAGCTGTTGCGGAAAGTAAGGATGCCAACGATGTAAATGACGACACCGAAGCAGTTGAAGAAAGTCCGCCACGTTTCAAAAAAGCCGACAAATTGGTTAGAGCTTTGCATAAGCCAGCGGGTTCAACAATACAACTGGCCTGTCCCGCCATCGGTAATCCATTGCCCAACATAACGTGGACACGTAGTGCAGGGGACGCAAATTTCACTGAAATTATGCGTCACATCGGAAAAGTCACATACAAAAAGTGGTTGATGCAAATGGATGAAGTGATTGCCGAAGACTCTGGTGTCTACAAATGCACTCTCTGCAATAATTTGGGATGCATAGAGCATTCAACAAAATTGACAATAATGGATCGTCTACGTTCGCGCCCCATACATAGTGACAAGTTTCCACAAAATCAAACCGTTTTAACCAACAGCAGTGCATACTTTGAATGCCGCGTTGTTTCGGATCTGGAGCCACATATATTCTGGATAAAATATAAGCAGAAAAATGAAAGTATCGAGAATTTGGAGCGCCTTTTCACTAAAGCCAATACCAACACCAATGGTTATCAGCCAACTGCAGAAGATTTTATCAAGCTCAATGGTGATCCCGATAGACCGAACATACTACGGTTGTTGAATGTCACGCATGCCGACGAAGGCTGGTACACATGTGTAGCCGCCAATAATCTGGGCGAAGCCGTGAAAAGTGGCTATTTGCATGTTGTTGACAAGTTACCCAGTCGTGAAGTGTACATGCTGTGGCGTGCGCATCCCGTCTGGATGACAGTGGCCGCCATAGTGATTGTATTGCTCTTCCTCTTCGGTTCCATATTTATAATTTATGTGCTACGTAAACTGAAACATGAGAAATTACTGAAGCATCGTATCGAAACTGTGCATCAATGGACAAAGAAAGTCATTATATATAAGCCGTCTTCTTCGGAGGGCAGTTCATGCGATCTACAGATGCCAGTGATTAAAATTGAAAAACAACGTACCACCTTTCAAGCGTCGAATTTAGATCCGTCACAAGCCTTCAATGAGTATGAATTTCCGCTCGACTCCAACTGGGAAATACCACGCACACAACTTAATCTGGGCTCGACGCTGGGCGAAGGTGCATTCGGACGTGTTGTAATGGCAGAAGCATGCAATTTGCCACGTACCGTCAACAACTCATCCAGCATTGTTGCCGTGAAAATGGTAAAAGACGAACACACCGATGCCGATATGGCGAGCTTAGTGCGGGAAATGGAAGTGATGAAAATGATCGGCAAACATATAAACATCATCAACTTGCTTGGGTGTTGCACACAAAATGGTCCGCTATGGGTCATAGTGGAGTTCGCGCCGCATGGTAATTTAAAGGACTTTCTGAAAAAGAATAGACCACTGTTCGTTGGCAGTCCGAGCTTGCAACGCAGTAGCGATTGTTTGGAAGACATGCCCCAGTTGACAGAGAAAAATCTGGTCTCATTCGCATTTCAAATTGCACGTGGTATGGAGTACCTCGCCTCGCGTAGAGTAAGTTCCGACATTTATTAGCAATCACTTATAGCAAAACTTAAAATAATTTTCTGTTTTATTTCATTAATATTCGCACAGTGCATTCATCGCGATTTAGCGGCGCGCAATGTGCTCGTGAGTGATGACTATGTCATGAAGATAGCCGATTTCGGTCTGGCGCGCGACATACAAGACACCGAATACTACAGAAAGAATACAAATGGCCGTTTACCCATCAAGTGGATGGCGCCAGAGTCGCTGCAGGAAAAGTTTTACGATTCACAATCAGACGTGTGGTCTTTCGGTGTGCTATTGTGGGAGATAATGACATTTGGCGAGCAGCCCTATCCCAATATCATGTCTGCAGAGGAGCTCTACAGCTATCTAATAACCGGGCAACGCATGGAGAAGCCAGCACGTTGTTCACTGAATATTTATATGCTAATGCGTCAGTGCTGGCATTTTGACGCCAACGTGCGACCAACATTTGTTGAGATTGTTGAGAATTTAGACAAGATACTACAGTTGGCATCAAATCATGCCACCAATGAGGAGTATTTGGATCTATCCATGCCCATGTTGGAGACACCACCGTCGTCGAGTGACGATGAATCCGAACCGGAGACTTTTCAAGAAACTTCCCCCTTACGCTACCAATACACATACAAATTTAATTAAATACAATAGCGTTTATGTATTATACGAAGCGTATAAAGCAAAGTAAGGCTTATAATCACATATCAAATACTCTGTACATACACATTAATATATTTGTGCGGCGCAATAACAAAAGTAGTATTTAAATCCTATTACTAAGTGCAAATATGTATATGTAGTACGAGTATAAAAACGAAAAGACTTAATCTAGCGCATGTTAGCTGGTAAATTTAAGTTATCGATTGCACTGTGAGACAAATAACTCTTAAAATGCATACATACGAACGAGTGTATGTAAATTGGAAACTGTAATTTAAGTGCATGTTAAGAACCGTATTTTATGTAAACGATTATTATTTGTGTAGTATTTAAGCGTAATTTTACTTTTTCATCCAAAGTATTGTTTTAATTTTGTACAACGAAATACTTAAAAACTCAACGCTACCAAATACTATGGATAAATTGCTATCAATTAAATTATTGCAGAGATTTATACTTAAGTTGCACCTCAACCAACTCAATGCAGTAAAAGCAAATTGTTTTATTATGAGATTATATGCAATAAAGTGCCATTTGAGTACCGTTTTTTTTAAATATAAGCTCTTGTTGTAATTAGAAATTAGTTTTATGAATGCACAATACATTAAATCTACTTTATGACACCAATAACTTATCAACTGAGAATATAAAAAGGCTAAAACACCAAATGGGGCTTCGTGAAATCTTTATTAATATGCACACAATACACAAGTAGCGTTTGAAACTACAAACACGTAATCGGATCTGCTCAAATTGACAAAATATCTACTTTTTGAAGTCTCGTTTCCTTTGCTACTTATTGCATACATACGTTTTTTTTGCAAATATAATATATAAGTTGATAGGTATGTACATACTTACGCGCGTGCTAATTGAATATGAGTGTGCGTACATAAAAGCCTTCACCTCACCTGACCTTACTTCAACTTTCAACACCGTTATGCGCTTAGACTTCTTGGCTGTGTGGCTGAGCTTCCACCAGACAATTTGTCTGCATTGATATAATATTACATTGTACGATTGTTTGTCTGTATAATTGAGTACTAACCTCAACATGTAGTAGATGTGGACGTGTGAATGTTGGTATTTGGTGTTTGATTTACATAGATGGTAATTAGCAAAGTCATAAAGTTTTAATAGCTAACCGTTCGCCCTCGTTGGCGCTTCTCTGTTTGCTTTTATACCATCCCGTTTGCAGAAACTGCCGTCCAGAATTTTGGTGCGACAAAAGCATCTAATCGAAGCTTTTAACACAACGCGGCCGTCGTTGAGTGCAGCGGATATAGCCAAGTATCAGAAGACGTAAGTTGCTTTCTATTGATGCGATGTGTTGTGATGATTGCTTTTGTTTTATCATTATTTGCAGTTACGCCCGATTTACGAACAAGGAACGCGGTGGGGCACGCGATTTTGTGGCTAAGCGCGCCACTTTGGCATAGTTGAAGCTGTCTTTGAATCGGCCAACAACAGTGGTGGGTACTATTCTATAGAAGTTCGATTTTATTTTTATATTCAGGTAGTATGTGTACACCAATGTACATATATAGTGGTGTGGTATGTTACCATATATAATTGTATACATACATACTTCATTTTTTCGTTGACTTGTTTTGTTTGACAAATAAATGCAAAATGAATTTTAAATAATACATGTATGTGAGCCTATTATATAAATTTAAATTGGAAAATTATTACAGATGGTAAGACATGGAGCTAAATCAATGAGTGTGGAGTGTGTGACTACTCCTTTCCTAAGTAGCTGGAAGTAAGATAAATATAAAATTATAAAAAATATTTCGCCAACTGTGGTCTTTATTCCGAATTTCACACCATAGAATTTTTCAAGTCCTTAAACTTCAGGAAAAAATAAATAAACTTGATATAAAAATTTATGGACGATAATGAGGTAAGTACCGAAATAAAGCTGCGTTGTTTCTTACTTCAACTTAAGGGCTTAGGTGGGTTTTAAAATTTCAAAAATTAAAAAAAAATGTGTCTTATTAAATAGTATAATCATGTTTAAAATTGTATTCAACAATATCAAATCAATCTGAGTAAAATTCTAAGAGATAAACCCTTTGGAAGTTCTGCCAAGCAGGCCACGTCAGTTACAATATAACATGGTTTCTCGACAAGTTATAAACGATTTTGTTCAAATTTTACCCAAAAGAAATAATATTATCTAGTATGTGAACGAAGAATTTTTTATTTATCAACTAGTTGTTTCGAACCAATATATGACGAAAATGTGACGAAAAAGTTAGTTTTTTTCTTTAAAAATCTATCATAAATTCAAATCTTAATATAAACTTTTTCCTTCTTTCATTAACTAGATTTATCCTTGTACTATCGAAATATTTTTGGTTTATTAATGAGTTATGATGTCCACGGCAAGACCTTTTTATTGGGCACGTCGTGGAAGATGGGGTACAAACAGCTAAGCTTTCGGAATTCTTAAATAAAAATTTCACAAAATACTGTACTGTACTGTAGTACCCCTATTTAACTCAGATTAAACTTGTTAATATGGTAATTCGTTAGTTGATACTTGGTTATCGATTTAACTTGGGACATACTTGTTGCTCTATATCAGTAGTGGCGTACTTCGTCCAGCATAGAGGTGCATGCGGGCCCACAAAATCGTACGAGGAATTCAAGAAGCGACCAATTCCAACGCGATTATGCGTTAAAGTTGGAGGCTACAATAATATGATTATTCATTGGGAAATGGTCCTGTTTTGTTGAATACGTCATGTTCTTTATTAGGACGAACAAACGATAATGGCTTTTATTCCACAAAACATTTATCTTTTGAACTTTCGAAATTATAACTTCGATATTCTCTTCTTCTTCTTGACTGGCGTAAACACCGCTTACTTGGGTATAGCCGAGTCCACAACAGCGCGTCACGCATCTCTCCTTTTGGCAGTTTGGCGACAATTCGTAATACCAAGTGAAGACAAGTCCTTCTCCACCTGGTCCTTCCATCGGAGTGGAGGCCTCCCTCTTCCTCGGCTTCCACCAGCGGGTACTGCATGGAACACTTTCAGAGCTGGAGCACTTTCGTCCATTCGGATGTTGACATCGTCCACGCTTCTGCACCACAAAGTAGGACGGGAATAATGGGGGATTTGTAGAGTTTAGTTTTTGTTCATCGAGAGAGGACTTTACTTTTCAATTGCCTACTCAGACCATAGTAGCACCTGTTGGCAAGAATGATTCTGAGTTGGATTTCAAGGCTGACATTATTATCGGTGTTGATACTGGTGCATAGGTATACGAAATTATCTTCAACTTCAAAGTTATGACTGTCAACAGAGACGTGGGAGCCAAGACGCGAATGCGCTGACTGTTTGTTTGATGACAAGAGATATTTCGTCTTGTCCTCGTTCACCACCAGACCCATACGCTTAGCTTCCTTATCTAGGTGGGGGAAAACAGAACTAACGGCGCGGGTGTTGTTGCCAATGATATCGATTTCATCGGCGTACGCCAGCAGCTGTACACTCTCATAGAAAATTGTAGTCTCTATTTAGCTCTGCAGCTCGTATTATTTCCTCCAGCATCAGGTTAAAGAAGTCACAGGATAGTGAGTCACCTTGTCTGAAACCTTGTTTGGCTCGGAGAGGTCCTTCCCGATCCTGATGGAACTTTTGGTGTTGCTGAACGTCAGCTTACACAGCCGTATTAATTTTGCAGGGATACCAAATTCAAACAGCGGCATAGAGGCAACTCCTTTTCGTGCTGTCGAAAGCAGCTTTAAAATCGACAAAGAGATTTTTTGTGTCGATCCTCTTTTCACGGGTCTTTTCCAAGATTTGACGCATGGTGAATATCTGGTCAGATGTAGATTTTCGAGGTCTAAAGCCATACTGATAAGGTCCAATCAGTTTGTTAACGGTGGGCTTTAGTCTTTCACACAGTACGCTCGATTGAACCTTATAAGCGATGTCCTTAACATCCCACGGTAATTGGCGCAGAATGTGGGGTCATCGGCCCCCGCCGCCTTGTTGTTCTTCAAGCGGGTAATTGCTATTCTAATTTCTTCACAGTCGGGCAATGGAACATCAGTTCCATCGTCGTCGATTGGGGAATCGAGTTCGCCATCTCCTAGTGTTGTACTTTCACTGCCATTCAGCATACTGGAGAAGTGTTCCCCCCACATACTCAGTATACTCTGGTGATCAACAACTAGGTCACCTCTGGCGGTCCTACAGGAGTGTGCTTCGTTATTGAAACCTTCTGTTAGTCGCCGTATCTTTTCGTAAAATTTTCGAGCATTACCCCTGTCGGCCAGCTTGTCAAGCTCTTCATACTCACGCATTTCGGCCTCTTTCTTTTTTTGTCTGCTAATGTGTCTCGCTTCCCTCTTCAGCTGCTGGTATCTATCCCATCCCGCACGTGTTGCGGTCGATCGCAACATTGCGAGATAGGCTGTCTGTTTTCTCTCCACTGCGATACAACAATCCTCATCATACCAGCTGTTTTTTTTTACATTTCCGAAAGCCAATAGTTTCGGTTGCTGCTGTACGTAAGGAGCTTGATATGCCGTCCCACAATTCCCTTATACCGAGATGCTGATGAATGCTCTCAGAGAGCAGGAGTGCAAACCGAGGAGAAAATCGTTCGTCTTTCGGTTGTGATTGCAGCTTCTCGATGTCAAACTTTCCTTGTGTTTGTTGACGTGTGCGCTTTTCTACACATGGGTGGGTGCGTATCTTATCTGCTACAAGATAGTGGTCCGAATCTATGTTAGACCACGGAGCGTACGCACATCAAAAACACTGGAAACATGTCGTCCATCTATCACAACATGATCGATCTGGTTGCGAGTGATTCGATCGGGGGACAGCCAAGTAGCTTGATGTATTTCCTTATGCTTGAATCTAGTACTACAGACGACCATATTTCGGTCCCCTCGTTTGGCGATGTTTCGTCATGAAGGCTGAATTTTTGGACTGTTGTGCCAAGACACATTCTATACCCACCCTAGCGTTGAAATCGCCAATCACGATTTTGACATCGTGGCGGGGACAGTGCTCATAGATACGTTATAGGAGCTCATAGAAGGTATCTTTAATCACTTCGTCCTTCTCTTCTGACGGGGCGTGGGCGCAAATAAGCGATATGTTGTAGAACCTCGCTTTGATGCGGATTGTGGCGAGACGTTCATCTACCGGAGTGAATGCCAGGACTCGACGACGAAGTCTCTCTCCCACCACGAATTACACACCGAATTTACGCCCCTTTATATGGCCGCTTTACAAGATGTCACAAGGACCCACCTTTTTCCGTCCATCGCATTTCTTAGATGGCGGTGATATCAGCCTTTACTCTTACGTGGACATCAATCAGCTGTGCAGAGGCACCTTTCCAATTAAGGATCCGGACATATGACTTCTACATATGACGCAACCCTTACATTTGCCAACATAGGTTTGGATTTCTGATCTGCTCGCATTTAACGCACCACACCGGCCGCACCGCTGGACGTGACGTTACTGGCTAGAACGATACTTTGTTAATTAATCAAAAACAAAATACATGTAAAAAACTACCGAGTAAGGAATTAGCAGAGCTGGTCTGAATACTCCCAATATGTATCTTTGATATGAGGATTGTTTAAATGAAATATATGATAGCATATATTAAAAAAAAATTTAAAAGTACCCTTGTTTTCAACCTCTGAAACCCACCTAAACCTTTAAAATGTCGTTGTCAGCGACTATCTTAAATGTACATATTAAATTTATATTTTCGGCATGTAACAAAAATTATCAATACATCTGTACCATTTCGATTCACAACATTTCATGCACATTGATTGTTATTGAAACACAGAGAGCGTTCAAAGTACGACTAAATGAGAAGATAAGAAATTTGTCAAAATCCGATTTTACTCCACTCCACTCCACCTGAAGTTTGAAAATCCGTATATCAAATATATGGGAAGTAATTACCCGATTTTACACATTTCTGGCATAGAGGACTACTATAAAGGAAACAAATTCCCAATGACCTCAGTCATATGTATATAAATATACCTATACAGAGGTAATCAAAATTATTTACACATCGAACGTTTTTTACAAAATTCACAGAAAATGCTTCTGCTTGTTGTTGTTGTGGTCGCATGGTAACAAAATGCTATGTTGTTGCAAACCTTGATCTATTCCTGAGCGACTGAAGTCAGTTTGGTAAGAATAGCTGAAAAAATGGTGGAGAAATGGGCAAATGTACTGATGACTCGCAATTGTCAAAAGTATTTACACATATTTTTTGCGTCAAAAGTATTTACACACCGCGATTTAACCTTTATCTTTGGATTTGGTTTGAACAAGAATACTGATTGGCTTTAGATCGAGGACTTTTACTAAGTTTAAGACTGGTGTTTATTTATATTTATAGAATTTAAAGGAATACTGTTTATAATGTTATCAAAAAGAGGGAGACGAACAATTCATAGGTCAATTTAAAGAGTAATGGGCGGAACCCTGTGATAACTCAAAGATAATGTAGAAGATTAGTAGTAACTGTCATACAAAATCTCCAATATGTTCTGTTAATATTAAGCATCCTTAAATCAGCATATTGCATGGAAAATTATGAATTTATCACCTTAGAATAGTAACTTAGACAGAACATTAAAATTTATAAAAATCATTCATTAAGAACAGGATAATACAGTTTAAGTCGTATGTAAATACTTTTTTCTGTAGAATTTGTAAAAAACGTTCGATGTGTAAGTAATAGGTACTATAGGTACTATATTTTCATATGTATGTGTTGGAATTTTACTCGCTTTTTTATGTAAAATATTCACTATGATTCAACAACATATTTATGTCTATTTGTTTAGAATTCGTATAACAAATCAGTCCCTTTTCGATTTTGCTGTACACAAGTGTTTTCATATATCTATATACAAATATGTATATGTATGTACATAGTTTTCTATTGGTCCATTGAAGTGGAGTATATACTCAAGTCCGTTTGTGTTTCGTCTCTTATTTGTTGTCGCAATCACATTTCAATTAAGTGCGCTTCGCTGCCTTCAATGATTTCGCCGTCGGAGGTTGTCGTTTTTTGTCTGCGCTGCTCTTGTGCATCCTCATGGCCCCGCTGGATAAATAGCGTTTGCGTTCTTCCTTTCTCTTTTTGTTCCTCTTGCGTGGTACCGGGGTTTTGTTTGACTTTTTGTTATTTGTTGATATTCGTACAGGTACTTTTTCATACAATTGCGGGTACGTAAATATGTATATCCATTAACATTGTTATACCAATCATCATGCTGTTGCATGCCCCTGCATACTTACATTCAATCACAGTTGTGTTTTCCAGATTTCTCCCTTCAAATAAAAATTTTCATTATTTGACAAGGCGCTCGGGTACTATTACTAGACTGTGGTGTTATTTTTCAATTCAATAATTTTCCGCAGTTTTCTGGATATGTATGACTTGACTTGTGTATGACTTTATACACCTTATGTCGCCATAAAGAGCAATAGAGTGGAATACTTCCACAAAAACAAGGGTTCCAAACCTTGAACGAGATAAAAAGTAAAAACATACAAAATTAATTTTTCTAAAATCGATCGTCCTTTGGAAGACAATATTAAACCAGCAAAGGTACATATATCTGATATATAATCATTATCATGGAATCTATCAGCCGTATTCTTTATTTTATCGGATATATATCCAACCTCTATACTGCTTTTAGACTGTTGGTGGCCGCAACCGTGTCCCACCTTCGTAGTAAAGATGCGCCGTATTAAACTATAACATTATTCACCTACTTCTTTTGACACTTTAGTACTTGGTTTGACCACCCTAATTTGTATATTGTGTGTATTGAAATGAACGCCACTCCTCACTAGCCATTCATTTAACACATTCATTCTATCCACGTGGAACATCATTGAATTCTGTTGCGATTATCCCAACTCTATATGCCGGTGCTTCTTCACCTGTTTTCACTTACTGTTTCGCGAGGTTTGTGGAGACATACACTTTTTTATTTTATTTGGCCCTCCAGGCCAGTACACACAATTACAAGTGGCTACTGTCATAGTGCCACCGTATTTGCCACAATAAACAACAATTCATTGTGCCGTGAATAATACAATAAAAGCACTTGTCTATATTTGACATTTGATGTTTTACAGGCAGCCAACAAGTGTCACCCTCGGATCGTAGCGCTCTAATACACGGGCGGGTGCTGGCTATGTATAGCTACGTACTCGTAGTTATGTATGTACTTAGCTTCTGGTAACGGCGCATTGTGTGGCTTCATACAGCTCATGGGCGTTTTGGCCCAGGTGTGAAAGTCATATATTTGTTGTTATATGCTCTTGTCACATAAATGTGTGTGTGTGCATTGTTGGCTGGATATCATAATTAAGTTTGACGCGTTTGCTGGTAATTGAAAAGTAATGAAGAAGTAATTAAATAGGGATAATTAAAAGAAAATGGGAAAATATACATAAAATAGAAGAACTGGAAAATTAATCATGATTGGGAACCATTTTTACGATATCAACGTATACAATTATTGAATATAATTTAAGTTACCACAGTTCCACTACAAATGCATTTTTGTATAAAATTTGCATTCTAAAAAGACAGATCATAATACAAGAAATTGTTAAAGTTTCATGACATTTCATCAAACAAGTTCTAGTTATTGGTATACTTTTTGGCCAATGTCAATGTCATGTCGGTTAGCCAATAAGATATGAGTTGTTTTCCATCCGGACAACGATTGGCCACACATATTGATAAAGACTCGGTAGAAGCTTCGGGAGCTTGGTTGAGAGCTTCTACTGTTCGCCTTATAGTTGAGTCCAGGCACCAAGTGATTATTACCTGTTCCTGTCTATGGTAAATACTTTTACTTGTTATTATATATTTCTCCTGAAGAGAAACTTTTAAAAGTCGACTATCCCCGTTTTTTGCCAATAGCAACGAGGGTTTCTATAAGAGTGGCATTATTAGGTTATCTTCAAAAACTGTGCATAAATGGGATTCAGTTTAACTGTGCTAAATAAAAATTTTAACATTAACAGCCCTATTCTCATGCCCTCACAAAAATCACCACACTCACTATTGTGAGGTTTTTGGATTTTGTGATGATTACCTTATGCTGGAGAAAATTCAAAAGCTCAAATGCTCACAATTTTCTCAAATATCTGTGACGTGTGAAAGCAGCCATCACAATACAAAAATATTTGTGTTTGTTTTGGTTTTTAGCAATATTTGTAAACAAATGTGTAAATATTTGCGTGCTATAACGAGCATGGAGGAATTCAGTTATCGAATAATTGTGTTTAACCGAATCTGGAGCAATATGGACGTACCTTGCATTTTCATTTGTTGAGCGTGCCAACCACATCTACGATCCGATAAGGACGCATTATTTTTGTAAAGCAAAGGACACTGACGCACAGCCTCTATAGACGATGATTTACACCGAGGTTATTTTTATACTCTCGCAACAAAGTTGCTACGAGAGTATTATAGTTTTGTCCACATAACGGTTGGTTGCAAGTCCAAAACTAAACGAGTTAGATATAGGGTTATATATATCAAAATGATCAGGGTGACGAAAAAAGTTCAAATCCGGACGTCTGTCCGTCCGTCCGTGCAAGCTGTAACTTGAAGTAAAAATTGAGATATCTTGATGAAATTTGGAAGACGTATTTCTTGGCACCATAAGAAGGTTAAGTTCGAAAATGTGCGTAATCGGACCACTACCACGCCCACAAAATGGCGATAACCGAAAATTTAATACAAAGGATTGTTCTAGGAAGGGGCATATTTGGATGCATATTTGGGAATTGGGCGTGGCCCCGCCCACTACTAAGTTTTTTGAACATATCTCGCAAACTAATTAAGCTATATAAAGGGAACTTTCTAGAGTCGTTTCTTTAAGGTACTACCTTATACCGTTCAAAAATGAAAGAAATCGGGTCATAACCACGCCCACCTCCCATACAAAGGGTTTATTGAAAATTACTAAAAATGCAGTAAGTTCAGTAAAGAAAACCACCCGAAACCTTAAATTTCATTGTGAAGATGGTACAGAAGAGCTGCTCTCAAAATGGTATACAAAATTGTAAATGGGCGTGGTTCCGCCCACTTATGGGTCAAAAACCATATCTTCCTTACTTGTTTTATAATCCTTTTGTTTTTTAACTTTCGACTGAAAATACGCAATTTCATTTGCTTCATTTGTTTACAAATTTTACATCAATTTGTATTTATTTTGAATTTATTTCTTTTGAAACAACTGTTTGACAGTAAAATGCTTTTCACCTCAATTGGTGACTTTTTTAAGCTTTTTTCTTATGAGGTTCGAGCCAGAATAGACTCACAAAATATACGTCACAAGAAACCTCACAAATTTTTCCTCACAACTCAGTTATGAGGTTTTTTCAGAATAGGGCTGTTAAGGTAAAAACAATGTATTTCTTTATAGTAAATATGAATCAAATTGAGTTTTAATAGGTGAACAGAATAATTCATATTTCAAAAGTTCAAAAAAATATAAAAAAACAAATATTTATAGTTTAAATAGTTGAAACAGTGAACGACGTAAACCCGTAGACGGAGAGATAGTTCAAACAGACAAAAACGTTCCACCCGCCCGTACTTGTCGCCCGTAGCAACCAAAATTTGTCAAAAGTTATGCGAGAAGCAAAGAAAAAATGAGAAATTAATGTTGCCATAACTCAACTTGTCTAGATTGTTTTTCACACATATATGCCCGGTTTCACAATTCGTACGTAAGTTGTGCCCAAATAAAATCTTAGCTAAGCATTGTTGTTGACTGAGTAGTCATTTGCGTTTCACAGTCGATGCTTATTTTCTATAAAATTCTATTATGATATATGGCAGCACAATGAAAAACATTTGTTTACAAATACCATATGACAAATTGAAATTATTGTTGATGAAAAATAACTTTGCGACGAATAAATTTAGAATTTGGGAAATGGATGGAAACAATAAAGGGACACCGAATTTCACTGCAAGCGAGTGGGGGCACCTTTTGCAACTCGCAGGAAGCATATAACCGTCATTGAAAAGTGAAATTCCAAAAAAATTTTCAACAAATAATTTTTATTGTATTTTTTTGACAAATAAGACAATATTCAAAAGAAAAATCAGCTGTTACTTAAGCACTGCTTAAGTCTCCTATTTTCAGTACTTAAGTATGAACTGTAAAACGCAATATTTCTGTTTTATCTTAAGCACAACCTAAGCACTGACTGTGCAACCGGGCATTAGTTTTTTATTAAGCCCATCGTACTTTTGAAAAACCTATAATTAGGTATATACGAGCTAGAGGAAGTTATGAACCGATTTTAACCATTTTTGGTAGAGAGACAAACTATTAGAAGAAAAAGATTCCCTCTGTATTAAAATAAAATATCTGAGAGATTTACCGATATTTTCGGTGAAAAATTACCCGAAGGCACTGAATTCTTCATATTCGATATCCGGACAACGAAAGCTTATAGTCCGATTTTTAAAGTTCTTTCACAAGTTATCATCTGATACTGATCACGTGATCGTAGTGTGTAAAGTTTTATTACACTTCATTGGTTAGTTATGTATCTATTACAAAGTGAAGGAATGAGATGGAATTCAAAATTGAGTTATATGGAAAGTAGTCGTGGTTGTGAACCGATTTTACCCATTTTCTACACATGCCATCAAAAATGTGTCAAGAAAACGCTATATACCGAATTTCTTTAATTTCTACTTGACCGGTAGTTCCTCAGATATGGTTTTTGACCCGTAAGTGGGCGATGCCACGCCCATTTTTAATTTTGTAAAAAAATCTGAATACAGCTTCCTTCTGCCATTTCTTCTGCAAAATTTAGGGTTTCTGATGTTATTCGTTAGTGAGTTGACGCACTTTTAGTAATATTCAACATAACCTTTGTATGGGAGGTGGGCGTGGTTATTATCCGATTTCTACTATTTTCGTGGTGTATGATGGGGTACGTAAGAGAAATGTCTGCATAAAGTTTGGTTTGTTTAGCTTTATTGGTTTGCGAGATATATACAAAAAACCTATTTGTAGGCGTGGCCAAGCCCCCTTCCCAAAAAAAAATACATCCAAATATGCGCCTTCCTCATGCGATCCTTTGTACCAAAGTTTACTTTTCACCCTGATCACTTTGGTATATATGACTCTATATCTAACTCTTTTAGTTTTAGGTGTTACAAACAACCGACCAAATGTAATGAAGGTGCCCCTTAGAAGAAAAGAGTTGCTTGGCCAACAATATTTTATTTAATGTATTCAATTCTAAACGGTTTGTTAGCTTGATTTTTATTAGACTTAATTCAAAGGATTTTCGCTGGGCAGCGACTGAATTATGCGGAAGACTAAATACATTATAAGCAAAGTCGCACAAGTCTCTGAAAGATTTTACACATCTTGATTTAATGTCAAAGTAACGTGCTACCAAGGCTTTTTTGCTTGTTAGATCCGTCGTTTCATCCACCACCAACGAAAACTGTATCGTTCCTAAATCGCTCACAATGCCCTTCATAGCTTCTTTACTTAGTTCCTTTGTCAACACTGCTGACTTAATTCTGCGGCACTTTATAATATTTGCTATATTGCTATCTGAGCAACGCTCACTTAGTAAATCGGGTAAAAAATCAAATAATCGAAACGGCAGATTGTGGAAAAGCATGAACATGATTTTGCAACTTTTCACAGTCTTCGTTTACGAAACGATCCATCTTTAAATGGTTGCGTTTTCTTTTCATGTTATAGTGGTGAATTTGAATGGTGCCTTGTCGAGAGAGATGTGCGAAATAGTTCTGCAATGCTTTATCACATGCAATACAATATGGTGCACCATCTTCATTCTGATGCCAGCCAAACTGGCCTAGCCATTCTGGCCGAAATTTTCGTTTATTCACCCCGTTAATATAGTCATCACTAATAAAATTTCGATGGGCAACAGGAAGATGAATATGATTGCTTTCTTTAATGAAAAATCCCTGCCACTGAATATTATTGTAGCGATAATGAAAAAACCCTGCTCATTTATTGGATTAAGTAAATTTCCTAAAGTATTGTATTCAAAATGGACCATTTCACAAAGTGATGGACCAATGGACCAAGGGAGAAAAATGGACTAAAACGGCAACCGTGATTGTGATATTGATAAAATGAATAAAAATTAAAATGCTTATTTAAAGCAAATTTCGTAATAATTAATATAAAATAAATATGTCGAAACAAATTAGTGAAGTGTAAATATATGTAAAGTGCAAAATATATGCGATTCGGTGAGAAATGACGTTTTAAAATTGTTAATTTTTAAACTTTGACGAATATCTCGAAAACTAAAAACTCCTCTTTCGCCAATACCCATTTTAACCCCGAAATCCTGATATACTAATGTCGTCCCGCAAATATTGCTAATCTTTACGGACTGTAACTGAATAGTTAGAATATTGTCCGTAAAACATCCATACTAAAAATCATATAGCCGTTAAATCGCAGTTCCGGCTAGTCAATTCCGACCACAGAATCGGTATATACATATGTATGTATGTATTTAGATTTCCTAGTATCGCTATTGAAATTAAGTATTGTTCTAGTTCATGTATTCAATTGCCGCTTAAACGAAGGAAAAATGTATGTATAAAATTGCAATGTAGGGATCCAATAATTTTGGAATAGACAATAAACGAAAAATAAATATAAACAAATCGAGCTGGAAATTATATATACATATATATATATATACCGGGCTGTTGATACAAACACCTCTTAGGGGTACGAACTGTTGCGAACAAAATATTTCGAAATATTCCAATTCTGAAAATAAATATAGTACTAAATGGAAAATAATATTTTAAATACATCTATATTTGTGCATAAAGTTAATTGCATTGAGGAAATGAGATTTCTCTTGTCCGCTATATTAGTAATTAATTAAAAATAGGCTTAATGTTCATCTAACTGTCTATATAGTCACCACTCAACTTGGATGCAAGTTAAAATGCAACAATAAATGGAAACCGAAACGCAAAATGAGGTAGATCTAAAAAAAGTAATTGAGTAACTGCTCCTCGCTTCCGATCGCCGAAATCTGTACCCACAACTTGTTGTCGATTAAATGTTCAAAGTGCAGTCTTGAAACCAACAGTTGCTAAGCATCTGGAGAGTCAAAGACCGCTTTATTAATACTTCAGTGCACACAGATGATCCGACAACGCTGATACTCAAGCTACAATTCAAAAATAGCAAAGGGAGACTTAATGTAATTATGAACCATAAAGGATGTCTGTCACGCACGTCTTAGCAGGTTGAATATGTCTATTGGTGATAATGCCACCTTCATATGTGCAAAGTTGCGAACATACTACATACATGCATACCCACAACGGCGAATTGGACGCATGCATTTCGTTTCATAGCGATAAGACCGACCGCCTGTAAAAAGTTCATTGATTTGCCATTGTAAGTGATTCGAGGGTTAAACGAAATGAAATCAATGGCATTAATTACCAAAAAAGTATCGCAAGTTTACTGTATTGAGATAATGAAATGGACCAAGACAATGATAAAGTGACGATTGTCCCTATATAAGCCGATATTTGGCTGGAGTGTAGCACAGTTGTCTACCGGCATTGATTGGTAGAGCACAGCGGATACATTTCCATTCAACTACTTAGCGAGAGTATTTGAGAATCTTCGAGATGAGGACATTCGTAATTCTATTAAGCTGCCTTGTCTGCTGCGCCACAGCAGGACGCTATGGTTTGGCGCAGAAACTCTTGGGTCTGAACAATATACGCAAGGCGGAAGGTGAGTTACTTATGATGAAATCACTTTCGAGATTCATACATGGGCAGCTTTATTGAATTATCTGTTCACCCGATTCAAGGCTATACACCTGTGGGCACGGATCAGAGCCAGCGGCAAGAATTTCTACTTGATGTCCTACTTCAAGTCCAGAAGCCCTTGGTCAATAACCAGCTTGTACAACTTGGTCAGGAACTAGTAACGGATTCTAATATGTATTTGTCGGTGAGTTTCTAATCAATTGTCGATTTTCAAGATACGCTCTCTGCCAGCAATCAAAAATTATTTATTTGTTTCTATTTCCCTTAGCCAAACGATGTGATTTTGCAGCAGTTCATGCAACAGGCCAAAAATCGAGAGATTATCGGTCGTAATGGTGTCTACAACCCAGCCGATATCTCAAGTATCCGCCAATTAGTTGGACTTCAACGTTTCTTTGTGCTGGCTCGCGACTTCAGCGTTTTCCAAAGAAATGTTGTTTATGCACGTCTTTACTTCAACCCAGTTATGTTCGTTGATGCCCTATCTCTAGCGATACGCGACCGTCCAGACACTCAGGACCTTGTGATACCACCATTGAATGAGATTTTACCACAACAATATTATGACAACTATGTGCTCAGCTATGCGCAAAATGTTGATTATAATAGATTGATTTCACAACAAGCAGGTGCGAATATCAAACCGAGTATATTTGACATCTTCGGTCTGCGCAGAATTGGTTCACTGTTTCAATTAAGCAAATATGGACTCTACAATCCATTGCAACAGAGATATGGCGCACAGCGGTATGGTTATGGGAGATTTGGAGGCCGTCGTGTCAACAGTAAAGAAAACGGTGGTGAGTACCTCGTAGACAGCAGTTATATACAAGAAAAACTTGTTGTGCCAGTGGAGGCAAGGGACGCTACTGATTTAACAAACGATATCGATCTGAATGTTGCATGGAACAATATTATTATTGATCAATTGGTGCAAGCCTTTACTGAAAGTATACAAGGAGGTCAGCAAAGTGGTATTATCGGCAATGATCAACAGTCTTATCAAGAGCTTAAAGATGAGCAAACTTATGATTATGGTGCTGGTTATGGAGAAAGTTATCAGGCTCAAAACAACAAACAATACATCTATGAGGATCAGTCGAGAGGTTAGTTACTCAATAGACATAAATATGTTAATTGGAAAGATAAAAATCAGTTTAATATTAATGCACAACGTTTGTTTGGTCTTTTAGGTATTAATTCCAATGGTTTACCACAAGTTGATGTAAGCAACCCACGTCTACTGTATGTCGGGCGTCGCCATCGTGTAGATAATGGTGGATATTCAGCGTATGTTAATCCTTTCTATCGCCAGCAAAACCAATACGGCTACGACGACCAACAATACGATTCAGCGTACTATAACTCTTATGGTTCCCAACAAAGCCAACGAGGTAAATATACCTATGGTGATCAGACATATCCGTATGCTCGTCAACAATATCAAAGAACACAATATGGGTACATTGATCCAGCATATTCCTATGATCGTCAACAAAATCAAGGATCTCAATATGGTTACCAAGGTGCTCAATATGATTACAAGGACAACGAATACTCCTATGGTCGCCAACAGAATCAGGGATCTCAGTATGGTTACAAATCATATGGTCAACAGAATCAGGGATCTCAATATGGTTACAAGGACAACGAATATTCCTACGGTCGTCAACAGAATCAAGGATCTAAGTATAGTTACAGTCCATATGATCAACAGAATCAGGGATCTCAGTATGGTTACGGCACATATGGTCAACAATATCAGGGAGATCGATATGGTTACAAGGATAATGAATACTCCTATGGTCGTCAACAAAATCAGGGATCTCAATATGGTTACAACCCATATGGTCAACAATATCAGGGAGCTGAATATGGTTACAACTCATATGGTCAACAGACTCGGGGAGCTCAGTATGGTTACAAGGACAACGAATACTCTTACGGTCCTCAACAGAAGCGGGGATCTCAATATGGTTACGGCACAAATGGTCAACAAAATCAGGGTTCTCAATATGGTTACGGCACATATGATCAACAGAGTCAAGGATCTCAATATGGTTACAAGGACAATGAATACTCCTATGGTTCATACTATGGTATACCATATGGTCGTCAGCAGTATCAGGGAGCTCAATATGGTTACAAAGATCAGCAATACTATTATGGTGGTCAACAAAATCAGGGAGCAAAGTACAGTTACAATTACCCAGTATATAGTTCGTCTTATTACAATCCTTATGGGAGCCAACAATATTATTACAAGAACTATGAGTATCAATATGAGCCAAGAAGCCAACAACAAGAGCAATATCAAGGTCAACAACAGCAGCTGCCTTATGGACCAATTAATGACTATGTTGGAGATGACGTAGTTGTGCTTGAACGTGAAGTTCGTGACACTCGCAATCGCGAACAAGGTGGCAAACGTTATCGTAACTGTGAAGGTACACGTGTTAGTTATCGCAATACCGAACAATATCGTGAGTTGGAAAGATTACGTGAAGGTATCGTGCGTAGTATTGAAAGCACCCAGCAGTTGAGATATTCTCGACGCGGTGAGATACTTTTACAAAGCATACAAGAACTTGCTGCCAGGTTGAATATTCAGCGCATAGTGGAAACGCTTGAGGGAGGCATTTATCAGCAGCAGCAACAAGACATCCAAATTGTACAGCAGGACGTAGAACAAATAATACGGCAAATCCGTATACTCGTCGAACAAGTGCGTGAAGAGGCCGGTATTAGCGAAGGAAGCGAGCGTACACTTTACATCCTTGCCGATGTTATTGATGGTAGGCAACAACAACTATCGATCGGTGTACAGAGTACATTGCAAGAATTGCAACAACAAATACAGCGTGTCCTTGGATATCCCGTTGGTCAAGCTAATGAGTTGACTCCACTCGTTTTATTGTACGGCTCTTTACGCAGCCCAGTAACACAACAAACCATTTTATCACTTGCCCAACTGATCGATGATTACCGCCAGAAGTTGGAACCATATACCAGTAGCCAACTGAGCGGTAATGGTGACATTAGTGTTCAGAATGTTCAAATCGAACCTTTGGTCACCTACACTGAAGTAGTTGACGTTGATCTTGTCAATCTGATCGATCAGCAACTTTTGCAGTCAAACACCAACAATCTACAACAACTTGGTCAAAAGGTGGTGGTTCGCCAACAGCGTTTAAATTATCAACCATTCACCATTTCTGTAGATATTGATTCACAACGTCAACAAGAAGTTGCCATACGTATTTTGCTCGCCCCTCAAATCGACTATAACGGACGTCGCGTATCTTTGGCACAAAACCGCAACAACTTTATTCTCATCGATGCTTATGTACAACAATTGCAGGTCGGCATTAACAATATCCAGCGCAATTCACGCCAGTTCAATGGTTACAGCGGCGAAGTGTCCACTATTAGCCAAATCTATCGACAGATAATGACTGGACAGAAGCAACAACAACAATCCGGTATTATTCGTCAGCTTCCAAAACATCTCTTACTACCACGTGGAACTGCTGTTAATGGCGGTTTACCAGTACAGATTTTGGTTGTAGTGACTCCACTAAATCAACAAAGTGAATTTTACCGCCTTGAGGATGTGTATGCACAACAAATCAGTGGTTTGGGAATCGCTGCTGTTGGTGTGGATCAATTGCCACTGAATTACCCACTGGATAGGCAAATTGTTGATGAACAGCGTTTGGATGTACCCAATATTCGGCTGACCGAAACTGTTATCCAATATAACAGTCGCCGCGACGCTTGAGATACTCACAGCCGCCAGTCAAATTTGCCGAATTTGCAACACTCTTATAACTCTTATGATTTTACTCTGATTACTCACACAATTTGATTTTGTATTGTATTTTTGTCAAATTCTACTTGTGCAATTCTATTTCGTTAATACATATATGTAAAATATTTGATATTCGATAAATAAAAGTTTTAAAAACCGGAAAAAGTACACATGCGTTTCCATGAGCATTCAAACTGTTAGGCAAATTGGGAATACTGTAAAAATAATGTAATTTTTCATTGTTATCTGGGATTAACATTTTTTATACTAAAAACAAAAAAAAAAAATAGTACACGATTATTTATTGATAAAAGTAAATTCAAGATGTTTGGTTGAGAACACAGCAAGTGTAGACAATGGCCTCTAGCATATTTCATGCTTACCAATATACCGAACACCAAAACAATTACACCACTTGCCAAATCTTCATCTCACCAAAGTGGCAAACGGTCTCTTAAAGTAGCGAAATTGTAGAAATAGGAAAATAATACCAAAAAGTTGGTGGATTCTATACCACGAAGACTACATGATATCATAAAAGCTAAATGAGAAAAACAATGTATTAGTATGTATGGATATGTATTAGTATGGAGTTATATAAGTTTCGTCTCGGAAAAAAGTCCTATTTTTAATAATCCTTATAATATAAAAAAAATTAAATATTTTGTTCAAACCTTTCAATTTCCTAAATAGGGGTTATTGAATAATCAGAGATTTTGGAAATTTTCGTAGAAAAATATTTAAAACTCTGCCACTGAGACGTCACTTCCGGCGATCTTTCGGGGAATAATGTACATTCGCGTTGACAGCATAGCTCTTAGCAAAATAACCTGAAGTGAATATAATAAAAAATAGTGTTAGATAAAACTTTGACAGGCTAAAATTGTTGTAGTAATTGAAAAAAAACATACGTCCAAGTCTTTGTAAAATGTAACACCAAGACCTATCTAAAATTGCATCAATATCGGTTGATATCGAGAAAGTTATATGTGACAATAAAGCTACCCTGGAGTGTGCAGCTTCTTCGGACTGCATAACCAAAAGTAATACTCGGATCAACTTGGAATTGAAGCCATGAAAACCATGTAACCCCTTATGTTAGCTCTGAATATACATATACATTCATACATATGTATGTTCATAGAAGTGAGTTTTTGGATGTTTGATTTGATATTTTGTACTATATTGATGTTTTCAAATATATACATATGTAAATAAAATGGCATAATGTTTTAACTCTTTATACATACCCCTGAAGTCGGTAAAACTTAAAGATGTCGACAACAATACACAATATCTGACGGAATCTGATTACTGTACACCGAAATGATTCAACAGTACCAAGTCATATCCAATGTGATTTATCAAATATAATTATGATATTTACTTTTAACAAACCCGATAATAGTATTTCTCAAATTATTTACATGACACCGCCCTCTGATAGGAATTTTGTATGTATGTATCTCGTAAACTGATAAAGCTAAATGCCGCCTCAAATCGGTTTGAAACTGCTTCTACTTCCCATATAACACAATGTTGGATTCCATCTGGTAACTTCATTTTACAATATATAAATCAAACACCAGTAAAGATATCGGAATACTTCCTAAAAATGCTACATTAGAGGTGCGGCATCGTCCATCTAAAAATTGTCGAACATAACATGAGGACCTCAGTGTCTGTTACTAATACTTTTACTAAACTGAGATAGCTTAACGAAACTTGGAACACGTATTCATTCGCACCCTGAGGAGGTTGCTTTCGAAGATGGGTAAAATGGACCATTGCCACGCCCACAAAATGGTGAAAACCAAAAACACATAAAATGTCATAACTAAGCCATAAATAAAGTTATACAAGTAAAATTTGGAATAAAGCAGCAGACAGATTTCAATGAAATTTGGTATATTATATTTTCTGGATACCCTGATAACACGGATGAAAAATGGGCGAAATCGGTTCACAAGCACGCCTACTTTCCATATAATTACTTTTTTCCATCTGATTCGTTCACTTTATTATACATAAGTACATAAGGAACCAATGAACTAACGGAATAAAACTTTAAGCAAATAGTTCATATCATCTCTGGCTTCACTTGTGAAAAAAATTGTCGAAAACGGACTATAACTTTTCAAGGCCCCAGATATCCAACATGTTGAACTCAGCGCCCTAGGGTAAATTTTAACCGAAAATGTGGGTAAATCTCTCAGAAAATTTAATGTAATTCAGAGGAAATTGTTTTCTTCTAATAGTGTGTCTCTGTTTCAAAAATTATTATAACATCTCCTAGCTCCCATATACCTAATTATAGGTTTTTCAAAAATACGATGGGGTTTATTCCGCATATATGTATTGGTTAGTATGTGAGATATCTTAGCAAAGTTAAGTGAGCGTATATTGGATATAGTGTACCTTGCTGGTGAAAATGAATGAAATCGGTTCAGGAATTACCCAGCTCTCATATACTATATATGCTGATTTTAGTTATTCTATTAAACTTTTTGCCGAATTTATGGGTAAATTTGTGTGTTATCTAAATAAAATTACATCAATAAATTACGAGAGCATAAAATGTTCGGTTGCACCCGAACTTATCCTTTCCTTACTTTTTGGAAATGTATGTATGTATTTAGGGAATATTGACGTACGTTATACATACATACGTAAGCATCACTTGTGTTTAGTAGGCGCAATCATACTCTCTCCTTTGCCTTTATGGCCTCACACTTCTTATGGGAAAATGTTTCTAAATAATAAATGATAATAATTGTTGTGATTATTGGTCGGAGCTTGGGTGAACAAGGCTGCTTCAAACTATATTATTCTAATTCTTCGTTTTTTTAAATGGAAATGTCGAATGTATTTTTGTATCAAAAAGTACTGCTTTCGAGGAGTGAACAACTGATTATTTTATCTCTCAACCCTAATGAATACTTGTTTAAAAATGTGTTATGACTGCGTTAGAAGAACATTTTGCAGAGGCTTCGTTCAAATCGTTCAAGTAGTTTGTGATATTCGAACTTTATGTAATAGTGAAAAGCGAAATAGAATATTCTGCTCAGTCCGACATTTATCTATTTCTACCTCAATGTTGAAAACAAATACCCATAACAAATAGGGCAAGTCGTTGAAAGAAGATATAAAATTGATTTAGTCAAATTGAATCCAATCTTTTTTTAACTAGAATAATACTCACTTAAAAACCTGTTTTGCAAATGCCTACTGATATTGACTTTCATTTTTCTTCTCTGGTTAAACAAACAACGTTGCATACTTTTAGGCACGTATAGTAGAGGGATGAAAGATCTGCTGGGAACAGTTTCGGGGAATAACAAAGATACCGATACTGTAGTGCGTTGACATTGTATACACTTCATAAGCACATATTCCCATTACTGAACTCAACGCAAAAATGCTTATCTCTGAATTGAAGCCCAACGTTGAGAATTACTTGCCAGTCTTTAGGGTCAAATGTTGACTTTCAAAACAACAAACAATCAGTCGATGTGGGGGAACAGCTTAGTAGATTATTGGAATTTTATTTTAATTGATAACAATAATTTTTTAAAATTTGTAATCACGCATACACATATGTACGTATAAATAAATAAATGTATTAGCTTTCAACATCTTTATTCTATAGGTAAAAGTGAGATGATTAGACCCTTATTTATTTTTGTGCTATAAAAATTCGAATTTTAAGAATTACTTTCGATGAAATAGTACATATTTATATATTTTACATTTTCCATGTAGATGCCGTAATGAGGACCATTTGCTGACGACAGAAGAAAGAAAATTGCATAATTACTGTACCTCTTGTGTTTATTGATAAGAGCGTTCAGATTAACAAATAACAGCTTTTACGATCGATTATACAGAGAAAGCATGAAATTCAACCACGAAAATATTTACAAAAAAATCCGCTAGCATTTGTTTACGTCTTCCATGTGCAACTTGGCGGAAAGATAAATGTAGAAAGTCATATTCAATATGCCATATCTGTATGTATGCACATACATAGGGTGCATAGCACCCAGCAACCGACCGGCAAATTAATAAACCCATTGATTCAGTATAAAAGATCTCAGATTAACCGTTTTAATCAACACATCTCAAAGTGAAGTTAGCTTGTTGAAATCCTTAACATTTTTATAGAGCAATACTAGTGAAATGAAGATTTTCATCCTTGCGCTGATCTTGCTGATCGGCGTTGCAGCAGCCGCAGTGCTGGATAATGTGGACATCCGTAGAGTGGGAACTGGGAACATTGGTAAAGTACTGTTAAAATTCGCTACCATAATAACGGACTAATTTCCGTTTACTTAGGCACACGACGTATTTCTGAAATGAGTCCCGACGATCTGTTGCATCAGAAATTCCTGCTGGACATCCTCCGACATGTACAAGAGCCGAATGTGAGCGAACAAGAACTTCCTCAGTTGTCAAGTTTGCAACCTGTGCAGTTAGTCGACGATGAGACCCTTTACAACGGGGTAACTAATATTTTCAACACTTTAAAACTCAAACTCTTACTCTGTTTTCTTCTGCTACATCTAGGGCATCGACGATGAAATGGCTCATGTGTTAGAACTAAGTCGTAACCAAGATTTGTTGGCTAAGCATGAACTGTATAGTTTAGCCGATGACGAGCATATGCGTCAAATGATTGGGCTCTATCGGCTACTAGTACGTTCACGCGATTGGGATACACTACAAAGGAATTTACTGTATGCACGAGTTCACGTTAACGGCGTCCTATTAGTGAACTCAATGTTGCTTGCTATACGCGATCGAGATGACACTCAGAACTTGGTTATGCCAGGCATACACGAAATTTTGCCGGCGCTTTATCTGGATGAGGATCTATTACGCCGTGCCAACGAAATTCATTTGCAGTCGGGTAGCAACATTTCGTTCCAAAAACAAACTCAACGTCCGGGAATACTTGAAATGGTCGGATTAAATAAGCTGTGGAATAGGGATGCTAATAGTGTAGATACTTTAGACCGCAGACAGCTGTGGATGCCATGGCGCGAAATGCGTATGGAACTACAGGCGCGTAAAGTTGTCGGCGGGAATGCTGCTACACGTATTAGCCTACACGATGATAATCGCATTGTTTTACCGGTCACGTTGCCAACAAGTGTTTTGCGCGAGGAGAGGGAAGCTCGGCTATTAACAAATGATGTTGGCCTCCAATCATTCCTGCAGTCCTTAGTCAATGAGTTGTGCCTCATTGAAAGTGAATCAATGCAGCAAAATGAACAGCGAGCGAGGGTGGAGAAGAATCGAGCAGTGTTGGGGCGTGTCGGTTTGGAGAGAAACGTTGGGTCAGTATTGAAAAGCGAACTTAGGCGCACAGATGAGAAAGTACAAGGTCAGAATATGAGAGACGTCTACACAGTAGATTTAGATACCAATGAAGATGGTCGCGATTCTTGGATGAATCGTAACATGCTGAGCAATGCGAGACCTTCCGATCGGAGACAAGGCGCTTACATTAATGACGATTACGATAGGGACACCTCTCAAGTGGGATGGGACAATAGCCGAGTCAGCGTCCGTTTGCCAAAAACCACTGCTGATGATGAACGTTTATTGTACGTCAATCGTAAACGTCAACATGCTGCTGCCATCAATCAAATGTATTTACGAGGTGAACAACCAGGCGCAGAGACTGATTTGAACGGTCGCTGGGGTCAAACCGATGGTTATCGAGTTAACAAGCGTGACACAATTCATACTGAACGTATTGATCTTGGTGAGGGGATGCCAATGGACTGGAACCGACAAATGGCAATGCATCGTCTACAGAAAAACCGTGTGGTGGATACTCAAATTAACGACACGCCTGCACCACTAAACATTGGTTACAATAATGAAAAAACAAATAATCAGGTTCCTGTTTTACCCACAGTTGATATCACCAATGAACGTTTAGTTCACGTCGGTCGTCGTAGATTGAACCAGTGGAGAAAAGAGAATCAACCAATGGAATCTGTATTGGATGAAAGACGTAATACTGACATAAATCGAGAAGGTTGGGAAAATGTGTACGAAAACACAGATCGCAGCTGGTTGAACGCCATTCATAGAAATAGACAAGATGCTAGAAGTAAAGGTAGAGTTGCGGACGATACAAGAATTTGGACTACTGTTGCGCGTGGAATGGGAAATATCGGTATTCACGTTGGGCAGGAGGCCAACGGTGTAAATGAAATAAAGACAGATGCGCGATTGAGGAATAACATAAGTCGAAGACCGTTGAACAATGATCCCACTCATACCATCTCATCTAATGAAGGCGAACCGTCGTATGTCAAGCAACACCGTTCTCCACGTAGCCTGTATGATAATGTTGTTTTAAACCGTAAGCGTTATGTTGATCAAAAACGTGACGGAGAATTGCTTTTGCACAATCTTCAACAGTTAATGGCTCGCATCAATTTGGAACAAATTAATTTGGGCCTGGGGCATCCACTTCAATTGCTAGATGACACAATTGCTTCAAGTCGTTTTAACAATGCACGTCCTTCGAATGCTCTAGATCAACGTTTGGTTCTTCGTTTAAACAAGATGCGTCTAAACTCTCGTCGAAACAGATTACTGCTTAACCATATTACTGAAGTTGAAAGACGTTTACAAAGGATTATCGAAAATGAAATACTACGCGTTGTTGAGATTGAACAAAGAAATGATATCCGTAATAAAGGTGATGTTGATCAATTGATCGGCGACATCCTTATTGGCAAACGATCAGTCGATCAAGATGTCAATTTTTTGAATATTTTGCGTGAAATTATACTTCAAACTGAAGATATTAACGGCAGCTTCCAGAAACTTAACCAAATCTCTATGGACATTGAAAACCAAATTGTTCTCCACTTGCTGCGTCGTATAGTTCAAATCGCCGATTTACAACGTCAGCAATCTTTGGGCAGCTACCGTAACGAGGAACTTTTAATGGATGGTGTTAGCATAAATGATGTTATTGTAGGCAAGTTACGAACTTATGTTGACACCAACGATGTGGATCTCATCAATACTATCGGAGTAAGAACCTCATACACTCCTGGTCGGACTGCAGATATTTCGCAACGTACGGTTGTCGCACGTCAACAGCGTCTTAACCACCAACCTTTCACCATCAAAGTTGTTGTTTCCACAAATCGAAACAAACGTGTGATCGTCCGTACACTTCTAGTACCGCAGGCAGTCACCAGTGATCTGGGAACAACACAACTAAATCGTCTACGCCAAAACTTTATTTTATTGGATACTTACATGACCGACCTCCAGAGCGGACGTAATGTAATCACGCGTCAATCTGATGACATCAGCTGGACTGCACGAGATACAACCCCATTTACCGAAATCTACAAGCGTGTAATGAAAGCTCTCGAAAGTGATGTGGCCATTAACTGGGGTCAAGTGCGAGGTCAGAGTTGCCGTTTCCCCCATCGCTTATTGCTACCACGTGGACGCGTGGATGGACTGCCAATGCAGTTGCTTGTCATCATCACTCCAGCGGAAACTGACGGGCGACCAACAGTTCAAGAAATGGTTATGAACAACAAGATTTGCGGTATGGGTGTGAGCAGCATGAACTTAGACCAGATGCCACTCGGTTTCCCTCTAGATCGTCCAATAGAAAGTATGGAAGAAATTGGTTCACTACCCAATGCACGTTTGTTGGATGTAAAGATATTTCATAGTAAACAGTTAGTTGCTGACGACTTTTATTGAGCCAACAAAGAACTTATTTGCTGTAAAATGAAACTAAATATGCTTTTATAAATTATATTTTGTAACAATTATTATTCTCATTTTAATAAAACATTTTAAATTAGCAAATGTACGTGTATTTCAGGCCTATCAGTCTCTTCTCTTTCTTATTGAAAACTTTGGAGAGGCTGATTGATCGGTATATCAGGGGAATTATACCAGTAGATCTTTTATCTAGCGTGCAGCACGCTTACTGTAAAGGCAGGTCAGTAGACACCGCCCTACACAATGTGGTTACTTGGATAGAAAAGTCTATCGCACACAAACACTTTGCCGTGGGAACCTTTCTTGATATCGAGGGGGCTTTCAATAATGTTCTGCCGGAAGCGGTAATTGGAGCCCTGAATATGTTCGGGGTTGAATCCAACCTTAAGCATCTCGTTTTCAGTCTGCTCTGGCAACGCGCGTGTACACCGTGCCGTTAACAGGGGAACCCCCAAGGAGGAGTTCTCTCGCCTCTTCTCTGGATCATGGTCGTTAACGACCTGCTAGAGAAGCTTGCAGAGAGGGGCTGCCGGGTGGTAGCCTACGCTGACGACGTATCTCTCATGGTCGAGGGGAAATTCCTAGGCACTGTGTACGAACTTACACAAAGTTATCTTGGCGTGGTATCGAAATGGGCTGCGGAATGTGGCCTTTCTGTAAATCCAAGCAAAACTGAAATGGTTCCGTTCACAAGACAGTACAAAATATCGGAAGCGCCCTTGCCATCGATGGGTGGAGCTCGTCTCCGTCCAGCGGATAGAGTCAAGTACCTGGGGCTCATCCTGGATAGAAAGCTCTCATGGAAAGCTAATATAGAGGAGAGAGCTAAGGCCTCGGTTGCCTTATATTGCTGCAGAGGCGCCATCGGAAAAAGATGGGGTCTCTCACCTAAGGTGGTTCTTTGGCTATATGAAACTATAGTCAAACCAATAATGTTCTATGGGATACTCGTGTGGTGGAAGTCTTTGGAAAAGACTTCACTAGTCAAAAGACTAATAAGTGTTCAACGAGCGGCTCTCGTAAGTATGAGTGGCGCGCTCCGTACGACACCAACCTTGGCACTTAACGCCTTACTGCACATAGTATCCGTGGATATAGCTGGACGGTACTTGGCTGCGAAAGCGGCTGCTAGACTTGGGGAATCCGAGCTTTCAGGCGAGTGCGTGCCTGGGCACTCAAGTATCCTCACACACTTCAGCTTCATTCCGAGATCTTTGGATCACCTCCATGCCACCGAGCTCAGCCCGGGCAACAATTTCACTGCTCTTAATCCCTCAAGGGACGTTTGGGCGGGAAGGAGTCGTTGGAGGCGACGCGCGGTGAGCTTCTTCACGGATGGGTCGAAGTTGGCGGGAAAGGTTGGTGGGGGAGTTCACTGTCGTGAGCTCCGCATCAACCTTAGTTTCAGGCTTCCCGATTACTGCAGCGTTTTTCAAGCGGAAGTGGCTGCTATTGAAGCAGCGACGGACATATTGCTTCGAAGTGCAACAACCTTTATGGAGGTGGTGATCCACTCGGATAGTAGAGCGGCGATACCAGCTCTGAGTTCAGTGAACATGCGCTCAGGGTTGGTTAAGGAATGCCTATCCTCACTATCGGTGGCATCGCTATACTTTTCAATCAGACTAGTCTGGGTTCCTGGCCACTGCGGAATCGCGGGGAATTGTAAGGCTGATGAGCTTGCAAGGTCAAGGACGACGGACTCACTATTGGAAGCATGGAAGCATATAGGAGCACCACTGTCCTACTGCGGTCTGCTATTGGACAGATGGGCTTCGGCTGAGCTGGGTAGGCGCTGGTCAGCTGCCAACACATGCTTAGTCGCAAGATCCTTCTGGCCTAAGGTTGACCGCGGTAGGTCTGCTGAACTTTTCGCCCTAAGTAAACCTAACCTCTCCTTAGTCGTAGGGGTTCTTACTGGCCATTGCCCCATTGGGATCCACGCTGTAAGGTTAAAAATCTTACCGGATGCTAGCTGTAGAAGCTGCATGGAGGAGGATGAGATGGAATCGTCTCATCACTTTCTTCTGGAATGTCCCGCCTTTGCGAGATCAAGAAAGAGATTCTTGGCTCTCACTTTTTGGAGCAGGCTCGCGAAATAGCGAATATAGAGGTTAAGAATCTCTGCAGATTTGTAGTAGGTTCAGGGCGCTTTGTCGACTCCTAATTTTGTTAATCTAAGGGGGACCCAGGCTTCACAAAGGACTACATTTTAAAGTCTACGTGTGTTTCTCCATTTGGGAAACAGCCTTGCAACCTAACCTAACCTAACCTAACGTGTATAATTTCGTCTTTAGTTCTTAATATTATCACTAATTTACATATAAGATAGTACTGGATTAGAATAAATCATTACAAATTATGGATTTACAGTAGTACCTCGTCATACGAGTTTAATTCGTTCTGCAACCTTGCTCGTATCTTGAATTACTCGTACTCCAAGCAAATTTCCCCATATAAAACAATTGAACTACCATTAATCCGTTCCAACCTCCAAAATGTCACGTAAACGTATTTATAAATATCAAATATTGATTACACAAAAACAAAAAAGAGAATGTAAAGAAATAAATTAGATATCTTCACTGGTCTTTGCCTTTTTCGCTACATTTTTCTCGTTTTCACCTGTAGGCCGTTTAGAAAAAAATGTGTCCAAGGAGGTTTGTTTCTCCGTCCCTCTCAGGATGTTCCGGAAATGAGTTAGGCAAGTGTCATTAAAAAGGTCAGATGCACGACCTGTTGCATCTTTTTCTGGGTGTTTTTCTTCCACAAACTGTGAAACTCTCTCCCACATTCCTAAGATCTCCTTTATCTCACTTGTCGAAATATCCTCCTCTGACTCTGACCGAACCGGACTCATATCTCGAATTTCGCTCGTAACTAAAATCAAAAAATCACTTGCTCGTCGGCTCGTATCTCGAAAAACTCGTATGTTGGGGCACTCGTATGTCGAGGTACCACTGTACTTCCAATATAAAAATTGTCAATTCGGTCGGAAATTTGTCAGAAGAAAGTCCATAGCCAAAAAATCCTCATTATGAATTTAAGTTCAAAAATTATCCATCACGTGCAGATTTTATGGTTTCTCACGTTTTTATTCTAAAATTTCCGTAATGAAATAAAAAAAATTACTTTAACTCCTATCTGCCTTGGTATCTTTGCTCCATTGTTAAGATTTCCACACCCAAATTTTCGGGAAATTAGCTTGAATGTGAGTGAAGGTAGTGGATTTTAATGGACATGTGATAGCACATTTTGCATTTTTGCATTTTTAAATAAGTTTTAAGTAAATTCCACTGTTGTAGTTTTAAACGTAATAGCTCAGCATGGTCCTTGGACAAGTTTCATTACTAGGTTGTTTAATTCATCTTGTACTATTAAACATTTTTTTCGTTGTTTTCACGAGAATAGATAGTGTCCGTTTTTTCTGGACTGCTGAGTTCTCCTTCATCATCGTTTACCAAATCTTCTTCTTAATTTGCTGAGGGAGCTGAAGCTGGTAAGACTTCTCCGTGAGCAACAGTTTTTGTTGCTGAACGAACCTCTGGCTATTCAATATAATGTTTAATTTTCCTTGAAAAAAGACTTGTGTCAACAAAATCAAGAATCCTACGTGTTAAGAAATTTTTACTGTAATTTTCCGTTTTAGTAAATCAAAATTATTAATAAACAGTCTCTACCATCACAAACGCAAAATGAATGTAAACTGATTCATTTTCTTAATCTGATAATTAGTATTAAGATTTAAGAAACTTACTGACACTACTAATAGAAAAATACCCTTATCTCTATATTAATTTTAAATAGCAGTTATAAAAGTTAGAATTAGATCGATGAGATAAAATCGCATTACGGGAGATCGTGGCAGATTCTGCGGTGGGGTACATTCGTCAATAGCATTTTCGGTATGAAAGAGCAATTTGGCATCATCTGTTATTGGCGGAATATCACAGAAGTTATGGATTAAACATGCTTTTGTGTTTTCGCGATTGCTGCTGTAATATACACGTACTTGATTTTTGATCTTTACATTTAACTTAAAAAACAAAAAATGATTTTAACTGAAAGGCGAGAATATATTTTTTGTGGAAACGTCTAATTAACCTGAATTATTGATAAACCATAAAAAAAGGGGAAATAGAAAAATGCAATATTCGGGGTAGATACAGCGTTTTGTATTGGGGCACGTTCGGCGCTACTATATGTATGTATATACAATTCTGCCGAATTATGTTAAGTACATTTTTCCTCCGGTTTACAGATTCATATAATTATTATGTTGCTTAATTTATAAAGACTATTGGTCTCCTTTATACCAATGGCTTTCATAGTTACTACTACAACTAACTAGCATATTACATCATACTTTCAGAATGATCTTAAAATAGTGTGACACAAATTGAAGAAAAATCCATTCAAACGTCATTTCGATACATTTTGCAGTTATATGTACATATGTATGTACATCTCCCACGCATATATATAACAATATAGGTAGTTCATAACCCCAACAGTCACTCTCTCAAAAGGTAATTTTGTGTGAAGAGTTTAAAATGGAAATATAATCACCCTCATCCGTGGGCTGAACTTTGTAAATGCATAAAATATATACACGGATTAAACACTGCACCACATAAATACATATGCATACAGTAGCAAACTAAATTGTTCGAAATGTCGAGTTGAAATAAATAAATAAATCCTTTGCACTTTATTTTATGTTTTCAATGTGATTGATTTACTGTTAAACTGATCAAACGTCAAAATCTTTAGTATTTCAGTGAACATGAAGAGATGGCGCTGAGACCTTAGATAAAGCTGATTAATGTGAGTGACTCCGATCTTTAATGAAATTTCCATTAGGTACAAAATGGAATAATTCAGCAGAAATAATTTTTGACAAAAACAAAATAGTCCTTATCATGCTCGTATTGATTTAGAAGAAATATGTTTGAAAGGTAAAAGTATAAGTTTGTAAAAGAAACAGGAAAATAATATTTTATAGTTCGTTTCAATTTCAGTTAAATACAGAAATGATATAAATGGATACTGCGGCAGTTTCGTTTACAACCCAGCAGATTACAATCATGTCTCTATAAATCTGTGATTAAAGTGAGTGCATTCCAACCTCTTCTTCCAAATTCGCAATTATCCAGACTAACCACAGTAGTTGACTTATTTGTCTAATAGTGATAAGTACATATGTATATAAAAACTTTTATCGTCAAAATGAAAACTTATTTACATATCACGAAATTCTACCGGTAGATTTGGAAAATATTGGTCCGTGATGATATGACAACACATCAATTCCCTAAAAATAATTAAGATACAATGTCGTAATATTTTTGTCCACCAGTGTGTATATAAGCAAATAATGCTTATGAAAAGTGCTCATAGAACGCTTGATTAATATCAAATCAAGAGTGGCACAGTGCAAGCAACTCATTAAAATTGGTTGGTTCAATAATACTTGAGATAATTATTTGAACAAAGTACAAAATTACGTTTTGTTATAAAAAGTATAGTTGTAGTATACTATTATATTAATGTTATTTCTTAATTTTCATATAGTCATCTTAATAATGCAGTATGCTTTTTTCTATAAAATTAAAGGCGCAAATATACTTCTTGTAAAAAATGCATACTGCCCTGAATCTAAGACAAAATGTTTTTAATTAATTTAGATTCAATCGAATTACTGCAATTCAACCCGCCTGTATTAACATATTAACTAGTGAGTTTGCGTATTCGGTCACTGTGCAAGGCAGACAAAACGCTGGAGGCCCTTGTGTGGCAACATCATTTCACGCCATTCTTCTCATTGTGAGCCAGAACAGAGAAAATTGTTCTGAAATCTACTCGTACATTGTAGGTAGATTGACGCGTCCTGTCTATGCTGGTGACTTGTGTGTGGTGCATACACATCAGCCAAACTAAATTTTCATTATTTTCAAGAGTTTGCTAAAATAATGAGTTTTTGTCTGTTGAGGAAAAACGAATTTCCACTTCATTACACTTAATTCGTGAGCGTTATTATTGCAATATTCTAACATATTTATACTCTTAAATTGGTTGAACTTTTTTAAACTCTCGCAACAAATGTTGCTAAAGAGAGTATTATAGTTTGTTCACATAACGGTTGTTTGTAACACCCAAAACTAAACGAGTTAGATATAGGGTTATATATACCAAAGTGATCAGGGTGAAGAGTGGAGTTCAAATCCGAATGTCTGTCAGTCCGTCCGTCTGTGCAAGCTGGAACTTGAGTAAAAATTAAGATATCTTAATGAAACTTGGCACACTTATTTCTTGGCACCATAGGAAGGTTGCTTTCGAAAATGAGCAAAATCGGACCACTGCCACGCCCACAAAATGGCGAAAACCGAAAACACATAAAGTGCCATAACTAAGCCATAAATAAAGCTATGGAAATAAAATTTGGTATGAAGGATCGCACTATGAAGGGGCATATTTGGATGTAATTTTTTTGGGGAAGTGGGCGTGGTCCGCCCCCTACTAAGACCAATAGAGCTATATAAACCAAACTTTCTGCAGTCGTTTTTTTTAGCCACTTCCTAATACAGTCCAAAAATGAAAGAAATCGGATAATAACCACGCCCACCTCCCATACAAAAGTTAGGTTGAAAATTACTAAAAGTGGGTTAACTCACTAACGAAAAACGTCAGAAACACTAAATGTCACATAAGAAATGGCAGATGAAAGCTGCACTCAGAGTTTTTTACAAAATGGAAAATGGGCGTGACTTCGCCCACTTATGCGTCAAAAACCATATCTCAGGAACTACTCGACCGATTTCAATGAAACTTGGTTTGTAATAGTTTCCTTGCATCCCAATGATAAGTTGTGAAAATAGGCCAAATCGCTTCACAACCACGCCTACTTCCTATATACCAGAACTTTGAAGACAATCTGAATCGTTTACTTTACAATATATAAAGTAAGTACTAGTGAAGATATCGGTGCAGAACTTTGCACAAATACTATGTTAATAGTGTGGCAGCCCCATATATCGAACACGAGGACCTCGGTGCTTCTAACCTAATATTATGGTTTCCAACTTTCAATGGATTTTATACAATATAAATATATGACGAATATGTGGGTCAAATTGTGTATTATATAATATAAATAAAGTTAAATATATAAATTGCGAGAGTATAAAATGTTCGGTTGCACCCGAACTTAGCCCTTCCTTACTTGTTATATGTACTATTTGTTATACACATACTCTTATATAACTGATCCTCTGATATAAAAAGTTCTCATTAGAAATGTTCCAAGGGTTAAGAACGTTGTGTGTTTTACTATCTATTACTATTATAAACTAAATTTTGTGCACATTAATTAATAATCCGGGATTTACGAAACACAAGCAGTATCATTCAACATTTGCCATAAAATACTTGCCATTTACAACTTATAGGGCAAAAACAATTGTTTTAAATGAAATTTAGTTTAGGCGGGTCATATTATCCCCAAGGCATAATTTGCCCAAATATCACAATCCGTGACCCTAATTTCATCGGCTCCTACTGTTCTTTCTGCAGCAAAAGTTACGCCGTTTCCAATGTTCAATGAACGTATTATTTTATCCAATAGATTGCAAAAGTAACAGGATAGTGAATCACCTTTTCTGAAACCTTGTTTGGTATCGAACGGCTCAAAGAGGTCCATTCCGAACTTAACGGAGCTTTTGGTGTTGGTTAACGTCAGCTTACACAGCCGTATTAGTTTTGCGATGATGTCAAATTCAGACATAGCGGCATAGAGGCAACTCCTTTTCGTGCTGTCGAAAGCAGCTTTAAAAGCGACGATTCCTTTTTTGCAAGAATTTACGAATGCTGAATATCTGGTCTGTCGTAGGTTTTCCAGGCCTAAAGCCATACTGATAAGATCCAATCAGCTTGTTGACGGTGGGCTTTAGTCTTTCACACAATACGATGGACATATATATCCCGTATAAGGATATTGAGGAGGTTTATCCCACGGTAATTGATTGTCAAAAACTCCCCTCTAATACCAGAGACATATGGTTTCTTTACTACAATGTGTACTACACAAAAACTCACATTGAAAATCGGGCAAGCGTAAAACAAAATTTCTACTTATAATAAAAATTTATTGGAAGAAGATCTTCAACTCAAGTTTTTTATAATTATTACGCAATACCTTACTATTAAAAAATAATAAAATTACATATTCAAATTACCGTGAAAATAAGCGCATGAAACAATAGCTGTGATAAAGTCACTTATTTGCTTCACATTGAAAGTCGGGCAAACTGTGTTCCCGAAAATTTAACGTTAAAAATGTCGTTATAGGTACATATTTGAAGTTTAATGATATGAATGAACATTTGTCATATTAATAATATCAGTCAGACAGTGAAGTTCATTTAAGTATATTTTTAAAGTAGTCGCGAAATATTAAACAGTCTACTTTGGAAGAGCGAAATTTAGTCGTACATCACTTTTTACAAGGGAAAACTGAGCGAGAAATAGCAAATCTATACTAATATTATAAAGAGGAAAGGTTTGTTTTTTTGTTTGTTTGTCTCGAATAGGCTCCGAAACTACTGAACCGATTTGAAAAATTCTTTCACCGTTGGAAAGCTATACTATCCTTGAGTGACATAGGCTATATTTAGTTTAAAAAACAAATAGGGTTCCTTACCAAAACTCCGATAATGTAAAAAAAATACCAAAATACTTTTTTTAATCGCGAACGCTGCGAAGACGGTTGAAAATATAACAAAGTGATGTACTAATATTTTGTGGAACTTATCATTATCTACAAAAAACGGCGCGACATCATATCTCTAACTATTATAGTTTTGTCACAATAAGCGATTTTATATAAAAAAATTAATTAAAATACCACTACTTGAAAAGGCTCTTTATTTATACCTTAGTATTAATCCATATCGAAATAAATGATTTATTATTTAAGATCGCTTCAAAACCTTTATATAACTTTTTGAATTATTAGATTCTGACATTACATTCAAAAGATATCACGAGTTAAAAATTTTGAAAAGCCGCTCGGCGGCTAACTATGCGTTGTAGAGTTGTAGGCGTCACTCGGGCACGGTGGTACGGGAATGGTCCTGTGCGGAATTAAAAAAATTGTCGCTTGATAATAATATAATATAAAAACAAGTAAGGAAGGGCTAAGTTCGGGTGTAACCGAACATTTTATACTCTCGCAATTTATTGATGTAATTTTATAAAGACAACACAATTCGACCCATATATTCGGCATAAAGTTCAATAGAATAACGAAAATCATCATAAATAGTATATGGGGACTGAGGTAATTCCTAAACCGATTTCACTCGTTTTCACCACCAAGATACAACGTATCGAAGACTATACGCTCACTTAATTTAATATTACTTATAATTAGGTATATGGGATCTGGGGGAAGTTATGACCAAATTTTTACCATTTCAGGTACAGAGAGAAACTGTTATAAGAAAAAAATTCAGAGGGAATGAATTACATTAAAATATCTGAGGGATTTACCTATATTTTCGGTGAAAAATTAACCTTAGGCACTGAGTTCTTCATGTTTGATATCAGGGGCCTTGAAAAGTCATGGTTCGATTTTGACAATTTTTCCACAAGTGATGTCACAGCTCAAATACAGTATTTGTGTAAAGTTTTATTCCGCTAGCTTCATTGGTTCCTTATGAATACATTATAAAGTGAACGAATCAGATGGAATTCAAAATTGGGTTATATGGGAAGTAGACGTAGTTGTGAACCGATTTCGCCCATATTCCACCCGTGTCATCAGGGTGTCAAGAAAGTGTTATGTACCGAATTTCATTGAAATCGGTCGAATAGTTCTTGAGATATGGTTTTTGACCCATAAGTGGGCGACGACACGCCCATTTCCATTTTGTAAAAAATCTCAGTGCAGCTTTCTTCTGCCTTTTCTTATGTAAAATTTGGTGTTTCTGACGTTTTTCGTTAGGGAGTTAACCCACTTTTAGTAATTTTCAACCTAACCTTTGTATGAGAGGTGGGCGTGGTTATTATCCGATTTCTTTCATTTTTGGACTGTATAAGGAAATGGATAAAAGAAACGACTGCAGAAAGTTTGGCTTATATAGCTTTATTGGTTTGCGAGTTATATACAAAAAACCTATTTGGGGGCGGGGTCACGCCCACTTTTCCAAAAAAATTACATCCAAATGTGCCCCTCCCTAATGGGATCCTATGTTCCAAATTTCATAACTTTATTTATGGCTTAGTTATGACACTGTATAGGTTTTCGGTTTCCTCCATTTTGTGGGCGTGGCAGTGGACCGATTTTGCCCATTTTCGAAAGCAACCTCCTCAGGGTGCCAAGGATCATGTGTTCCAAGTTTCATTAAGATATCTTAATTTTTACTCAAGTTATCGCTTGCACGGACAGACGGACAGACATCCGGATTTCAAATCTACTCGTCATCCTGATCATTTATGTATATATAACCCCATATCTAACTCTTATATTTCTTGGTGACACAAACAACCGTTATGTGAACAAAACTATGATACTCTGTGCAACAGGTTGCGAGAGTATAATGAATTGCTGTTCGTTTGTGCCGCAAAAAAAAGAGAACGGTCAAACCGATCTGGCTAATTTTAGTCTTGAAATTTTCGTGGAAGGCCAGAAAAAGATTAGAAAGTGAGTAAATATGAAAAAATTGCGATGAAGATATCAATAAGAGAATTTTATTCGAGTTGACAAGAAAAATATAAAAAGAGAAAACAAAAAAATAATATTTTGAAGGTTTTCATTGTTGCTTTGTTAAAATATTTTTGTTATAGTTCAATTGTATAAGGTTGTGTCGATAGCCCAAAACAATTTGTAACAAATAAGGAAAGACTAAGTTCGGGTCCAACCGAACATTTTATACTCTCGTGATTTATTGATTTAATTTTATTAAGATAACACACAATTTGACCTATATATTCGAAATAAAGTCCAATAGAAAATCATCATATAGTATATGAGGGCTGATGTAATTCCAGAACCAATTTCACTCATTTTCACCACCAAGGTTAACGGGAGTAGGGGCAACTTGGCACCTATTAGTAGGCAAACAAACGGCACATTCGGCCTTGAAATTACTCCTAAATTGCAAATGAACGAAACACCAGTCGGCAAAATCGTCAAAAATAGCGCTATAACGAAGATTTTCCAAATATTCAAGAAGTCGCTGGAGGTACTGCACAGGACTTTAAAAGATCCAATTGTATAAGGTTGTGTCGATAGCCCAAAACAATTTGTAACAAATAAGGAAAGACTAAGTTCGGGTCCAACCGAACATTTTATACTCTCGTGATTTATTGATTTAATTTTATTAAGATAACACACAATTTGACCTATATATTCGAAATAAAGTCCAATAGAAAATCATCATATAGTATATGAGGGCTGATGTAATTCCAGAACCAATTTCACTCATTTTCACCACCAAGGTTAACGGGAGTAGGGGCAACTTGGCACCTATTAGTAGGCAAACAAACGGCACATTCAGCCTTGAAATTACTCCTAAATTGCAAATGAACGAAACACCAGTCGGCAAAATCGTCAAAAATAGCGCTATAACGAAGATTTTCCAAATATTCAAGAAGTCGCTGGAGGTACTGCACAGGACTTTAAAAGATCTTGATTGTCGATGAACGTTTTTGGTGGAGCCAGGATTCTGTTAACAGGTGCTGGAGGTACTGCACAGGACTTTAAAAGATCTTGATTGTCCTGGCTTGGAGCCAGGATTCTATTAACAGGTGATTTACGCCAGACTCTTCCAATTATTCCTGGATCAACTGTTACTGACGGGCTTATCGCATGCCTAAAATCATTTAATTTGTGGCGACATATAAATAATCGCCAATTAACAACTAACATATGAGTGTTTTTGCAACAATATCAAATTGCGATTGTAGAAGTAGTAGGCAGTTGACACCTCGATGGATTAATAGCATTTCCAACAGTTTTCTGTCACTTCATTGACTCGAAAGAGAAGTTTTCCTGACATTAAACCTCAATATGATAACCATAAATGACTGATTCAATGACCTATATTGGTGGTAAAAAAAATATCGATGATCTTAATGCGACAATTTAGAATTTCGGTCCAAGAGAGTTGACACAGCTACAAACCAGGATGACGTAGTCAATTATCCCAAACTATAAAAAATTGCCTGTATTATCACCACTCACTTTGCAATTAAAAGTAGTGTGAGTTGTCATCATGCTGCGTAACATAAATCAACCTCGAGTAATCAATATCGTCGCCGAAGCCAAGATTGGACCAAATTAATTTAATGTATACCTTAGCCACTTAGCCCTTGGCCGGGTCTGCTAATTCGGTTAATAAAAGTAAACCCACGATATCACGATATCATTACTAAATATAATCAAAATGGATTGGTTTCAAATAAGCAGCACGCGGCCAAATCTAAGAAGTTATCCACCAGAGATGATAACTTTAATTTAAGAAAAATAAAGCTAAAACCTTTTCCGTCTGCACGCAAACAAGTTTTTTAGGTATTACTAGCTGACCCCGCAGACGTTGCCCTGCGCGAAATTATTTGTTTTGAAAACTAAAAAAAAGTGGAACTTGTGTTGAAAATATTTATTTGCGATTTTTCTAAAATTTTTTTCAATGTAACGCAGCTTGATAAACAACAAATTTTGTTTTTTTTTTCCCTGCGTAAATGTACAGAGATGATGGTTTTCCAACTCACATGTCACATCATTCGATGGCTGCGTCACAATCAGTCTATTTCAATTACACAATTTCGGCGCATGAAGATTGCGAAGCATAGTAATGACAGATCCAACATTTAGACGCAAGAGATGCGGTGGCATGCCAGGCAAATGCAAAGAATTTAGAAATTCCACTGGATAATTCATGGCTTTGTCTTCATTTTCAACACAAATCTCCGGGTATTTGACTTGAACCGTATAATTTAAGTTATCAACATCGGTATTTTTGACAGCTAAAATTGCTCGTACACTTAACCTATCATAGTTACGATAATTTTGGTCAATGTTCGGATAAACATTCGCGATGAGTTCATCTTTCGTTGAAGTGAATTTACAAATGACAGGTGGAATTGATATCGAACCATTGGAAATATCAACCGTAATTTGCCCATTTCCAATTTTTAGCAGTTCTTTTGCTGTGCTATACTGTTTCAGGTATAATCGCATATTCATAGTCAATCGTATGGTTTGCACGTACCGCCACGTGTTCAATTCATCCGCCGCTGTTGATTTCGAAATAACAGGAAGTGTTTGTCAAAAATCGCCTGATAACTGGAGCATTACGCCACCAAAGTCATTAGCAAATTTTCTTGGAAATACAAGCCTCTATATTTTCGATGCACCAGAAGTATTAAAGCTTTTAGGGTTCTTGTACCCATTCTTTTGAAGCACATTTCGAATGGTTTGAGGATGCACGCTACATCCGGAACTTCGTAACACTTCTTTCTATATTTCTGGTGCTGATTGCCTTATGTCTGACTGTATTGCTTCCAAGATTTTACGATCACCGTGGGGTATCAACTTTTTTGGACGACCTGAACGTGGTTTAACCTGTAAAGTTCCAGACTTTTCATATGTTTGAATTATTGTCTCGATGGCGGTTTGTTAATATTTCGGCCAATTGCGCGTGCTCCATTCCCCTTTAAATACAAGCCCAGGATAATTTTTCCCGAGTCTCAAATGGAATTTCACGACTACGACCCATTTCTACTTTACACTTGTCGTGTTGCTTTTTTCAGCAATAACGACACATTTAACTTATGATAGCGAAATTGATTTACATATATTTTTCACAAATAACGACATAATTCAAAAGGGGTCACTATGCCTACAGGAAAGTTTTAGTACACTCTTTTTAGTGTACTTAGTATTTTCAATACGCTTGTGGCGTTTTTCTATATTTACTAAATAAGAGACAATTGAAAACTTTAAACCGCTCTCCTGAAAAGTCTTATTTGAGTTGTGACACCATTCATGTAAATGAGCGATATATGTATATGTACTATATCATAAGCACTGTAAATCAAATCATCAAAAATGTATGTATAAGTATTCATACTATTTCACTATTTTGTTTTATTGAACTCACCTGAATATTTCTCTTTTTAATGGGATGGTATATAGCGACTCCCCCTAAGTGCAACCAGGTGCACACTTTCTAAAAGGCACACGTTGTTACATAATAACACAATTACAGGGGAACTTCTCTAACTCGAATCACCATAATCGACAGAAAAACTTCGAGTTATAGAATTTTCATTAAAATATAAAATTTTTCAAAAAGCTGGAAAATATAGATTTAAATACAGTTATATTTAATTACTTCGCATAAAGTTTTATGTTCATACGATAAAACATCTATTTTGTAATTTTGTTGGTTGCAGTTTGCTATTGTTTGGCTCTTGACGTCTGTATCCTATGCCTTTGTTACATGATTTATGAATCCAAAAGTGTAACATCATATTTTTTGTTCGCCTAGTACGATATAGAGGGACCCTTTTAAAATTTTGCCTCGATAGTAAATTTTTAAATTTTGTATTATGCCCTGGTCGAAAGTTCGCTTAATGGAAGGAAATTGGTTTGCAATTTGACTTCTATTGCCACTTCAAGAGTTCGAGTTATGGAGAACTTCGAGTTATAGAAGTTTGAATTCTAAATACTTTATTTATGGATTAAGTACATATACATATTGTTGAATCTTGTAATTAAGAAAAACGCATGTAACGATTCCATCAGAATGTTCGAAAGAATTACACCTCGCATGTGTTTATTATAGGAAGCGAAAACAGCAGTCTTAGGAATCTCCAAATATTTTTTTCTTGTGTGCTCCAACGTCTACAATTTCCAATTGTATTTCATCTCCCATACAATGCGATAAGCAACGCGCACATACATAAGTACATATTATATTGTGATTGATTTCACATTTTTTTCAATTCAGAAGGAATTCTTAGCTTTTCAAATCTATTTATTGAGACAAAGTTTGAAATTACAATACGATTGAGGTTTGCGGAGAAAACCATTTTCAAGAGGGACAATTTTAGATCACCGAGAATTCTAATATAGCACCTTTTTAGAATTTTCACCTGTAAGATGGAATCCTGTTCCAAAATTCTGTAATTTCAAATACCTTTGACTATCATTATCTTACAGCCGGTTTCACGGAACAAATTTAAGTGAAAAATAATTAATTTCAGTTTCACCATTTGACTTTAAATATTTGCCATTTAAATATTATTTAAATACTGTCATATGTAACCATGGTTACGCATTTCTATCAGCTGAATTCCCATTTGTTTACCATTTTGACAAAGAAATACAATTTATTTGTTTACACAAATCAGCTGTTATTCTTACTAACATCCCTGCATTTTAATTTTTTGGATGCAAAATGTCAATAATGGTGAAACGCAGAAAACTTAAGTGCAAAGTTAAATAAAAATTAAAATTAAATGGAACTTAAATTTATATTAAAAACTTTCGTGAAACCGGCTGTTAGAGAATTGATATACATTTTATCAATGCTATTATTTTATTTCTATTCTTTCATTGTATGACGAATCATATCTATTCACAAATTTCTTCCAAAAGTTTTATATTTCAATGCTCTCTGGGATAAAGGGATGTCCAACTTAATTGCGTATTTTTATAACATTTTGCTCTGTTACCAGATCAGACTACATACTAATTTTTGGGCATTTAAATTAAAATACCCAACATTTATTTTAGTAAAAAATGTTATATACTGAATGTTTAATATAAAAATAGCTTATTTCAATTTCATTTAGCGATATAATGGTATATTAAAATAGGCGGTTTTCGAACTTTCAGTAATAAATAAGGTCAATTATTAAGTGTCAACTGAAAATTAATCCATTTCTTTTATAATTTTCCATGAAAAATTAGTTTCGCGATGCTGCAATTCACAAAAATATTCTTAAACCAAACATAATTGAATAAAAAAAAAGAAAAATAACAGTGCACAAATATCAATTTCCCTGAGGTATTTAGTTTTCAAGTAATACCTGCTTTAGTATTTATTGTACGGTTGCATCAATTTGTCTGTGAGCCACAGTATGTATGCACATATTTTATTAAATTATATATGTACTTAGTTGGGATCATATATTATATATAAATTTGTTTTATGTTAAAATGAAGGAAATTGATTACAATATCTGTGAAAAAAGCAATTTTGTTATTTCGACTATTTTCTGGTTTCTTTATGACAGGCTTGAGGATTATTTCATCAAACAAAAGAACACAGTTACGATCCAACACAAACATGTTTTTAATAATCTTTTTTAAAATTTTCAAAACACTGACATCTAAACTGGAAACATATCGAATTTGGCGCTAACGCTTGGTAAAGTGAAGCCTAATAGCGTTTTTAGACAGCCAAATTAATTGATGGATTAAAATTTTTATTGGGAAATGTATATTTTATTTTGTATGGTAAATCGATCTTAATAAGAGTTTTAATCGAGCAGGGTCCGGTTAATTGATCAATTACCTCATGTCTAAAAACGCTATAAATCGTCACGCATCGATGATGAAAATTTTTTTTTACCACTTCGTTTCAAACTTCGTACGTGCCTTACGTGTTATTTTCTCTATTATAATTTTATCAAGTAAAAAATATTAAAAATTAGTATTTTGTATTTGTATTGTCTTTTTGACATTAATTTGTCGCGTTCTGTCTTATAGCCTAGACAGACGGCAGAGTTAACCCCGATTAACTGCGCTTTTAATCACCCTGCAAGACGAGTAGAGTTACTTATCTTATGGAGTATTGGTTACCAGTAAAGAAAGCTTGTATTATTTTTTGGTCTCTCTTGTTCTAGCAGCAGGAAAAAAGTTACCATTTCTCCTCTTTTACGGCATATCGGTGTGATTATCTTGCTCACTCTCTCTCATTGATTTTGGTGCAAATCCTGCATATGTCTTTCTGCTCTAATTTTTCTATTGTTTTGGAAAGGCATATGTCACTCTGTGTTTAGCAGACCCCCCTGTAGTAGTTTTTTATTTAATCAGCTACCCTACAAGACAGAGCTAACTCATACACCGCTACACATGCAAATTTTTTCAGCTTTTACCAATACTTACACATTGCTAACATTTTGTAGTTAAGTGGCAATCTCGGTAGTTAGAGTAGCAAAATTCATTAACCCTAATTTTTGTATGTGTAAGAGTGAGATACAATGAACCGTTCAATAATCGCCACCATGGCCGCTGTTCATTTGAAAATAATAACAATTTAAAGTGAATGGATGTAAGTGCGTTTTAAATATTTCTTTTATTTTGTTAAGTGTTTTTGGATATTTATCCATCTTATAAATGCATTATTTGAGTTGTTTTTATTATTAGTTTTTATAATTAAAATAATTTCATTCCAGTTATACGTGCAATGGTGCAATATAGTATAACAACAACGCAGAAACAGTGGGATAATAACACTAGTCTACATCAAAATTGCCTTCTACATGAAAATATACTATATTGATTGTATTTCACTCGTTGAACATAAATATACAAGTTAAAATTCATAATTAGCTCTTATTGTGCATTTATGCCTTATAAATATAATAGAGAGTAGCGAGACAGATTTATCACATTAATGATGATAACTCAAAATATTTAGTGATTACCCGCGGAAATTTTATTATTTCACATTTGTTTGATGTGTTTAACGTTGACTGTGTTTTGTTCAACAGTTAAAACGTGAAATTGTTACCGTTTTTTTTTTGTCATTTTTAGTGAAAAATCTACAGTTTACGTTATGTCGCGTAAACGTGTCTGCACTATTTTTGCTACATTTGTGGTAAGGTGACCCTTACTAACCAAAGATGCTCAATAACACAACATTTAGAAACTGCTTACTTCCATTATTTTGGAATTAAAATTAAAAACCAAGACAAATCGTGGGTACAACATTTTAGTTGCACAACTTGCTCCACAAATCTGATTAAGTGGCTAAACAAAAAGAAACGTTCATTGCCTTTTGGTGTACCAATGATGTGGAGGGAACCTACCAATCATGCGAATGACTGTTACTTTTGCTTGACTCCACCCATCCAGCACGGTATATCACGAAAAAAGAAACGAATCGTAGTATACCCTGACGTAGCCTCTGTATCGCGACCTGTACTACATGGAATCGATTTACCTGTTCCTCGACCTCCAGAAGAATACCAGCAAGATTCTGAAGAAGCGATTAATTCAATGGAAGTTGACTACAATGAGCCTACAACCTCACAATCGCCACAGTTTGTGGGTGACAAAAATTTGGGGTGACGAACTTCATAATATTTCGCAAGATGAACTCAGCGACCTTATATGAGAATTAAATTTGCCAAAAGATAAAGCGGAATTACTAGGATCGAGACTTAAGCAATGGAATTTGCTTCAACCGGATGTCAAAATCAGTTTATACATATATTGTCAGAAGAACTTGATTTCCTATTTCAAATCCGAAAACCAGCTTGCATTCTGTAATAACGTAAGTGGCTTGATGAACGCTTTGAACATTGAATACCATCCACAGGAATGGCGGCTGTTCATAGACTCCTCAAAATTAAGTTTAAAAGCTGTTCTTCTCCATAATGGTAACACACAACCATCGATTCCGTTATGCCACGCTGTGCATACTAAAGAAACATACGAAAATATGAAATTAATTTTAGATGCCTTTTTTTTTTGATTTTTTCCCTTCTAACTGCGGTGATGTAAGTGACGAACATGGTGAACCATTCCACCAAGATATCTCGACAATGGAAAAGAGATACCAGGGCCGATGGGATGCGTCAATGTTAGCGGACTACTGCTGGAATTTGAAAAAAGATACCCCTAACAGTGATTACAAAAGACAACCGAAAAAGAAGAGAAAATCTTAATCAAATACGTTATTTTTTTTAAATTGTAATATTTCCAATTTTATATAAGTAAAAAGAAAAAAATAATAGTAAATAATTATTATAGTTTTTTTTCATAAAATGTTTTGTACTTTAACGTGTTACTAAAATCCAAATTTTGTATATTAGGTATATTTCCAAAATAAGAGCTAATTCAAAAAACATATTCTTGTTTTCCTATTCAGTATCCTCAAAGCAATATAAGAATGAAGTATTCAATTGAAAGGCACACAAAAAGTTATATTTTGTAGACCAGTGTAACATGGTAAATATAAATGCGTATATGTACATATTGAGTTAGTGCGTATTAAGATGTATATACATATGTATGTATGTACAAGAATGCATCTGTTGCATTGTGTCCAAAATATTTATTTATAATAATTTTTATTTTGATGTTAAAAAGTTGTTTATTTTTTGTTTAGTTATTACAAGCATTAATTTCTGTAGATATATATGTATATATATATACGTTTGTTTTTTAGCATTACTTATATTTTCATTATCCATTTCAGATATTGAAAACACAGAGGCCTTAGGCGTCAATTGGTCCTTCCATCGGAGTGGAGGTCTCCCTCTTCCTCGGCTTCCACCGAGTCCATTCGAACAACATGACCAAGCCCGCGTTGCCGCTGTCTTTTTTCGCTGGACTATGTCTATGTCGTCTAACAGCACATACAGCTCATCATTTCATCATCTGCGGTATTCGCCGTTGCCAATGTTTAAGGGACCATAAATCCCCAAAACCTTTCTTTCGAAAACTCCTAGTGCCGTCTCATCGGATGTTGACATCGTCCACGCTTCTGCACCATAATGTAGGACGGGAATGATGAGGGACTTGTAGAGTTTAGTTTTTGCTCATCTAGAGAGGACTTTACTTTTCAATTGCCTACTCAGACCATAAACACAATTACTAGAGGATTACAATAGCTACTACTTTTCTTAGGTTTGTACTACGAATACAAATATATTCATATTTTCTAATCGTTAACAACAATTTCTATTTCTAATATTTTTCAGGTATGATAAACAAGACAGCAACAAATCCCATCGGACATTTAGATTAGCAGTTGCACAACTTCTTTCCGACGAGCTGAACCTTTTTATGATGTACATATGTGATAGGATTGTATGGAATTGACATTCATTAGTTTCGTTGGATCCTTACAGGATAGTTATAAGGAAATCGTTCGCGTTTAGTATTAATTTATTCATTTACTAATTCATAATTTAGATGTAAAATATTATTAAATTATACAAATGAATGTTCGAATACTAATAACATTCGTAATAGTAATGGAATTTTATTTGAATTGTGTAACAACAACTACAAAAAATAAAAACGTAATACTAAATTTATATATGAAATATGTAAAAAGTAAAAATTTAATAATTAATACTAACTTTATTTTTAAAATATGTAAATTTTGTCAATGTATAAATATAAATGTATAAAAATTCAATGCAAAAACGTTTATAAAAAATTAATGTAGAAATAGCTGCAAAAACGTATGTAAAAGGTTCACTTTGTACTCAAATGCTAATATTTAAAAATTAATCTATAATGATTATTAAAAATTTAAAATATTATACAATACTAATTTATAAATGTAAATATATCATACAATTATAATAAATAAATAAAAATAAAAATAAAAAAATTTCAATTTTTCATTTTTAAACGGAAAAGTAGGTGACCTATAGAATGGAGACCAATGAACCAAATTTAAGTAACGAAACGGTGACCCAACAAATGACCAATACCTGTGATTAAAGGGTTACCCTGAAAATGATAAATCGAACAGTCTCCACTGATTGATGGCTGATTAAAAAAAAAACTACTACAGGGGGCTCTGCTAACCACAGAGTGACATATGCTTTTCCAAAACAAAGAAAAATTAGAGCAGAAAGACATATGCAGCATTGACACCAAAATCAATGAGAGAGAGCGAGCAAGATAATCACACCGACATGCCGTAAAAGAGGAGAAATGGTAACTTTTTTCCTGCTGCTAGAACAAAAGAGACCAAAATAATAATACAAGCTTTCTTTACCGGTGACCAATATTCCATAAGATAAGTAACTCTACCCGTCTTGCAGGGTATCTATCAGTGGAGACTGTTCGATTTATCATTTTCAGGATAAAATGCTGAACACAAAGACGACGACACGACACGACGTAGCGACGGCTGATCACAAATGTCGCTTTGAAGCCAGCATCTTGAACATTTTGAAGACGGCAGCGACATATCAAAAAGCAATTTCATTGTTGCCGTACTAACATCTATCACTTCAATAAAATTTACATATTTAGTTTAAAGTGAAATTATTTACGTAAAAAATGTAAAAATGGTCGATTTATTTGTTTTAAATAATCGATTGTTATTATAAATGATATATTAAAGCTACTTTACGTTTCTGCTGGCAAAATAACGTCATACTTGTGAGAACTTTGAATAATTTTACATTTCACATGTTAGTGGCAGCTCTACAGCGGCCATTGTCGTCGGCAAAATTAGAAACATTTCTAGTTTGCCGACAGCGAAGACTTCTTCCCTTTTGTGGTGAAGAACGCGTGTATTTTAATATTTGACAGATGTCGCTCGTCGCTTGTCGTCTTCTATGTGTTCAGCACATAACCCTTTAATCACAGATATTGGTCATTTGTTGGGTCGCCGTTTCGTTACTTAAATTTAGTTCATTGGGTTTCATTCTATAGGTCACCTACTTTTCCGTTTAAAAATGAAAAATTGAAATTGTTTTATTTTTATTTTTATTTATTTAATTATATGAGGTATTTACATGTATAAATTAGTATGGTATTTTACATTTTTTTTATTAAAAAAAATTTAATAATTATTATAGATTAATTTTTAAATATTAACATTTCAGTAGAAAGTAAACTTTCATTTTTACAAACGTTTTTGCGCCTATCATTTATACATTGAAAAAATTTACATATTTTACATATAAAGTTAGTATTAATTATTAAATTTTTATAATTTACAATTTCTCAAAAGTTTTAAGTATTGTTTTTTTTTGTGTTGTCATATAATACAAATTAAATTTCACTAATATTACGATTGTTACCAATATGCGTACATTCATTTGTATTGTGCTAATTTAACAATATTTCACATTTATTTTAATAAATTGAGTGCTATTGCGTACGTTAAAAATTTATAAGTTAACAATCACATTATTGAAAATGATAAATTGTAAGTTCAGCCTAATAATGCCTCCATAATCAAATCAGAAGCAAGATGAACAACTTCGGCGCCTCAATGTTGTTTTTAGAGCTCTGTTTATTGTGTAGATCAGTGGTCGGCAAATTTATACAATCAACTCTGCCAGCCAAAGGTGGTGAAAAAGCTGGTTAAACCGAAGCTTTTTAAACCCACAAAAGTGGTAAAAAAAGTGGTGAGTTTGCCAAAGGCCAGCATAGCTGGTTGTGAGTTTTTAACAACTATTCCCCTCACACGTACAAATACATGTGATCTTACATCTCTGTTGCGCTCATTATGCAGTGTCATATAATTTATATACACAAAAATCAGCTGATGCAGGCATTTTTTTCATCCCTATTTATAAATTTTCTTAAAATTTCAAACATATTTAAATTTCAAAATTACTTTTTTAAACTTTATTTATCATATAAATATATGTTAACATATTTTCATTTTATTTTTACAATTATTTATCATAATAATAATAATTTTTACAATTATTAGTATAATTAAATATTTATTATATAAAATATTTTTTGTAAAATATGTTATTGATATCTGAAAATAAAAGATAAGGTAAAAGAATAAGATTATTAATATCTGAAAAAAAGAATATTGGTTGAGAAATATATTAATTAAATATTTGTAATTATAAATTCTGAAAAAAATTAATTAATGGTGAAAAAAAATAAAATCTGAAAAAGGTTAATTAAAGCTGAAAAAATATTTATTAATAAATAATAATTATAAAATCTAAAAAGAAATCAAATCCGCTGGATCCGTGCACTGCGCAGGCACACAACACATATATGAGAATTTCCGCCACAGACAATCGATTTGTTTGTTGCATTATTTCACTGCGCAGGCAAAGATGACATGATACGAAACTCTCTCATTTTCCCTCAAACCGAATTCCCTGATCTCTCATTTTCAGTTGGTAGCAATGCGAGTTGAAGGAATTTTTGACAGCTTATGTCAGAAAAGGCGAGATGCCAGAAATAATCCCGCTAAAACTATTGAGAAAATCAGTGCGAAAGTTCACTTGACGTTGAAAGAAGCTTTTATACAATTATTTAAAAAGTCAAACGTCGGTATTACTGAAACGCTACTATATAATCTTACAAAAGAAACGGTAGTGGAATATATTATTTAGTTTGTTTATAGTGTATAATAAAGTGTACGTATATTTTCAGCAAAAATGCCTAAAGTTAGGAAGTGTGTGGTTGGATGCGAGGGCGGACAGCATTATTTCAACTTTCCCTGTAAGGAAAAGGATGAAGACAGGTTGGTCCAATTTGAAAATAATTAGTAGTTTTGATTTAAAATTTAATCAAGTAATTTTCGAATATTAATATAATTAAATAATATATATTTCAAATTTAAATTGTAATGAAATAATATAGTAGTATAATATAAAAAAAGTATTTTTCTAGCATTGAAATAGTAATTTCTTATAATATGTTATATACTAATTGAATTAATATTAATATATAAAAAATAAATATTTAGTTTTACATGTAGTATGTAGGAAACGTTTAATAGTGTTCGGATTGTAAAAATGTAATTTCAGTTTTAGATGCTAATTATTGTATTTTGAATAGAAATAATATTTTTAAAGAAATAATAATTTTCTAAAAATACGACGCGTCATTATTATTCGGTTTTTCCCCGCGATTGGAATTCACAATTGTAAAAACTAAGCTGAAAGTGGTTTTATGGAAAAATTTGTTTGAGGTATTATAAATAAACATTAATTATGCACTAGAAAGGTTTCAAATAGTTTGATTTCGAACAGAAAATTGCAATGGGACGGAAAGGAAAAAATTCTACTTTGGAGCAAATCAAGTTGGTAATTTTTCATCATAAGAATGGAGAAACCTATAAAAAAATTGCAGAAATGACCAGTATGAAAGTCAATACAGTAGGAGACATTGTTCGGCGTTACAAAAATGAAGAAAGAGAATATTTGTTGAAACAAACTGGTAAGCCAAAGAAGCTCAGTGAGAGAGAGCTAAGGCAGTGGTGCGAAAAATTAAGATTAATCCACGTTTAAGTGCACCAAAAATTGCCACTGAGATTGCGGAAGAATTTGGTAAAGCGGTTTCGTCATCTACCATTTGAAGAACTCTTAATGCCAGGGGGTATAATGGCCGCGTTGCTCGACGTAAGCCTTTGGTCCAGCTTAAAAACAGACAAGCACGTATAAAATTCGCCAAAGACCATATTTCTAAACCAACGATTTGGTGGAATGACGTTATATTTGCTGATGAGAGTAATTTCAATGTATTTGGCTCGGATGGACGTGTAAAAGTATGGCGAAAACCTAACGAAGAGCTACAACCGCAAAATGTGAGGCCTACCGTAAAGTATGGCAATGGTCACGTTATGGTGTGGGGATGTATGGGAGTAAACGGGGTCGGGAAACTAGTTTTTATAGATGGGATAATGAACAAAGAGTCGTATCTTAATATCCTAAAAAACAATTTAAAAAGTAGCGCAGAAAAACTCGGTATTTTAGAGTCATTCAAATTTTATCAAGATAACGACCCGAAACATAAATCTCGGTTAGTACAAGAGTGGCTACTTTATAATTGCCCCAAAGTACTCCATCCACCCGCCCAATTACCGGACATTAATCCCATCGAAAATCTGTGGGATGAATTGGATCGTCAAATTCGCAAACATACGATTTCGTCAGTCACCGCCCTGAAGATTAGGCTGCAACAGGAATGGGATAAAATTTCGCCGGCTTACACTGCTAAAATTGTTGAAAATATGCCAAATCGTTTGAATGAGGTGCTGAAACAAAAGGGATATCCCACCAAATTCTAATGTTTTTTGGTTTTAATTTTTCGAATAATTTTGTGCCTTAAATACCAAAAAACCGAATATTAATGAAGGCTCGTTTTATGTGTACCTGAAGTTATTTGCTTTTTTTTTCTTAAAAATGGAATTCTGTATTATTTTTTTTATGTATATTATTTACTGTTGATTTGATCTAAATAATAAAAAAAACAAAACCAAATTTTAATTTTTTGTTTAATTTTTGGAATAGTTTGAATAGACGAGTATGACAACACCGAATATTAATGACTCTGACTATAAGTGGATTCTGACAAATTTCAGGCGTTTTTGCGATTGTTTATTTATTTGTAAATATGTATTTTTATGTAAATAATAGTATTTAAGATTTTTTGTAATGTTGTAAAATTGAATTTTGTTTACGTTTACATTATATTATTGAGAAATATTTGTATATAATACATTTCTCATAAAATTGTGATATTTTACAATGAATTGGTTTGCTTTATTTTTTTGTATTTTATAATGCATTGTTATTTATTCGCCCCTATTCCCGTTGTCGTTATCGTTTTAAAACGACTTAAGAACGCCTATTTGGCATTCCCCAATTTGAAAAGACTATAGAAACGACATAGAAACAGTCGTTTTTTGTCGTTGCTATAATTGTGAGCGACGATTAGAAACGACGCGGTTGTTTGAAGGAATATTTGAAGTGAAGATGAAAATTCCAAATCGGAAACAGTTTGAAATTTTAATTTCTGAAATGGAAAAATATCCTGCATATGCCAAAGACTTTAGAAAAGGGATAAATCCTTTAAATTTCGATTTTTTGGGAGGGATATTTTTTTCTCAAAAAAAAAAAATAAATAAATCCATTCCACCGCCATCTCTCGTCGGAAATTGTTGGCATTAATAAAATTGCATAAAAAGATATGAAAGATCTTAAAATTCAAAACGAAGAAAAAAATAGTACTCCAACAAGAGGAGGAGTTAATAAACAGATACCCATGTCTCCTTTGGCTGGACCACTAGTTAGAGTAGTCGGATTAGCCAGAAGCAAGGAGCATGAGACGCTGGAAGTATAACATATTTTAGAAAAAAGTTTGGAGGACGCAGATGTCACCACTACTTCTTTTAAAATATCAAATAAAGATGGAAGACTAACATTGTTGTACTTAAGTACAATAATTACAGTGATAATGTTGTTTAGAGTCAATATAGAATAGCATAAAATCCATTAGGGACTGCTTTAAAAATGTGTCTCGTTGCATAAGAAAGAAATTTTTATATGGGAAAAGAGCTCCTTAAAGTATACTATATAAAATATGTAGACAAATTTCGATAACTTTTCTTAGGCGTTACGATATACTTCAAGAATACCAATTTAGGAACGAAACGACGATAAGAACGACAACGACTTAGAAACGACTATTAAAACGACAACGGGAATAGGGCCGATTTTTTATATTTATTTTATATCATTTTTTTTTTGTGATATTTTATTATGAATCGTTTTGTTTTTGTTTTATATATTATATAATTGCCTTATTTATTGATTTTTAATATGTATATATGTATATAGTTATATGGGTGATATAGGCCTACTGGGGAACCGAACACCCAAAAATAACATCGGTAACGCGCTAATTGCATACCTCTGTGGTAGTGTGGAAACTGCAAAACACCCAAAATTTATTTCCAAAATACCCAATCTGATTTCTACGGTAGTGGCATCACTGCCAAATGTTATAAAAAATTTGGATTTTGACAGCGCTCTCACAAAACAAAGAGTTTCGTATCATGTCATCTTTGGCGCAGGCACACAAAACATAACCATGCACTCAAATTATTTCACTGTGCAGGCACACAAAACATAAATTGTTGCACTGCGAAGGCACACAAAATATACAATTTTTTAAAGCAAAACTTACATTTTTTTGTTTGCTGCTGCTTCTATGCTATGCTGCTATGTTGCTGATTGTTGTATGCTGCTAGAATAATAACAAATTAGTTAATTTTATATAAATTATAATAAAAAATATTAACAATTCCATTGAACTCACCCTTTTAACCATATGTGCGCAAATGACTCGCGTTTTTCGGTTTTTTTATATTTCCCTTTATGGGATTTTTTTTGGCACCAATGACAATTACGTTTTCTCTTTCGCACTCATTTAATAAGAACAAGAAATGAGATAACTAGTTTTGTTCTGTTTGGGAAATTCGAAATGTATTAACCCTAGTATGATTAATTCGACTTTTGAGGAACATATTTCTAAGCATTTTAGAGGAATTATTTTTTCATCGCATTAGGGTTAAAAAACAAAACAACCCAAACGTGTGCGTTGGTGTTAGTAATTGAAGAAATATGAGGGGAAAGTGGTTAGGCCTGGCTGGCAGGGAAGCTATTTATTTTGTGAGAGTGTATGCGTGTTGAGAGCTACTCAACTGACCAAGTGTTATGTTCTACTGGTCCCGAACTTTATTAGAAGTAGTGAAATTAGGACCAATACTGGTTTCCTTACAATCGTTTTTATAGTGTACGTTAGTTTTACACATACAATCAATTGTTAATACTTCTTAGAAATGTTTATGAAAACTTTTGCAAAAAAATCGGTAGTACTATTTTGGATTAACAACACAATTATTAATTACACTGTGATAGTAAAAAAAAAGACAAGACCAAATTCGACGGTTTCCCCCTATTTCGGGTCCTACGAATCGAACTGCATCATTACTTTTTTGAGTTACAATCATGGTTTCATACAAAAATTTTTGTGGAAGTTTTTCATCAAAGTGGCCCATTGTAAGAGAAAGGGACATTTTTCTTCGGTCTCTAACTTTTTTAATGTTGACTTTTTTGGTAAACTTTCTTTGGCAAAGCTTCTCAGAATAAGTCCGTCTTTAAGTTCTTAGATGACTGTAACCCCAAAATCAATGTTTTTTGTGTCCTTATAGCCAATATGTCGAAAAAAACTGAAATTTAATCCATTTTTTTTAATGTTTTTTCCGTCACGTTTCGTCAATATTTTAATTTACCCTTTGATACTTATACATTAAGTGACATCTTGTAATAGTAAGTAACTTAAGCAAAGACAACGTTCTGAGCAAACTAACCATTACTTAACAAAATTTGTATAGGGGGAAATAGGGGGAAACCGTCGAATTTGGTCTTGTCTTTTTTTTTTGAAAAAAGCTATCACAGTGTTATTATTAACATTTTATTAAATGGCGAATGAAGTTGGAAAATTAATAGTTGTGTTTTTACGAACTGACTTGCAAAAATAATAAAAGAAATTAATAATCAAAATAGAAATAAAATAATATATAAAAACATTGTATTTTGTGTTGATACATGCATGCGTACAATCCTACCATTCGTCTTGCTCGCTGTGAAGTCAGCAAGCAACTGACCTGACATCTCTTCTATGGTGTAATAATGATTGCAAGTACGTGTGTTTCACACGTATGTACACTAAAGTGCCTTGGAGACGATCATGTGCTGAACACATAGAAGACGACAAGCGACGAGCGACATCTGTCAAATATTAAAATACACGCTTTCTCATAAGAAAGCACACACAGATTTTTTGACAACAGCACGACTTCACGACAAAAGGGTTGAAGTCTTCGCTGTCGCCAAATTAGAAATGTTTCTAATTTTGCCGACGACAATGGCCGCTGTAGAGCTGCCACTAACATGTGAAATGTAAAATTATTCAAAGTTCTCACAAGTATGACGTTATTTTGCCAGCAGAAACGTAAAATAGCTTTGATATATCATTTATAATAACAATCGATTATTTAAAACAAATAAATCGACCATTTTTACATTTTTTACGTAAATAATTTCACTTTAAACTAAATATGTAAATTTTATTGAAGTGATAGATGCATTTGCAGACAAAAAAAGAAAGACGCCGAAATGCGTGAGTATGAAGAGCTTGACAAGCTGGCCGACAGGGGTACTGCTCGAAAATTTTACGAAAAGATCCGGCGACTAACCGAAGGTTTCAAGACCGGAGCAGACTCCTGTAGGACCCCCAGAGGTGATCTAGTTATTGATGACCAGAGTATACTGAGTTTGTGGAGGGAACACTTCTCCAGCCTGCTGAATGGCAGTGAAAGTACAACACCAGGAGATGGCGAACCCGATTCCCCAATCGACGACGATGGAGCAGATGTTCCATTGCCCGACCGTGAAGAAATTCGAATAGCAATTACCCGCTTGAAGAACAATAAGGCGGCGGGTGCCGATGGATTACCGGCCGAGCTATTCAAATACGGCGGCGAAGAGCTGATAAGGTGCTTGCATCAGCTTCTTTGCAGAATATGGTCGGAAGAAAGCATGCCTGACGATTGGAATCTCAGTGTACTCTGCCCAATACACAAAAAGGGAGACCCCACAATTTGCGCCAATTGTCGTGGGATAAGCCTCCTCAACATCGCGTATAAGAGCAACACCAAAAGCTCCGTCAGGATCGGGAAAGACCTCTCCGAGCCGTTCGATACCAGACGAGGTTTCAGACAAGGTGACTCACTCTCGTGTGATTTCTTTAACCTGATGCTGGAGAAAATAATACGAGCTGCAGAGCTAAACAGAGATGGTACAATCTTCTATAAGAGTGTACAGCTACTGGCGTACGCCGATGATATCGATATCATTGGAAACAACACCCGCGCCGTTAGTTCTGCTTTCTCCAGACTGGATAAGGAAGCGAAGCGTATGGGTCTGGTGGTGAACGAGGACAAGACGAAATATCTCCTGTCGTCAAACAAACAGTCAGCGCATTCGCGTCTTGGCTCCCACGTCACTGTTGACAGTCATAACTTTGAAGTTGTAGATAATTTCGTCTACCTGGGAACCAGCATTAACAGCAATAACAATGTCAGCCTGGAAATCCAACGCAGAATCACTCTTGCCAACAGGTGCTACTATGGACTAAGTAGGCAGTTGAAAAGTAAAGTCCTCTCTCGACGAACAAAAACCAAACTCTACAAGTCTCTCATCATTCCCGTCCTACTTTACGGTGCAGAAGCGTGGTCGATGTCAACATCCGATGAGACGGCACCAGGAGTTTTCGAGAGAAAGGTTTTGCGGAAGATTTATGGTCCCTTAAGAATTGGCAACGGCGAATACCGCAGACGATGGAACGATGAGCTGTATGTGTTATTCGACGACATAGACATAGTCCAGCGAATAAAAAAACAGCGGCTACGCTGGCTAGGACATGTTGTTCGAATGGATGAAGTTGCTCCAGCTCTGAAAGTATTCGATGCAGTACCCGCTGGTGGAAGCAGAGGAAGAGGGAGACCTCCACTCCGATGGAAGGACCAGGTGGAGAGGGACCTGGCTTCGCTTGGAATAACCAATTGGCGCCAAACTGCCAGAAGGAGAGATGCGTGGCGCGCTGTTTTGGACTCGGCTATAACCGCGTAAGCGGTGTCTACGCCAGTCAAGAAGAAGAAGAAGAAGATAGATGTTAGTACGGCAACAATGAAATTGCTTTTTGATATGTCGCTGCCGTCTTCAAAATGTTCAAGACGCTGGCTTCAAAGCGACATTTGTGATCAGCCGTCGCTACGTCGTGTCGTGTCGTCGTCTTTGTGTTCAGCACTTCAAATAATTGCGTCAAACACTTTAAGTGTGTTGGTGTCGTCGGCTATCGTCGGCTACACGTACGCTACACCGACCTGTTGTCGGCTCTGTTTGATGAAAATCAAAAATTTTTGATATTTCTATTTGACGGACGATAATTTGATCGTCTCCACTCAAGTGCTGAACACATAGAAGACGACAAGCGACGAGCGACATCTGTCAAATATTAAAATACACGCTTTCTTATGGGCACATATTTTTTGACAACAGCACGACTTCACGACAAAAGGGTTGAAGTCTTCGCTGTCGCCAAATTAGAAATGTTTCTAATTTTGCCGACGACAATGGCCGCTGTAGAGCTGCCACTAACATGTGAAATGTAAAATTATTCAAAGTTCTCACAAGTATGACGTCATTTTGCCAGTAGAAACGTAAAATAACTTTGATATATCATTTATAATAACAATCGATTATTTAAAACAAGCATGAGCTCCTTTGCAGGGAAGATTTCAAGCTGAGGGGACATAGAAAAGTGAAGTGAAGCGAAACGGAAAAAAAATATAAAATAAATAAATTAAATTAAATTAAATAAAAAAAAAATAAAATAAAATAAAAAAAAATAAAATAAAAAAAATAAAAATAAAATAAAATTATTTGATCGTCTCCAGGGCACTTAAGTGTGTGCTCAGAGAGCGCTCCGCGGCCAATGGGCTGCCGATTACTGGTGTAGATCCAAGGGCATCATAGGAGACACTGTGTCTAGCACGTCGAAAATAAGCGTTGAAAGTGCTACTCCAAAAGTCCGATGTAATTTGTAGTACATCATCCGATGCCTGAAAAATATTTAAAGTTGGTTAGAAATAATTTAAATATCTATATTCGTAGAACAAACCTTGTTATTTGCCTGTTGCGTTGTGCGATTTTACTTTTATTGTGTATTACTTGAATATGTGAATATTTGAATATGTATTACTTGTTGTTACTGCTACACTTTTTACACCATTTGGCGATTATCCACCAATTGGCCAATTGGCAAAGAATCGGCCGATGCCGATGCCGATTCTTTCATCAACAACTTTATTCAGTAAATTAGTATAGTAACAAAAGGAAAACAAAGACAAATAACATCAAAAAATAAGTAAACAACTCAGTTCATACGTTAATATGAAGTTGTTTATTCATTTAATTAATATTCAAAACTAAATAAATTATTATAATAAGAAATATGCTGATAGAAAAAATTAGTTATTCGCGTTTTCTCAATATATAGATTTATTCCTTTAAGAACAAATGTAGCATTAAGGCCAACAACAAGTTGTTAAACAAAACTGTTAATATTTGACATAAATCGAATCAATAAAAGAATCGGCTCAGTATCGGCCAAATATATTCGTGGATAAAAATGTAAACAAACCAATGTCAAAGTTGATTTTTTTGTATCAATTTGCATTTTGCGAAGAATTAGTTGACGAACTGTATATTGAATATTTTTTTAATTTTATGCACTTATTATACACTTACACTTCACCACATTGTTTCTGCATATTTATAACAAGTAAGGCAAGGCTAAGTTCGGCTAAATGCAACCGAACATTTTATATTTTCGCAATTTATTGAAGAAATTTTATTAAAATAACACACAAATTTACTCATAAATTCGGCATAAAGTTTCATAAAATAACGTAAATCGTCATAACTGAACCGATTTCATTTTCACCTGCAAGGTACACTATATCCAATAAGTGCTCACCCCATTTTGCTAAGATATCTCACATATAAATCAATACATATATGCGGAATAAAGGCCACCGTATTTTTGAAAAACCTTTAATTAGGTATATGGGAGGTAGGAGACGTTATGACCCGATTTTAATAATTTTTTAAACAGAGACACACTATTAGAAGAAAACAATTAGTTGAAAAATTATAGTCCGATTTTGACCCACAGATCATATACAGTAGGGGCGTCATCATTATATCTCAATTTTTACTCAATTTATCGCTTGCACGGAAGACGGACAGACAGACATCCGGATTTCAACTTCACTCGTCATCCTGATCATTTGTATATATATATAACCCCATATCTAACTCTTTTATTTCTTGGTGACACAAACAACCGTTATGTGAACAAAACTATAATACTCTCTTAGCAACTTTAGTTGTGAGAGTATAAAAAGAAGGATTATACCCCAAATACATAAACCATAATGGTGTTATGACTAATGCATAATCTTTCGGTTTTACCTTTTCTTTGATAACCCAATGTGATGCCCCGACCAGGGTTATTTTTTTGAAGCGCAGTCGAAGGCCGCCAATGCGGATGTAGTTCTAACCGGAAAATAAATAATGTCAAAGAGGGTATATCAGTCTCCTCAACTCTTCATTTTCTATAACGGATTTACAACTACTATTGAATCAAAGTACCTTTTCTTTTTCAGACCGTTTTACTCTTTTTTCATACTTTGCCATTCAAATAGAGTTTTTGCAAATGATTATACGTGAGTTTTTAAATGTGAATATTCGTAACTTTTTCCAAGTGATTTCCGAGTTGTTTAATATATATTTCTTAAAACTATCTCTTTTTTTTAAAACGAGTGGAAGTTTAACAGGTATGTTATTATAGAATTTAATTGTTCAAAATGGTACGGAAGTCTTTTAAATAGACTGTAACGAGCCATCGACCAGCCGTGACGTAGTTAGGAAAAGTAACGTTTTGATTGCTTCGGAGGTTAAAGGGACGTGGAATACCGGAAAGATATTCCACACATTTGATACACGCGAAAAATGTATTGCTTTTGCTGAGGAGCAGGGATTGATTCCGAATAGGAAGTTATGTCGTGTGCACAAGACTACAAGACTACGGTGGGAATGGCGGCCCTGGCAAAAGAGTGCAAATTGATGAAAGTAAATTCGGAATTACAACAAAGATAATAATAAATATATTATTGATTACTTTATATAAGTACTTATTTTTGTTTTCTATTTTAGGAAGGAGAGTTGAAGGCCACTGGGTATTGGGAATAGTAGAGGACGGTAGCGATGATTTACGATTGGAAGTATGTCCGCACAACGTACGGTTCATACCTTTAATTCAAAAGCATGTCGCAATAATATGTACCGACTGCTGGAAGGCGTACGACTGCTTAATAAGTCACGGGTATGAGCACCGTCGTGTTAATCAGAGCGTTTCGAACAATCCATTTGTAGCCGATAATGGACCCCATACATAGCGCATTGAGTCCCAGTGGTGGGTCATCAAACGTTTTTTTATAAAAGATAACTATAACAATCCTGAAGATTTTGCATATTTGATAATAGAGTATATGTGGAGGAAAACCATAGCTAATAAACATGAAGATCCGTTTATAAAACTGATTGATGCAATAAAATAAACTTATATTACATAGAGTGAATATCATAAACTTTCTTTATATTATTTTTATACAATCTTTTTAGAGGCCAATACTTATTACTTGTCAAGCTGCAACCCTTTTTGTTATTGTTGAAATAAAGAGAATTGTGTAAAATATTAAATATTTATTTACGGATATTTTCGTGATAATTTTTACAAAATAAATATGCAGAAACAATGTGGTGAGTCAATATATATCGTAAAAACTCAAGATAAAAGTTGTACATATATATTCTTAATCTAGAGAACCTCTTCTTTCCAACCATGCTCACTTTATCCCCGAAAGCCTGGGATAGTATACTAAAGTTTCCCCGCGTGGACGATGACAACATCCGATGAGGCGACTCTAGGGGTTTCCGAGAATGGTTTTGCCCAAGATTTATGGTCCTCTGAACATTGGCAAAGGCGAATGCCGCAGACGATGGAACGATGAGCTGTACGATTTATACGACGACACTGACATAGTTTAACGAATAAAAAGACAGCGGCTACTCTGGCTAGGTCATGTTGTGTGGACCTGGATGAAAACACTGCAGCTCTGAATGTGTTTGATGCAGTACCCGAAAACAGAAACAACGAAAACGAAAGCAACGCTTTTGGTGCGAACAATTTTATAAAGATTTTTACTGAATTCTCATATGCCTTTAAGGGATGTTTTATTTAAATTTTTATTTAAAAATTTCGAAAACTCAGCCGTTGGTATTCATCTCCAAATGATGTGTCCAAACAAGACTCTTGCCGTGGACATTATAACTCATTATTAAAATCAATAAACCAAAAATATTTTGTCAGTAAATGGATAAATCTAATTATGATCGAAAGAAAAAATTGATATTAAAATTTAAATTTTTGACAGATTTTTAACAAAAAAAAACTAGAATTTTCGGCATATTTTGGCTGAAAAAAATAGTTGTAATAAAAAAATATATACATAAATATATAATCCTAGGTTCATTAACTAGATAATGTTATTGCAAAGAATTGTGAAAAATTTGAACAAAATCGTTTCATAAATTTTCGAAATATCGTGTCGCGCCATTATGCGTACACAACCTTCCACTGCAAAAATCAAGAAAGAATGTGATCGGTCTGCGTACCACACAATACACTTTGCTACCCGTCGCAACGACGAGCAGAATTGCAACATTTAAATTTTGTTCATACTTCTATACAGACCTAAAATTTGGTGTGCAAACCAGGCTTTATACGATGCATGTAGTACAGGCAAGTCTCCAAGTGTATTTGCCACTTAAGCCAAACCCAGTAAAAAATCCGATCATCCAAAGATTAATCTTAGAACGCTCCTTTGCGAGTAATGGATTACAATGCTCCGAGGCCAATTACTCCTTATTAACATAGCATGTTCTTACGAGGGATCACTCCTTTTGAACTCTTAATGGAGGACAAACCGAGCATAAGATATATTAATTCACTTAACAAAATTAGTTATAATAATTCAAAATAATGTTAATAGTTGGTAAATGGTAGAGGTAATTTTAATATTTACGTTGAATTGAAAGTTGGAGTAGATTTTAGTGAATAGGTCTTTCGGTTTCGATTGTAAAGTCCCCACATGATGTAAAGTTTTCTTTAACGGATTCTGGAAAATATGAAAAAAGATAAATAACATATATTAGTTATTTAAACGAAATATAAAAAAAATCAGATCTTACCGAAAAACAATAGTTTTTGTTTTTAATTAGCTTTCATATCTGGAGGCTTTGATGGACTTGAGAATAAATATACACAAATTTTTTATAAATAATTACATATATTTATACTGTAATTTATCACTTTTTACCCGCATAATAATTTTATACAAATATTCGCGACACTTGATTCACGTTGACGCATCGATTGCAAAATTCAAACTAATTTAAATTGACAAAATACGCTTTTTATAGAACATAAAAGAATTTCACAATATTTAACAGTTATGATCAGCCTTTACGCTTTATCCTCTATTCTTATATAGCTCATTTATTCCTCCAAAATGTATCAAAGAGCGAGGAAAAAAACGATTTTTGTAAAAACTAACGAAAATGCCTTTATTGCTCACTTAATGCTCGAAATGGATGAACAAATCATTACTCCTTCTTTACTCGATTTTGGTATTAATCCAAAGATTTTTTACAGGGAATATTTATATATGTATATATATTACTAGATATATCTTATAATAAAACTGTAAAATCATTAAAAACTAAACCTTTGCTATAGAAATTTCATGTCAAAGTTGATTTTTTGTATCAATTTGCATTTTGCAAAGAATTAGTTGACAAACTGTATGTGTACTATATACATATGATTATATTGTGTAAGACTGAGTATACGAAATTCAATAGCTAATATCCCAAAATCATTTTTGTTGGATTTTTTTTTATTTCTTTTTATTCTTTTAATACAAAAGTTACAATTTCCATTTGTTTATAAATATTTTGTAATTTATTTTAAACTAATATTAAGATTTAAAATAATATAAAATTTAAATAATATTAAATTTATATAATATTTACAAATTTACATATTTTACTTAATTACATATTTGCATTTAAAATAAAATATAATTAAGAGTGACTAAGTATTCTAATAATTTCAGCCAATGGGGAAGGCACTTAGCGGTTTCTGAAAACTACTGAGGGAAAACTTTTTCTGTTTTTTCTTTTAAACGGACAACGAACATTGAGATAGTGCGCATATTTACTGAAGAGCTTGACGTACCACATCCTTTGCAGTCGACACTTCGACTTCGAAGGCCCTATCATCAGGATTGACAAGCCGTAAATCGGAGACCTCCTTATAGTTTTTGGCTTTGATAAGAGCCTCCGAATAAAGGGACAAATCGCTTTGTGTCTTCTACATTGCCTTTTTGCACTTTTCGCAATGAAGCTCCCACAGAATTTTCTAGTGTATACCATAGTTAGTAATATCGCTTGATTTGGACGTCAGCTGTGTCACCCTCCTCTGCAAAATTTTCGCCAGAGATATTTAACTCGGTGGCTAATTGCACTAATTCCTGCTCGTTTTTCTGCAACTCAAGATGACGATCTTCATGGCCTACATTCCAATCTAAATTAACATCGTAATCATCCACACAATTGCTATTCTTTTTTTCAAAATTATGCCTTTACTTTGTGTTCAGCACTTAATAAATAAATTTTGGCTTAAGGCCATTTTAAGCGACTTAATTGCTAAGGACCTGAGTCGCACGCTTAACGGGCATTTTCTCAAAAAACGCTGGGGTATATATGGGGCTCGGATAATTTTGGACAAATTTTCAAATTGGTATTCGCTAGATGTATAGAGTACAGTTTTTTATTACATTAAAGCTGGCTATTCCATCAGGAGTTGAAATATCATATTCCATTAATGGGTTTCTTCCGGATATTATAAGATGGAATAGTCATAAAAAAATAAAGTAACCTAAATAAGTTAACCTTCGTGCACATAAAAAGGGTTTTCCTCGGAAATTTCAAACAAATTAAAAATGGAACATTGAATCTGAGCCCCTTCCCATGAAAAAGAAACACTTATTACCTATTTGTATGTCGTGATGGTCATTCCCATAATCTACAAGCCCATCTATTCCATTCCCTATTATAAGTTAAGTCGGTCTTCAGAACTATTTCTTAAAACAAAATTACACAATTGCGCTCTAAAACAGCTTGAAGAACTATCTGCAACTATTGCACGATCTTCCAATCCTTTATACATATTTTGTTTCTATTTTTTTTACCTCCCTCTGTAACTTTTCAATCTTTTTATTTAATTTCAGCGCATTACTTTGATAATAGCACGTCGACCTAGCAAATCGAGGGTCCTAATCCTAACCTCCTATCTTCTAAAATTGAACACTGTGCAAATTCTTTTAAATCGATATCGTCCTCTTCCGTTCCTACTTTTTGACGACTATAACTTTTGGTGATGGGTGGGCACACCCAATAAGTGTCAGCACTTGATGGGCTACGATGGTGGCTCTAATCTAAAATAAAGCCCCTGGTAAAAAATTATACATAGTCACATATTGTGACTCACAATGGTTCTGGCAGATATACATACATATAAGGCCTCGGCTACGGCGGTTCGTCGTAGCCTATTTATAAAAATATAATTTAGAAAAACTAAAAACCACTCTGTTAAACCACATCAAACTAAAAAATTAAAAATAATTCTTAACATATCGCTCATTTACTTGAATAGTGACACAACTCAAAAAAGTCAATTTTTCAGGAGAGCGGTTTAAAGTTTTCAATTCTCTCTAATTTAGCAAATATAGAAAACTGCCATCAATTTCTTGACAAATCTAGTGGCCTGTAATATATTAAATACAATGTTGAGCAGAAATGGACCAAATAGAGTGTACTAATGCTTTTTCGTGGGCATAAATGTGACCCATTTTGAATTATGTCGGTATTTGTGACAAATATAAATCAATTTCGCCGTCATAAGTCAAATGTGTCGTTTTTGCTGAAAAAAAGCAATATGAAAAATTTAATTAATTTTCACCAATATCGTTCCAACACAAATTATGTCGTTCTTTCCGAAAAGAAAACCAACTTCACCCTATGACAATATGTGTTGTTACACAAAATATGTCGTTGTTTCGTAAAAAAAGTATAATTAATTCTGGCACAACTGAGAAGTGTCGTTATTGTGGTTAAAAAATATTGCAACATATCAAGTTTAATAACGGCACATTCTTATTTCACCGCTTATTTTTCTGCCAATCGGAATGAAATTTTTATACAATATGGACGATGAAATTGCGCACATTTCTGCATACTCAACTCAAAAATCGTATTTTTTGAGTTGTGACACTATTCAAGTAAATGAGCGATATGCTGACAAAAATCATAAAAAACTTAACCTATGTTATAGAAATTTAATGACAAAGTTAATTTTTTGTATCAATTTGCATTTTGCAAAGAATTAGTACAAACTGTATATGTTATCACACATTTTGTTATGTGCGTCTTTTCATTTTAAATTCCCCGCTATATAAGTATGCACAGCTTTTCTATAAAAGTATACTGTTCTTAAGGATATGTATTTGAGTTGCATACTTTTAAGCGCATCGTATTATAGAGTTCTCCAATTTTCAAGTTACAAGTACAGTAATCTCCATCTTAACATGCAAGACATTTGAGACACTTCAGCGGGAAGTGCTTCGAAGTACTTACCAAGCTTTATCTCAAATACTTTGTTCTAATATTTTTTCTTTTAGAATGAAAGTCACATTTACATATTTCTTATTAATAACAAAAATAACATTTTAATAACAATAAATATTAAGAAAAAAACATTACAAAACTATGTATGTATGTATATACCAGGGCTGCTATATATATTTCTGGCCTAATAATGAAAATAGGAATATTTATCAACGAAAATGGTTTTATTGTTTTTCAAAATATTCTCCATCAAGATTTATACACTTTTGCATGCGCTCAAACCAATTTTCGAAGCACTTTTTTGAGCGATTGTCAAATTGTGCGGGATCCAACGAGAACAAACCTTTTTTACGACCAGGTGTTCATGCAATATCGAATGTATGCTGGTGGGAGAAATGCATAGGCATGCCTCTATCTGAAGGTTTGTTACATGACGGTTTTGCATTATCAGTTCACGTACGGCATCGATGTTTTCTGGCACAACGGCTGTTTTTGGACGACCTTCACGGAATTCGTCTTTGAGCGAGCGTCGGCCACGATTGAATTCGTTGTACGTCGTAGAATGGTGCTTCATAGCCATACAAAGATTTTAGTTCATCGATGCATTCTTGTCGCGATAATCCACGTCGAAAGTTGTGAAAAATGATCGCACGAAAATGTTCACGAGTTAATTCCATTTTTTGGCCGAGATGAATTTTTTAATTCCCTATAAATAAAACAATTCACGATTAAATGACAATGTTCTGAGTGATGTTATGCTAAAAAATGTCAAACTTTCCAATGGAAATGTCAGATTGCACCTGGCAACACTTAGTGTTGCCCAAAGTGTATTTAACAAAGTGAACTAAGTATATGACATTTGATTTTTTTACCCGTGTTTGACATGTATGCTTTCATTTATTTAACCCTTCCATTTACCCAAATATTCAAATTTTGAAAAATTTAAAATTTTGAAATTCAAAATAAAATAAAATTCAAACAAGAAACAAGACCATCCAACACCGCTACATTTTAAATATCGGCTTCGAAAATATATGTTTGGTATATATATTTAAATTATCCTTTATATTATAGTTATTTATTTAAATTGGTTTTTTTTTAGCACGGAACACCGAAAATTTAATTTTAAGGAAGATACAAAATGGCTGACTCTAGATCCGGAGCCGGAATATTTTTTAGAATATAAGAAGAAGATGAGATGAGACGAAGAACACTTTTTAAGTAACGAGCTTGACTATATTAGTAATCAAAATTTAAGTAGTTCAAGTTTGGGTTCATTTTATGAAGTTGGGCTGGAATATTTGGGTGGATTCTTAATACACAAATTAAATTTACAGGATAGGATTTCAACTGATAGTACATGGACATGGGTAGACCAGCGAGGGGGGACAGGACTTTAAAAACCGAACCAAAATTTTTTAGACCAGTTAAAACTTTTAGAAGACGTGTTCATAAATGTAAACAGCGACAAAATTAGCAGTGACAGAAATTTGAAGACATACTTTTGGATAAATGTAAAGATATTGCCCTTGAGGACAATATCAAGAAATTGTTTTTTAGGTGCAGGGTACATTTTCGAATCAAACATTTGAACAAAAATTTGAAAAATAAACAATTGCATCAAAAACATCTCAACAGCAAATGTTTTATTCACTTACATGAGAATGCACTATTAGAAACGAAACTATTCATTTAATGTTTGATGTATATGATCTTTGCTTTTTTGCGGTTAAATATCCCATAATTTGGCGGTGTACTTATAACCACTTATTGTAACTGTATACATAAATATAAAATAGTGGAATTATTTGTAAAATAAATATGAATTCATTATAACGTTGAGAACGAATATATTGGCTGTTTCTATTTCGATTACGTTTCATATAACTTCATATTCATATTGTTCCAAAAAATAGTATTATTCAAGTTCAAAAAAAAAAAAAAAACAACAAGGGTTAATGTAAACAAATACATGAATTGTTTACTATTTTATTGTCTAAAACGGGTATGTCATATACTTAGTTCACTTTGTTGAATACACTTTGGTGTTGCCTAGGTCAGAACTATATATATAGCAGCCCTCGTATATAATATACATGCTTCCAGCAAACGTCATGGCTTTCAATATATGACAATTAGTTCGTGTGATCAACTTGAAAGCAAGCGGAAGCTCTAGTGCCGTTCTTCCAACTTCTTCGAGGATTACCCCAATTCCAGTAGTTATTTTGAGATCGTATTGTTGCCAAAATTAATGATATCAGGAACGTTTTCTTAGTTCCGCTGGGCGCATCAAGAAAAAATTGTCCACTGTTTCCATCATTGACAGCCTTCAATCATTTATCATAGGCACTCACGCTTTCCGACAAATCCGAACTGTTTTTATTTTTGATAGATTGATTAGAAAACAAGTAATGAAAGTCTAAGTTCGGGAACAACCGAACATTTTATACTCTCGTAATTTATTGATGTAATTTTATAAAGATAACACACATTTTGACCCATATATTCGGCATAAAGTTCAATAGAATAACGAAAATCATCATAAGTAGTATATGGGGACTGAGGTAATTCCTGAACCCATTTCAATCGTTTTCACAACCAAGATACAATAGGCGTATTTTATTTGACCAGCAAATTAAGCTATTAGCTTATTTTGTATGGATGACTTAGCCAACATAATTATGTTGGCTTGTCATAAGCAATCATAATCGAACTTTATCCGTATTTATTTTGACAATCCCGGATACCGGAGGATAATGATTGTAGATTCCTTAAAAGATCTGAATATTGTTGAATAGCGATAAACAAAAGGAAATTTGATTTATAAATTCAACTTTTTTTTAAATATATTACAGTGGAATTTCTCTAACTCGAATCGCCATAATCCGCAAAAAACTTGAGTTATAGAAATTTTCATTAAAACATGAATTTTTCAAAAAGGTGTTAAATATAGATTTACCCACAGTTTTAGTTATTTACATATGTACTTCGCAAAAAGTTTTATTTAATTACATTTTCTATAATTTTGTTTGTTGCTCTTGACGTGTCTATCTTATGCCTTTGTTACACGATTTATGAAATCTATAAGTGTAATATCATTTCTCTTGTTCACCTCCATACGAATATAGTGACTCCTTTAAAAATTTCCCTCGATAGTAGAATTTTAAATTAGGTATTATGCCCTGGTCGAAAAGTACGATTTATGGAAGGAAATTTGTATGAAATTTAATTTCTAAACGCTATTGACAAATTCAAAAGTTCGAGTGATAGAGATCTTCGAGTTATGGAAGTTCCACTGTATATTTTAGCTGAGAGTTCGGGCCCGCATTGCCAACACAATTCGTTTTTAAGCGAAGATATGAAATAAGCTAAATGCGTTTTATTTGTCCGTGATTTAGCTATTAGCTTGTGGCGGTCAAATAAAACACGCCTAATAATTCGAAGACTATACGCTCACTTAATTTTATATTACCTATAATTAGGTATGTATATGGTATTTGGGGAATATTATGACCCGATTTTAACCATGGTATAGAGACAAACTGTTATAGGAAAAAAATTCATCAATTACATTAAAATTTCTAGAGAGATTTACCCTTAGGCACTGAGTTCATCATGTTCGATATCAGGGCCTTGAAAAGTAATGGTCCGCTTTTGAAAATTTTTCCACAAGTGATATCACAGCTCAAATACAGTATTTGTGTAAAGTTTTATTCCGCTATCTTCATTGGTTCCTAATGTATGTATTATAAAGTAAACGAATCAGAAGAATTCAAAATTGAGTTAAATGGTTATCCGATTTCTTTCATTTTTGGATCGTATAAGGAAATGGCTAAAAGAAATGTGCCCTTTCCTAATACCGTCCTTTGTGGCAAATTTTACTTTCATAACTTTATTTATGGCTTAGTTATGACACTTGATGTGTTTTCGGTTATCGCCATTTTGTGGGCGTGCCAGTGGACCGATTTTACCCATCATCGAAAGAAACCTGCTCAGGGTGCCAAGGAATATGTGTTCCAAGTTTCATTAAGATATCTAAATTTTTACTCAAGTTAGCTTGCACTGACAGACGGACGGACGGATTTCAACTTCACTGATCATTTAAATATACATATATGTACATATATAACCCCATATCTAACTCTTTTATTTCTGGGTGATACAATCAACCGTTATGTGAACAAAACTATAATACTCTGTGCAACATGTTGCAAGAGTATAAAAAATCGATTTCGGAAACCAAAAAGAAACGTGTATATATGTATATATATATTGTCCATATATATATGGGCTCTGGTAGCTTCCCAGTAAAAAATCTTTGGATTAATGCCAAAATCGAGTAATAAAGGAGTAATGACTTGTTCATCCATTTCGAGCATTAAGTGAGCAATAAAGTAATTTTCGTTGGTTTTTACAAAAATCGTTTGTTTCCCCGCTTTTTGATACATTTTGGAAGAATAAACGATGTTTATGAAAAAAAGATAAGGCGTAACGCCTATCATAACGGTTAATTGTTGTGAAATTCTTTTATGTTCTATAAAAGCGTATTTTGTCAATTTAAATTAGTTTGAATTTTGCAATCAACGCGTGAATGTGAATCAAGTGTCGCGAATATATGTAAAAAGTTATTATACGGTTAAAAACTTATTAATTATGGTATAAATGTCTGTAATAATTTATAAAAAATGTGTGAATATATTTATTCTTAAACAATTAGTGAAAAAAAAAAATTGAAAAATAGTCTACCAGTAATCGAGATGCTTCTTATGAAGAGGCGTAGAACCAAATGAAATTGTGCTAGTATGCCATTTGTATAATCAGAGTGAAATATATAGTGAAATTATAATAATTGTGCATAAAAAAATTGCATTTATAATAAATGCTGTAATGAGTTACTCGAAATTCTAAAAACTGTTGGAGAAGTTCCACCATCTAAAGAAACACTGCAAAAAATTGAGTATATTGGTCCATCAAAGCCTCCAGACGTAAGAGCTTTCATTAGCAGAAGAGCTGATTAAAAACAAAAACTTTTATTTTTCGTTAAGATCTGAGTTCTTTATATTTCGTTTCATATTCTGCAGAATCCATTAAAGAAAATTTTACATCACGTGGGGACTTTAAAATCGAAACCGTGAGATTCACTAAAATCTGCTCCTACTTTCAACGCTTCATAAATATTAAAATTACGTCTACCATTTACCCACTATTAACATTATTTTGAATTATCATAACTATTTTTGTTAAGTGAATTAGTAATTCTTATAAATTAAAAATAAAAAAAATTAATAAAAATTTTCAACTATTTACAACACTGTTTATATTTTTGAGTGTCGGATTTCTGCTCTTTTTCGTGCTCATTCTGGAGACAAAGAATATTCTCCCTCTTCTCACGTTTCGGGGGTCAAAAAGAGCTCAAAAGAATGCTAGGTTTGCCCTCCATTTGGAGTTTAAAAACAGTGATCCCTCGTAAGGACATGCTATGTTAAAAAGGAGTAATAAATGCATGGGCCTCTGAGCAATGTGGAGTAATCCACGGCTCGCAAAGGAGCGATCCTAAGATTAATCTTTGAATGATCGGATTTTTTACTGGGTTTATCTTCATATGAGGGCTAAACTCTGTGGAAGATGCGGCAGCTCTTTTTAATGTTATACAATAGCCATTCCGTAACCAATAAAGCGGAGTGCCTCGGTTCGTTATCCTGAACGAGGCAGTAACCACGATTTAAGTTAAGTTTATGTGGTTACATGTCCAAAATATTCCATGTGGCTATCGTTAAAGAGTTGGAGGAAGCTGATATTGCAAAGTCCACCTTGAAACTGTACAGAACTTCTTGCACTCACTCGATTTTAGAATATATACATCACGTAACAAGCCGCACATATCAAAGAGAAGTATTATAAAAAGTTTACTATACCAAAGAGTGGATCTAACGTGATTACAAACTTTACTTTTACTTTTTTATTTACATTCAAATAACTACTAAAACGCACTTTATCTCACTTTTGGACGCATGTCAACAACTAATTAATTTAAGAGATAAGTAACTTCAAAGTCAAAAAATGTGTGCCGAGGTACTCGACGTTGTGTTGCCAAATAAAATAAGATTATTAGTTTTTTGGTATAAAAGAAGTTTTTTTGTAAGTTGTGTGTGTGTGTATTAGTTATACATATACATATGTGACTTTAAATGCATTACATTCGCGGGTTATATTGGCGCTGTTGTGCATTTCTCCATTGTCCTCTAATTCGTATTTAGACGAGTTTAGAGGACAATACAGGGATGTGTTAATTTGGCATGAACAATTTGCCTGTACAAGCTTTCTTTGGTTCACTGTATGTATGTATGTTCACAATCATAATTATTTTCTAAAGAGATAAAAAACAAACGGAAAAAGAAAAACACAATGAACTTCATTTTTCAAAACATGTTTTTATTATTAAGTTAAAACTTTATTTTTGAGAAAATTAATACTTAGTTGGCCCTCCTTTTGCAACAATAATAGATTGAAGACGCCGACGCATGCTTCGAACTAACACTTCTGTATCTTTTTTGGCAATTTTCTCCCGTTCATCCATCAAAGCTTGTTTAAGAACAGCATATACATACATATCTTTGACGGGATTTTAGGTATGTTTAGGATTGTTATCCTGTTGAAATAGAAATGTTTTCCACTCTAACCGTAGCTGGATGCACTCTGTACGAGGTTTTCTTTCAATATGTTTAAAAAAAGGTGCTTGTCCATCGTAGAATCAATATACATATACATACATCCCCGCACCATCACTCAACTCCATACTTTCTGAGCGGCATTTGAACCAAAAATATTGAATTTTGACTCATCACTTCATACTACAATATCCAAAAACTAGTCAAGTTCATCAATGTATTTTCTTGCAAATGCAAGCCTCTTCTCTCGATTCAGCCGGGATATTTTAGGTTTTCTGCGTGCTGTTCGTGCATTGTACCCATGGAGTACATTTCGAATGATTTGAGGATGCACGCTACAACCTGAACTGCGTAATACTTTCTTCTGTATTTCTGGTGCTGATTGCCTTGGGTTTGTCTGTATAGCTCCCAGACGCTCATCGCGTGGTGTTAACTTTTTTGGACGACCTGAACATGATTTTACCTATAACATTCCATAATTTCCATATGTTTGAATTATTGTCTGCACACTCAGTGGCGGTTTTTTAATAATTCGGCCAATTGCACGTCCGACACAAAATTAAAATTTTCCTGCAACATCATTTAAGCAATTGAATAGTTTTAAACACAAATAATTTATTACCGTTAGATTTCCCCGAAAAACACGAAAAAAACAAAACAGAGAATGTATGTAAAGTTTTTTGGTGTGATTTTCAGTGCTACTTTTGTTTCTATTTTGTTTCAACTATTTCAGCTTAATTGTATCGTTGAACATTGTATGTAAAAAATTGCGATTGCGGTTTGTTTTACACATATGTACATATGTATATCACTCCTTAAGTGCCTGTGTTCACGCCTTTGTCAGTTTTGCTCTGAAAGTATTCGATGCAGTACCCGCTGGTGGAAGCAGAGGAAGAGGGAGACCTCCACTCCGATGGAAGGACCAGGTGGAGAGGGACCTGGCTTCGCTTGGAATAACCAATTGGCGCCAAACTGCCAGAAGGAGAGATGCGTGGCGCGCTGTTTTGGACTCGGCTATAACCGCGTAAGCGGTGTCTACGCCAGTCAAGAAGAAGAAGAAGAAGATAGATGTTAGTACGGCAACAATGAAATTGCTTTTTGATATGTCGCTGCCGTCTTCAAAATGTTCAAGACGCTGGCTTCAAAGCGACATTTGTGATCAGCCGTCGCTACGTCGTGTCGTGTCGTCGTCTTTGTGTTCAGCACTTCAAATAATTGCGTCAAACACTTTAAGTGTGTTGGTGTCGTCGGCTATCGTCGGCTACACGTACGCTACACCGACCTGTTGTCGGCTCTGTTTGATGAAAATCAAAAATTTTTGATATTTCTATTTGACGGACGATAATTTGATCGTCTCCACTCAAGTGCTGAACACATAGAAGACGACAAGCGACGAGCGACATCTGTCAAATATTAAAATACACGCTTTCTTATGGGCACATATTTTTTGACAACAGCACGACTTCACGACAAAAGGGTTGAAGTCTTCGCTGTCGCCAAATTAGAAATGTTTCTAATTTTGCCGACGACAATGGCCGCTGTAGAGCTGCCACTAACATGTGAAATGTAAAATTATTCAAAGTTCTCACAAGTATGACGTCATTTTGCCAGTAGAAACGTAAAATAACTTTGATATATCATTTATAATAACAATCGATTATTTAAAACAAGCATGAGCTCCTTTGCAGGGAAGATTTCAAGCTGAGAGGACATAGAAAAGTGAAGTGAAGCGAAACGGAAAAAAAATATAAAATAAATAAATTAAATTAAATTAAATAAAAAAAAAATAAAATAAAATAAAAAAAAATAAAATAAAAAAAATAAAAATAAAATAAAATTATTTGATCGTCTCCAGGGCACTTAAGTGTGTGCTCAGAGAGCGCTCCGCGGCCAATGGGCTGCCGATTACTGGTGTAGATCCAAGGGCATCATAGGAGACACTGTGTCTAGCACGTCGAAAATAAGCGTTGAAAGTGCTACTCCAAAAGTCCGATGTAATTTGTAGTACATCATCCGATGCCTGAAAAATATTTAAAGTTGGTTAGAAATAATTTAAATATCTATATTCGTAGAACAAACCTTGTTATTTGCCTGTTGCGTTGTGCGATTTTACTTTTATTGTGTATTACTTGAATATGTGAATATTTGAATATGTATTACTTGTTGTTACTGCTACACTTTTTACACCATTTGGCGATTATCCACCAATTGGCCAATTGGCAAAGAATCGGCCGATGCCGATGCCGATTCTTTCATCAACAACTTTATTCAGTAAATTAGTATAGTAACAAAAGGAAAACAAAGACAAATAACATCAAAAAATAAGTAAACAACTCAGTTCATACGTTAATATGAAGTTGTTTATTCATTTAATTAATATTCAAAACTAAATAAATTATTATAATAAGAAATATGCTGATAGAAAAAATTAGTTATTCGCGTTTTCTCAATATATAGATTTATTCCTTTAAGAACAAATGTAGCATTAAGGCCAACAACAAGTTGTTAAACAAAACTGTTAATATTTGACATAAATCGAATCAATAAAAGAATCGGCTCAGTATCGGCCAAATATATTCGTGGATAAAAATGTAAACAAACCAATGTCAAAGTTGATTTTTTTGTATCAATTTGCATTTTGCGAAGAATTAGTTGACGAACTGTATATTGAATATTTTTTTAATTTTATGCACTTATTATACACTTACACTTCACCACATTGTTTCTGCATATTTATAACAAGTAAGGCAAGGCTAAGTTCGGCTAAATGCAACCGAACATTTGTGGGAATGGTACGATCTGGCAGCACGGTAGAAGAAGAAGAAGACGTGGAATGGTAGTAATTGAAGACGACGAGTAAGACGTGTACGACGTGCGGCAGCGGGTTTTCTTAATCAACAATTTGTTTCAATTCATATACAAATCATTTAAAATGTATTACATATAATTAATTAACATTCAAATAAATCATTATAAACATTTTCGGTAATTAAAATAAAGTGAAATACATCATTCCACAAATTTGGGGGCTCAACCGAAGAGTCAAAAGAAAAAAAAATTCGCAGTGAATTCAAAATGGCAAATCTGCAAAGTTTTGGAAAAGTTCGTGAAAATTTACGTAGAATGCGAAAGGAGATCATAATCGCTTTACATAAATTTGTTTTTGAGTGCGACGGAGATAGACGGAATAGACAACGGCTGCGCGAATTTCAAGGCTTTAATTACGACGAACACGACGACGAGTATGCGCAAAAGTCCGCATACATAGCAGCAAATTTGTCTATCGCGGAGTTGGTTTCCATTTGCAACTTGCTACAACTGAGCTGCAAAGAGGAAAATGTACAGTTGCATATCTTCCAAAATCTGCAAAAGGGGAAATTGCTTGCTGCAAACAATAACGAAGAAGACGACAATGATGACGACGACGACGATGAAGACGACGATGATGAAAATAACGACGATTGCGAAGACGAACAACGCAGAGGCGAGGAAGCAGGTGGCAACACAAACGACGTTAGAAACAGAAATTGCGGCGAATTGGCGAATAATCGAACTGGACATCAACACGATCTAATTGGAAAATCGACTAGCAGACAAGAAAGAGAAAACGAAGATTGTTTTGTATCATTTTTAAACGACGAGTATGCAGTAGAAAACGAGAGCGCAACAATGACGAGAAACAGAAGAGCACAACTACCACAGTTTTCCAGGTTCGCAATGAATTTTCGCGATGTAGAAGAAACAATACGGCAATACGACGGCACAGACAATTTACCAGTAGAAGTTTGGATCAACGAATTCGAAGAGACAGCAGCTATTATGGGATGGGATGATTTTCAAAAGTATGTTTTTGCTAAAAAATCAATTAAAGGCACAGCAAAACTATTTCTGTCGAGTGAAAGGGGTATTGTCTCATGGGAAAAGTTGAAATTCGCATTGGTAAGAGAATTTCAAACACCAACGAACAGTGCAACAATACACAAACAATTAACAGAACGAAAGATAAAGAAAGACGAAAGTGTACAAGATTATTTTTTTAAAATGAGAGAAATCGCAACACGGGGAAACGTCGAGAATAGTGCTCTCATTCAATATGTGATCGATGGTATAAGGGACTTAAATATAAACAAAAGTATTTTGTATGGCGCTAATAATATGACGGAATTTAAACAAAAACTAAAAATATACGAAATGGTGCAAGCAAAAGCAAAAGATGAAGAAAAAGAAATAGTTAAGAACAAGAAAGAAACGATAAAAACAGAAGAACACGCAATAAGTAGATTTAGAAGAACAGTGAATAATAGTGAAGCAAAAGTGGATATTCGATGTTATAATTGTGGTGTAAAAGGCCATAAGAGTATTGATTGTAAAGACAGAGAAAAAGGTGTAAAATGTTTCGGGTGTAATAACTTTGGCCATATGTCCAAAAATTGTCCAAACAAAAACGCACAAAGTGACAAACGTAATTTACAAATCGTAAAGACAAGTAAAGACATAATGATGAAAGAAGTAGGAATGGCAGATAAGAAGTGGCTAGCTTTGTTTGATACAGGCAGTAAATTTAATGTTATTACATATAAAATGTATGAATGGTTAAAGAAGCCGAAGTTAATGGAATCTAAATTCTATTTAGTGGGATTTGGACAAAAATCAAACGAGAATAAAGTGAAACCAATAGGTCATTTTGAGCAAAGTGTAGAAATAGACGATAACATTTTCAATTTAACTTTTCACGTTGTACCATCAAACAATATTGACGTTAATATTATTATTGGTGAAGAATTATACACTCAAGCTGAAGTAAGAATAAATTCAAGTGGTATTTTTGTACAAAAAGTGAATACGTTCGATATATTTGAAGATCATGCGCTGATGAAAATCGATAAGTGCGTAGAAGACATAAACGTGAACCCTCTTGCTAGTATTGCTGCAAAGCAAAAAGTGTGTGATTTAATCGATTCATACAAGCCTAACAAAACCAAAACTACGAATGTACAAATGACAATAGTGTTAAAAGACGATACACCAATTTTTTCTACACCTAGAAGACTTCCATTTAGTGAAAGACAGGTCGTTGATAAGCAAATTGAACAATGGCTTGAAGATGGAATAGTTGAAAGTTCCGAGTCTGAATTTACCAGTCCAGTGGTATTAGTAAAAAAACGCGATGGCACACCCAGGTTATGCATAGACTATCGACGCATAAACAAGGTAATAATTAAAGACAGGTTTCCATTACCGTTAATTGAGGACCAGCTCGATCGACTACAAGGTTCTAAGATATTTAGTACGATTGATTTAACGAACGGGTTTTTCCATGTCGACGTCTGTGAAGCAAGTCGCAAATATACATCATTTGTCACACATGATGGTCAGTATCAGTTTCGAAAGGTTCCCTTTGGATTATCAAACTCTCCTGGCGTCTTTCAGAGGTATGTAAATGCTGTATTTCGAGAATTAACAAAAGAAGGAATTGCACTTCCTTACATCGATGACGTTATAATCCCTGCGAGCGACGAAAAAGAAGCGCTAATAAGATTAGAAAAGGTTCTAAAATTGTGTCAAGATTATGGACTTCAAATCAACAAAAAGAAATGTCAATTTTTACAAAGACGAGTTGAATTTTTAGGCCATATAATAGAAAATAACCAAGTCACTCCATCAAATGTGAAAATACAAGCGGTAATGAAGTACCCATTACCAGCAACCATGAAACAGTTAGAGAGTTTCCTCGGTCTAGCCGGTTACTTTAGAAAGTTCATACGGAACTTTGCATTAATCGCTAAACCACTGAATGATTTGAAAAAGCAAAATACTATATTTAATATGGGGAACGAACAAATAGAATCATTTAACACATTAAAAACCCTTTTAAGTCAAAAACCAGTTTTGAATATATATAATCAGACATATGAAACCCAAGTACACACAGATGCATCCATAAATGGGTACGGCGCTGTTTTATTTCAAAAATCTCCTGACGATAGCCAATGGCATCCCGTATATTATATGAGTAAAAAGACGACGGATGCTGAGCGAAAATTTAGCAGTTACGAACTTGAAGTACTCGCTGTAATAGAGGCTCTTAAAAAGTTTAAAGTTTATTTATTGGGTCTACATTTTACCATAATAACCGACTGCAACGCGTTTGCCAAAACCATAGATAAGAAAGATTTATGCACGAGAGTAGCTAGATGGATAATGCTGCTACAAGAGTATGATTATACTATCGAACACCGTTCTGGTTCCAGTATGAAGCACGTAGATGCTTTAAGTAGATATCCTATTTTAACAATTGCTATAGATGACGTTACACTAAAGATCAAAGATGCGCAAGCGCAAGACGATGAGCTACGACTAATAAAAGAAATTCTGCAAGAAAGAGAAAGTTATGAAGACTATTTTACGAAGGGTGATATTTTATACAAATTAGTAAACGACTGCGAGTTACTGGTTATTCCCAAAAGCATGCAGAAAGAAATTATACGACGTGCTCATGAAAAAGGGCATTTCGCTTTAATAAAAACTAAAGACATCATAGCTAAAGAATTTTTTATTTCAAAGTTGAATGAGAAGATCCAGAAGTATATATCCAATTGCGTTCAATGCATCGTTGCCAATCGTAAAAGAGGAAAACAAGAAGGCGAATTGCATCCACTGCATAAAATAGATACGCCGTTGCATACATATCACATCGATCATTTAGGCCCTTTAGAATCTACGAGTAAAATGTACAAACATATATTCGCTATAGTCGACGCGTTTACCAAATTCTCTTGGTTATATCCTACCAAATCAACATCAGCAAAAGAGGTCATAAGTAAACTTAAGACGCAAAGTATCAACTTTGGTAATCCCGTTAAAATTATTTCTGATAGAGGTTCGGCATTCACGTCCGACGAATTTCAAGAATACTGCCGATCTGAAAACATAAAGCACGTTAAAATAACTACAGGTCTACCACGTGCCAACGGACAAGTTGAAAGATTAAATAGCACAATAATAGCCGTTTTAACGAAATTAAGCATTGAAGATCCAAAAAAGTGGTATCGTTATGTCGAAAGAGTACAACAGGTGCTAAATTCAACATATCATCGAAGCATAAATATGACACCGTTTGAAATGATGATTGGGACCCGAATGAGATCTAAAGAAGACCTCCACATTAAAGAACTCATCGAAGAGCAATTAGTGCAACAATTCAACCAAAACAGAGACGAAATGCGCAACGACGCGAAACAACAAATTATTAAAGTTCAAGAAGAAAACAAAAAATCATACAATCTCCGACGAAAGAAAGCTCATAATTACAAATTAAATGATATCGTTGCTATAAAACGCACACAATTGGGTAGCGGTTTGAAGTTGAAACAAAAGTTTCTAGGTCCATATCGAGTTACTAACATAAAACCGAACAACACTTACGATGTCCAAAAACTGGGTAACGGCGAAGGTCCAAAAACAACAACAACGTGTGCTGAATTTATGAAAGTTTGGCTGAACACTTATGATGACGACGATTCTACTTAATTATTCGAGGCGAATATTACGCAGGATGGCCGATATGTGGGAATGGTACGATCTGGCAGCACGGTAGAAGAAGAAGAAGACGTGGAATGGTAGTAATTGAAGACGACGAGTAAGACGTGTACGACGTGCGGCAGCGGGTTTTCTTAATCAACAATTTGTTTCAATTCATATACAAATCATTTAAAATGTATTACATATAATTAATTAACATTCAAATAAATCATTATAAACATTTTCGGTAATTAAAATAAAGTGAAATACATCATTCCACACATTTTATATTTTCGCAATTTATTGAAGAAATTTTATTAAAATAACACACAAATTTACTCATAAATTCGGCATAAAGTTTCATAAAATAACGTAAATCGTCATAACTGAACCGATTTCATTTTCACCTGCAAGGTACACTATATCCAATAAGTGCTCACCCCATTTTGCTAAGATATCTCACATATAAATCAATACATATATGCGGAATAAAGGCCACCGTATTTTTGAAAAACCTTTAATTAGGTATATGGGAGGTAGGAGACGTTATGACCCGATTTTAATAATTTTTTAAACAGAGACACACTATTAGAAGAAAACAATTAGTTGAAAAATTATAGTCCGATTTTGACCCACAGATCATATACAGTAGGGGCGTCATCATTATATCTCAATTTTTACTCAATTTATCGCTTGCACGGAAGACGGACAGACAGACATCCGGATTTCAACTTCACTCGTCATCCTGATCATTTGTATATATATATAACCCCATATCTAACTCTTTTATTTCTTGGTGACACAAACAACCGTTATGTGAACAAAACTATAATACTCTCTTAGCAACTTTAGTTGTGAGAGTATAAAAAGAAGGATTATACCCCAAATACATAAACCATAATGGTGTTATGACTAATGCATAATCTTTCGGTTTTACCTTTTCTTTGATAACCCAATGTGATGCCCCGACCAGGGTTATTTTTTTGAAGCGCAGTCGAAGGCCGCCAATGCGGATGTAGTTCTAACCGGAAAATAAATAATGTCAAAGAGGGTATATCAGTCTCCTCAACTCTTCATTTTCTATAACGGATTTACAACTACTATTGAATCAAAGTACCTTTTCTTTTTCAGACCGTTTTACTCTTTTTTCATACTTTGCCATTCAAATAGAGTTTTTGCAAATGATTATACGTGAGTTTTTAAATGTGAATATTCGTAACTTTTTCCAAGTGATTTCCGAGTTGTTTAATATATATTTCTTAAAACTATCTCTTTTTTTTAAAACGAGTGGAAGTTTAACAGGTATGTTATTATAGAATTTAATTGTTCAAAATGGTACGGAAGTCTTTTAAATAGACTGTAACGAGCCATCGACCAGCCGTGACGTAGTTAGGAAAAGTAACGTTTTGATTGCTTCGGAGGTTAAAGGGACGTGGAATACCGGAAAGATATTCCACACATTTGATACACGCGAAAAATGTATTGCTTTTGCTGAGGAGCAGGGATTGATTCCGAATAGGAAGTTATGTCGTGTGCACAAGACTACAAGACTACGGTGGGAATGGCGGCCCTGGCAAAAGAGTGCAAATTGATGAAAGTAAATTCGGAATTACAACAAAGATAATAATAAATATATTATTGATTACTTTATATAAGTACTTATTTTTGTTTTCTATTTTAGGAAGGAGAGTTGAAGGCCACTGGGTATTGGGAATAGTAGAGGACGGTAGCGATGATTTACGATTGGAAGTATGTCCGCACAACGTACGGTTCATACCTTTAATTCAAAAGCATGTCGCAATAATATGTACCGACTGCTGGAAGGCGTACGACTGCTTAATAAGTCACGGGTATGAGCACCGTCGTGTTAATCAGAGCGTTTCGAACAATCCATTTGTAGCCGATAATGGACCCCATACATAGCGCATTGAGTCCCAGTGGTGGGTCATCAAACGTTTTTTTATAAAAGATAACTATAACAATCCTGAAGATTTTGCATATTTGATAATAGAGTATATGTGGAGGAAAACCATAGCTAATAAACATGAAGATCCGTTTATAAAACTGATTGATGCAATAAAATAAACTTATATTACATAGAGTGAATATCATAAACTTTCTTTATATTATTTTTATACAATCTTTTTAGAGGCCAATACTTATTACTTGTCAAGCTGCAACCCTTTTTGTTATTGTTGAAATAAAGAGAATTGTGTAAAATATTAAATATTTATTTACGGATATTTTCGTGATAATTTTTACAAAATAAATATGCAGAAACAATGTGGTGAGTCAATATATATCGTAAAAACTCAAGATAAAAGTTGTACATATATATTCTTAATCTAGAGAACCTCTTCTTTCCAACCATGCTCACTTTATCCCCGAAAGCCTGGGATAGTATACTAAAGTTTCCCCGCGTGGACGATGACAACATCCGATGAGGCGACTCTAGGGGTTTCCGAGAATGGTTTTGCCCAAGATTTATGGTCCTCTGAACATTGGCAAAGGCGAATGCCGCAGACGATGGAACGATGAGCTGTACGATTTATACGACGACACTGACATAGTTTAACGAATAAAAAGACAGCGGCTACTCTGGCTAGGTCATGTTGTGTGGACCTGGATGAAAACACTGCAGCTCTGAATGTGTTTGATGCAGTACCCGAAAACAGAAACAACGAAAACGAAAGCAACGCTTTTGGTGCGAACAATTTTATAAAGATTTTTACTGAATTCTCATATGCCTTTAAGGGATGTTTTATTTAAATTTTTATTTAAAAATTTCGAAAACTCAGCCGTTGGTATTCATCTCCAAATGATGTGTCCAAACAAGACTCTTGCCGTGGACATTATAACTCATTATTAAAATCAATAAACCAAAAATATTTTGTCAGTAAATGGATAAATCTAATTATGATCGAAAGAAAAAATTGATATTAAAATTTAAATTTTTGACAGATTTTTAACAAAAAAAAACTAGAATTTTCGGCATATTTTGGCTGAAAAAAATAGTTGTAATAAAAAAATATATACATAAATATATAATCCTAGGTTCATTAACTAGATAATGTTATTGCAAAGAATTGTGAAAAATTTGAACAAAATCGTTTCATAAATTTTCGAAATATCGTGTCGCGCCATTATGCGTACACAACCTTCCACTGCAAAAATCAAGAAAGAATGTGATCGGTCTGCGTACCACACAATACACTTTGCTACCCGTCGCAACGACGAGCAGAATTGCAACATTTAAATTTTGTTCATACTTCTATACAGACCTAAAATTTGGTGTGCAAACCAGGCTTTATACGATGCATGTAGTACAGGCAAGTCTCCAAGTGTATTTGCCACTTAAGCCAAACCCAGTAAAAAATCCGATCATCCAAAGATTAATCTTAGAACGCTCCTTTGCGAGTAATGGATTACAATGCTCCGAGGCCAATTACTCCTTATTAACATAGCATGTTCTTACGAGGGATCACTCCTTTTGAACTCTTAATGGAGGACAAACCGAGCATAAGATATATTAATTCACTTAACAAAATTAGTTATAATAATTCAAAATAATGTTAATAGTTGGTAAATGGTAGAGGTAATTTTAATATTTACGTTGAATTGAAAGTTGGAGTAGATTTTAGTGAATAGGTCTTTCGGTTTCGATTGTAAAGTCCCCACATGATGTAAAGTTTTCTTTAACGGATTCTGGAAAATATGAAAAAAGATAAATAACATATATTAGTTATTTAAACGAAATATAAAAAAAATCAGATCTTACCGAAAAACAATAGTTTTTGTTTTTAATTAGCTTTCATATCTGGAGGCTTTGATGGACTTGAGAATAAATATACACAAATTTTTTATAAATAATTACATATATTTATACTGTAATTTATCACTTTTTACCCGCATAATAATTTTATACAAATATTCGCGACACTTGATTCACGTTGACGCATCGATTGCAAAATTCAAACTAATTTAAATTGACAAAATACGCTTTTTATAGAACATAAAAGAATTTCACAATATTTAACAGTTATGATCAGCCTTTACGCTTTATCCTCTATTCTTATATAGCTCATTTATTCCTCCAAAATGTATCAAAGAGCGAGGAAAAAAACGATTTTTGTAAAAACTAACGAAAATGCCTTTATTGCTCACTTAATGCTCGAAATGGATGAACAAATCATTACTCCTTCTTTACTCGATTTTGGTATTAATCCAAAGATTTTTTACAGGGAATATTTATATATGTATATATATTACTAGATATATCTTATAATAAAACTGTAAAATCATTAAAAACTAAACCTTTGCTATAGAAATTTCATGTCAAAGTTGATTTTTTGTATCAATTTGCATTTTGCAAAGAATTAGTTGACAAACTGTATGTGTACTATATACATATGATTATATTGTGTAAGACTGAGTATACGAAATTCAATAGCTAATATCCCAAAATCATTTTTGTTGGATTTTTTTTTATTTCTTTTTATTCTTTTAATACAAAAGTTACAATTTCCATTTGTTTATAAATATTTTGTAATTTATTTTAAACTAATATTAAGATTTAAAATAATATAAAATTTAAATAATATTAAATTTATATAATATTTACAAATTTACATATTTTACTTAATTACATATTTGCATTTAAAATAAAATATAATTAAGAGTGACTAAGTATTCTAATAATTTCAGCCAATGGGGAAGGCACTTAGCGGTTTCTGAAAACTACTGAGGGAAAACTTTTTCTGTTTTTTCTTTTAAACGGACAACGAACATTGAGATAGTGCGCATATTTACTGAAGAGCTTGACGTACCACATCCTTTGCAGTCGACACTTCGACTTCGAAGGCCCTATCATCAGGATTGACAAGCCGTAAATCGGAGACCTCCTTATAGTTTTTGGCTTTGATAAGAGCCTCCGAATAAAGGGACAAATCGCTTTGTGTCTTCTACATTGCCTTTTTGCACTTTTCGCAATGAAGCTCCCACAGAATTTTCTAGTGTATACCATAGTTAGTAATATCGCTTGATTTGGACGTCAGCTGTGTCACCCTCCTCTGCAAAATTTTCGCCAGAGATATTTAACTCGGTGGCTAATTGCACTAATTCCTGCTCGTTTTTCTGCAACTCAAGATGACGATCTTCATGGCCTACATTCCAATCTAAATTAACATCGTAATCATCCACACAATTGCTATTCTTTTTTTCAAAATTATGCCTTTACTTTGTGTTCAGCACTTAATAAATAAATTTTGGCTTAAGGCCATTTTAAGCGACTTAATTGCTAAGGACCTGAGTCGCACGCTTAACGGGCATTTTCTCAAAAAACGCTGGGGTATATATGGGGCTCGGATAATTTTGGACAAATTTTCAAATTGGTATTCGCTAGATGTATAGAGTACAGTTTTTTATTACATTAAAGCTGGCTATTCCATCAGGAGTTGAAATATCATATTCCATTAATGGGTTTCTTCCGGATATTATAAGATGGAATCTTCTTCTTAACTGGCGTAGAAACCGCTTACGCGGTTATAGCCGAGTCCACAACAGTGCGCCACGCATCTCTCCTTTTGGCGGTTTGGCGCCAATTGGTAATACCAAGTGAAGACAGGTCCTTCTCCACCTGGTCCTTCCACCGGAGTGGAGGTCTCCCTCTTCCTCGGCTTCCACCAGCGGGTACTGCATCGAAAACTTTCAGAGCTGGGGCACTTTCATCCATTCGAACAACATGACCCAGCCAGCGTAGCCGCTGTCTTTTTATTCGCTGGACTATGTCTATGTCGTCGAACAACACATACAGCTCATCATTCCATCTTCTGCGGTATTCGCCGTTGCCAATGTTTAAGGGACCGTAAATCTTCCGCAAAACCTTTCTCTCGAAAACTCCTAGTGCCGTCTCATCGGATGTTGACACCGTCCACGCTTCTGCACCATAAAGTAGGACGGGAATGATGAGGGACTTGTAGAGTTTAGTTTTTGTTCGTCGAGAGAGGACTTTACTTTTCAATTGCCTACTCAGTCCATAGTAGCACCTGTTGGCAAGAGTGATTCTGCGTTGGATTTCAAGGCTGACATTATTATCGGTGTTAATGTTGGTTCCTAGGTATACGAAATTATCTACAACTTCAAAGTTATGACTGTCAACAGTGACGTGGGAGCCAAGACGCGAATGCGCTGACTGTTTGTTTGATGACAGGAGATATTTCGTCTTGTCCTCGTTCACCACCAGACCCATTCGCTTCGCTTCCTTATCCAGGCGGGAAAAAGCAGAACTAACGGCGCGGGTGTTGTTTCCGATGATATCAATATCATCGGCGTACGCCAGGAGCTGTACACTCTTGTAGAAGATTGTACCTTCTCTATTTAGCTCTGCAGCTCTTATAATTTTCTCCAGCATCAAGTTAAAGAAGTCGCACGATAGCGAGTCACCTTGTCTGAAACCTCGTTTGGTATCGAACGGCTCGGAGAGGTCCTTCCCGATCCTGACGGAGCTTTTGGTGTTGCTCAACGTCAACTTACACAGCCGTATTAGTTTTGCGGGGATACCAAATTCAGACATCGCGGCATAAAGGCAGCTCCTTTTCGTGCTGTCGAAAGCAGCTTTAAAGTCGACAAATAGATGGTGTGTGTCGATCCTTTTTTCACGGGTCTTCTCCAAGATTTGGCGCATGGTGAATATCTGGTCAGTTGTTGATTTTCCAGGTCTAAAGCCACACTGATAAGGTCCAATCAGTTTGTTGACGGTGGGCTTTAGTCTTTCACACAGTACGCTCGATAGAACCTTATAAGCGATGTTAAGGAGGCTTATCCCACGATAGTTGGCGCAGATTGTGGGGTCTCCCTTTTTGTGGATTGGGCAGAGTACACTGAGATTCCAATCGTCGGGCATGCTTTCTTCCGACCATATTTCGCAAAGAAGCTGATGCATGCACCTTATCAGCTCTTCGCCGCCGTATTTGAATAGCTCGGCCGGCAATCCATCGGCCCCCGCCGCCTTGTTGTTCTTCAAGCGGGTAATTGCTATTCTAATTTCTTCACGGTCGGGCAATGGAACATCTGTTCCATCGTCGTCGATTGGGGAATCGGGTTCGCCATCTCCTGGTGTTGTACTTTCACTGCCATTCAGCAGGCTGGAGAAGTGTTCCCTCCACAAACACAGTATACTCTGGTCATCAACCACTAGATCACCGCTGGGGGTCCTACAGGAGTGTGCTCCGGTCTTGAAACCTTCAGTTAGTCGCCGGATCTTTTCGTAAAATTTTCGAGCATTACCCCTGTCGGCCAGCTTGTCAAGCTCTTCATACTCACGCATTTCTGCCTCTTTCTTTCTTTTTCTGCAAATGCGTCTCGCTTCCCTCTTCAGCTCTCGGTATCTTTCCCATCCCGCTCGTGTTGCGGTCGATCGCAACATTGCGAGGTAGGCAGTCTGTTTTCTCTCCACTGCGAGACGACAATCCTCATCATACCAGCTGTTTTTTTGGCTTTTCCGAAAGCCAATGGTTTCGGTTGCAGCTGTACGTAAGGAGTTTGATATGCCGTCCCACAGCTCCCTTATACCGAGATGCTGATGAGTGCTCTCAGAGAGCAGGAGTGCAAGTCGAGTAGAAAATCGTTCGGCTGTCGGTTGTGATTGCAGCTTCTCGATGTCGAACCTTCCTTGTGTTTGTTGACGTGTGCGCTTTTCTACACAGAGGCGGGTGCGTATCTTAGCTGCTACAAGATAGTGGTCCGAGTCGATGTTGGGACCACGAAGCGTACGCACATCAAAAACACTGGAGACATGTCGTCCATCTATCACAACATGATCGATCTGGTTGCGAGTGATTCGATCCGGGGACAGCCAAGTAGCTTGATGGATTTTCTTATGCTGGAATCTAGTGCTACAGATGACCATATTTCGGGCCCCGGCGAAGTCGATCAGCCTCAGACCGTTTGGTGATGTTTCGTCATGGAGGCTGAATTTTCCGACTGTTGTGCCAAAGACACCTTCTTTACCCACCCTAGCGTTGAAATCGCCAAGCACGATTTTGACATCGTGGCGGGGGCAGCGCTCATAGGTACGTTCTAGGCGCTCATAGAAGGTATCTTTGGTCACATCGTCCTTCTCTTCCGTCGGGGCGTGGGCGCAAATCAGCGATATGTTGAAGAACCTCGCTTTGATGCGGATTGTGGCTAGACGTTCATCCACCGGAGTGAATGCCAGGACTCGACGACGGAGTCTCTCTCCCACCACGAATCCCACACCGAATTTGCGCTCCTTTATATGGCCGCTGTAGTAGATGTCACAAGGACCCACCTTCTTCCGTCCTTGTCCCGTCCATCGCATTTCTTGGATTGCGGTGATGTCAGCCTTTACTCTTACGAGGACATCAACCAGCTGGGCAGAGGCACCTTCCCAATTAAGGGTCCGGACATTCCAGGTGCATGCCCTTAAATCATAGTCCTTTATACGTTTGCCGTGGTCGTCATCAAAAGGGGGGTTTCTCATCCGAGGCCTGTGTTTCCTATTCACTGGTTATTCGTTTTTATGTGGTGGGTCCCAAGCCCTACGCACAACCGCATAAGCGGGATTCGCCTTCTCACTTTAGCTCGCTTCCAGACGGATGTCTGTTGGCTACCCAGAGGATACTTGGTCTAAGACCGGAAGTTGTGAGCTGCTTGAGCCACATGTAAAAGAATCGTTCCTGGCCACTCCCAAGTGAATGGCAGTCAGAAACTTTCCTCACTTACGTGAACTTCTACATATGACTCCATCCTCCATAAGATGGAATAGTCATAAAAAAATAAAGTAACCTAAATAAGTTAACCTTCGTGCACATAAAAAGGGTTTTCCTCGGAAATTTCAAACAAATTAAAAATGGAACATTGAATCTGAGCCCCTTCCCATGAAAAAGAAACACTTATTACCTATTTGTATGTCGTGATGGTCATTCCCATAATCTACAAGCCCATCTATTCCATTCCCTATTATAAGTTAAGTCGGTCTTCAGAACTATTTCTTAAAACAAAATTACACAATTGCGCTCTAAAACAGCTTGAAGAACTATCTGCAACTATTGCACGATCTTCCAATCCTTTATACATATTTTGTTTCTATTTTTTTTACCTCCCTCTGTAACTTTTCAATCTTTTTATTTAATTTCAGCGCATTACTTTGATAATAGCACGTCGACCTAGCAAATCGAGGGTCCTAATCCTAACCTCCTATCTTCTAAAATTGAACACTGTGCAAATTCTTTTAAATCGATATCGTCCTCTTCCGTTCCTACTTTTTGACGACTATAACTTTTGGTGATGGGTGGGCACACCCAATAAGTGTCAGCACTTGATGGGCTACGATGGTGGCTCTAATCTAAAATAAAGCCCCTGGTAAAAAATTATACATAGTCACATATTGTGACTCACAATGGTTCTGGCAGATATACATACATATAAGGCCTCGGCTACGGCGGTTCGTCGTAGCCTATTTATAAAAATATAATTTAGAAAAACTAAAAACCACTCTGTTAAACCACATCAAACTAAAAAATTAAAAATAATTCTTAACATATCGCTCATTTACTTGAATAGTGACACAACTCAAAAAAGTCAATTTTTCAGGAGAGCGGTTTAAAGTTTTCAATTCTCTCTAATTTAGCAAATATAGAAAACTGCCATCAATTTCTTGACAAATCTAGTGGCCTGTAATATATTAAATACAATGTTGAGCAGAAATGGACCAAATAGAGTGTACTAATGCTTTTTCGTGGGCATAAATGTGACCCATTTTGAATTATGTCGGTATTTGTGACAAATATAAATCAATTTCGCCGTCATAAGTCAAATGTGTCGTTTTTGCTGAAAAAAAGCAATATGAAAAATTTAATTAATTTTCACCAATATCGTTCCAACACAAATTATGTCGTTCTTTCCGAAAAGAAAACCAACTTCACCCTATGACAATATGTGTTGTTACACAAAATATGTCGTTGTTTCGTAAAAAAAGTATAATTAATTCTGGCACAACTGAGAAGTGTCGTTATTGTGGTTAAAAAATATTGCAACATATCAAGTTTAATAACGGCACATTCTTATTTCACCGCTTATTTTTCTGCCAATCGGAATGAAATTTTTATACAATATGGACGATGAAATTGCGCACATTTCTGCATACTCAACTCAAAAATCGTATTTTTTGAGTTGTGACACTATTCAAGTAAATGAGCGATATGCTGACAAAAATCATAAAAAACTTAACCTATGTTATAGAAATTTAATGACAAAGTTAATTTTTTGTATCAATTTGCATTTTGCAAAGAATTAGTACAAACTGTATATGTTATCACACATTTTGTTATGTGCGTCTTTTCATTTTAAATTCCCCGCTATATAAGTATGCACAGCTTTTCTATAAAAGTATACTGTTCTTAAGGATATGTATTTGAGTTGCATACTTTTAAGCGCATCGTATTATAGAGTTCTCCAATTTTCAAGTTACAAGTACAGTAATCTCCATCTTAACATGCAAGACATTTGAGACACTTCAGCGGGAAGTGCTTCGAAGTACTTACCAAGCTTTATCTCAAATACTTTGTTCTAATATTTTTTCTTTTAGAATGAAAGTCACATTTACATATTTCTTATTAATAACAAAAATAACATTTTAATAACAATAAATATTAAGAAAAAAACATTACAAAACTATGTATGTATGTATATACCAGGGCTGCTATATATATTTCTGGCCTAATAATGAAAATAGGAATATTTATCAACGAAAATGGTTTTATTGTTTTTCAAAATATTCTCCATCAAGATTTATACACTTTTGCATGCGCTCAAACCAATTTTCGAAGCACTTTTTTGAGCGATTGTCAAATTGTGCGGGATCCAACGAGAACAAACCTTTTTTACGACCAGGTGTTCATGCAATATCGAATGTATGCTGGTGGGAGAAATGCATAGGCATGCCTCTATCTGAAGGTTTGTTACATGACGGTTTTGCATTATCAGTTCACGTACGGCATCGATGTTTTCTGGCACAACGGCTGTTTTTGGACGACCTTCACGGAATTCGTCTTTGAGCGAGCGTCGGCCACGATTGAATTCGTTGTACGTCGTAGAATGGTGCTTCATAGCCATACAAAGATTTTAGTTCATCGATGCATTCTTGTCGCGATAATCCACGTCGAAAGTTGTGAAAAATGATCGCACGAAAATGTTCACGAGTTAATTCCATTTTTTGGCCGAGATGAATTTTTTAATTCCCTATAAATAAAACAATTCACGATTAAATGACAATGTTCTGAGTGATGTTATGCTAAAAAATGTCAAACTTTCCAATGGAAATGTCAGATTGCACCTGGCAACACTTAGTGTTGCCCAAAGTGTATTTAACAAAGTGAACTAAGTATATGACATTTGATTTTTTTACCCGTGTTTGACATGTATGCTTTCATTTATTTAACCCTTCCATTTACCCAAATATTCAAATTTTGAAAAATTTAAAATTTTGAAATTCAAAATAAAATAAAATTCAAACAAGAAACAAGACCATCCAACACCGCTACATTTTAAATATCGGCTTCGAAAATATATGTTTGGTATATATATTTAAATTATCCTTTATATTATAGTTATTTATTTAAATTGGTTTTTTTTTAGCACGGAACACCGAAAATTTAATTTTAAGGAAGATACAAAATGGCTGACTCTAGATCCGGAGCCGGAATATTTTTTAGAATATAAGAAGAAGATGAGATGAGACGAAGAACACTTTTTAAGTAACGAGCTTGACTATATTAGTAATCAAAATTTAAGTAGTTCAAGTTTGGGTTCATTTTATGAAGTTGGGCTGGAATATTTGGGTGGATTCTTAATACACAAATTAAATTTACAGGATAGGATTTCAACTGATAGTACATGGACATGGGTAGACCAGCGAGGGGGGACAGGACTTTAAAAACCGAACCAAAATTTTTTAGACCAGTTAAAACTTTTAGAAGACGTGTTCATAAATGTAAACAGCGACAAAATTAGCAGTGACAGAAATTTGAAGACATACTTTTGGATAAATGTAAAGATATTGCCCTTGAGGACAATATCAAGAAATTGTTTTTTAGGTGCAGGGTACATTTTCGAATCAAACATTTGAACAAAAATTTGAAAAATAAACAATTGCATCAAAAACATCTCAACAGCAAATGTTTTATTCACTTACATGAGAATGCACTATTAGAAACGAAACTATTCATTTAATGTTTGATGTATATGATCTTTGCTTTTTTGCGGTTAAATATCCCATAATTTGGCGGTGTACTTATAACCACTTATTGTAACTGTATACATAAATATAAAATAGTGGAATTATTTGTAAAATAAATATGAATTCATTATAACGTTGAGAACGAATATATTGGCTGTTTCTATTTCGATTACGTTTCATATAACTTCATATTCATATTGTTCCAAAAAATAGTATTATTCAAGTTCAAAAAAAAAAAAAAAACAACAAGGGTTAATGTAAACAAATACATGAATTGTTTACTATTTTATTGTCTAAAACGGGTATGTCATATACTTAGTTCACTTTGTTGAATACACTTTGGTGTTGCCTAGGTCAGAACTATATATATAGCAGCCCTCGTATATAATATACATGCTTCCAGCAAACGTCATGGCTTTCAATATATGACAATTAGTTCGTGTGATCAACTTGAAAGCAAGCGGAAGCTCTAGTGCCGTTCTTCCAACTTCTTCGAGGATTACCCCAATTCCAGTAGTTATTTTGAGATCGTATTGTTGCCAAAATTAATGATATCAGGAACGTTTTCTTAGTTCCGCTGGGCGCATCAAGAAAAAATTGTCCACTGTTTCCATCATTGACAGCCTTCAATCATTTATCATAGGCACTCACGCTTTCCGACAAATCCGAACTGTTTTTATTTTTGATAGATTGATTAGAAAACAAGTAATGAAAGTCTAAGTTCGGGAACAACCGAACATTTTATACTCTCGTAATTTATTGATGTAATTTTATAAAGATAACACACATTTTGACCCATATATTCGGCATAAAGTTCAATAGAATAACGAAAATCATCATAAGTAGTATATGGGGACTGAGGTAATTCCTGAACCCATTTCAATCGTTTTCACAACCAAGATACAATAGGCGTATTTTATTTGACCAGCAAATTAAGCTATTAGCTTATTTTGTATGGATGACTTAGCCAACATAATTATGTTGGCTTGTCATAAGCAATCATAATCGAACTTTATCCGTATTTATTTTGACAATCCCGGATACCGGAGGATAATGATTGTAGATTCCTTAAAAGATCTGAATATTGTTGAATAGCGATAAACAAAAGGAAATTTGATTTATAAATTCAACTTTTTTTTAAATATATTACAGTGGAATTTCTCTAACTCGAATCGCCATAATCCGCAAAAAACTTGAGTTATAGAAATTTTCATTAAAACATGAATTTTTCAAAAAGGTGTTAAATATAGATTTACCCACAGTTTTAGTTATTTACATATGTACTTCGCAAAAAGTTTTATTTAATTACATTTTCTATAATTTTGTTTGTTGCTCTTGACGTGTCTATCTTATGCCTTTGTTACACGATTTATGAAATCTATAAGTGTAATATCATTTCTCTTGTTCACCTCCATACGAATATAGTGACTCCTTTAAAAATTTCCCTCGATAGTAGAATTTTAAATTAGGTATTATGCCCTGGTCGAAAAGTACGATTTATGGAAGGAAATTTGTATGAAATTTAATTTCTAAACGCTATTGACAAATTCAAAAGTTCGAGTGATAGAGATCTTCGAGTTATGGAAGTTCCACTGTATATTTTAGCTGAGAGTTCGGGCCCGCATTGCCAACACAATTCGTTTTTAAGCGAAGATATGAAATAAGCTAAATGCGTTTTATTTGTCCGTGATTTAGCTATTAGCTTGTGGCGGTCAAATAAAACACGCCTAATAATTCGAAGACTATACGCTCACTTAATTTTATATTACCTATAATTAGGTATGTATATGGTATTTGGGGAATATTATGACCCGATTTTAACCATGGTATAGAGACAAACTGTTATAGGAAAAAAATTCATCAATTACATTAAAATTTCTAGAGAGATTTACCCTTAGGCACTGAGTTCATCATGTTCGATATCAGGGCCTTGAAAAGTAATGGTCCGCTTTTGAAAATTTTTCCACAAGTGATATCACAGCTCAAATACAGTATTTGTGTAAAGTTTTATTCCGCTATCTTCATTGGTTCCTAATGTATGTATTATAAAGTAAACGAATCAGAAGAATTCAAAATTGAGTTAAATGGTTATCCGATTTCTTTCATTTTTGGATCGTATAAGGAAATGGCTAAAAGAAATGTGCCCTTTCCTAATACCGTCCTTTGTGGCAAATTTTACTTTCATAACTTTATTTATGGCTTAGTTATGACACTTGATGTGTTTTCGGTTATCGCCATTTTGTGGGCGTGCCAGTGGACCGATTTTACCCATCATCGAAAGAAACCTGCTCAGGGTGCCAAGGAATATGTGTTCCAAGTTTCATTAAGATATCTAAATTTTTACTCAAGTTAGCTTGCACTGACAGACGGACGGACGGATTTCAACTTCACTGATCATTTAAATATACATATATGTACATATATAACCCCATATCTAACTCTTTTATTTCTGGGTGATACAATCAACCGTTATGTGAACAAAACTATAATACTCTGTGCAACATGTTGCAAGAGTATAAAAAATCGATTTCGGAAACCAAAAAGAAACGTGTATATATGTATATATATATTGTCCATATATATATGGGCTCTGGTAGCTTCCCAGTAAAAAATCTTTGGATTAATGCCAAAATCGAGTAATAAAGGAGTAATGACTTGTTCATCCATTTCGAGCATTAAGTGAGCAATAAAGTAATTTTCGTTGGTTTTTACAAAAATCGTTTGTTTCCCCGCTTTTTGATACATTTTGGAAGAATAAACGATGTTTATGAAAAAAAGATAAGGCGTAACGCCTATCATAACGGTTAATTGTTGTGAAATTCTTTTATGTTCTATAAAAGCGTATTTTGTCAATTTAAATTAGTTTGAATTTTGCAATCAACGCGTGAATGTGAATCAAGTGTCGCGAATATATGTAAAAAGTTATTATACGGTTAAAAACTTATTAATTATGGTATAAATGTCTGTAATAATTTATAAAAAATGTGTGAATATATTTATTCTTAAACAATTAGTGAAAAAAAAAAATTGAAAAATAGTCTACCAGTAATCGAGATGCTTCTTATGAAGAGGCGTAGAACCAAATGAAATTGTGCTAGTATGCCATTTGTATAATCAGAGTGAAATATATAGTGAAATTATAATAATTGTGCATAAAAAAATTGCATTTATAATAAATGCTGTAATGAGTTACTCGAAATTCTAAAAACTGTTGGAGAAGTTCCACCATCTAAAGAAACACTGCAAAAAATTGAGTATATTGGTCCATCAAAGCCTCCAGACGTAAGAGCTTTCATTAGCAGAAGAGCTGATTAAAAACAAAAACTTTTATTTTTCGTTAAGATCTGAGTTCTTTATATTTCGTTTCATATTCTGCAGAATCCATTAAAGAAAATTTTACATCACGTGGGGACTTTAAAATCGAAACCGTGAGATTCACTAAAATCTGCTCCTACTTTCAACGCTTCATAAATATTAAAATTACGTCTACCATTTACCCACTATTAACATTATTTTGAATTATCATAACTATTTTTGTTAAGTGAATTAGTAATTCTTATAAGTTAAAAATAAAAAAAAATTAATAAAAATTTTCAACTATTTACAACACTGTTTATATTTTTGAGTGTCGGATTTCTGCTCTTTTTCGTGCTCTTTCTGGAGACAAAGAATATTCTCCCTCTTCTCACGTTTCGGGGGTCAAAAAGAGCTCAAAAGAATGCTAGGTTTGCCCTCCATTTGGAGTTTAAAAACAGTGATCCCTCGTAAGGACATGCTATGTTAAAAAGGAGTAATAAATGCATGGGCCTCTGAGCAATGTGGAGTAATCCACGGCTCGCAAAGGAGCGATCCTAAGATTAATCTTTGAATGATCGGATTTTTTACTGGGTTTATCTTCATATGAGGGCTAAACTCTGTGGAAGATGCGGCAGCTCTTTTTAATGTTATACAATAGCCATTCCGTAACCAATAAAGCGGAGTGCCTCGGTTCGTTATCCTGAACGAGGCAGTAACCACGATTTAAGTTAAGTTTATGTGGTTACATGTCCAAAATATTCCATGTGGCTATCGTTAAAGAGTTGGAGGAAGCTGATATTGCAAAGTCCACCTTGAAACTGTACAGAACTTCTTGCACTCACTCGATTTTAGAATATATACATCACGTAACAAGCCGCACATATCAAAGAGAAGTATTATAAAAAGTTTACTATACCAAAGAGTGGATCTAACGTGATTACAAACTTTACTTTTACTTTTTTATTTACATTCAAATAACTACTAAAACGCACTTTATCTCACTTTTGGACGCATGTCAACAACTAATTAATTTAAGAGATAAGTAACTTCAAAGTCAAAAAATGTGTGCCGAGGTACTCGACGTTGTGTTGCCAAATAAAATAAGATTATTAGTTTTTTGGTATAAAAGAAGTTTTTTTGTAAGTTGTGTGTGTGTGTATTAGTTATACATATACATATGTGACTTTAAATGCATTACATTCGCGGGTTATATTGGCGCTGTTGTGCATTTCTCCATTGTCCTCTAATTCGTATTTAGACGAGTTTAGAGGACAATACAGGGATGTGTTAATTTGGCATGAACAATTTGCCTGTACAAGCTTTCTTTGGTTCACTGTATGTATGTATGTTCACAATCATAATTATTTTCTAAAGAGATAAAAAACAAACGGAAAAAGAAAAACACAATGAACTTCATTTTTCAAAACATGTTTTTATTATTAAGTTAAAACTTTATTTTTGAGAAAATTAATACTTAGTTGGCCCTCCTTTTGCAACAATAATAGATTGAAGACGCCGACGCATGCTTCGAACTAACACTTCTGTATCTTTTTTGGCAATTTTCTCCCGTTCATCCATCAAAGCTTGTTTAAGAACAGCATATACATACATATCTTTGACGGGATTTTAGGTATGTTTAGGATTGTTATCCTGTTGAAATAGAAATGTTTTCCACTCTAACCGTAGCTGGATGCACTCTGTACGAGGTTTTCTTTCAATATGTTTAAAAAAAGGTGCTTGTCCATCGTAGAATCAATATACATATACATACATCCCCGCACCATCACTCAACTCCATACTTTCTGAGCGGCATTTGAACCAAAAATATTGAATTTTGACTCATCACTTCATACTACAATATCCAAAAACTAGTCAAGTTCATCAATGTATTTTCTTGCAAATGCAAGCCTCTTCTCTCGATTCAGCCGGGATATTTTAGGTTTTCTGCGTGCTGTTCGTGCATTGTACCCATGGAGTACATTTCGAATGATTTGAGGATGCACGCTACAACCTGAACTGCGTAATACTTTCTTCTGTATTTCTGGTGCTGATTGCCTTGGGTTTGTCTGTATAGCTCCCAGACGCTCATCGCGTGGTGTTAACTTTTTTGGACGACCTGAACATGATTTTACCTATAACATTCCATAATTTCCATATGTTTGAATTATTGTCTGCACACTCAGTGGCGGTTTTTTAATAATTCGGCCAATTGCACGTCCGACACAAAATTAAAATTTTCCTGCAACATCATTTAAGCAATTGAATAGTTTTAAACACAAATAATTTATTACCGTTAGATTTCCCCGAAAAACACGAAAAAAACAAAACAGAGAATGTATGTAAAGTTTTTTGGTGTGATTTTCAGTGCTACTTTTGTTTCTATTTTGTTTCAACTATTTCAGCTTAATTGTATCGTTGAACATTGTATGTAAAAAATTGCGATTGCGGTTTGTTTTACACATATGTACATATGTATATCACTCCTTAAGTGCCTGTGTTCACGCCTTTGTCAGTTTTGCCTCCATTCGAGAGCATGCTGTAATGTTATCATTCATTTGTTGTTCCAACACTTTGGACTAGTCCTACAGCATCTATAAATGCACACACGTGCCACATGTGGGTATTTTCATTTTCCAAGTACATATATTTTTATTTTTAAATTGGTTATTGTGCTCCATGGTATTGCTGCATTGAAATAAGCCGTTTTATACTTAACTTGATAGCTAAATATTTTCGTATTGTCTGCCTGTCCGCTGGTATCCTTTTTTCCAATATTACTTTCTATATCATTGGTATTTTCTTACCCTTCCCTTCATACAAATTGTCGCTTTCTTAGAAAAGATGCTTTTATCATTCAAAGTATTCAAAGCATTCACGTGCGAATATGTCGGAAGGTTTGGTATGCATGTGCATACAAATGTATGTATGTACATATATCTGTGCTAACTTCCTTTTCGTGTTCTTCTTCTTCTTAAATCGTATTTAAATGCGGCGCAAGTCTTACACTTTGATTGTGTTGTAATTCCGTTGTGTACCCTGTGTACTTTGTTTGCCGCAACAACATTCCCACCCCGTTGGGGTATGATAACATTTCGATATTTGCCTATTATTGCAATTTGTTTGTGGAATCATAAAAATAGAAAGTTACAAATATTTGTTCATCACACGTCTTCACAAATCAATTTGACTCTTCAGCTGCCTCCTTCTACATCCTCACTTCCTCTGCATAGTTCTTTAGCTGGGCTTATGTACTGTTTTTTTTCCTCCTCGTAACTTGCACACGCTTTGACGATTGTGTGTTTTGAATAGACAAATGCGACGCTTATTTTCAATGCTTTGATTGTGATTCCTTTTGATTTCGAAGCACTGCAGTGATCGCCTTCTAAATAGCCTTTTGTGTCGTCGCGAAGAAATACAGTTGAGTGTGGGTATTAAAATTGGGAAAGACACAATAGATCTGGTATTTCATATCAAGGGTATTTGTGTATGAACAAGATTGATTCGATTGTAAAACAGAAAAAATATTTCTTGGTTGTGCTGAAGGTGCTATAATGACTGAAACGGAAGTGAGATTAATGTTACATTGTCCTCATATTACACCTTTATTCATACATTGTATGTATATTATTTTCCATTAAAATATTACTCTGATTGTGCATTATCAATACAAATATACATATATATATATACAAATGTATATACAATACAGATATTAATTTAATATTTTATTTTACATTTTAAAATAATTTTACACTGGCATTGTCTTTGAAGTGCACTGTAAATATCCCACATACATACATACATACATATGTACGTACATGTATTTTTTGCTTTTTGAAAGTTCCAGAGATGACGAAAGTTCCTATCGAATGCCAAACTCTTGTGTTTAACGAATTTTTTATTCGAAACCAAATTAGCAAACGGAACGGACAAAAAAATGGTTAATAAGACATATTAAAAATAAACAAACTAATCAAATGCAATGTAATGTTTTAATAAATTGTACATTTGCCAATGTTGGAAGATGTGGTTAGTGAACTCCTGGTAATGGAAGTGTGCATCAGTGGTATAACTCATACTTTGGAATTCGCCCAGCACACTTGATGAAGCCAATTGCATTAGAACCCACAACCAAAGAATTTCAACAAAATGAACTAACTATGGTGGAAGAAATTGCACATTGTCCACAACAAAGAGAAAAGCCAAATCGCTTATTATGAAGGTTCTTTAAATGTGCTGTCTGAAATCAGTGAAAAGATGTTTCAAAAATTATGAAAAAAATTATATAAAATTAAAAACGAAAACAAATGCTAAATATTTGGGGTACTCACAAGTTGTTAAAAAAGTGTAAAGCGTTAAAAAATCATAAAGTATTAACACTAGATTTACAGAAATCGTAAATTTGAAGAGTTTGCGATTTCATGCTTAAAATATTTTAATATATGTATACTTTTTTTTTATATTAAATATTGGTTTTTAATAATCTAATGCAGCGTATATAAATTAATAATCATTTTGTCTGAAATACCTTAATTTTATTATTTCTAGATGTGTATACCTATTTTTAGCGAAAACGAGTCAATTTAACAGGTAAAGCTACATAAGTATATGAGTATACCAAATATGAACAAGTAAGGAAAGGCTAAGTTCGGGTGCAACCGAACATTTTATACTCTCGCAATTTATTGACGAAAATCGTAATATATACTATATGAGGGCTGAGGTAATTCCTGAACCGATTTATTTCATTTTCACCAGCAGGGTACACTATATCCAAGACTATACGCTCAGTTAATTTTGCTAAGATATCTCACATATTAACCAATACATATATGCGGAATAAAGCCCACCATATTTTTGAAAAACCTATAATTAGGTATATGGGAGCTAGGAGATGTTATGACCCAATTTTAATAATTTTTTTAACAGAACACTATTAGAAGAAAACAATTTCCTCTGAGTTATATTAAATTATCTGAGAGATTTACCCAAATTTTCGGTCCCTTAGGCCCTGAGTTCAACATGTTCGATATCTGGGCCTTGAAAAGTTATAGTCCGTTTTCGACAATTTTTTCACAAGTGATGACAGAGATGATATGCACTATTTGTGTAAAGTTTTATTCCGCTATCTTCATTGGTTCCTTATGTATACATGATAAAGTGAAGGAATAAGATGGATTTCAAAATTGAGTTATAAGGAAAGTAGTAGTGGTTGTGAACCGATTTCGCCCATTTTGTATCCGTGTTATCAGGGTGTAAAGAAAATGTGATATACCGAATTTCATTGAAATCTGTCGAGTAGTTCCTGAGATATGGTTTTTGACCCATAAATAATGGGCGATTCCACGCCCATTTTTCATTTCGTAAAAAAAGTTGAGTGCAGCTTCCTTCTACTATTATTTCTGTGAAATTTAGTGTTTCTGTTTTTCCTTAGTTTGTATGGGAGGTGGGCGTAGTTATTATCCGATTTCAACTATTTTCATGGCGTGTGGTGGGGTAAATTTTACTGTAAATTGATTTTTATTTGTTATCTAAAATTACAGTAAATCTTTTTATGTGACAAAACATCACATTTCTGTGGTAAATTTTGAAGGTACCATACTTTTCGCTTTGGGAGTAAAGCATGCCTTATTTTTAATAAAAACATGTCGGTCAAAGCGAAATATTACTTCTGTAGTCCGTTTTGTTAGAAATTGTAAAAGTGCTCCTTCTAATATCAGTAAAATTCTGGAACGGATTCTGATACAGTGACAGACATTCGTTTAAACGCAGCCTTATTTTTCATTTTGCTTCATTCTCTCTTTTATCAATGACTTGCTTAAAAAAAATTCTATTTATATTGCTTGCTAGGCTACCGGGAGTTTGTTTGTAGTGCAAAAACCTAGGTTCGTTGTTGTTGTTCTCATATTTTACATAACAGAAATTTGTTAAAATGGGAGAAACCGGTGTGCAAGCTTGGTTGTAGCCATCACAAACAAGTGCACTTAGACTTTACCCGGAAACCCATGTAGTGGATAACTGAGATAGATGATGTTGTGTTTTCTGATGAAAAAACATTAAATTTAGACGGTCCAGACTCTTATGTGCTGAACACATAGAAGACGACAAGCGACAAGCGACATCTGTCAAATATTAAAATACACGCTTTCTTATAGGCACCGATTTTTTGACAACAGGCTTGTAGTTGTCGTTGTCGCCAAATTAGAAATGTTTCTAATTTTGTCGACGACAATGGCCGCTGTAGAGCTGCCACTAACATGTGAAATGTAAAATTATTCAAAGTTCTCACAAGTATGACGTTATTTTGCCAGCAGAAACGTAAAGTAGCTTTAATATATCATTTATAATAACAATCGATTATTTAAAACAAATAAATCCACCTATTTTTTCATTTTTTGCGTAAAGAATTTCACTTTAAACTAAATATGTAAATTTTATTGAAGTGAAAGATGTTAGTACGCCAACAATGAAATTGCTGTTTGATATTTCGCTGCCGTCTTCAAAATGTTCAAAACGCTGGCTTCAAAGCGACATTTGTGATCAGCCGTCGCTACGTCGTGTCGTGTCGTTGTCTTTGTGTTCAGCACTTTACAGTTGTTGCTGACACGATTTGTCAAAAATAAACTTTGGCGGCAGCGTTATGGGTTTGGAGGCATTTTAATCGAGAAGTAAAGCAAAATAATCTTTGTGTCGCCGAAAATGGACTCATAATATACACCGAAATGTTTGACCATGCTCTCATTTAATTTTTGGATAACAAAATGGATGAATATACCATTTTTTAATAGGATAATGCTGCCATTCACGTTTCTATTGAGTCTTTAAAAAAGTTTGAGGAGCGCAATATCGTACCCGGCGTGCAGTCCTGAACATTTATAGGAACATATCGCGCAAAATCCATTATTGGACTGTATAATAGCTCATATTGGACATTAAAGCAACTTGGGAATATTTTGACCATACAAAACTGAAACATTTAGTGTACTTGATGCTAAATTGTGTTTTTGAAGTTATTAATCAAAATACAACATCAATTAGTTATTAAAAACTTAATAAATATGAAAATATGAGACATTTATAGCGTTTTCTTTTCTCGATGGAAATGTTGCCTTTTTATATTTCAACATTATACACATGCTGCATTACCTCTTTAAATGTGTTCCATTTTATACATGATAAAATAATAATGAAATATCTTCCCATTATGCCTTCATATCTCACTCACAATTTGAAAATCCGAGTACAGGGCATAATAAATGTTACACTTTTTTGAGAAAAGAATCGTTATAACAACGTAGCAACGACGACAGGTCAGTTGCTTTCTGACTTCAAAGCGAGCAAGACGTGTGCTGAGCTGTGCGCATATATGAACATATGAATGAAAACAAAATAATATTTAAATATGTCCTTTAAAATTGAATGGGAGTTGGATTTTTTCTTTGCTGAAAATTTAGGTGGGGAAGCTGTTTGTTTAGTATGCCAGCGCAAAATAACTTGCAACGCATTTAATTTGAAAAGGCATTACAGGAGCCTGCACAAGAATCTAGAAAGCTATACCGAAAAAGATAGAGAGCTTTATTTATTAAGTTTAAAAAAATCATTTTATGAAAGTATGGTGACTGATTATCATAAACTTTCTAGCACTGAAAAATGTCACACACTAGGTGAATCTCAATTAGTAGAAGCTAGATATAAAGCAAGCTTTAAGGTAGCATCGGCCTTAATTAAAAATAATAAATGTTTTACCGATGGAGAATTCATCAAGGTGGTGATCAAGTCAGTACTTCAATGCTTTGGAAACTCTGGTTCGATGTTTGCCTAACTTATTGAACAGGTTCCATTATCAGCCCGAACGATTTGCCGTCGAACTGAAGATATAAGTTCCTATATTAAAGCCAAATCAAGGCAAAGATTTTCTGATTCAATAAGTCTTGATGAAAGTACAGATCAAAATGATTTGTCCCAATTAATTATTTGCCTCAGAGGTGTAGACAATAGTTTCAATGTAATAGAGGAAGTGTTTGCTCTTGAAACTTTGCATAGAAATGCAAACGGACAAACCACATTTGATGCTCTACAAAAGCGTGTTTTTGACGTTTTGGATCCGAGTAAATTGTGCTCTGTTTGTACAGATGGAGCTAGATCTATGACTGGAAGAAAGAAAGGTTTATTCGGGCAATTTTTAAATCATGACATCAATGTGCCCATGTATCATTGCATAATCAATCAACATCATTGTATAGAGAAGTAGAGAAACTATCAGCTAAAACGTAAACAATCCACAGCTGAGAGACGTTCATGGAGAACTGTCAAGTAGTCCTCGGGGGTAGGTTGCTTTGGGCGTCCAAGATGGCCGACCTTTTACCGGAAAATGGTTGCATTGTAGAATTTTTGCGAAATATAATGAAAAGTTGGAAAAAAAATACAGATTACTTGAAAGCATTCAATATTTTATCGATATAAAAAGGGTTCCTCTTTACACTGAATATTACAGTAGTCGTTTTTACTTCCAAGTTTAAGAATAATGAAAGCATTTATTTGGACTTCATTTTATCGAATGTGGTGGCATAATTATTCACCACAGAAATTTGGTAGCAAGAATTGAGCAACCATGTAAGTTATTTGACAGTTTCTCTAGTTCTTGTTTTTGCTTTTCATAATTAAAGCTTTATTGGAATAGGGTAGCAAAAGAATAAAACGAACAAGTTATAAAAAGGCAGTACATCCGTATTATTTATGGAAAAGGGCACAATGAACAGAATTTAATTTAATATAGGTAATATATAATGTATTGTACTCATTTGTAAATATAGTGTAAATTTTTTTGATATATATGATTTAGCGTTAGCTGTTTAAAAGGGACAAATATTTACACTATTTGAAAATAAACCTTAACTTCGTATATAGGTCTAATGTATTGTCTAATACCTGAGACAGACATGTAGTGTACATTGTAGTATGCTTCAGAAACCATATGTGTATCACCGGTTTTCCGAATTTTGTTTGAAAGCAAATGGTGTTCCGTACTACAATAGAGTTCTAGAAACCATTGAAATTTTGTGGTGTTGTGAAATGTACTACAATGGATTGCATTGAACACACCGAAAGCTTTAAGCTCTTCTGCCACAATCATATGTTTTTTGACATTTTGACATGTAGAAAATAAATTAAATTCAAAATTAATTGATATCAAAAAATAAAATTTGAAAAAAAAATGTGAAAAATATGTAATATGTTTGTAATAATATGTAATATGTAATAATTATATTGAACAATAATATTTTAAGATTGCTTGAAGTTATAACTAAGTCAGGATAAATTTTCCTGCCTCTTATTCATAATTACAATTTGCTTGAATTTATTTGTATCAGCTGATGAATGTAAACTTAATACAATATACTACATGTGTGTTACTATGCTGGTTCATGGTTTCTAGAGCTTTTATTGTAGTACATGTAATAGTATGAAAACCATATGTCTGTCTTAGGTATAAATATAGACAAATACATAAAATTGATAATGTAACAAATTTATATCATTATTATAAGAAGTGTTATTTTAATAACTGCATGATCTCTCTCATGTTTATTCATTGATGAAAGCGCATAAAATCGATTTGTATTTACAATAAAAATATACACATGCATATTTACTTATGTATAAATTGTATTTTCCATTCCCAATTTTGTCTATAAATACTTTAAAATAATTAAATTAAAATACTATTTAAATTACTGCCAACTTTTCGTACCATACCGCATTACAAATAATTATGTTGGGTATTCATCACTATCAGAATTAATATAATTTAATTTCGTAATACTAAATAACAACATAATACTACCAAAAATTCGAATGGTAATAAACAAACAAATTTTTGATTATGTGAAACCCTATTTGGGGAATATGAATTAGCTCAACATAGGCGGCCATCTTGGCTTAAATGTCAAAAGTAGTTTCTGGAGGTGGGTTTTTGGAGTTTCTCTACTTCTCTATACAATGATCAACATGCTCTATTAGCAAAAGAAATTAATGCTATTAGCGCAATGCAGTTGGCAGTTAGTGTTATTAATAAAATAAGAGGGGGACACAATTCTTTGTCTCATAGAAAATTTACCCAGTTTTTAGACGATAGTAATACTGAGCATGAAGATTTGTTGTTGTACACAGAAGTATGTTGGCATAGCCGTTGCAGAAGCTTTGAACGCCTTTTTATGCTTCGAAATGAAGTAATGGAATTTTTGGTGTTAAACAACCCCCCCCCCCCCCCAAAGTGATTGAACTTTTAAATAATAGAATTTAATTCTACATAGTCATTTGAAAATTTTTAATTTGCTGTTTTCAAAGCAATCTTTCTGCCGACGATGTATGAATATGTAAAATAAATGAATACATTAGTCACTAACAGCATTGCCGTTTAGATAAAATTGTATCTTTTTTGATACTTTTTTTCTAAATTTTGTGATTTGATACTTTTTTGTTCACAAACGGCCTATTTTGATACTTTTCTGCTGATAGAATTTAATTTTTTGAAATTATGAAAATGTTAAACTAAAAACAAACCTATTGTATCTGGATAGTATTAAAAAGTTGTGGGAATGTAGGCCAATTAAAAAACGCAGAAAAATATAAACTGGATAGAGACATTTTTGCTTCATTGCTTCAAAGTAATGAGTTTGCCTTATACCTCTGTGGCTGCTGAACTGGATTTTTTTAGATTTAAGGGGAATTGTGTGAAAATGGACTTAAAACATCGAGAGCTGCTTTCCAAAATTGAAAACATTTTGCCAAAGAAATGCATAAATCTTGACGTTATTGAGATGCAGGAGACTGTTCGTGTTTTAGAAAAGCAGTGGTCCGCTGATGTAGAAGATCCCGATGATTTCGTTGCTGAATTTGGAATGTGGAAAAGTTTAAAAATCTTTTCTTCATATTATATTTTCTAACTAAAATTTTGAATATATTTTCAGGAACTGGTTAAATCAAACAAAGAGATCCAAAATTCTTATGGACAATGCGTCCATGCGTTGTTCCGATGCAAAAATTTTCAAAACAGTGCATCGTTTCTTAAGATTGGAGCAACAATCCCTATATCTGTCGCTTCAAGTGAACGCTCGTTTTCCTCACTTCGCAGGCTTAAGACATATTTAAGAAATAAAACTGGAGAAGCACGCCTGAACGGAATGGCTCTCTTGAATATCCATAGAGATATAGACGTGACGGAGGAAGAGATTTTAAATGTTATGGCCCAAAATAAAAGAAGATTAGACTTCAATTTGTGAATAAAATAATGAAACATTGTCTTTTTACCTAAACACAAACCACCCCCCCCTCCCAATTTTTTTCCTGCGTTCGCAGTGGCTCACAGCTTATTTCGTGTAAGCAACATTTTTGATAATACTGATATGAAATTAAACACCACATTTCTAGCGTCCAAACTTTAAAAGCGGTTTTGAAGGAAGAGTGGGGTAAAATATCGCCAGATTATAAAATTGGTGGAATCAATGCAAAACCGCATGAAAGCTGTAATCGAGCAAAAAGGCTTTTCCACAAAATATTGAAATTTTAGTTTTGTTTACTTTTTATAACTTTTTAGTAAGAATTTTTATACCACACGAAATAAGCTGTGACCCATGAATGATGAGTGTTTTTGGTTTTTGTTTAATAAAATATTGAATTTGAGTACTTTTGTAAATTTGTTTACATGTTTTGTATTTAAAACTAAATTATCAATATAATTGCATCATTCGTTCATTTAGTTCAGAACAAAAAATATTGATTTCATATCAGTATTATCAAAATTGTTGCTTACACGAAATAAGCTGTGAGCCACTGTATATCTTGTTTCTTCAATAAATTAAATTTAGTGTTGCAAGGAAGAAATAAATACGTTTGGGATTTGATCTCCTCAGTCGAAAAGTTCAAAACACAACTGCAGTCTTTGCATATAGCTTTGGGAAAAAATGATTTGTGAAGTTTTAGATATACTAATTGTATATTCCAAGAATTAAAGTTAGTAGGAACTTTTACAAACTTTTGTGAAATATTAGGGAATATTTTGAAAAAATTTAATAGTCGTATTCAAGGTTTTGGCATTAAACATGTTATCGATTTATAAAACAATCCCCTAACTTGCGATGTTAATATCTTTAATTTCACAATAAAAAATTAGCTACAGCATATGAGATCTGATATGTTCGTACCTTTAGGCTCTGGGGTTGAGTTTTGGAAAAATATTAACAAATCAAAATACATACATAAATTCAATTTCAGAAATACAAAAACTGTGTTCTAGTTTTGGTACCACTTATATTTGCGAATCCTCGTTTTCTACTTTGAAAAATATTCAAGTTAAGCAGCGTAATCGGTTAAATGATAATCAAATAGAAAACTTATTAATTACTAAATGCACACATTTTGATATTGATGTGGATGAAGTCATCAAATATACACAATCCAGTTCAACACTAAATTGAAGTCATATAACTTAATTTGGGATTTTTGTCTATGAATTATATTATTTTTATTATGTTAGAAAATGTGATAAATTCTAAAAGAATGCAAGGCAAGGAATTATGCAAAATACATTTATATATATTTTTTGTTTCCGTTGTTTCTGAAAAGCAGCTAATTATTACAGTAAAACTAAAAATTTCCATATTATGTGATGAACACATAGAAGACGACAAGCGACATCTGTCAAATTTTAAAATACACGCGTTCTTATGGACACAGATTTTTTCACAACATCACGACAAAAGGGTTGAAGTCTTCGCTGTCGCCAAATTAGAAATGTTTCTAATTTTGCCGACGACAATGGCCGCTGTAGAGCTGCCACTAACATGTGAAATGTAAAATTATTCAAAGTTCTCACAAGTATGACGTTATTTTGCCAGCAGAAACGTAAAATAGCTTTGATATATCATTTATAATAACAATCGATTATTTAAAACAAATAAATCGACCATTTTTACATTTTTTACGTAAATAATTTCACTTTAAACTAAATATGTAAATTTTATTGAAGTGATAGATGTTAGTACGGCAACAATGAAATTGCTGTTTGATATGTCGCTGCCGTCTTCAAAATGTTCAAGACGCTGGCTTCAAAGCGACATTTGTGATCAGCCGTCGCTACGTCGTGTCCATTGTATATGCCTACAAGTAGCAAAGGAATCAGCTGGATAACGGGAAATTTTTTACAGCTGAGATCACCTGTTCGATTTACTACGTATTTCGACACAGAGTTTTAAATAAACGTACTGCAAATGGAAATATTTTAATGAAAAATTTCATTCGTAACAATAATTAATTGCGTATGTATTGCTCTTCCTCACCACCTCCGAGGTTGCAATATAGGCGCGTTACCAATTTTTTTAGTATATATATAGTTCAAGAAATAACGATCTAAACAATCTACAATAATATTTTTGCAATAACAATATATACATAACATGTGGGTGACAGCGTAATCTTAACTAAAAAACCCTATCAAAAGAATAGTGGTAGAGAAAAGTGTTCTAAACCTGGTACACGAAACGGTTTAAAAGCACAAAAAAACAATGATAAGCGTACAAACTAATTCTAACAAAAAAAATTGTCGTCCTTTCAAAATATCAAATGAAATGAATATTATGAACAAAAATTCAAAAAAAAAAGACAAAACCACAGACACAGATTATATTCCGACCCATGTAGACAGTTAGTCAAACGGACCCAGATTTAATTCCGACTAATATCGACAAACAAAAAAATTACTAATAATTTACTAAAAGTAATAAATATTGTAGTATAACACGGCAACTCGACATTGTAGTTTTGGGTCTTTTTTAGTACCATGCAACCCGCGCGAATTGCCCATTGCCTTGAGTTGTTGTTGTTCATAGTACCAAAATCTGCACTACAACCCGCGCCAAGTGTCGATTTAGTAGTATTTATCGTTATAAATCCTTGCGAAGTGTCTTGCGTTTTCCTTCATTCTATTGCATTCGTATCGCAATTTCTTTCTATGTATTTTAGATTATATACTTGTAGGCAGAGAATGTAAAATATAGAGAAGGTCCAATTGCGGACCAGCGTGTGAATTGTCAAAAACTAACAAAATCCTATAAGCGAGTTTCACCACTGCTGGCTCGGAAGGAGAAATATTAACAGTGCCTCGTAACAGAGCTGAGTATTAACTGAAAAATATGCTCAGAGGTTTACATTTCTATTATAGACGCATGTTAGGCTCTTTGTTTATATGTTGATGCATTTATATGCTTACTATATACAACTGATATGAAATTCTTTTTGCGGATATTTATGAATGCATCCACAATTGAAAATATTTCAAATAAATTATGCGATTTCAGAGGTATATTTGTAAAAAAAAAATTCAAACGGACGCACATATTTATGTAATGTTCTATAATAATATACATATGTATGTACATACTTTCATAAAAATATGTTTATATTTTTATACTAAATACATTTCCTATAACACTATAATGAACTACATATTTCGTAACTTAAACTTGCATAAACTGAAACTTACGTATGTACATATATATGTACATATACAGGTACATATGTCTTCAAAAATTCGAATTGTCTCATTATCACTTATCAGTGAAGGACATTTCAAATGTGCGCGCATTGCTCTGTATGCATATACATACATATGTTTGTATGTACTGAACAAACACACAAACTTACAATTGCATATGCGTGCACGTAAATCTGCCAACCATCACAAAAAATCAAAAGCATTGTTCTACAAAAACAACAAGCGCCTCAAACGCATAAGCAGCATCACAAGTCAATATGGCAGCCAATCGACGTAGCCAAATATTGTAGTAAACACAACAAAAACATTTTCATTCATGAACGCAGGCGCACATTCACTTGGCAAAGTTGCTTCGTTCATAAAAGCAGAGCCATACACATCTCCCCGCGCATGCCATGCCAACAAACGCCTTTTCGCGACGATGACAAAAATCATAAATTGAAGATTTTTCTAATGTTTCTTCCAGAAGGCAAAGTTGCAACGCCGCAAAAACATAGGGATAAAAGTGACAACATAGCCCTTGAGTCGATTTAAAATATTTTTCAGGAAAAATTCTGTGGCTCACAAAAATTTATGTCGATATGTTTGCATGCCCATACTTATTCATACATATTTACGACAAGCCGATTTTCTACCAACAACGCAATGTTGCGTCGCTTTGGCATCGCGCAGGCGGCCATCAATTGTTCGACACATCGAGCTTCACAGGGCCGTTTCATGTTATCCCGCCGTAATAATAATTGCGCTTAATATGCGTTGACAAATATTGAAGTATTAATGATGTATCTACACAATTAAATACATTTTAATATTCTACCAATATATTAAGACACATTTTAAATAATTACTATTGATCTTTGTAAGAAACAAGGCATAAAAATTAACGACATAGTATGTTGGGCATCTGGGCCTTTTTGCCTGCGTACGCTCCACAATCATTACAACTCTATGACATGAAAACAAAAAATCATAATCTTCGGCCATTGGTTGACCGTGGCAACGAAGATTTTATATGAAGCCATGAGTACACATATTTATTTACATACATACATACATATATTGAATGCTGACAAATTGACATATAGACACAATTCGAATGGTTCTTTTGATATTTGTTTACATGTGCACATATGTAATTACGAATGCGCGTACGTTTATCATTTTGTGATAATATACATATTTATGATATTATGTGACATTTTAATGACTAAAGTAAATAAATGTAGTATTATTATGTTACATTTAAATAAGAATATAAAGTAATTTAGGTTATTATATATTGTAAAGCATTACATATGTATGTATGTGCGTATGTGCCTTCATATCAATTATCAACAAAATATCTATAAATTATATGCAAAAAAGTCATATGCGCATTGTATATAGGCAAATATGTAAGCGTACATTTCCTAACATAGAAATTAACACAATTTTTCTCATTTAACACTGCAAACGCTCAATTCTGCTATTTTCTAGCCCTCTGATGTTAAACAGTGGTGAAACTTCCTTATAGAATTCTGTGGTGAAACTTCCTTATAGAAACGAATACCCCTTCGAAAAGCAAATTAGTGTGGCCAACTAGCCCGCCGTGAACCTTCTCTATATTTTACATTCTCTGTTGTAGGTTTCTACAATGGTCGTGTCGTGTCGCCGTCTTTGTGTTCAGCACTTTACATTCATTTTTTTATTATTAGAGCATATTTAATTAAGACATAAGCTTTCAAATTGTATTCTATGTAAATGATTTAAATTTAATTTACATTACTTCCTTTACTTATTTTCAACATTTCTATACACATACGCATATACCGTATATAGTATGTGTGAAACACACGTACATTTTCAAAAAGATTGCGAGAAATCAGTACTGGTCCGAATGTATCACGAGCTGAAAATGTTCGGGACGAGTAGAATGTATCACTCGGTCAGTTGAGTCCACTGGTTTAAACCAGTGATCGGCAGCCCATTTCCCGCGGAGTGCTCTCTGTGTGCACACTGAGTGTACGTGTGAAACACACGTACTTGTAATCATTATTACACCATAGAAGAGATGTCAGGTCAGTTGCTTGCTGACTTCACAGCAGAGACAAAGAGATGTACAACTCTCATATCATTGGAAGTGAAGTGCTGAACACATAGAAGACGACAAGCGACGAGCGACATCTGTCAAATATTAAAATACACGCGTTCTTATGAGCACAGATTTTTTGACAACAGCACGACTACGCGACATCAGGCTTGTAGTTGTCGTTGTCGCCAAATTAAAAATGTTTCTAATTTTGCTGACGACAATGGCCGCTGTAGAGCTGCCACTAACATGTGAAATGTAAAATTATTCAAAGTTCTCAAAAGTGTGACGTTATTTTACAAGCAGAAACGTAAAATAATCAAAATCTCCTCGACTTTGACAGTTGACTGGATGGAGGAGGTTTTGACGTTTCGCAATTGGGAAACTGGAAAGGCCAGATTGAAATGTTGCCAAAAAAATAATGCGATGGAGACATTTTTAGCCGCCTTGCAAGATCACTAGTAAGAACTTAAAACAATAAATATAAATGAAAACGCGTAATTTTTCATGGAAATTTATAAAAGAAATTGATTTATTTTCAGTTGACAATTAATAACACAATAAGACTTTTTGAATGGAACAGAATAGCGACCCCATAATTCAGAAAGGCTATGTTGAGTAGATGATTTTTGTAGAACAAACTTATGGTCCAGCACGTCTGAGTTTTTTTTTTACAGTGGGTCAAAGTTTTCATTTTTTGGTCGAAGGGAGCATTATACTATATGAAAAAAATGTTGTAAGTTAATGACTGAGAGAATTCTTATGGTCAGAGTTGTATTGTGGAATTGTATGAGGATTATTTTTGTGGAAGATCTTAACCCTCTAACTGGTTTCTTTATGGGTCAATTTGTACCTTTTTTCGAGAAAATCAAAAAATCTATATATTATTCTAAGACAAGGCGCTTATTTCCAGAGATCTACAAAACGTACAGAGACAAATAATACATCAAATTAAAGTGTGCGATCTGAAACTTTGCACAAATTTTACAGATTTTAAATTCATTAAACCACTTTTGATATATTTGCGTTTAAAGTTCTTCAATTTTTACATTAAGCTAATATAAGCAGCGCTTCTACAGAAAAGAGCATATACATATGTAAGAGAACGAATAATTACAAATGTTTCTGTCATTTGCTTTCGTTACATACATACCCACATACCCGAAGGCGCAAGTGCGAAATCTAACAACAACAATGTTGCCTGCTCGGTAGCAAAATGACAATAAGAGATGCTAAGAGAATGTTTGCTTTGGCATGTGCAGTGCGTAGTTGTATGAATTGTACATACATATGGGACATACATACATATGCATGCGCTAAGGCGCTATCTACGATTTGACATGCGCTCTCTTCTATGTTGTATATTCGTACGTATATGTATGTACGAACTAAGGAACACTGCGCTTTGACATGTGCACTCTACTTTGTTTTATACATACTCTACATAAATACTTACAAATATATATGGGCGAAGACGCAAGTGAAAAATATAACAGAAATATTGTTGTCGGCGTTATTTTGATTAGAAGTGTTATTGCGTTAGGTAAGCTTTGAGTCAGTTCAGTTTTCTTCCAAAAGTCAAGGCGGCTATTACCAGCGAATACATACATACTACATCGAATTTCAGTGCAGATTCAGATTAATTATTAAAAATAAAATGCCAAACCAAAGGCGAATTAGACGAAAAAGGAGTTTAACAGGTCGAAGAGAAGAGGTGAATGTTATAGAATTTTTAATTGTTAATGTATGTATGTATATGAATTGACCTGTTTTATTAGAGCCGTAGTCATACAGGATCTATGGCAAGTTATTTCAAAGCTGCCCTAAACTCCGTAGTTCTTCCGGAGTATAGTTCGCTTGGGGGTTTGACTAACATATGTGTACACTGTAAAGCAAAACATTTCAGAAGTGAAAAGGTACCTATACTTTTCATTGTTTTATATTCGTAATGTATGTATATACATACATAATTATTGTATGAATTATGTTTTTGAAAGCTGTGTTAGAAAATGATTTGAGCTCTTGGCGGGGACACTATTTGGAGAATATTCGGCAGCTAAATAGTTCGTTTGCTTTTGCATCATTCGAAGCGAAAATTGCGGAGCCTACAGGACGCGGACCATATTGCTTCCGAATACATGGATCAATATATCATAGGGTAGGTCCATTGCATGCAGATCATCCTTCAGAATCCTTTTGGTGGAAAGGTTATTTTGTTAGGTGGTGATTTCAGGCAAGTTATTCCTGTGGTGCCCAATAGCTCACGCGCCGCTATAGTTGGTAATTGTTTGAAACGGTGCTCACTTTGGAAATTTTTTAGGTGTCTCAAACTCTCAACGAATATGCGTTCTAAAGAATCCGTATATAACAGTTTTCTTTTGCTCGAGAGGTCGAGAGCTCTCTCCAGAGTCGAAAATTAATATACCAGAAGAGATAATTTTGCTAAATGAAAATTTAGTGGATTGGGTATTTCAACCTCAGTCTGGTGTTATTAGTCAAAACCAAGACCAAGTCAAAAATGATCACTGTACGATAATAAATACCGAAATAGTAAATATGTTGCCCGGTGAAGAAAGGGTATATTATAGCGTGGATACTGTCGTTTCTGAAGATCCTCAAGAGCATGTCAGATTCCCTACAGAATTTCTTAACTCCCTTAATTTCAGTGGAGTAGCGCCTCATGAATTAAGGCTTAAGGTTGGAACAGTTGTGATGTTAATCCGCAATCTTAATACATATGAAGGGTTGGTCAATGGGACTCGCTTGATAGTAAAAGCACTACATTGTAATTGTTTGGAGGTCGAAATTTTAACCGGTGAATCACAAGGGAAACAAATTTTATTGCCCCGTATAAATTTACAGCCCAGCGAATCAACACTTCCTTTTATTTTAAAGCGTCGCCAATTTCCAATAATTGTAGCATTCGCAATAACAATAAACAAATCTCAAGGGCAGACTCTAGCAAGAGTTGGTGTTTTCCTCAAGGAGGAGTGTTTTACGCATGGCCAGCTGTATGTCGCATTGAGTCGAGTACGATCTTCTCAAGATATCAAAGTTAAGACTTACGACCAAAATAAAACCACTACGAATGTAGTTTTCCATGAAGTACTTGAATAAAATGAGTTTTTATAAAAAAAAAATTGTTTACTTTTTTCATTTTAAATAACGGAGTCCCCCGATTATCGGGGGTTATTACTAGTATCCTTTAAAAAAGGACATTTAAAGATTAAAATATTCTACGAAAATGGTCGGCGGAAAATTTCAGTGGGGGTCACCAAAGACACCATTGTTGTAAATAAAGCACTTTACGATTAATTGGCAAAATTACACGCCAACATATACAAAGTAGGTGAAAACGTCGTCAAGTACTGCCGGGCCAAACACTGAGTTCTCGCGTCTAGTCAGCTGTGACTTACAAATCGGGTGTGATAAAATTAAGCATAATTGACTTACTAAGCAGTACATATCGGGTGTGATTTTTACTAAAATTAATATAAAAAAGAACAATTAAAGCTTAAATAAGCATGGCGGATTCTGTTTGCAAATTAAGAGATTGGTTTTGTTTTATTTGTGGACATTTTACGCACCTTCAAAGCAGAAGAAAGATATTCCCTACAATTAAAGAACCATATTTTCTTTTCTTTGGAATACAATTTTTATGTGAAGGTGGATACCAAAAACTGTATGTACTACTTGCGAAAGTGGTCTTTTGACCTGGTACAAAGGCGGTACTAAGGCGCTACCATTTTCTGCGCCTATTATATGGATTGAACCTGAAAATCACAAATCAGATACATGCTATTTCTGCGTAAATTACAAATTTGGTAGAAGCCAAAGGCACTACGCGATAATGACATACGAAGCAACAAATAATGTCATTTTACCAGAAGTGCGCTGTGAAGGTGTTCCGGTGCCTCAACCGCCTAAACATACATTTTCGACCAATATGACATACGCCAATACAGAAATAACAGCGGCGGTTGAAAACATATCAGATATAAGTTACTTGCCTCCTGCTGGGTTAAACATATGTCCTAATTTGATAGACCAAGCTTATTTTGAAGATCTTGTAAGAGATTTAGGACTAACAAAAGAGAAAGCTGAAATATTATGTTCCAGATTGAAAAACAGGAATTTGATAAAAGCCGATGTAAAAGTTACATCGCCAAGAAAAAGACACGCCGATTTGGAAAGTTATTTTAAAAAATCAGAAGAACTTGTGTACTGTTGCAGTATTGAAGAGGTTCTAAAATATCTAAAGCTTCCACTGGACTCTTCCGCTTGGCGACTATTTATAGATAGTCCAAACACAGCTTAAAAGCAGTTTTACTGCACAATGGAAATCAGCATCCATCAATACCGGTTGCGTATTCCACAAAAAAGGAGGAAACATACGCAAATATTTCAAATCTCGTAAATAAAATTGAATACTATAAATATAAATGGGAAGTATGCGCAGACTTCAAAATGATTGCAATATTGACTGGAATGCAAACAGGTTACACAAAATATATGTGCTTTCTTTGTAAATGGGATTCACGTGCTACCAGCAGCCATTATCATATTAAATATTTCGAAGAACGTAAAGAAAATATTATTGGTGACTTAAATGTAATCCATGAATCTCTTGTCCCAAAAGATAAGGTCATACTTCCACCGCAGCATATTAAGTTGGGCGTGGTGAAAAATTTTATTATTAAATTTTATTATTTAAATACACAAGGATATGCTTTCAAACGTATTCAAACAATTTTCCCCAGATTATCTGCAGCAAAATTAAAAGAAGGTAAAATACGGTTTTAAGAAATAATTTATTTCATTTAATGTAAACTACCTTTTCTAGGAATGCTTGTTGGACCCGATATAAGAAAATTATTACAAGATGAAGAATTTTATGGTCATCTGTCGGATATGCAAAAGACAGCATTTGACTTTATGCAGCTGGTTATATCAGAATTCCTTGGAAATTCAAAAGCACAAAACTATGCAGAAAATATTGAAAGCATGCTAATCGGTTTTAACAATATTGGCGTTAAGATGTCACTAAAGTTGCATTTACTGCACTCTCATCTCAATTTTTTTAAAGAAAACCTTGGAGCTGTTTCTGATGAACACGGTGAAAGGTTTCATCAGGATATAAAGGTATTGGAAGAAAGATTCAAAGGGAAATCCCAAACTGTAATGCTTGCTGAATACGTATGGGGCTTGTACAGAAACCTTGACACATCGGAACATTCACGTCAAGCTAAATACAGGAAAGCATATTAAGTTTAATCTTTAATCCATTGTCCTACTACTGCTGAAGCAAAAAAAATAAATATGTACATACTATAATAAACCACTATTAAAACAAAATTATAATTTTTTTATCAATCGTAAAGAGCTTTATTTACAACAATGGTGTCTTTGGTGACCCCCACTGAAATTTTCCGCCAAACATTTTCGTAGAATATTTTAATCCTGAAATGTCCTTTTATAAAGGATATGTTTTGATTTTCTCGAAAAAGGGTCAAATTGACCCATAAAGAAACCAGTTAGAGGGTTAAGATCTTCCACAAAAATAATCCTCATACAATTCCACAATACAACTCTGACCATAAGAATTCTCTCAGACAATAACTTACAACCTTTTTTTCATATAGTATAATGCTCCCTTTGACCAAAAAATGAAAACTTTGACCCACTGTAAAAAAAAACTCAGACGTGCTGGACCATAAGTTTGTTCTACAAAAATCATCTACTCAACATACCCTTTCAGAATTATAGGGTCGCTATTCTGTTCCAAAAATGCTGTTGGACAGTGTAATTGACCTTATTTATTACTGAAACTTCGAAAACCGGCTATTTTAATATATCATTTTATCGCTAAATGAAATTGAAATAAGTTATTTTATATTAAACATTCAGTACATAATAATTTTTAACCATAATAAATGTTGGGTATTTTAATTTAAATGCCGAAAAATTAGTATTTTGTCTGATCTGGTAATAATGCAAAATGTTATAAAAAACGTAAATTTTGAGGCGCTCTCACACTGGAATAAGTTGGACATCCCTTTATCCCTGCCTCACAGCGAGCAAGACGTATGGTGGGATTGTACGCATGCAAGTTAACACCACCGATAAGATATTGCAATTTGAACTACAAAACAAATGTGTCCAATATGTATGTAATTGGCACATCTACTGTTAAGAATCGTGTTACACACACGTTGTACACATTAGATTATAAGATGATCTTTTCACTTACCACACGTGGTCTTAAGTGGACATTCGTCACACACATTAGATTGTAAGATGAACCTTTCATTTACCACATGTAGCGCGTCTAAAGTGGAACATATGTTTATAAGATGAATATTAGATTGTAAGAGTATTTGTATTTAGTCTTAAGGATTAGAATATGTATAAAAAGAAGCTATAATAAAGAATAGTCAGTCCTTTGGCTGACTCAACCATAACACCCAAAAAATGTAGTTTCTACTATACGACATTCCGGTCGAGATCGGGAAGTTAATTGGTAATTCTGCCAAGAGACTTCGCCGAACAAAGCCCGAATGATTAATTTTCAAGGTTCGAATTGCATAGATATAATTGGAAATACAGATCTAATTTGAAATAAGAATTGTCATGCAAATGAGTTCACGAGAATTTTAACCAATTGGTACATTTTCATTATTATTAAATTTTCATCATTCATTAAAGTCAAAATAGGTGTTCAAAATTTTTAATATTAAGACAATATACAATATTACTCAGGGGCAAAAAAAAATAAAAATAAAATATACTGCATTTGAAGAACTATGGAGGCAAACTTAAATCTAAATAAATTTACACAATTATGACTCAGTGCGCTATGTGTTATGTTCGTTGAATACTGAAAATTTTTGTTTTTCAATCAATCAGATTTCAAATTTATCACAACAAAATTATAACACAAAAATAATGAATTTCTTTATAAAATATGAATGAAACTGGTTTATTAGGTGAAGAGAAGGATTAACATTTTAAGCTTTTAAGAAATCAGGAAAGTAAAAAAAAATATGTAAATGTAATTCCAAAGAATTAGAAAGAATCTACACAGGCTACTGTTACTTTTGAGGTTGTTAAGTCAGCCTTATGATCAGTTTTTGATGACATGTCCCAGCAATTCATGGATACTGAAACTTCAACACATTCAAAGAAATGTCAATAACACCACTATATATGTACGCACATACGCAACAAAGGATAAAATGTGCATAAACATTTACCTCAACTCTTTTCTCGTACCGCATGATGGCTGCTTGTAAAGAAAACAATTTATTTTGAAAGGAGCAGTTCATGTGATAAGTTGTAAGTCAAATTATAAACTTTACAAAAATGAATTAACGCAGTTTTGTCACAGTGTTGTGCAAAGAAATAATAAATAATAAAAAGTGTAGATAATTATAAAGTGCAGTACGATGCTTCGTATGGAGTTGCAAGTAGCTAATAATCCTCAAGAACAAAATGACTATGACATTAGTGAATTTTTAAACGATATAGGAGTTGATCACATTGATAATGTGGTAATTAGCTCAGATGATTCTAATGTATTAATAAACTTGCCCGACAAGAGTGCTAACAAATGAGAAGAAGTAAAGAAATGTTGTGACAGATAAATTAAATACATTAGATATAATAGGAATTAATGGCTTTCCTTTATCAGCTAGGACTCTTTTAGGTACAATTAGAAAAAAGGTGATATTTAAGACTATACCAAAAGTCGAATTTTTATACTTTGGTATACAAACATATTTTGAATCAGATACCATTACATATTTGGAAAAAAATCTCTTGCCGCGTGTTTGACTTTTTGCTTATATGTTTTCACATGTACATACATATATGTAATTATATATGATGATTTGCGAATATTTATAAATGCATATAAACTTTATTATATTTCAATTGATTTTGGCTTTTAAAGGCTTGTTTTTGGGCAAGATGTACTTATGGGCATGTACATTTGTAATGTTTCATAATATATGCGTACACTTTCATAAAAAATATTTACATTATAATATGTAAATAATTATACACTTACCTATGTATGTATGTATGTATATATGTATATGCACGCGACTTTAAAAATCAAATTATATCATTATAACGTATCAATGAAAGCCACATGCACGCACCGCTCAATAACCAAAACTTTGTATATACGAGTTTTTGGGCTATTCGCATATTTCTAGGGGGTGCGATCAAGAATCGGAATACTTTGGAAAATAAGGGTCATCCTAATGTACATATGTGCTAAATAAAAAAGAAAGAGAAGAAAATAGAACAACCTGAAAATAGAAGAGAAAACTGAAAATAGAAGAAAAAAGGCTGAAAATAAAAGAAAACTGCAAATTGAATATAGATAAAAATCATTTAAAAAATGTAATTGTTCTTATTTCGTTAGGTTTACTTACCCGAAAGTAAGATGCCCTTAAAACATAGGGTTAAGGCTTGCAACATTTTACAGTTTGTTCAGTTTGTCAACGCGCTTCCGATGTCGTTTCTTGTCTAATTCCTCTGTCAATAACCATTTAGAATTTTTATATAAAAGGGCAGTCACTAGGTATTCTAACAATTTCATTTTATGGTCAAAGCACTCATCGGTTTCCGAAAACCACTGAGGGAAAACTTTTTCGGTTTTTTCTTTAATTGCGGACAACATTAAACTCCGAACATTCGAATAATGCGCATATTTGTTGAAGAGCCTGACGTACCACATCATTTGAAGTCGACACACTTCGAAGACCCTATCGTCAGGATTGACAAGCTGTAAATCGGTGTCTTCCTTGTAGTTTTTGGCTCTGATAAGAACCTCCGAATAAAGCGTAAGGTCGCTTTGTGTCTTCGTCATTGCACTTTTACATTTTTCGCAATGGATTTTACACAAAATTTTCTGGTATATACCATAGCCTGTGTAATATCGCTTGATGTGGACGTCTGCTGTGTCATCCTCCTCAATAAAATTTTCGCCAGAAATATTTATCTCAATGGCTAGTTGCTCACATTCCTGCTCGGTTCCCTGTAACTCTAGATGACGATCTTCGGGGCCTATATTCCAATCCAAATTTATGTCGTCATCATGCTGACAATTACCACCCTTATTAACAAACTGGTTCCTCAAAATTTTCATCGAAATTAAACGTCCAACTATATACTGAATCTCACTGGCACTTGGGTGGGTCTGACTTGCTCGGACTCTATAAAAAAATTTTCCAATGCATCCTGATTCAATTTACAGGAATAAAAATTTACAGGAATCCTCTTGACACAATTTAATCATACCACTAAGTGTGATACAAAACCCCTTAATACACCTGACTTTAGCACCATTCGGAAGTTTAATTGATTTCAAATACCTGATGTAATCATATAGGCGTTGGACCTTACTTGAATCATTCTTGGCTAACGGACATTTGAATGGATTTTTGTGATGTAATACTTTCGAGTCTAAATCGTCAAAGAGGTCGTTCATCTTTTTCACAAATAATTGGGTAGGCTTCGCACACTTTAATACTTATTCGTCGGAGCCTAACAGATTTTTGCTTAAGGCCAATTCAATCCCTGAAGCGACGGAATTGCTTAAGTCCTGGGTGGCACGCTTTACAGACATTTTTTCGAAGACGCTGGGATAAATATGGGACTCGGTTAATTTTGGACGGAATTGACGTTACTTTTATCGATAGAGTATAATGTTTTAATGACATTGAAACTGGCTATTCCATCTGGAGTTGAAATATCAAATGTCATGAGTGTATTACGGACGGACTTAATTAGATGGCAATAGTCATATATGCAGTAAATTTTCGACCCTTCGTGCATTGCATAAGGGTGTTCTTCGCTAATTCCAAGAGAATTATAAATAGACCCATTCGAAGAACCTTGATCACAGACTAGAGCCTTCACGTTGAGGCCAATAGATTTTAGTGCTGCGATATTGTTAATTAAAATAGGTGCCAAAGCTTTGGTAAGAATACCACCTTTAGTAATGTAATAGGAAAACACATATTTCCAATTTGAAGACAGCCCCTTAACCATGAAAAATAAACACTTATTTCCTTTTTTTTGTATCTCACGATGGCCTTCTCCTAAATCTACAAACCCATCAATTACATCCCTAACTCTGTTGTAAGTAAGATCGGACTTGATACATATTTCGTCAAATAAGAGAACGCAGTTACGTTCTAGATCGGACATATTTTTGACAATTTTGTCTAAATTTTTCATAACATTGGCATCTAAACCAGGGACAACATATGAAATTGGGCGCCATCGCAAAAGAGAACTCTTGCTCGGTAAAGCGAAACCTAAATCGTCACGCATGAAATTATAACATTTGTTGTACATATATGTAACTAATATTTTGTGCCAATGTTTTTTCCTTGTCACTGAAGAAAGTGCGCTTCATGACGATCATCCTCGCGAATGTAACAGCGTCTTCGCTTGAAGATTTATCCGCAACTATTGAATTTAATTTAAGGTCTTCATATTTTTTTCCAGACTTTGAATAATTTGCTGCAACTCTTCGATTTTTTTATTTAATTTTAGCGTATTAGTCTGATAGTAACGTGCCGACCTAGCAAATCGCTCCCGACAGATAAACAAGACATCAGATGGCGACACATTCAAGTTGCAAGCCTTTGCCCAACTTTGTCGAACATCTTCTCTATTCGGGAACTGGTACAGCACCCTATTCGCCTTGGATTTGCAACTGCTAATGCAGCAGCTTCTGCGTTTAAGAGGACCAGTCCACAAATGTTTCGGTGGGTCATCATAGCCTATTTAATATTGCAAAACTACGGGTCAGTTATATATACATATACGTTTGTATAATTATATAAAAATATTGTAATAATTATATATCCTATATATTAAAATATTAGAATATTTTTAATTTTATGGAAATAACGTAAATAAATATGTTAATAAGGGTGATCCATTTCGAGGTTTCCAACTTTTTTTTAAAGAAAACACACAGAAAAATCAAATTTAATGGCTAATGTTTATTATCATTCGAAATTACATTCTTTGGAAGTTATTTTTTAAGGATCATCTCTTTCAAGTGTTGGCCGCTGCTACGATGGTCCACCCATTGAGTCCAATTTTCGATGACTGTTCGAGCATTTTGACTGGTAACTGGCGAATAACATGACTGTCTAACGGTTTGATTTTACACAATCTTGGTTGTCAATCGACCAGCCAAAAACGTAAATATGTATATCAACACACCGAAGTGTTCTCTCAATAAATCCATTGATTTGTGTGTGAAGTGGCGCCGTCTTGTTGATGCCAAATGTCGCCGAGATCACGAGATCCAATTTCAGACATTAAGTAGTTGGTTATCACGGCACGATAACGGTTACGTATTCACCGACATAATTTTTGAAGAAATATGGACCGAAGACAGGTCCAAAAAAAGTACCTCTACTTGAATCACCCGATGGAATGGAAATCAAACTTTTCGACCAGAACATAATACAAAATTGTACAGGACATAGACAGAATTGTAAAAGAGTCCCTCTCTCTCTCTATATATATATATATATATATATATATATATGATATTACACTTATAGATTGCATAAATAATGTAACAACGGCATGGGATACAGACGTCAAGAGTCAAACAATAATAAAAATAAAACTTTTTGCGAAGTAAATAACTAAAACTGTGGGTAAATCTATATTTTACGCTTTTGAAAAATGTATTTTTTAATGAAAATTTCTATAACTCGAAGTTTTTTTTGTGGATTATGGTGATTCAATTAGGAGAAGTTCCACTGTATTTATTTTATATTTCTCCACTTATTAATTAATTTATCATATATTGCATTTACAACCTTAAGCGGTATTAAAAAAAAGTATTTTGAACATAAAATTTACATTAATTTAAAGTTTTTTTAATTATAAATAAATAAATATATTAATCGTTTATTATTTTTTATTATTTATTATTATTATTAAGGAATTAAGTCATATTCCGTCATCTCCTTTCAGTTTTAAAAATTATTGCGTAACCATTTAATTTCTCGAATATAATTATTTTTATTTGTTTTAGATGTTATTTTTCTAATTTTTGTATTATAATTACATAAGTACATTTTATTATCTTTTAGTTTTATATTTTTGTTTTCACATAAATTACATTTTTTTTAATTAAGTTGTTATTCGACTTATATGATTTTTTTACATTATATTTATTTTGTATTGATTTTATAAAAATTATGGAAAATAGTTAATATTTATTTTTATATCAAGATTGTTAGTTTATACAAATTTTATTATTTTCTTATATTAATTTATATTATTTTAATCGTAAAGCTATTTAGAAACATATATGTTTAATTAAAAAATAATATTTCTATTACATAAACTTGTTGCTTTTTATATAATTAGGTATAGAATTCTGTATTTCACCAAATGTATTTCACTTGATTAAGCAGTTTAAGTAAAGCGCAAAATATTTTTAACACTGTTTCTTTAAACTTTTAAATAAAATTACTTTCAACAAGTATTAATTATTCGAATTTTATACAGTTGAACTTTCACAACTTTTCTTTATGCGTAAGAATTATTTGACTATATTTACTAATTTAAGTATACCTTAGCCACAAAAATGTGTGGTCGGGTCTGCTAGTTGATAATAAAAACACACAATTGCACATTATTTCATTTTTGTTCACACACACACTTTGTTGTATGCACATGCAGATATTCATAATTTAACAAAAACTCACCAAGGTTCAGGGTGGGCACTGCGTTTTACTTCAACTTTTTTGCACCCACTGCACTTCCTTCGAAATGCTTGATGCAAACGAAGGAATAGTGGATGGGTAAATCCAACGTTGGTGGGATCCTCAAGTTTTCCACCCACTTTTGGTAATCCTCCTGCTTTTTTGGAAAGGAAAAAAACCTTTCTCCCGTTTCGGAGGTGCACCCGCGAACGCGACACTTTCTAATAAATTTCGACATTTTAAACGAATTTAATTTGTTTAATTTTAATAATATTTGCAAAAATTGTTCAAAGCTGTGAAAAAGCTGTTGATCACACGAAAATTCTTTTGGAATTAAAATTCCGTTGACATTTCTCTCTTTACCATTCATTTTGGCGCAATTTCCCCATTATACTAAAGGATGCTCCAAATGCAATGAAGTAGAAGAATATACACAAAACAGAGTTAGCTTTTCGAAAATTATCCACAGTTTGGGAAAGGAACTTTTGTTTTGATTAAGGAACAGATCCATTTCATCACAGTCCTAATTTTAGACACTAAAAAAGTGTTTTAGAAATTTCAAAGTTTAAAATGGTATCCCAATTCCCATTAGATGCTATGTATTTAGTTGATTTAGGGGTAATGAAAAAAATACTACAATTAATTATTAGGAAAGGAAACGTTGATGAATCGAAACGTAAAATTCAATTAATTAGCAAGGATTTAGAAGAGTTGCTAGAAATCTTGATGAAATTTGAAAGCCACTGAAATTAGGCAATTTCTATTATACACTGACATTTTTGTACTAAAAGATTGTGGTAGTAACACAATCGCCCCTATTCCCGTTGTCGTTATCGTTTTAAAACGACTTAAGAACGCCTATTTGGCATTCCTGTTGGCGTTAACGACATTTATCGAAAATAAATTGAGATTCCCCAATTTGAAACGACTATAGAAACGACATAGAAACAGTCGTTTTTTGTCGTTGCTATAATTGTGAGCGACATAGAAACGACGCGGTTGTTTGAAGAAATATTTGAAGTGAAGATGAAAATTCCAAATCGGAAACAGTTTGAAATTTTAATTTCTGAAATGGAAAAATATCCTGCATATGCCAAAGACTTTAGAAAAGGGATAAATCCTTTAAATTTCGATTTTTTGGGAGGGATATTTTTTTCTCAAAAAAAAAAAAAATAAATCCATTCCACCGCCATCTCTTGTCGGAAATTGTTGGCATTAATAAAATTGCATTTTTATATCTAAGAATATATTTAAGATATGAAAGATCTTAAAATTCAAAACGAAAAAAAAATAGTACTCCAACAAGAGGAGGAGTTAATAAACAGATACCCATGTCTCCTTTGGCTGTGTTCGGTAGTCGGGTTAGCCAGAAGCAGGGAGCATGAGACGATGGAAGTATAACATATTTTAGAAGAAAGTTTGAAGGACGCGGATGTCACCACTACTTCTTTTAAAAAATCAAATAAAGATGGAAGACTAACATTGTTGTACGTAAGTACAATAACTACAGTGATAACGTTGTTTAGAGTCAATAGAGAATAGCATAAAATCCATTAAGGACTGCTTTAAAAATGTGTCTCGTTGCATAAGAAAGAAAGGCGATCTTTTCCCATATACAAATTTCTTTCATATGCAACTAGACACATTTTTAAAGCAGTCCTTAATGGATTTTATGCTATTCTCTATTGACTCTAAACAACATTACACTTCGCTTACACAGTCACAATTCCTCTCGTTCCGACCATTGATCTAAGACCAAGAATGATAGAAGATAAGATTACGACATAGTGACACTCTCACGACCCACGAAAGGGAATAGGCAACATAAGAATTGTCAAATGGAAAACGGAAATGTGAAACATAGTGAACCAAATTGAATAATGTGCAGATAAAATATCGCAATGAACGTGATTCCTAAAATCGTCATCTATAAAATCATCCAATATAATAAATAAGGCATATTTATAATAAAATTTATATGATTTGTTACAAAAACTTCGACATTTTTGCCAACTATTTTGTTAGTTGGAAAAGTGAAAAAACCTCTTTATAGACGACTTTTTTGTACTATTGTTGTTCTTGTATTGTTCTTTTTCAAGTTAATACATTTTTCACTTAGAATTTTAAATAATAACACTGTGATAGCTTTTTAAAAAAAAAAAAACAGTATTTTTGACCAGTTATGCAGGTTGTTGTTGCATTGCGTGCAAATGGTATTTGGCACCCAATCTACGTGTCTTATAACGGGCAAGTCGAAATATTCCTCGTAGATGCCGGCAGTTCCCGAAGATATTTTGCTCCTACTCCGTGGGCTTGTAAATTTTCCACATACGTAGCAGAACAACGATAGGCCAATTGGACACTTATTCATTTTTATTTATTTTCTTAATATACAAGGCACTAAAACAATGTTCTTTCCGCGAAGTCAAAGTCAAATTAGCTACTGCAATCTATGCTTAAATTTTGACTCTTAGGCAAGCATTTAACGTTTCTTTCAAACGTTACTTGTTGTTATTTCTTATTAGTAAAGTGGTTTAAAGGGTAAATTAAAATATTGACGAAACGTGAGGGAAAAAACATTAAAAAAATGGCTTAAATTTCAGTTTTTTCGACATATTGGCTATAAGGACACAAAAAACATTGATTTTGGGGTTTACAGTCATCTAAGAACTTAAAGACGGACTTATTCTGAGAAGCTTTGCCAAAGAAAGTTTACCAAAAAAGTCAACATTAAAAAAGTTAGAGACCGAAGAAAAATGTGCCTTTCTCTTACAATGGGTCACTTTGATGAAACTGTAACTGTAAACGAATGTCGTAATCTTGTCTTCTATTATTCTTGTCTAAGACTATATTTATGATATGAAATGTCTCTCTTCAGTACAAAGAAAAAATGGTACACAACAAGTCCGAAGCTAGAGCAAGATGAGGAGTTAATAAACAGTTGTCGGTTCGGTAATTAACTGGACCACCAGGTAGAGTAGTCTGATTAGCCGGAAGCGAGAAGCATTTGAAAGATACTGAAAGTATCGCATACATATTTTAGAAAAAAAGTTTGGAGGACGTATGTAGTTTTCACCACTACTTCATTTGGTATACACGCTAGCACTCATATACCAATTTTTCCAACATATCTCAAATTAAAAACAAGTACGGAAAGGCTAAGTTCGGGTGCAACCGAACATTTTACACTCTCGCAATTTATTGAAGAAATTTTATTAAGATAACACACAAATTTACCTATAAATTCGGCATAAAGTTTAATACAATAACGAAAATCGTCCTATATAGTGTATGAGGGCTGAGGTAATTCCTGAACCGATTTCATTCATTTTCAACAGCAAGGTACACTATATCCAAGACTAATGCTCACTCAATTCTGCTAAGATATTTCACAAATTACCAATACATATATGCGGAATAAAGACCACCATATTTTTGAAAAACTTATAATTAGGTATATGGGAACTCGGAGATGGTATTTTTGAAAAACCTATAATTAGGTATGTATGTATGTATATGGGAGCTAGGAGATGTTATGACCCGATTTTGATAATTTTTGAAAGAGAGACACACTATTAGAAGAAAACAATTTCCTTTGAATTACATTAAATTATCTGAGAGTTTTACCCATATTTTCGGTTAAAATTTACCCTTAGGCGCTGAGGGGCCCTTCGATAACAGGGGCCTTGAAAAGTTATAGTCCGTTTTCGAAAATTTTTTCTCAAGCGAAGCCAGAGCTGATATGCAGTATTTGTGTAAAGTTTTATTCCGCTATATTCATTGGTTCCTAATGTATACATTATAAAGTGAAGGAATCAGGTGGAATTCAAAATTGAGTTATAAGGAAAATAGTCGTGGTAAATAGTCGTGACCCATAAGTGGGCGATGCCACGCCCATTTTTCATTTTGTAAAAAAATCTGAGTGCAGCTTCCATCTGCTATTTCTTCTGTAAAATTTAGTGTTTCTGACGTTTTTCGTTAGTGAATTTTCAACTTAACCTTTGTATGGGAGGTGGACGTGGGTATTATCCGATTTCTTTCATTTTTGAACTGTGTTAAGTGGCTAAAAAAAAACGACTGCAGAAGTTTGGTTTCTATAGCTTTATTGGTTTGCGAGATATATACAAAAAACTGATTTGGAACTTTAATGCAATTTTTTTTTCAACCTCCTCAGGGTGCCAAGGAATACTTGTTCCAAGTTTCGTTAAGAAATCTCAATTTTTACTCAAGTTATCCGTTGCACAGACAGACGGACGGGCGGATGGACATCCGGATTTCAACTCGTCTCGTCATCCTGATCATTTTGATATATATAAACTTATATCTGACTCGTTTAGTTTTATGACTTACAAACAACCGTTATGTGAACAAAGCAAAAGGTAGTTCTACGCGGAAGAACTTGTCATTCCACCTCTTTGATAATCCCCGGTGTTGGCTCTCTTAGCAACTTTTGTTGCGAGAGTATAAAAAAAAAACAAATAAAGGTGGAAAACTAAAATTGTTGGGCAGATAAACGTAAGTGCAACAAGTAAGGAAAGGCTAAGTTCGGGTGCAACCGAACATTTTATACTCTCGCAATTTATTGAAGAAATTTAATCAATACATATATGCGGAATAAAGCTCACCGTATTTTTGAAAAACCTATAATTAGGTATATGGGAGCTAGGAGAAGATACTTTTGAAAAACCTACAATGAGGTATATGGAAAAGTTATGGCCCGATTTTAATAATTTTTGGAACAGAGACACACTATTAGAAGAAAACAATTTCCTCTGAATTAAATTGAGATATCTGAGAGATTTACCCATATTTTCGGTTAAAATTTATACATAGGCGCTGAGTTCAACATGTTCGATATCTGGGGCCCTAAAAAGTTAAGGTCCGTTTTCGACAATTTTTTCACAAGTGAAGCCAGAGATAATATGCACTAATTGTGTAAAGTTTTATTCCGTTATCTTCATTGGTTCCTTATGTTTACATTATAAAGTGAAGGAATAAGATGGGTTCAAAATTGAGTTATAAGGAAAGTAGTAGTGGTTGTGAACCGATTTCGCCCATTTTGTCCGTGTTATCAGGGTATCAAGAAAATATTATATACCGAATTTCGCTCGAATCGGTCGAGTAGTTCCTGAGATATGGTTTTTTACCCATGGGCGTGGCATCGCCCATTTTCCATATTGTAACAAAAATGTGAGTACAGCTCCCTTCTGCTATTTCTTCTGCAAAATTTAGTGTTTCTGACGTTTTTTGTTAGTTAGTTAACCCACTTTTAGTAATTTTCAACCTAACCTTTGTATGGGAGGTGGGCGTGGTTATTATCCTATTTCAGCTATTTTCATGGTGTGTGGTGGGGTATGTAAGAGAACCGATATAGCTATAGCTTTATTAGTTTGGCTTTAGCGATAGCTTTATTAGTTTGGGAGTTAAATACAAATAACCGATTTGTGGGCGGGGCCACTCCCACTTCCCCAAAAAAATTACATCCAAATATGCCTCCTCCTAGTGCGATCCTTTATTTTAAATTTTACTTTTATATATGTTCATTTATGGCTTAGTTATGACACTTTATGTGTTTTCGGTTTTCGCCATTTTGTGGACGTGGCAATGGTCCGATTCTGCCCATTTTCGAACTTCATCTTCTTATGGTGCCAAGGAATATTTGTGCCAAGTTTCGTGAAGATACTTTGGTATATATGACTCTATATCTAACTATTTTAGTTTTAGGTGTTACAAACAACCGTTACGTGGACAAAACTACAATACTCTCTTAAGCAACTTTTGTTTCGAGAGTATAACAAGTACAGTGATACCGTTGTTTAGAGTCAATAGAGAATGGCATAAAATCCATTAAGGACTGCTTTAAATATGTGTCTCGTTACATAAGAAAGAAGTTTTTATTGGAAAAGGGGCGCCTTAAAGTATACTATATAAAATATGTATGTATACAAATTTCGCTAACTTTTCTGGCGTTACGATATACTTCGTTTAGGAATGAAACGACGATAAGAACGACAACGGGAATAGGGCCGAATAAAAGCGAATTAAAAAAGAGAATTATGCTAACAAGCAACATTTTTCGCATTTTAAGATAAAAAGTGTGGGTCGGCTTTAGTATAGTATCCCCCGATTTCAGGGTTAAAATGGGTATGGTTGGAAAGAGGACGATCTCCAGATTATGAATATATATAATAGTTGCCGCAGAAGAATTTTTCGATTATAAGTTAACTTTTAATTTATATAATGCACATATTATACACTAACACTTCACTAAATTGTTTCCACATATTTATTTTATGCTAACTAAGTTATTATCATGAAGCCAATACAAAAGGTAGTTCTACGCGGAAGAACTTTTCTTTCCACCTCTTTGATAATCCCTGGTGTTGGCTCGACCAGGGTTTTTATTGAAGCGCGGCCGAAGGCCGCCAATTCAGAAAGACATTCTAAAAAAAATGTTATGTTAAATAGAGTATATTGCTTTCATAAAAACCCATTTCCTATAACGGATCTTTTTGCAACTAAACAAAGTACCGTTTCTTTTTTTGTCTGTTTTCTCATTATATTAATTTTTGCCAATTCCAATTAAAATATGGAAATAAGTGATTCGTTTAGTGTTTATATTTTGTCATATTTCTCGTATTCAAATAAATCGTGGTTAATTTAAACAAAATTAGTGCAAATTCTTCAGGTATGGTATTCGCCCCTATTCCCGTTGTCGTTATCGTTTTAAAACGACTTAAGAACGCCTATTTGACAAAAGACGACTGTTTCTATGTCGTTTCTATCGTCATTTCAAGTTGGGGAATCTCAATTTATTTTCGATAAATGTCGTTAACGCCAACAGGAGTGCCAAATAGGCGTTCTTAAGTCGTTTTAAAACTATAACGACAACGGGAATAGGGGCGATTATAATTGGGAAAACTTTAGCATACCGCCCCACGATTTCGGGGTTAAAATGGATATGGGCGGAGGCGGACTCAGAAGGTAAAAACACTATTTACACAAGTTTTATATTTTCTTGATTTGGTGTAGAATTATCATTTTTCTTTTCAGATGTCTTATCGCTATTAAAAAGGATTTTGCACAAGCAGGAGGCCCTTGAAGCGCGAGTAGAAAGAATGGAGAAAAGTATTTTGTGTAGGGAGGAGATTGTAAAGAAAAATGTATGTGTTTGATATATTTGTGAAGCACACCTTATTAAATATACCTATTATATTCTATATTGTTGAAAGATGGAAATTATGGCTCAAAACAAATTAATGAGAGAATGAAAAGTAATGGTGAAAAATGTACAATTGCGTAATCTTTTCCTATTGAGACCACTGACTGTATTTGGATACCATGAATCAATAGCGTTAAAACATATAGCGATTTACACTTAATATAATTTAAAACATATCTAATTAATTACAAACGTACATATATCTTTAATAGGTCGCGAATATTCAATGATTGAAAGGTTCCTCCAACAATGTTGATGGAGTTCTCCGCGAATTTTTTTCTGAAAAATGAATGAAGAACTTTAATTGGGATGGATGTTGGGGGGGACAACTAAATAATTTAAAATTAATTGACCAAATTTTGTATGGCAGGTAAAATTAGTATAGATAATGTTAATAATGTTAATAATTGGAGAATGGGATCATGTGTAGAAGTTCACGCAAGTGAGGAAAGTTCTTGATTGTCATTCACTTGGGAGTGACCAGAAACGATTCTTCTCCACATGGTTCAAGCAGCTCACGACTTCCGGTTTAGACCAAGTATCCTCTGGGTAGCCAACAGACATCCGTTTGAAGGCGAGCTAAAGTGAGAAGGCGAAGCCCGCTTATGCGGTTGTGCGTAGGGCTTGGGACCCACCACATAAAAACGAAGTACCAATGAAAAATCTACGAAAGCCTCGGATGAGACACCCCCCTTTTGATGACGACCCCTGCAAACGTTTTAAGGATAATGATATAAGGGCATGCACCTGGAATGGCCGGACCCTTAATTGGGAAGGTGCCTCTGCACAGCTGGTTGATGTCCTCATACGACTCAAGGCTGACATCACCGCCATCCAAGAAGTGCGATGGACGGGACAAGGACGGAAGAAGGTGGGTCCTTGTGACATCTACTACAGCGGCCATATAAAGGAGCGCAAATTTGGTGTTGGATTTGTGGTGGGAGAGAGACTCCGTCGCCGAGTCCTGGCATTCACCCCGGTGGATGAACGTCTTGCCACAATCCGCATCAAAGCGAGGTTCTTCAACATATCGCTGATTTGCGCCCACGCCCCAACGGAAGAGAAGGACGATGTGACCAAAGATGCTTTCTATGAGCGCCTAGAACGCACCTATGAGCGCTGCCCCCGCCACGATGTAAAAGTCGTGCTTGGCGATTTTAACGCCAGGGTGGGTAAAGAAGGTGTCTTTGGCACAACAGTCGGAAAATTCAGCCTCCATGACGAAACATCGCCAAACGGTCTGAGGCTGATCGACTTCGCTGGGGCCCGAAATATGGTCGTCTGTAGTACCAGATTCCAGCATAAGAAAATACATCAAGCTACTTGGCTGTCTCCTGATCGAAACACGCGGAACCAAATCGATCACGTTGTGATAGACGGAAGACATGTCTCCTGTGTTTTAGACGTGCGTACGCTCCGAGGACCAAATATAGACTCGGACCATTATCTGGTCGCAGCGAAGATACGCACCCGCCTCTGTGCAGCAAAGAATGCCCGTCAACAAACACAAGGAAGTTTCGACGTCGAAAAGCTGCAATCGCAACAGACAGCCACGAAATACTCTACTCGACTTGCACTCCTGCTCTCTGAGAGCACTCATCAGCATCTCGGTATAAGGGAACTGTGGAACGGCATCTCAAACTCACTGCGTACCGCTGCAGCCGAAACAATTGGTTTTCGGCAACGACAAAAAACAAGCTGGTACGATGAGGAGTGCCATCTCGCAGCCGAGAGAAAACAGACTGCCTACCTCGCAACGTTGTAAACGACCACAACACGTGCGGGATGGGATAGATACCGAGAGCTGAAGAGGGAAGCGAGACGCATCTGCAGACAAAAAAAGAAAGAGGCCGAAATGCGTGAGTACGAAGAACTTGAGAAGCTGGCAGACAGAGGGAATGCTCGAAAATTTTATGAAAAAATGAAGCGACTTAACGAAGGTTTCAAGACCGGAGCATCCTCATGTAGAGACCAAGGTGGTAATCTGGTAACCGATGTCCAGGGCATACTGGGATTATGGAGGGAACACTTCTCCGACCTGCTGAATGGCAGTGAGAGTACAACACCAGGAGATGGCGAACCCGATCCCCCAATCGATGACGATGGAACAGATGTTCCATTACCCGACCATGAAGAAATTCGAATAGCAATTACCCGCTTGAAGAACAACAAAGCAGCGGGGGCCGATAGATTACCGGCAGAACTATTCAAATACGGCGGCGAAGAACTGATAAGGTGCATGCATCAGCTTCTTTGCAGAATATGGTCGGAAGAACGCATGCCTGACGATTGGAATCTAAGTGTGCTCTGCCCAATCCATAAAAAGGGAGATCCCACAATCTGCGCCAATTACCGTGGGATCAGCCTCCTAAATATCGCATACAAGGTTCTATCGAGTGTACTGTGTGAAAGACTAAAGCCCACCGTCAGCGAACTGATTGGACCTTATCAGTGTGGCTTTAGACCTGGAAAATCGACAACTGACCAGATATTCACCATGCGCCAAATTTTGGAGAAGACCCGTGAAAAGAGGATCGACACACACCACCTTTTTGTCGATTTTAAAGCTGCTTTCGACAGCACGAAAAGGAGTTGCCTTTACGCCGCGATGTCTGAATTTGGTATCCCCGCAAAACTAATACGGCTGTGTAAATTGACGTTGAGCAACACCAAAAGCTCCGTCATGATTGGGAAGGACCTCTCCGAGCCGTTCGATACCAAACGAGGTTTCAGACAAGGTGACTCACTATCGTGCGACTTCTTTAACCTGATGCTGGAAAAAATTATAAGAGCTGCAGAGCTAAACCGAGAAGGTACAATCTTCTACAAGAGTGTACAGCTCCTGGCGTACGCCGATGATATCGATATCATCGGAAGCAACAACCGCGCCGTTTGTTCTGCTTTTTCCCGCATGGATAAGGAGGCGAAGCGAATGGGTCTGGAGGTGAATGAGGACAAGACGAAATATCTCCTGTCATCAAACAAACAGTCGGCGCATTCGCGTCTTGGCTCCCACGTCACTGTTGACAGTCATAACTTCGAGGTCGTAGATAATTTCGTATACCTGGGAACCAGCATCAACAACACGAACAATGTCAGCCTCGAAATCCAGTGCAGAATAACTCTTGCCAACAGGTGCTACTTTGGACTGAGTAGGCAATTGAACAGTAAAGTCCTCTCTCGACGAACCAAAATCAAGCTGTACAAGTCGCTTATTATTCCCGTCCTGCTTTACGGTGCAGAAGCTTGGACGATGTCAACATCAGATGAGACGACACTAGGAGTTTTCGAGAGGAAAATTTTGCATAAGATTTATGGTCCTCAGAACATTGGCAACGGCGAATACCGCAGACGATGGAACGATGAGCTGTACGAGTTATACGACGACATTGACATAGTTCAGCGAATAAAAAGACAGCGGCTACGCTGGCTAGGTCATGTTGTCCGAATGGACGAAAACACTCCAGCCCTGAAAGTGTTCGATGCAGTACCCGCCGGAGGAAGCCGAGGAAGGGGAAGGCCTCCACTCCGTTGGAGGCACCAGGTGGGGAGCGACCTGGTTACACTTGGGATCTCCAACTGGCGCCGAACTGCGAAGGAGAGAGAGAGGTGGCGCACTATCGTCGATTCGGCTATAACCGGCTAAACGGTTGCAACGCCAATCACGAACGAATGTTAATAATTATCTGTTAATTCTAGTTCTTTCATTTTAGTCTTATTTCAGGCTGACAGACGTTTGGCATTTGAACGAGGTATAAAGAAGTACGTGGAGTTGTCCCACAACCGTTCTAAGAAGAAAAATAAAACGGTAACAGTCTCAAATTTCCCTTAACGGTTAAACCATGGTATGGGAATTACTTTTATATGTAGTTTAGTAGAAATATCATTAGTTATTAACGACATGGTTACAATGTCTTTCCTGGTAACAAACAAACAAAAACATCTTTAAAAGACGGGGAAATTCCATCCTTAATTAAAAAAGAATTTAATCCTCAATCAGACATAACATGCATGCATTACAAGACAGATAAATTCTAAAGAACACATAAAATTAACATATTTTCTTTAGATTTTCTTATTTTGCTATTCTAAGGTTTTTGTTTTTACCGCATTAAAAACTTATGATATGGTGTGTGATATTTCATTAGAATTTTAGACTGAAGTAATATTATTTTATTATTAACAAAGATTTTTTGATTTATGTGATATATATGAATTAAATATGAATATTTACAGTTTGTCTAGAAACAGTTTACACGTTGAAAATAAATACACTTTTTCACTTTACGCAGCAAAATTTATTGCTTTTTACTTCAGTTCAACATTTTATTTTAATCAGGGATGGTTACATACAGTATTTAAAGAGAATTGATGCAAAAAAAACTGCGAAAGCAACTATTTTAATTTATTGTTTATACATAATATTTATAACAAATAATATTTATACAATATATTTATAAAGGTATTTTTCTAATTCAAAGCGAAAATTGGCGTTATGTGTTATTATCGGTATGATATGTTTTTTCTGCAAAAACATACACCTGTATTAGATCATCAAAAAACAACTCAAAACTAAATTTTTTTGAACAAATGTTTTTAATTTTTTATTATTTAGACTTTAATTTAACAGTTGATAACAAAAAGAAATAAAGCCTATAACTTAACAAACAAAAAATATTTCATGTTATAATTTATGTAGCAAAAATTTTAGATTTTGCATTAAGGGGTTATATACAGTTAGACGGCAGAAAAAAAGTGAATTTTCAAGAATTTTTTCTGAGAAAACTTTTTAATTTATTGATCCAAAAATTTATACACATATTATGGTATCTTTTAACTGTATTTTAAGACTTAGTACTAGTAAAAATATTTATTTGAAACAGAGCTACAGTTGATCACCAGGAGCTCCTCTCAAAAAAGACGTTTTGCGGTGACCACTATATCTCGGAACTGGATTATCCGAAATTAAAAAACCAAACAGATTTCGTTAAAATAATGTCAAATCTAGTAATTAATCGAAGGAATAAGCAAAATAAAATTTTTTGACAAAATGGCGGTTTCTCAAAAAAAAAATCGATTCTACACCGACATTTCGGCCTTAAATTGTTTATAAAAAAAATATTTATCGGAGAGAAAAAATCTACGATTGATTACTAAAAAATATATTTAAGAAGGTCGTGTTAAAATTTGAGACTAATCGGTCTAGCCGTTTTCGAGTAATGTTGGTCACCGACTTTGAAAACACCATTTTGAGAAAAACGCGTTTAAAGTTTGGATCTTGTACTTCCAAGCACTCTGAAACGTCTCTTCAAATTTTTCATTTGCTTGTAACTTTGAAAATATTCACCGGAACGACATGAAATTTTCTGTGTGTATTCTTAAATATATGTACATTAAGAAAATGAAATTAAAAAAAAATCGATTTTTTGAAAATTCTAACTGTACATAACCTGTCTTAACTGTACTGACGTGATGTTTAGGAGACACTATGAAAATATAACAAAAATAATGATGTTATTTTCTCACAGACACCTACCTTAATATTGATGTGGTTGACTCGAAGACACTTTTTCGCTTAAAATGACACCTGTGCTTACATCAATTGATCTGAACAAACTAACATAGGCATGAGTACACAATAAGAAGGTACAGAGAACGAGAGAGTAAATGTATGGAAAATAACGCTACAAAATGTTATGTCTGTTGGTGTCTGCTAGACTACCACATCAGCCACATAGTGTTAAAAATTGACAATAATATGGTCATACAGGAAGTAGGCAAAAAACTTAAGAAATTCATTTTATTTCATACTTTCTATGATTGGGATTTAATTAAAAGTAAAATATTATTTAAATAAATTTATGAAATGAATTCATACGAAATAATGGAAATAAATACTAAGTATTCACATTTTTATTAATAAACATGAAGTTTGTAAAATTTAAAAAGATGTTGCGTTATTTTGCTATGGAACACATCCAGTTGCTGAATTTGCATACATATGTATATGTACTTTTATGACATTTCGTATATATTTTCCATAATCCGATGCTTTTCTCCGGTAGGTACCCAATTCATAAAGATCGTTCTTGTTGTTGTATTGCTTTCCATTTCGTGATTTGCGATGCCATTTTACACTTAAACATCGAAACGCGTTTTGAGTACATCGTTCTATTGTTTTCAGCTTCCAATTCCATGATGATCATCATAGTACCACAGTTCATAAATGTAATCAAATTCAATCTAGATCCCTACCAGCCAAAAGTGGTGAAAAATCTGGTTAAACCGAAACTTTTCAAACCCTTAAACGACGAAAAAGTGGTGAGCTTGCCATTGGCCTGCATAGCTGCTCATGCAACTTTTAACGACTTTTCTCCTCACACGTGACCATACGCGTCTGTCAGGCAGTGCCATATAAATTATATACATAAGAATATATGTAGCTGAACTGCTGAAATTTCCCCAATTGTCAGCTGATGCAGGGTGGCATTTGTATTCCTTTAAATTTTCTTAAAATTAAAAAAAAACCTAGTGGGGTTGCACTCCGGGAGTGCAGGCAGAAGTGAAAACTTGAACGTATGGCGCGTTGGGCACTTTTTTGGGTGAGCATTTTTAGGTGAGGTCGCGACTTGAGAAATTGTACATAAAAAATCAAGTTTATTAAAGCAATGTGGGCACTTTTTGAATGGACATGAAGTATAATAATAGGCGTTTTTTATTTGACCACCACAAGCTAATAGCTAAATCATGGACAAATAAAACGCATTTAGCTTATTTCATATCTTCGCTTAAAAATGAATTGTGTTGGCAATGCGGGCCCGAACTCTCAGCTGAAAAGTAATTTATTTGAAAAAAAAAAGTCAAATAAAACACGCCTATTATAGAAACTATCTTCGAAGGAAGTGGTTTTATTTAACCCTGGAAAGTCATGCCTCGTCGTTTCGACGACGCGAGTTTTTATTTTGTACAAAAGCCGAATGAATCAGAGCTGTGAAAATTTTATTTATTTCATGAAAGATTTAAGAAAAACTGTTTGATATTGTTTTATTTAGAAGATATATAAACCAGGTAATGTGAATATATTGATTTTAGTAGGTTTTGATAGGTAGGATAATATATTAAGGACTTTGAGTAATGCCGTCGTCGAATCGACGAGGGATAACCTCTACGTTATAAAAATAGCGATGACCTTCTAGGGTTAAATGAGTAAATACATATTTAATTGCATGCGTATGTTTTTGTTTACATTTATTTGAAAAACAGCTGTCAGCATTGCATATTTTCATTCACAACAGGTTAAAAGCGGACATGTTTGCCAACGAAAATGCAACTAACTCTCTAACATTTTGAGGATTAAATTTGAGTTAGCAAACGGAGTTAATTGAGATAACTCTCGAATTAACCCCGATTAAAGCAGTTAATCCGAATTAACGCCGTCGTCTGTCAGGGGTATAAGTGTTCAAGTTGGTTTTGTTTCCTATAATCGGAGTTATTTTAATTTTTCGGAGGAATATAACTTTTCTAAAATAAATTTTATTTACATTCAAATAACTAATAAAACGCACTTTATCTCAATTTGGACCCATCTCAATGTCTTAATTAGTTTAAGAGATAAGTAACTTCAAAGTCAAAACCGTTCCCTGTACCATTTTCCATTCAATATTCTCAATTTGTTCACTAAACATATTTTTTAAGCAAATTTCTTACAGGAAAATGCACATCCAGAAATTATGATACCATGCAGAAATCGCACTATTATAATTTTGAATATTACAGCTTCTACAAAGTGAAGCACGTGCAGCTTCTTTCCTACAGAGTGCTAGAGTCGAACGGTTTTAATAATTGCACTATGTTTACCATGTCGGTCCACTCTTACTTTGTCATTTCAGGCCATATTGCATCATTGGAGTTTGTTAAACTTTTATCTGACGAAACTAAAAAAATTTTATTGTGGTTTAACAGCAAGCTTTCAGACGTAAAATATTTTTCTCACAATATTGCACAAGTCTGTTAATACCTAAGTATGTAATTGAACTTCGCGAGTTGTATGCTGTCGGTTTTTTCATTTCGCTAGTACTTTTTCAACGTCCAAAGCAAACAAATATAAAACAAATTTTTTTAAATTTTTAGAATTAATTAAAATTACTACTTACCAAAACGTAAAAATTGTGCGAAAACTTCTACAAATTTTATATACGCGCATAATTGGCATTTTCATATTTAAAATAAGCCTGCTGGATTTCAAACCACTGTCATTTATTCAAGTAGATCTCCGAAATCATCGCTACTACTATTCAAATGGTATCGTAATAATTAAAAACCAGATATTCGAATTATCTGTTTGCAGGTTATTGGAATACTTTAAGGGCCCTAATTTGAGCCGCAGAATAATCAAATATTTATTGACACACAGCCATTGCAGAGATAAGGGGATGCCCAATTTATTCCAGTGTGAGAGCGTCTTGAAATTAGTATTATTATTGTTACCTGATCAGACAAAATACTAATTTGTGGAAATCCAAGATTTATTACGGTTAAAAATGGTTTTGTACTCAATGTTTAATATAAAAAGTACTTATTTCTATTAAATTTAGCGATATAATGGAATGTTAAAATATCCGGTTTTTGAACTTTCAGTAATAAAAAAGGGGGGAAACTTTAGTATAGTATCCCCCGATTTCAGGGTTGAAATGGGTATGGTTGGAAAGAGGATCTCCAGATTACGAATATATGTATATAATAGTTGCCGCAGGAGACTTATAGTTTTCGAGATATTTGAATTTTCAGTTGAAAATTTCACAAATTTAATGTGGCGATTTTTCGATTATTAGTTAAGTTTTTATTTATATAATGCACTTATTATACACTAACACTTCACTAAATTGTTTCCACATTTTTATTTTATGCCAATAAAGTTAAAATTTGCTTTAAATAAGCTTTTTAATTTTTGCACAATTTTGTTTATATGCACAATAAACAGATTGACAGATATCAAGTGTTGCCAAACGAATGAGAACAAAAAAGAAAATATACATCTAAAGAAAATTATGAAATTAATTAAGCATTTTAATAAAAGAAAGGTGTTTTAAGGCTTATAACCAGGGATGGGCACCACCACAATCAAACGAGCATCACAAAATGAGATTGTGTTAGTGTGCTTACTGTGGTACTAAACGAATCGGCAATCAAAAATATTCAGTCTGCTTGCAGAGGTTGAGCGAGCAGGTCTATGCCGCACGGTTGCACAATGCGAATATATGCACGTGCTAATGCCTGTAAAAATTACTAATAATTTATATTTAATATATATATATATAATATATTTAATATAAATTATAGTAAAATTGGGTAATATAATAATTTAAAAAAGTAATTTAGTGCTATTTTATAATGAAAAAATTGTTTTCATTTCATACTTAAAATATACAACTTCGTCAGCATCGACCTGCACAGTCAACTGCTGATTGCAGACTGATTTTATCGTCATTTATTTATCGTATTGTCCCATCGTAGGTGCACGTTTTACGCTCTTCGCTTGTGCGTGTTATGTGCTGAACACATAGAAGACGACAAGTGACGAGCGACATCTGTCAAATATTAAAATACACGCGTTCTTATGGGCACAGATTTTTTGGCAACAGCACGACTTCACCACAAAATGGTTGAAGTCTTCGCTGTTTCTAATTTTGCCGACGACAATGGCCGCTGTAGAGCTGCCACTAACATGTGAAATGTAAACTTATTCAAAGTTCTCACAAGTATGACGTTATTTTGCCAGCAGAAACTTAAAATAGCTTTGATATATCATTTATAATAACAATCGATTATTTAAAACAAATAAATCGACCATTTTTATATTTTTTACGTAAATAATTTCACTTTAAACTAAATATGTAAATTGTATTGAAGTGATAGATGTTAGTACGGCAACAATGAAATTGCTTTTTGATATGTCGCTGTCGTCTTCAAAATGTTCAAGACGCTGGCTTCAAAGCGACATTTGTGATCAGCCGTCGCTACGTCGTGTCGTGTCGTCGTCTTTGTGTTCAGCACTTTAGTGACAATCGGTGTGTGTACGTATACGATCACTTACGCTCTTTTAGCACCTGCTAAGACTTTGCCCATGCCTGCTTATAACTATGTTTTATTGCCTCCAATAATTTTGCAAATGGGTCTAAATGCCGATTTGATATATTTTTTCTCCAAATATATTCGTATATCAAATTTGGAAAGTCTTCACTATTAATGTAATTGCCTTTTATAAAAAAACGTTTAATTACGCGCCATTGTGATTCAATGCGTTGGGTGTGACTTCCGTCCTCTGCGACAAATGGATTATCCGGGTCGCTATGATTCACGCGTCGGTGCTCATACCCGTAATTGGATAGGCAGTCGTATGCCTTCAAACACTCTGTTCTACATGCCGCTGTATTAAGGGTATGAGCACCTCAGCAGATCTCACATTTTCCGGACACACCTCCATACGAAGATCATCACACCCATCCTCTATCATCCCTAGGACCCAATGACATTCCACTCTCCGCCCTAATGTAAGCAAATATAAAATAATTACATATGATAAATAAATTCATAACTATATGTATATAATAAATTTATTATTTATTACCTTTGTTGTATTTACGCTTCCCAAAGTTGCTCTCGTCTATTTGAACAATTTTACTAGGGCCGCCAATTTTACCCACCGTTACCTGATGGTCAACCTGGTATAATACTACTGCTTCGCGGCAGTAATTATATCAGTCACATATGGTAGCGCTAGATAAAATTGGCTCCCTGATAAAACTGTTCTTTCGAACTTCCGCATGAGACCAATGGGATGCATATGCGTACATTAAATAAAAGACTTGAGGCAGTGGTATTTTCACGTCTTCGAACCACGTACCATTGGATCTTGAATACGCTGATCGTGTGCGGCATTCCCCTTTCCGTTATCGGAAAACACCCGCCGTGCTGTTTTCAGACATCCTAACGGCCATTGGGGTCCGACGGATGCGGCTTAATTTGCTTTTCCTCTTCTGCAAATGCTATGCATTTTTCGAGAGTATCGAAACGTTGTAAAATTTTCGAAAAATTCTACATATTCTTCAACTCGGAGACTCTAAGAACATTAGTTCTTTTCACACCACCGCTCGTAGACGCTTCGTTGAAATCTATTTAAAAGTCCTAAGTAATATTTTTAACAATTTAAAATTTATAATACCATACCTGAAGAATTTGCACCTATTTTTTAAAATTAACCACGAATTTATTTAAATAAAGAAATATGATAAAATATGAACACTAACCGAATCGCTTATTTGCATATTTTTATTAGAAGGGATTATCTAAGAGGTGGAATGACAAGTTCTTCCGCGTAGAACTACCTTTTGCATTGGCGGCCTTCGCCGCGCTTCAAAAAAATATACCCTGGTTGATCCAACACCAGGGTGGACCTTAGCACTTTCGCCCATTACTTCTTTTTTACATTGCGGCCCCCCACCGCGCTTTGTTTATGAATTGAAATGAAATGATTATGATTCATGTATTTTGGGTATAATCCCCTTTTTTATTAATTCTTATTCGTTTGTACAAATTTATATATGGCAACACTTGATATCTGTCAACCTGGTTATTGTGCATATAAACAAAATTGTGCAAAAATTAAAAAGCTTATTTAAAGCAAATTTTAACTTTATTGGCATAAAATAAATATGTGGAAACAATTTAGTGAAATGTTAGTGTATAATACTATACTAAAGCCGACCCAATAAGGTTAATGAAAACGTGTCAACTGACAATTAACAATTCTTTTTTATAATTTTTCTTATTACAAAATTTCTTCCCTCAAGACCTTTTAATATACAGGTGGGGAAGGTGCTGAGCTGTTTCGTAATAGGAAAGGTATATTTCCCACATTGTATAACCATACAAGTAGCAAAAAATCAGCAGGATAACGGGAAATGTTTCACAGCTGAGATCACCTGTTCGATATACTACGCATTTCGGCACAGACTTTTAAATAAACGCACTGCAAAATGGAATTCTTGTGGATTTGGAAAGATAATATTAATGAAAAATTTCATTCGTAACAATAATTAATTGCGTATGTATTGCTATGTATCGATTTTTTTGGGTGTTCGGTTCCCCAGGAGGCATATTTCCATCCATATAATATATTCAATAATACACACAAGTAAGTATTAATATATAAGTAAATAAAATAAATAATAAGTACATATATAAAATTCAGGTACAACTCAGTCACATTTAGTTGCAAAACAAATATATATATACTTATATTTATGTATGTATATATGTATGTGATTGGCGTTGCAACCGTTTAGCCGTTTATTTTATATTTATACATATATAATTCAAGAAATAACGATCTAAACAATCTACTATGCAATAACAATATATACAAGAATCACCCACAGCGAAATCCTAACTAAAAAACCCTATCAAAAGAAAAGTGGCGGAGAAAAGGGTTCTAAACCTAGTGCACGAAACGGTTTAAAAACAATAATAAGCGACAAACCTAATTCTAACAAAAGAAAGTCGTCAAATCAAGTTAACTATGAAAATTACATTAAATTATGAACAAACTTACAAAAATATCAATAAGACAAAACCACAGACACAGATTATATTCCGACCCATATAGACAGACAGACAAACGGACAAGATTTCTATTTGTGTGTAACACCCAAAAAATTTTATGTTTTTAAAAACAGTGTGATTCACTTTTTTATTAAAAGCGCTTACAAGGAAATGTGTTCTAATTCTTATATAGAGACATTTTATCACGTCGGAATTACAGTTTTCACAACAATAGGGTTCTACATCCAGCATTTTTATACTCTCGCAACCTGTTGCACAGAGTATCATAGTTTTGTTCACATAACGGTTGTTTGTGTCACCAAGAAATATAAGAGTTAGATATGGGGTTATATATACATAAATGATCAGGATGACGAGTAGATTTGAAATCCGGATGTCTGTCCGTCCGTCTGTCCGTGCAAGCGATAACTTGAGTAAAAATTAAGATATCTTAATGAAAGTTGGAACACATGTTCCTTGGCATCCTGAGGAGGTTGCTTTCGAAAATGGGCAAAATCGGTCCACTGCCACGCCCACAAAATGGAGGAAACCGAAAACCTATACAGTGTCATAACTAAGTCATAAATAAAGTTATGAAAATGAAATTTGGAGCATAGGATCCCATTAGGGAGGGGCACATTTGGATGTAATTTTTTTGGAAAAGTGGGCGTGACCCCGCCCTCAAATAAGTTTTTTGTATATAACTCGCAAACCAATAAAGCTATATAAGCCAAACTTTCTGCAGTCGTTTTTTTTAGCCATTTCCTTATACAGTCCAAAAATGAAAGAAATCGGATAATAACCACGCCCACCTCCCATACAAAGGTTAGGTTGAAAATTACTAAAAGTGGGTTAACTACCTAACGAAAAACGTCAGAAACACCAAATTTTACATAAGAAATGGCAGAAGAAAGCTGCACTGAGATTTTTTTACAAAATGGAAAATGGGCGTGGCGTCGCCCACTTATGGGTCAAAAACCATATCTCAAGAACTATTCGACCGATTTCAATGAAATTCGGTATATAACACTTTCTTGACACCCTGATGACACGGGTGGAATATGGGCGAAATCGGTTCACAACTACGTCTACTTCCCATATAACCCAATTTTGAATTCCATCTGATTCGTTCACTTTATAATGTATTCATAAGGAACCAATGAAGCTAGCGGAATAAAACTTTACACAAATACTGTATTTGAGCTGTGACATCACTTGTGGAAAAATTGTCAAAATCGGACCATGACTTTTCAAGGCCCCTGATATCAAACATGAAGAACTCAGTGCCTAAGGTTAATTTTTCACCGAAAATATAGGTAAATCCCTCAGATATTTTAATGTAATTCATTCCCTCTGAATTTTTTTCTTATAACAGTTTCTCTCTGTACCTGAAATGGTAAAAATCGGGTCATAACTTCCCCCAGATCCTATATACCTAATTATAAGTAATATTAAATTAAGTGATCGTATAGTCTTCGATACATTGTATCTTGGTGGTGAAAACGAGTGAAATCGGTTTAGGAATTACCTCAGTCCCCATATACTATTTATGATGATTTTCGTTATTCTATTGAACTTTATGCCGAATATATGGGTCGAATTGTGTTGTCTTTATAAAATTACATCAATAAATTGCGAGAGTATAAAATGCTCGGTTACACCCGAACTTAGCCCTTCCTTACTTGTTTCAAACAATATTTGTGTAAATCCGATTCTATGGCAAGTAGAATCAAATTGTTGTGTATAAATTTCTTCGATTTTTGTTAAAATATCTATAAATTCGGAAGGTGGTTTTACTACTTGGCAATTACTATATTGCTTTTCTTTAGTAAAGAAGAAATCTTCCTCAATAATACCACCATCAAATCTTGGTAATGGCATTAACAATTGTTGTTTAAAATATTTATAATACATATGTACATATATCCGTAAAAATATACGAAAGCATTTTTATGCAAAAAGCTGCTTTCATCGACCTCCACATTTACCTCAACTTGGATATTTTTAACCCTGGACGGTCATCCTTTTTTTTTTTGTACATTAACGTCATCCTTCGTCAATATGACGACGACTTATTTCAAATCCATTTTGAGTAGGGTGTGAGTCGAAATAATGAACGCGTTTTATTTATTTTTATTTATTTATTTCATTATTAATAAATACAAGTCAAAAATAAAAAGGAAAACTTATATTCTTTTAACTTAAGACACGATCAACACGAACAATTAAAAACATATTTACAGTGAAAATAAAATAGTTCGTAGTCATTTTGACGAAGGATGACCGTCTAGGGTTAAATGAGGTGGGATTAGTAGGCCTTGGCAATCCTTGAAAAGTTTACTAAAGGACCAAAGCGTCATTGCAGGCGCCCTTAATTAGAAGCCAACCTTTTATAAAACTAAAAGTGTTATTTTCATATAAATGAATAATATCCGACCATTCGACTGGACGCCCCTTAAAAACTACTTTGTTTTCTTGTTTTCTAAACAGTTCCGTGTTCAAAGAAGTATATGACTTCTGAGCCATTTACTTCGAAATAGGGTCTTTCCTTAGTAATCCCTACTAACCTAGGATAATTAACAAAATTAGACCCTTGGTCACTAACTATATATATTTTAACATAATATCTCCTTTGCACGCTTTATGAACAAAAAAAAAATAAGCTGAGTCCAAGTTTCTCCACCAATACCTTGGACGAAATGTGGTAAAACACTGGCAGCTACGCGGGAGGTACGATTTTCATCACCGTAATCCTCTAACCCAATAATCCAATCCCAAATTCTCTCATACTGTGAGTGGATTTTCAGAGACATTTCATTACAGCATATCGAAAAAAATCTCTGTGCGTCTGTGAAACCACGGCTTCTTAACTCCAGGGCTTTGATGTTGCTAAAATTGCAGCCAGGGTTATATGGCCAACCATGAACAAATTGTTGGAGGGTAATTTGTGATGGCCAATTAAAAAGGGGCTGTAAATACCTATATGCAATAGGTGATAAAAATTTTAGTGCTAGAGCTAGTGTTTTTAATTCCCTATCAATTCTATAACCTTTCGGAGCACGGGGTGCATTTTTAAGGCAGTTTCTCACACATGTTCCAAGATGTGGAGGAAGTTTGCCGCATAGCTCTGTTATTTGTCTATTTTCTTTCTGCAACTATAGACAAATTTTTATTATTTTCTAAAATTTCTATCCTATCTCCTAAAAATTTCACCTTATTGCTCAAAAATTTTAACTCCTGTGATTTATTGTCCAACTCCTCCCGTTACATTATTTTCCTAGGTGTCCCTTCTGTCAAATATTGATCTGTTTGAGTCTGCCTACTGTTTGCCCAAGTACTAACTGTTTGGAAATTTCCTAAAGAGGAAGAATATGAAATTTCTTCATTAGATATGGGTTGAAGGGATTCACCTAAATAATGAACTTCAAATGAATTATTATTTGAAGTTGAGGCAATTCTAGCTGGAGAAGAACTAAGATGTATCGCTCTACAATCTTCACACCCTAATTGTATAAGTTCGTTCTGTCTAGGTACGCTACCTACTTGTCCACTACAATCAATAACCCTTTCTATATTCACCATAGGTGATAATAAACTTAATTATAAATCTAGGGTTGCCGTCTTCGCCAGTAAACGACCCTTCCTCATTTTAAGGGAGAAATGCCTCTGGCACGCATATAAATGCTTAGCTGTTGGATTTTTCACGGTGCCTAGTTAAAAATAAAAAAATACACAATAACTAAAAAAACATATAAAATAAAAGTGAAAATTTTATCTGAAGTAAATAACCCACGACTTAAAACGTAATTTTAAAATGTAACCGAACATTGTTACTCTCGCAATTTGTTTATTTAATATTATTTGATAACGTACAAATGTATATTCCCGTATATTCGGCATAAATTCTTTTTGAATAACGAAATTCATGATATACATATAATTCTAGCGGACCCGGCAAACGTTGTCCTGCATTTTGTTGGGACAAATTGGAAATAATATATGTATAATTGGATTGAAGATTAGGTATACCGACATAAGCGGCATCCAAATATAAAACAATCCAAAACAATTTTGTATACCTATAGGCAGTTTCTATCCAGTAACAATGGCGCCATCTATTTTTGGCATATATAAAATATCAAAGTTATAAATGTAAAATAATTTAAATGCACTATTTAAATTCGACCAAATGGTGACTACAAAGCATTCTAAATCCCGGTATATTTTCAAAGATGCCTAGCGTAGAAAATAAGTGGTAAAACAAGTTTAAATTAGTCCCTTTTCGTAGCTTGTACTATTCTTAACGGTATTTGTTTACATTCGTGGTATTTTAAATAATAAACACATTTGTCCCAAACCCTCCCTCCATCTCTGATTCAATGAACTCGTTTTTAACGGAAAATACATTTTTCCTACATATACATATTTACCTGTCACCTAGATTTATTATGCGAAATAAGTTTTATTTACTTCAACGGCTTTTCGGATCTAAAGGGTTAAGGCACACATAAAATTTAATTTAAATTCATCTTACGTTCACTTTAATTTTTCACATATTATGTTCGATAAATTAAAAAAAAAAACAAGTAAGGAAAGGCCAAGTTCGGGCGCAACCGAACATTTTATACTCTCGCAATTTATTGAAGGAATTTAACCAATACATATACATATGCGAAATAAAGCTCACCGTATTTTTGAAAAACCTATAATTTGGTATATGGGAGCTAGGAGAAGATACTTTTGAAAAACCTACAATGAGGTATATGGAAAAGTTATGGCCCGATTTTAATAATTTTTGGAACAGAGACACACTATTAGAAGAAAACAATTTCCTCTGAATTAAATTGAGATATCTGAGAGATTTACCCATATTTTCGGTTAAAATTTATACTTAGGCGCTGAGTTCAACATGTTCGATATCTGGAGCATTGAAAAGTTATGGTCCGTTTTAGAAAATTTTTCACAAGTGAAGCCAGATATGATATGCACTAATTGTGTAAAGTTTTATTCCGTTATCTTTATTGGTTCCTTATGTTTACATTATAAAGTGAAGGAATAAGATGGGTTCAAAATTGAGTTATAAGGAAAGTAGTAGTGGTTGTGTACCGATTTCTCATTTTTTGTCCGTGTTATCAGGGTGTCAAGAAAACATTATATACCGAATTTCATTCGAATCGGTCGAGTAGTTCCTGAGATATGGTTTTTTACCCATAAGTGGGCGATGCCACGCCCATTTTCCATTTTGTAAAAAAAATCTGAGTACAGCTACCTTCTGCTATTTCTTCTGCCAAATTTAGAGCTTCTGACGTTTTTCGTTAGTTAGTTAACCCACTTTTAGTAATTTTCAACCTAACCTTTGTATGGGAGGTGGGCGTGGTTATTGTCCGATTTCAACTATTTTCATGGTGTGTGGTGGGGTATGTAAGAGAACCGACTGCAGAAAGTTTGGTTTATATAGCCTTATTAGTTTGCGAGTTAAATACAAATAACCGGTTTGTGGGCGGGGCCACGCCCACTTCCCCAAAAAAAAATACATCCAAATATGCCCCCTCCTAGTGCGATCATTTATTCCAAATTTTACTTTTATATCTTCATTTATGGCTTAGTTATGACACTTTATGTGTTTTTGATTTTCGCCATTTTTTGGGCGTGGTAATGGTCCGATTCCGCCCATTTTCGAACTTGATCTTCTTATGGTGCCAAGGAATATTTGTGCCAAGTTTCGTCAAGATATCTTAATTTTTACTCAAGTTACAGCTTGCACAGACAGACAGACAGACGGACAGACGGACGGACGGACAGACATCCGGATTTCAAATCTACTCGTCACCCTGATCACTTTGGTATATATGACTTTATATCTAACTCTTTTAGTTTTAGGTGTTACAAACAACCGAGTATTTAAACACTTAAAACTCAAAATATATAACTATGAATAAACTTAAATCGCTTTAAAAAACTTGTCTTTTTAAACATTTTTAAATTCGATTAAATTTCGAACAACCCTTTCACAACAACCTGTCATTGGTGGTTGGGTGTTTAACTCGAGGAAATCGTTTCTAATTACATATTTTAATCGCACTCAAATTTACACTATTACACTTTACATTTACAAGTGATTTCTTTTATTTAACTCATCTGGATATTTCTCCTTCCAATGGGAACCGATATAGCGGCGTCCCCAAACTGCAACCAGCTACACAGCGTCTATAAGGTATTCTGTTACTTATTAAATTATTATTCTTAAACACCTAATTAAATAACACTTATTAAATATTTGACTTTTAAAGCTTTTGCTTACTTTGAAGAATAAATGTTCGTTTGAATTAAAATTCACATAACACGGTTGCACGAAATACATAGATTTTACAAGTCGTTACGCAAATATTTGCCAAATATTATAAATTTGAAAATGTTTAATATAGTACATATGTAAATTATTCTTTATAATTTGAAAAAAAAAACCGAAAAATATTTAAAAAACTGCTACATAAAGTAATAAACTTTAAACATAACACGGCAACTCGACATTGTAATTGTGGGTTTTTTTAGTACAGTGCAACCCGCGCAAAGTGCCCGTTGCCTTGAGTTGTTGTTGTTCATAGTACCAAAATCTTAAGGCAAACCGCGCGAAGTGCCTTTTTAGTAGTATATTTCGCACGTAAACCCTTACCGAATGCCTATCGGTTTCCTTCATTATATTATTTATTAAAAAAGAAGTCCGCAATGGCGGTATTAAACAATAATAGTACAAAAGTCGTATATAAAAAGTTTTTTCCACTTTTTCATCCAACAAAAAAGTTGGCAAAATGGCGAACTTTTTGTAACAAAACATATAATTTTAATTATAAATATGCATTATTATAGTGGATCATTTTATAGATGACGATTTCAAGAATCACGTTCATTGTGATATTTTATCTGCACATTATTCAATTTGGTTCACTTGTTTTACATTTCCGTTTCCCATTTAACAATTCTTCAGTTGCCTATTCCCCTTCGGGTGTCGTGAGCGCGTCACTATGTCATAATCTTGTCTTCTATCATTCTTTGTCCAGACGTTATGTGAAAGTGATCTCCGCGTCATAGACATCGTTGCATGGTGGCCTGGATCAACTCAGGACATCTACCGTAGCTTTTTTTTATCAAAATATTCAGCTAATCGCAGACAAAGTACGTACATATATCGTTCGCAGAGTTGCATATGATTTTCAAGTCGATTAAAATTCAAAGAAAAACAAATGTAGATTTTATTTTGAATGGTAAATCTGTCTTAATAAGCGTTTTAATCGAGCAGAGGTCGGTTAATTGATCAATTAGCTCCTGTCTAAAAACACTATTATGGAGAACTTCGAGTTATAGAAGTTTGAGTTGTGGAAAGAATTTTGTATGAAATTTGATTTCAAAACGCTATTGCTAATTCGTAAGTTTGAGTCATAGAGATCTTCGACTTACAGAAGTTCGAGTTATGGAAGTTTCACTGTATTTACTACAATTACGTCACTGTAATTCCAGTCCTCCAGTTAAATAAAGATTTTTATCCTCTGCAACTCGCTTTTTTTTACTTCTCTTTTTAGATTGAGATACTTTTTCTTCAACGTTTTTTCTCTGCGATCTGCGATAAAATCATCCTCCATACGACATCCTTCTTAGCGTTGGAGTAAGTGTCCGTTCGCTTGCATTCGATGACAGCTTTATACTTTTCCACCAGTTCCAATAGCTGCTCTGATTCGCTAGCGGTAAAATTTGGGGTTCTTTTGTCCATTTCCAATTTAACTTTCCTCGCAAATTTATTTATTGTCTGTTATAATTTAAATATTTCAAACATATTTTTATGTATGTGAAACCGGGCATAGAGGCCCTTGGAGACGATCAAATAAATTTATCAAATTCTTAAGTCTATTGGTGTCTTTGCAACAAAAGGGTTGAAGTGTTCGCTGTCGCATACGCTCATGTGTTGGAGAACATAATGGCAAAAGCTTCACCGTAAGTTAAAAGTTTCTATATGTATGTATATATTTTTGTAAAAACTGTATGTAATTCTTTTCATTAGAACTCTTCAACAACAGATAAACTGATTCCACTTCTATGTTGAAGCTATTTTCTTTTAAAATGATAACAAGAAACTCTTAACCCTCTAATGCCCGAATTAAAATTGGCGGGGCTAAAAAATATTTTAGTACATATATGTTTTAATCGCGACCTGAATATGAACTGACTAAAATTTCATAGTCCTAGATGTCCTGGTTTGGGAGTTACAGGATGTTGCCTATATGTATTATAATTTTTTTTTTTTCAATTGACTTCTTTTATTGAAAATTGTGTATGATAGGACACAAACAAATTACAAATTATGTAATTTTCGGGATTGCAGCACAAATAAACGTTGCATTTGCTACATTTAGATCTGGGAAATCCAGTGTGGCATAGCCTGCATCTGCCTTTTGATTCCCATTGCACCCAGTGATTAGACATATCGAAACGCGTTGTTCTTGAAGGTTCTGCAACATACGCTCTTTTAGATGGGGTTTCTTCAGAGGCCATTGAAGGAGCCGGCGAGGACTGAGACGATGACATAGGTGATGAAGTAGTTGAGCTCATTGTTGCAAGAAGTGAAGGGCGTCCTCTTTTCCTTGGTACAACTGCTGTTTGACTTGCATTCAAAAGTTCAATCGCAATATCCAACTGAAATTTTATAAGAGACATATGCTTCAACTCGCCGTTCGTATTTTCCAGGTCTCTGCGGTATTGCAGCCAGCTATTGACTACAGCGGAATTTATACACCAGTACACTAAGCGCATGTACCATTTATTCGAACGGTGGTTGATTCTGTACAATTCCAACAGCATGTCAGCAAGATCAACCCCTCCCATGTGTTTGTTATACATAGCAATCTTCTATACCTGGACGAGGGATACTTACATATTTCTTGTCTTTTCGGCACCATCTCTTGCACTCACTCACGGGGTTTTTACCTGCATAGTTTGACACTAATTGCACACCTTTATTGTCGTACCAACGACAGGCAATCAAGTTGTTCGTTTCTTCGAATTGAAAATCGCTTGATCCGCGTCCTCGTTTTTGTAGCTCCTTATCACTTCTTAGAGCACAATTTGTCAACCTGTTGCTTCGGACTGTACCAACGGCTAATATCCCTTTTTGTCTAAGAGCAATCATCAAGGCAATTGAAGTGAACCAGTTGTCAAAAAATAGCTTGAAATTTTGGTTTCTAGGAATATTGGATGAAAATGTAGAACAATATCCGATGATATTCAAAAGACTTGCACGTTCCCTCTCCAATGTAAAGGGCGAAATCATAAATAATTCCAGATCCACCAGCTCTAGTAAACATTTTGAAACCCCACTTGTGGGGCTTCATTGGCAGATATTGCTTCAAACTATGTTGACCTAAGGAAAGAACATGTTTTTGCATTATATAGAATTTATTACATCTTCTTCTTCTTATTACATATGTACAAATACTATGAATTACCTTTGAATGCAATCATTTGCTCATCAATGCTCTGATATTCTTCCTGTGGAATTTCGCTGAATTTCTTGTTTATGAAGTCAAACAAAGGGCGCACTTTGTATAATTTGTCATAATCTGGTTGGCCCTTCTTAGGCTGCAAAATGTTATTGTTTAGATGGAAAAACTGTTTAATTTTTTCAAATCGGCTTCTGGGCAAAGCATTTGCAACGGCCGCTAGTTTGAAATTTTGAGCCCATGCCATTCTATACGTTGGTATTTTCACCACTGCCAAGTATAGTAAAATGCCAACAAACTTGTTCACTTCTTCCACAGTACAATTCAATTAGGTGCCTTTTTTTGCAACGCATATAAATTCGTTTCGTCTCGGATTTTTTCCAACAGCTCAATATTCCAAAGGTTGTTTCACCCGATTGCAGCATAATGCACTTTTCCACGTGACATCGCATTCTAATAGCTCTGTGCTGCTCCACTTCAAAGTCGCTAAATCAAATTTCTCTACCACCTCTTGTACAGTTTCAACATTTTCGTTTTGTTCTGCGTTCGTTTTGTTTACACACGGCTATTTAGACTTTATCCTTGGATTTGGTTTGAGCAAGAGTAGTAATTGGATTCTATTGCATTCATAACAACCTAACTCAGCCTTAAAAATTTAAAAATTGGTAAATAAAATGTCGAAAACAAAGGAATTATCGATTATAACTAGATTGGAGACTGTTACTAAGTTTAAGACTCAGGTTTCGGCTTCGGAGTTAGTAAATCTTTATAGAATTTAAAGGAATACTGTTTATATTGTTATTAAAAAGAAGGACACGAAATATTACAAGGGCAATTTAAAAATAACTGGGCGGAAACCTGTGATAATTCAAAGAGAATACAGAAGATTAGTAGGAACTGTCATACAAAATCCCACAATTAGTCCTGTTAATATTGCAGCAGCATCGAATGAGCATATTGCATGAACAGTCAATGATGCTACACTGTTAAGGACATTTAAAAATAGTAACATAAATACTTACGTTGTGCATAAAGTTGACCACTTCTGAAACCAAAAAAGCTTTATTTACGAAACCAAAAAAGTGATATGCCTATCATTTGCCTTTAAATGCATCCTAAAACCTGTCGTGTGCAGATAATGCTGAATTTTAGTTCCCGGGCTTCTTTAGTAAACGCTTTATGCATTTACCACGTGAGAAGAAGAATAATGCAGTTTAGACGCCAAATAGAGTCGGAGGTGACATGCTGATTTTTTGGGGAAGTTTTCCTTACTTAAGTTTTGGAGATTTAAGGACCCTAAATCATCTAGATATATCAGAATTCACATGACCATGCCATTGTAGTGATCCGTCGACCTTTTCCAACTATTGACTGCATTTTACAACAGGACAATACTCCATTTCATGAAGGATCTTTACCTACAAAAGATTTAAATGGAACAAACCAAGTTGACCTGCGCAGTGCCCGGACCTAAACTTTATTGAAAATGTTTGTGGTTGCGTTAAATATCAGAGGTCAATTGATATAATAACCGAAAACGCCGAAATTACCGATATTTGGTCTAAAGTAACTGTTAACATAGCGCACAATTGGGTTGAATCAATTCGGACCATAAAGCAGGCTGTTATTGATGCCAATGGTAATATAACCAATTATGAAGTTATCGCCTTAGAATAGGAACTTATACTGAACATTAAAATTTTAAAGTTATCATTAAATAAGAACAGGATAATAGAGTTCAAGTTGTGTGTAAACACTTTTGACGCAAAAAAAAATTGTGTAAATACTTTTGACTACTCCGAGTCTCCGCCATATTTCTAGCTATTCGTGCCAAACTGACTTCATTCTCTCGGGAATAGATCAAGGTTTATAACAACATAGCATTTTGTTACCCTCCGACAACAACAACAACAAGCGAAAGCTTTTTGTGTGAAATTTGTAAAAAAAACGTCCGATGTGTAAATAATTTTGACTACCTCTGTATATAAATTTTTTATGAATTTTTGTTACTTTTTTAATGTGTATATAGAAATATGAATGAATTTGTGATACTTTTATATACATATATAGAAGTTAAATGAATTTTTGATAAGTTTTTATAATTTTAAGATAATAGTGGTCTATTTTCATGTTTTTATTTATATTAAGTTATGGTGTTGCAAATATTGAAAAAATTCATCTCGCCTATTACTATCTGTTTGTTGATGAACTTCAGGGACTCATCGAGAGTTATACATACAGTATGTGAAGAAACAGTTTACACATAGAAAATAAATACACTTTTTCACTATCCGCAGCCAAATTTTTTACTTTTTACTTCAGTTCAACATATTTTTTGAATCAGGGATGGTTACTTACAGTATTTCAAGAGATGTGATGCAAAAAAAGGTGGGAAAGCAATGCAAAAACCAACCAAGAACAACAAAAAACAAAAATCATTCAATTTTGTTAGTGTCAAGAAAAACTTTACATACTTCGATTATTTGACTTGTTAAGCACGTGTTATACAGTTAACCGTACTTCATCTTTACCTTTTCTTCGTAAAGGCATTTACAATGAATTTGTCAATTAGTTGGTGATTAATTTTTGCTTTTTTTATATCTGAATTACCCATTATAGTCTTTTTAATATTCCATGCAAAGGGTTTAGTTTGAAGAGGTCCAACTATTGCCCCATAATCCCCAATGGGGTAAAAACGTTTGAGATCTAACAGCAATGTTTTCTTTAACCCTCTAAATAGTGTAAAATGGCTAAAATTGATCGGAAAATATGGAAATACAAGAACCAAAGCCAGAAAAAGGCCCTAAATTATAAATAAGTGGACATGTACAGTGCTTAATGTCTCGAAAACTTGACCAAATTCCAAAAATTTCGATCAGTGTTCTTACGAAAGAGTTCTAGGAAGAGTGCAACGTTCAGATTTCTCATGAAACTGCGCGACAAAACACGCTACGACATGAATACATATGTATCAAGATGTGCTATAAAAAATAATCGAAATGATGTTGTGTCTTTCTAATGAAAATAATGCCTTGTGTCGTACTCTAGTTAGCAAATTGTTGAAATATAACATCTTCTTGTTCTCGTCCCATTATATGACATCATCCCAGTAGTTCCCAGGTTCAGAAATATACTTAATAATGTATGTATGTATGTGATTGGCGTTGCAACCGTTTAGCCGGTTATAGCCGAATCGACGATAGTGCGCCACCTCTCTCTCTCCTTCGCAGTTCGGCGCCAGTTGGAGATCCCAAGTGTAACCAGGTCGCTCTCCACCTGGTCCCTCCAACGGAGTGGAGGCCTTCCCCTTCCTCGGCTTCCTCCGGCGGGTACTGCATCGAACACTTTCAGGGCTGGAGTGTTTTCGTCCATTCGGACAACATGACCTAGCCAGCGTAGCCGCTGTCTTTTTATTCGCTGAACTATGTCAATGTCGTCGTATAACTCATACAGCTCATCGTTCCATCGTCTGCGGTATTCGCCGTTGCCAATGTTCTTAGGACCATAAATCTTGCGCAAAATTTTCCTCTCGAAAACTCCTAGTGTCGTCTCATCTGATGATGACATCGTCTCATATGATGTTGACATCGTCCAAGCTTCTGCACCGTAAAGCAGGACGGGAATGATAAGCGACTTGTAGAGCTTGATTTTGGTTCGTCGAGAGAGGACTTTACTGTTCAATTGCCTACTCAGTCCAAAGTAGCACCTGTTGGCAAGAGTTATTCTGCGCTGGATTTCGAGGCTGACATTGTTCGTGTTGTTGATGCTGGTTCCCAGGTATACGAAATTATCTACGACCTCGAAGTTATGACTGTCAACAGTGACGTGGGAGCCAAGACGCGGATGCGCCGACTGTTTGTTTGATGACAGGAGATATTTCGTCTTATCCTCATTCACCTCCAGACCCATTCGCTTCGCCTCCTTATCCATGCGGGAAAAAGCAGAACAAACGGCGCGTACGCCAGGAGCTGTACACTCTTGTAGAAGATTGTACCTTCTCGGTTTAGCTCTGCAGCTCTTATAATTTTTTCCAGCATCAGGTTAAAGAAGTCGCACGATAGTGAGTCACCTTGTCTGAAACCTCGTTTGGTATCGAACGGCTCGGAGAGGTCCTTCCGAATCATGACGGAGCTTTTGGTGTTGCTCAACGTCAATTTACACAGCCGTATTAGTTTTGCGGGGATACCAAATTCAGACATCGCGGCGTAAAGGCAACTCCTTTTCGTGCTGTCGAAAGCAGCTTTAAAATCGACAAAAAGGTGGTGTGTGTCGATCCTCTTTTCACGGGTCTTCTCCAAAATTTGACGCATGGTGAATATCTGGTCAGTTGTCGATTTTCAAGGTCTAAAGCCACACTGATAAGGTCCAATCAGTTCGTTGACGGTGGGCTTTAGTCTTTCACACAGTACGCTCGATAGAACCTTGTATGCGATATTTAGGAGGCTGATCCCACGGTAATTGGCGCAGATTGTGGGATCTCCCTTTTTATGGATTGGGCAGAGCACACTGAGATTCCAATCGTCAGGCATGCTTTCTTCCGACCATATTCTGCAAAGAAGCTGATGCATGCACCTTATCAGTTCTTCGCCGCCGTATTTGAATAGTTCTGCCGGTAATCTATCGGCCCCCGCTGCTTTGTTGTTCTTCAAGCGGGTAATTGCTATTCGAATTTCTTCATGGTCGGGTAATGGAACATCTGTTCCATCGTCATCGATTGGGGGATCGGGTTCGCCATCTCCTGGTGTTGTACTCTCACTGCCATTCAGCAGGTCGGAGAAGTGTTCCCTCCATAATCCCAGTATGCCCTGGACATCGGTTACCAGATTACCACCTTGGTCTCTACATGAGAATGCTCCGGTCTTGAAACCTTCGTTAAGTCGCTTCATTTTTTCATAAAATTTTCGAGCATTCCCTCTGTCTGCCAGCTTCTCAAGCTCTTCGTACTCACGCATTTCGGCCTCTTTCTTTTTTTGTCTGCAGATGCGTCTCGCTTCCCTCTTCAGCTCTCGGTATCTATCCCATCCCGCACGTGTTGTGGTCGTTTGCAACGTTGCGAGGTAGGCAGTCTGTTTTCTCTCCGCTGCGAGACGGCACTCCTCATCGTACCAGCTTGTTTTTTGTCGTTGCCGAAAACCAATTGTTTCGGCTGCAGCGGTACGCAGTGAGTTTGAGATGCCGTTCCACAGTTCCCTTATACCGAGATGCTGATGAGTGCTCTCAGAGAGCAGGAGTGCAAGTCGAGTAGAGTATTTCGTGGCTGTCTGTTGCGATTGCAGCTTTTCGACGTCGAACCTTCCTTGTGTTTGTTGACGGGCATTCTTTGCTGCACAGAGGCGGGTGCGTATCTTCGCTGCGACCAGATAATGGTCCGAGTCTATATTTGGTCCTCGGAGCGTACGCACGTCTAAAACACAGGAGACATGTCTTCCGTCTATCACAACGTGATCGATTTGGTTCCGCGTGTTTCGATCAGGAGACAGCCAAGTAGCTTGATGTATTTTCTTATGCTGGAATCTGGTACTACAGACGACCATATTTCGGGCCCCAGCGAAGTCGATCAGCCTCAGGCCGTTTGGCGATGTTTCGTCATGGAGGCTGAATTTTCCGACTGTTGTGCCAAAGACACCTTCTTTACCCACCCTGGAGTTGAAATCGCCAAGCACGACTTTTACATCGTGGCGGGGGCAGCGCTCATAGGTGCGTTCTAGGCGCTCATAGAAAGCATCTTTGGTCACATCGTCCTTCTCTTCCGTTGGGGCGTGGGCGCAAATCAGCGATATGTTGAAGAACCTCGCTTTGATGCGGATTGTGGCTAGACGTTCATCCACCGGGGTGAATGCCAGGACTCGGCGACGTAGTCTCTCTCCCACCACAAATCCAACACCGAATTTGCGCTCCTTTATATGGCCGCTGTAGTAGATGTCACAAGGACCCACCTTCTTCCGTCCTTGTCCCGTCCATCGCACTTCTTGGATGGCGGTGATGTCAGCCTTGAGTCGTATGAGGACATCAACCAGCTGGGCAGAGGCACCTTCCCAATTAAGGGTCCGGACATTCCAGGTGCATGCCCTTATATCATAATCCTTAAAACGTTTGCAGGGGTCGTCATCAAAAGGGGGGTGTCTCATCCGAGGCTTTCGTAGATTTTTCATTGGTACTTCGTTTTTATGTGGTGGGTCCCAAGCCCTACGCACAACCGCATAAGCGGGCTTCGCCTTCTCACTTTAGCTCGCCTTCAAACGGATGTCTGTTGGCTACCCAGAGGATACTTGGTCTAAAACCGGAAACCTTAATAATAGCAAACAAAAAACGTTTCTCTACATTTGGTGCATACAGCATTTTTTTTTTGGCACATCTTCGTGCATGTTCATGTCGTAGCATGTTTTGTCGCGCAGTTTCATGAGAAATCTGAATGTTGCACTCTTCCTAGAACTCTTTCGTAAGAACACTGATCGAAATTTTTGGAATTTGGTCAAGTATTCGAGACATTAAGCACTGTACATGTCCACTTATTTATAATTTAGGGCCTTTTTCTGGCTTTGGTTCTTGTATTTCCATATTTTCCGATCAATTTTAGCCATGAAGAGCTTTCAGCAGTTAAATCGCTCCCTTTCTACTCAGCTTCAACTAAAATATTCTGTACGAAAATTAAAAACAGCGCTTAAACGTGAGGAAGAATACCACACTCACAATTATATAAAGAAGCTGTGTCCAAACTCAAACAAACGAAATTCTCTTTGGAAAGCCCAAAAGTCAATGAAGCCTCCAGTCGACTCCAATTTGCCTATAAGAGGCTTGGGTGGAAACTGGGCACGAAGCGACGAGGATAAGGCAAATTGTTTTGCAAATCACCTAGAAAAGGTATTTCAACCAAATTGCCCAAAGAACAGCTTTAAGCTGCCAATCATCTCCAATAGCGCTAACAAGTCGCTTGGGTCTATTGAAACGTCATCTTCTGAAATTATTAAAATCATAAAAGAGCTGAATCCAAAAAAGTCGGCAGGACACGATAAAATTACTCCAAAAATGCTAATTGAGTTACCAAATATTGCTTTAACAGTGCTCTCCTTGCTCTTTAACGCTATTTTCAGTTTCGGGTACTACCCAATTTCATGGAAAAAGTCGCAGATAATCATGATAGAGAAACCAGGTAAAGACTTGACACAGCCGTCTTCATACAGACCAATCAGTCTTCTACCCTGTCTTTCTAAAATATTTGAAAAAGTGTTACTATCAAAGATGTCTCCTTTCCTCCATGAAAATAATGTAATACCAACGCACCAATTCGGTTTTCGTGCAAAACATAGCACTGTAGAACAAGTACATAGAATTACTAACGAAATCAGAAAGGCGTTCGAGTATAGAGAGTACTGTTCTGCTATATTTCTAGATGTGGCTCAGGCGTTCGATAAAGTGTGGCATGACGGGCTTTTATATAAGATTAAAAAAAGCTTTCCTCTCGAAATGCATAAAACCTTGGAGTCTTATTTAAAAAATAGAAAGTTTACTGTCAAAGTAGGAGACTTCATATCTGAAGAACGACCAATAAGAGCTGGTGTACCTCAGGGCAGTGTTTTAGGGCCAACTCTATACATAATATATACAGCTGACCTTCCAACAGCTAGTAATGTTTTGACATCAACTTTTGCGGATGACACAGCTTTAGTGAGCCGAAACAAATGCCCAATTATAGCATCAAGAGTACTAGAAGATCATTTGATTTTTGTCGAAGAATGGCTAACCAACTGGCGTATAAATGTAAACGAACAAAAGTGCAAGCATGTTACATTTTCCCTAAGACCAAAAACGTGCCCGGCAGTTAAAATGAACAATATTTTAGTGCCCCAAGCGACTGAAGTAACATATCTTGGTATTCACTTAGATAGAAGGCTCACGTGGAGAAAACACATATCGAGCAAAATAACCTGCATGAAGATAAGAGCTGCAAATTTAAATTGGCTTCTAAACAAAAAATCAAAACTTAGCCTAGACAACAAAGTTCTGTTATATAACGCGATAATAAAACCGATTTGGATGTACGGCATTCAACTGTGGGGTACGACCTGTGCAACCAATATCGATATAATTCAGAGATTTCAATCAAAAATGCTTAGAACAATCACGTGCTCACCATGGTACATGCGTAATGAAAATATCCATAAAGATCTTGGTATTCTCATGGTAAAGAAAGAAGTGGAGAACAGCAGACACAAATATTTATCCAAACTCCGAGATCACCCAAACCCATTGGCTAACGCTTTAGTACATTCTTGCAATCAATCACGTCTAAAAAGAAGAGATATGCCAGCACACTGATGAGCAACGTTTCACCAAAACAACTCAATCACTTGGTTGAGCTTGTATAGTTTTAATTAGAATTAAGATTTAATAACTTATTGTTAGGCTCCAAAGAGCAGATTCAATAAATAAACAAATATTGCAAAAAAAAAAAAAAAAATTTAGCCATTTTACACTATTTAGAGGGTTAAAGAAAACATTGCTGTTAGATCTCAAACGTTTTTACCCCATTGGGGATTATGGGGCAATAGTTGGACCTCTTCAAACTAAACCCTTTGCATGGAATATTAAAAAGACTATAATGGGTAATTCAGATATGAAAAAAGCAAAAATTAATCACCAACTAATTAACAAATTCATTGTAAATGCCTTTACGAAGAATAGGTAACGGTGAAGTACGGTTAACTGTATAACACGTGCTTAACAAGTCAAATAATCGAAGTATGTAAAGTTTTTCTTGACACTAACAAAATTGAATGATTTTTGTTTTTTGTTGTTCTTGGTTGGTTTTTGCATTGCTTTCGCACCTTTTTTTGCATCACATCTCTTGAAATACTGTAAGTAACCATCGCTGATTCAAAAAATATGTTGAACTGAAGTAAAAAGTAAAAAATTTGGCTGCGGAAAGTGAAAAAGTGTATTTATTTTCTATGTGTAAACTGTTTCTTGACATACTGTACTTATGTATATTATGGAGAACACAAGCACTAACAATTATATTTACTTTACTACAAAACGTATATTTGATTGTTCGGTAAAATATATTCTTCTAAGTCTTGTTTTTGATGTGCTAAACACATAGAAGACGACAAGCGACGAGCGACATCTGTCAAATATTAAAATACTAGCGTTCTTATGGGGACAGATTTTTTGACAACAGCACGACTTCACAACAAAAGGGTTGAAGTCTTCGCTGTCGCCAAATTAGAAATGTTTCTAATTTTGTCGACGACAATGGCCGCTATAGAGCTGCCACTAATATGTGAAATGTAAAATTATTCAAAGTTCAAAAAGTATGACATTATTTTGCCAGCAGGAGCGTAAAATAGCTTTGATATATCATTTATGAAAACAATCTACAATTTAAAACAAATAAATCGTCAATTTTTACATTTTTTGCGTAAATAATTTCACTTTAAACTAAATATATAAATTTTATTGAAGTGAAAGATTTTTGTACGGCAACAATGAAATTGCTGTTTGATATATCGCTGCCGTCTTCAAAATGTTCAAGACGCTGGCTTCAAAGCTACATTTGTGATCAGCCGTCGCTACGTCGTGTCGTGTCGTCGTCTTTGTGTTCAGCACTTAACAGACCAAAAGCATTTTATACAGCTATACGTGTAGATGAGTGCAATTTGTTGAAATTTCCTTGCGCCCAAAATGAAATCCTCATTTGGAAAAAGTCTCTCTTAATCTGTCTGCGCTGGTTCAAAAAGATGCGATCTACGAAGAACTCTGTTGTCATGAAGATAACCTTCTACGAATCTTTTATCAGCATCCACAACTTTTTTTCACACGCTTTTCGCAGATTGTTTTTTATTTTACTTATTACGAATCCTTAGCAAATCGCTTAACAGTTTTTCGAGATTTTGGTCAGAAGTGAAAATTTTTTACTTTTTTAATTTTCAATCATGGTTAGACGACATTTATCGGAGGTAGAAGTTGCTCGGTTAGTAACTCTTATTGATGAAGGTTACAATCAACATGCAGTTGCTGTCCGGATGGGTGTAAGTCAATCCGTCGTATCTCGAGCTTATGCCAGATACCAATACAATCGTCGCCCCGGACAAGGTCGCCATCGAGTTACTCATGCCCGCGATGATCGGGCAGTTGTCAAAGAAGTTCGACGACAACCTTTTGTCAATGCGAATAGTGTTGTTCGAAACTTTCCTAATCGCAGACAACAGCAAAAACAACAGCTTATTATGAAGGTTCTTATGCTAGATATTTGGGGTACTAACAAGTTGTTAAAAAGTGTAAAGTGTTAAAAAAATAAATAATCATTTGTCTGAAACACCTTAATTTTATTATTTCTAGATGTGTATACCTATTTTTAGCGAAAACGCGTCAATTTAACGGGTAAAGTTATATGAGTATACCAAATATGAAAAAAGCAGAAATAACAACAAGAAATTTTACTGTAAATTCATTTTTATTTGTTATAGTTACAGTAAATCTTTTAATGTGACAAATAATCACATTTCATTGGTAAATTTTGAAGAGATCAAGTGACACGACGTAGCGACGGCTGATCACAAATGTCGCTTTGAAGCCAGCGTCTTGCACATTTTGAAGACGGCAGCGACATATCAAACAGCAATTTCATTGTTGCCGTACTAAAAACTTTCATTTCAATAAAATTTACATATTTAGTTTAAAGTGAAATTATTTGTGAAAAAATGTAAAAATGGTCGATTTATTTGTTTTAAATAATCGATTGTTGTTATAAATGATATATCAAAGTTATTTTACGTTTCTGCTGGCAAAATAAAGTCATACTTGTGAGAACTTTGATAATTTTACATTTCACATACTAGTGGCAGCTCTACAGCGGCCATTGTCGTCGGCAAAATTAGAAACATTTCTAATTTGGCGACAGCGAAGACTTCAACCCTTTTGTGGTGAAGTCGTGCTGTTGCCAAGAAATCCGTGCCCATAAGAACGCGTGTATTTTAATATTTGACAGATGTCGCTCGTCGCTTGTCGTCTTCTATGTGTTCATCACATCATCCTTTTGCTTTGGAAATAAAATATGCCTTATTTTTAATAAAACAAAGCGGTCAAAGTGAAATATTACTTCTATAGTCCTTTTTGTTAGAAATTATAAAAGTGTTCCTTCTAATCGCCCCTATTCCCGTTGTCGTTATCGTTTTAAAACGACTTAAGAACGCCTATTTGGCATTCCTGTTGGCGTTAACGACATTTATCGAAAATAAATTGAGATTCCCCAATTTGCAACGACTATAGAAACGACATAGAAACAGTCGTTTTTTGTCGTTGCTATAATTGTGAGCGTCATAGAAACGACGCGGTTGTTTGAAGGAATATTTGAAGTAAAGATGAAAATTCCAAATCGGAAACAGTTTGAAATTTTAATTTCTGAAATGGAAAAATATCCTGCATATGCCCAGGACTTTAGAAAAGGGATAAATCCTTTAAATTTCTATTTCTTGTGTGGGATTTTTTTTTTCTCAAAAAAAAAAAAACTGTAGCCATTCCACCGCTTTCTCGCGTCGGAAATTGTTGGCATTAATAAAATTGCATTTTTATATCTAAGAGTATATTTAAGATATGAAAGGTCTAAAAATTCAAAACGAAGAAAAAAATAGTACTCCAACAAGACGAGGAGTTAATAAACACCTACCCATGTATCCTTTGGCTGGACCACTAGGTAGAGTAGTCGGATTAGCCAGAAGCAAAGATGTCACCACTACTTCTTTTAAAAAATCAAATAAAGATGGAAGACTAACATTGTTGTACGTAAGTACAATAATTACAGTGATAACGTTGTTTAGAGTAAATAGAGAATAGCATAAAATCCATTAAGGACTGCTTTAAAAATTTGTCTCGTTACATAAGAAAGAAATTTTTATATGGGAAAAGAGCGCCTTAAAGTATACTATATAAAATATGTAGACAAATTTCGATAACTTATCTTAGGCGTTACGATATACTTCAAGAATACCAATTTAGGAACGAAACGACGATAAGAACGACGACGACTTAGAAACGACTATTAAAACGACAACGACAACGGGAATAGGGCCGAATATCAGCAAAAATCTGGATCGGATTCTGATATACATATGTACAGTTTGTCAACTAATTCTTTGCAAAATTCAAATTGATACAAAAAATCAACTTTGACATTAAGTTTTTTTAAGAAGGGTTTAGTTTTATATGATTTTTCTTTTACAGTATTATTATAAGATATATCTAGTAATAGAATATGTTAAAAATACAACTAAAGTAAAAACAAAAACATAAGATGGGCCTCAAATAAGCAAAAAAACAAAAAACCAATTGTCAATGAATTCTTTGCAAAATGCAAACACAAGTCGAAGAACGAATTCATGAGAAATGAACGGGACATTTAAAAAAAGCCATTACATGTTCTTATGGGAATATTCTGGCATATATTCATGTTTCGAATTGCATAGATGTAATTGGAAAAAATAATTGTCATTCAAATGAGTTGACGAGAATTTGAACCAATTGGTATATTTTCATTATTTCAAAGACAAAATAGGTATCCAAAATTTTTAATATTAAGACAATATACAATATTACTCAGGGGCAAAAAAATTAAATATACTGCATTTGAAGAACTATGGAGGAAAACTTAAATCTGTAAATAAATTTACACAATTATGACTCAGTGCGCTATGTGTTATGTTCGTTGAATATTGAAAATTTTTGTTTTTGAATCAGTCAGCTTTCAAATTTATCACAACAAAATTATAACACAACAAGTAAGGAAAGGCTAAGTTCGGGTGTAACCGAACATTTCATACTCTCGCAATTTATTGAAGAAATTTTATTAAGATAACGCACAAATTTACCCATAATTTCGGCATAAAGTTTAATAGAATAACGAAAATCGTCCTATATAGTGTATGAGGGCTGAGGTAATTCCTGAACCGATTTCATTCAATTTCACCAGCAAGGTACACTATATCCAATACTATACGCTCACTTAATTTTGTTAAGATATATCACATATTAACCAATACATATATGCGTAATAAAGCCCAACGGATTTTTGAAAAACCTATAATTATGTATATGGGAGCTAAGAGATGTTGTGACCCGATTTTAATAATTTTTGGAACAGAGACACACAATTCGAAGAAAACAATTTCCTCTTAATTACATTAAAATAGTTGAGAGATTTACCCATATTTTCGGTTAAAATTTAACCTTAGGCGCTGAGTTCAACATGTTCGATATCTGGGGCCTTGAAAAGTTATTGTCCGTTTTCGACAATTTTTTCACAAGTGATGCCACAGATCATATACTGTATTTGTGTAAAGTTTTATTTCGCTATCATCATTGGTTCCTAATGTATATGTTATAAAGTGAAGGATTCAGATGGAATTCAAAAGTGAGTTATAAAGTAGTCGTGGTTGTGAACCGATTTCATCCATTTTCCACACATGTCATCAGGGTGTCAATAAAATATTATATACCGAATTTCATTGAAATCTGTCGAGTAGTTCCTGAGATATGGTTTTTGACCCATAAGTGGGCGATGCCACGCCCATTTCCCATTTAAAAAGATCTGAGTGCAGCTTCCTTCTGCTATCATTTCTGTGAAATTTTGTGTTTCTGACGTTTCTCGTTAGTGAGTTAACGCACTTTTAGTCAATTTCAACCTAACCTTTGTATGGGAGGTGGGCGTGGTTATTATCCGATTTCTTTCATTTTTGGACTGTATAAGGAAACGGCGAAAAGAAATGACTGCAGAAAGTTTGGTTTATATAGCTTTATTGGTTTGCAAGATATATATAAAAAAACCTATTTGGGGGCGGGGTCACGCCCACTTTTCCAAAAAAATTACATTCAAATATGCCCCTCCCTAATGCGATCCTATGTTCCAAATTTTATTTTCATAACTTTATTTATGGCTTAGTTATAGCTCTTTATGTGTTTTTGGAACACGTGTTCCAAGTTTCATTAAGATATCTCAATTTTTACTCAAGTTACAGCTTGCACGGACGGACAGACGGACAGACGGACGGACGGACAGACAGACATCCGGATTTGAACTTTACTCGTCACCCTGATCACTTTGGTATACATAACCCTATGTCTAACTCGTTTAGTTTTAGGACTTACAAACGACCGTTAGGTGAACAAAACTATAATACTCTCTTTAGCAACTTTTGTTGCGAGAGTATAAAAATAATTAATTTCTTTATTATGATTTTAATGATTGGTTCAGGCAAATATGAATTAAACTGTTTCATAAGGTGAATAGAAGGATTAACATTTTAGGCTTAAGTTATGTAAACGTAATTCAAAAGAATTAGAAAGAATCTACACAGGCTACTGTTCCTTTTGAGGTTGTTAAGTCAGCCTTAAGGTCAGTTGGTGATGACATGTCCCAGCAAGTCATGGATACTGAAACTCCAACACATTCAAAGAAATTTCAATAACACCACTACATACACACATACGCAACAAAGGATAAAATGTACATAAACATTTACCTCAACTCTTCTTTCGTACCGCATGATGGCTGCTTGTAAAGTAAACAATTTATTTTGAAAGGAGCAGTTCATGTGATAAGTTGTAAGTCAAATTATAAACTTTACAAAAATGAATTAACGCAGTTTTGTCACAGTGTTGTGCAAAGAAAAAAAAATATATTTAAAAAGTGTAAATAATTATAAAGTGCAGTACGATGCTTTGTATGGAGTTGCAAGTGGCCAATAATCCTCAAGAACAAAATGACTCTGACATTAGGGAATTTTTAAATGATATAGGAGTTGATCACATTGATAATGTGGTAATTAGCTCAGATGATTCTAATGTCTTAATAAACTTGCCCGACAAGAGTGTTAACAAATGAGAAGAAGTAAAGAAATGTTGTGACAGATAAATTAAATACATTAGATATAATAGGAATTAATGGTTTTCCTTTAGCAGCTAGTACTTTTTTAGGACAATTAGAAAAAAGGTGATAGTTAAGACTTATGAGTCGAATTTTTATACTTTGGTATACAAACATATTTTGAATCAGATACCATTACATATTTGGAAAAATATTCGAAATTTTAATAGAGATTGGTATAAATGGCCTTCAATTGTTTGATAGTTCTAACAGGGTGCTATGGCCTATATTTGGGTCTAAAGTTGGCTTTCCAGGCAAAATACCTTTTATCATAGCTTGTTTTTTGGGAATGGCTAAACCAGAAAATATAGAGGATTTTTTAAAAGATGGTTGTGAAGAAACAGTTTAAGAGATAATGCTTTGCAAGTTGGCTTATGCACGTCTCATAAAAAATTTAATGTTAGATTGTTTACTTGCGATTTTCTTGCACGAGCTTTTGTCAAAGATGACATGATACGAAACTCTTTATTCTGAGAGAGCGCTGTAAAAATCCACATTTTTTATAACATTTGACAATGATCCCGCTATGTAAAAAAATAAATTGGGCATTTTAGAAATAACTTTTGGGTATTTTAACTTTTAGATACTATTTTTAAATGCTCTGTTCCCTATTAGACCTATATCATATATATACTAACTTAAATATATTTATATACTAATTATAAATAATTAAGAAAATAAAAACATGATTTTTTATAAATTCATGCAACAAAATATATTAATTTATTAACATAAAATATTTTTTTTTTATTTTATTTTATTAAAGCTTACATAATAAAATAAAATATATAATATATTAAATATAATGATGTCATTTGATATATTAGATGTCATTTGTAACAAATAATAGCAAAAAAAAATACTTTCACACAGTTTAATATTATCAGAGTATTTCCCTAAAATTATATTTCGCACTGCTTTTGTCATATATGTACTTTTACCGGTATTACTTCTGGCATCCCGCCTTTTCTGTCAAAAATTCCTTCAACTCGCATTGCTACCAACTTAAAATGAGAGATCAGGGAATTTGGTTTGAGGGAAAATGAGAGAGTTTCGTATCATGTCATCTTTGCTTTTGTGACTGGTACGCAATACCATTCTGACAAAAAAGGATGCTCCAAATGCAATCAAGTAGGAGAATATACACAAAACAGAGTTAGCTTTTCGAAAATTATCCACAGTTTGGGAACGGACTTTTGTTTTGATCAAGGAACAGATCCATTTCATCACAGTCCTAATTTTAGAAACCAAAAAAGTGTTTTAGAAATTTCAAAGTTTAAAATGGTATCCCAATTCCTACTATGCTATGCATGTATTTAGTTGATTTAGGGGTAATGAAAAAACCACTACAATTAACTATTAGGAAAGGAAACGTTGATGAATCGAAACGTAAAATTCAATTAATTAACAAGAATTTGGAAGAGTTTCTAGAAATCTTGATGAAATTTGAAATTGGAAAGCCACTCAGTTTAGGCAATTTCTATTATACACTGGCATTTTTGTACTAAAAGATAGTGTCAGTAACATAATATATTATAATTAGCAAAACTTTAGTATACCGTCCCATGATTTCGGGGTTAAAATGGATATGGGCGGAGTGGGATCTTCCGAGATATTTGCAATTAAAGATTTAAAATTAATAATTTTTAACTCGTTATTTCTCCAACTCTGAGCTAATTGATCAGTTTAAAGGGCTCTGCTTGATTTAAACAATTATTAAGATCGATTTATTTTTTTTCCTTGTAAAATAAAAAAATAAAAAAAAAATTATTTTAAATTGAATTTAAATCGACTTGAAAATCAAATGCAACGTTCTTTATCTGCGATTAGCTGAATTATGTGATAAAATAGCATTAATACTACTCGGCGGTAGATGTCGCTGCTGAAAAATAATAATAAGCTGATGAAACTTACCAACTTCTTCCAGCTGATCGGTTATCGAGTAGCCGGTAGTATAAAAGGCAAAAAAGATTTGCTCATTAAAAATGTATATTGATCAATATATTTGGCTGTCTAAAAACACTATTACTGAAGCACACGTTTCACAAAAACTTTTAGAATAATTTGTTTCACATTTTGCCTGCACATTTGGAGATCAATTAGTCGGTTACAATGTACTTAGCTTATTGCATTTGACTAGCTGTGTCAGACTGCTATTAAAAATACTTAATATAACATTTCAAACAAGGACAAAAGTTATAATAATAAATATGGAAGACATATTTGACCAAAGTACGTCCACGCATTTTCCAACACAATGTATTTTATGTTATATGCCATTAATTATTATACTTTTATAACAATGATATATTTCTAGCCTAAAGCTATACAAAGATATTTTATAACAACCGCCCTTATGAAAGACAACCGCTTCAAACAATCACAAATTTGTGTGACGGAAAAACGCAAACACATAACTCAGAAGGTAAAAAAAATATTTACACAACTTTTATATTTTCTTGATTTGGTGTAGAATTATTATTTTTCTTTTCAGATGTCTTATCGCTATTAAAAAGGATTTTGCAGAAGCAGGAGGCCCTTGAATCGCGAGTAGAAAGAATGGAGAAAAGTATTTTGTGTAGAGAGGAGATTGTAAAGAACAACGTATGTGTTTGATTTATTTGTGAAGCACACCTTATTAAATATACCTATGTAGAAGTTGGGGGATGGGGTCATATGTAGAAGTTCACGCAAGTGAGGGAAGTTTCTGATTGCCATTCACTTGGGAGTGGCCAGGAACGATTCTTTTGCATATGACTCAAGCAGCTCACGACTTCCGGTTTTAGACCAAGTATCCCCTGGGTAGCTAACAGACATCCGTTTGGAGGCGAGCTAAAGTGAGAAGGCGAAGCCCGCTTGTGCGGTTGTGCGTAGGGCTTGGGACCCACCACATAAAAAAAATCTACCCAATGAAAACAAACACCGAGCTTCGGATGAGAAACCCCCCTTTTGATGACGACCCCTGCAAACGTACTAAGGATCATGATTTGAGGGCATGCACCTGGAATGTCCGGACTCTTAATTGGGAGGTGCCTCTGCCCAGCTGGTTGATGTCCTCATACAACTAAAGGCTGACATCACCGCCGTCCAAGAAGTGCGATGGACGGGACAAGGACGGAAGAAGGTGGGTCCTTGTGACATCTACTACAGCGGCCATATAAAGGAGCGCAAATTCGGTGTTGGATTTGTGGTGGGAGAGAGACTACGTCGCCGAGTCCTGGCATTCACCCCGGTGGATGAACGTCTAGCCACAATCCGCATCAAAGCGAGGTTCTTCAACATATCGCTGATTTGCGCCCACGCCCCAACGGAAGAGAAGGACGATGTGACCAAAGATGCTTTCTATGAGCGCCTAGAACGCACCTATGAGCGCTGCCCCCGCCACGATGTCAAAATCGTGCTTGGCGATTTTAACGCCAGGGTGGGTAAAGAAGGTGTCTTTGGCACAACAGTCGGAAAATTCAGCCTCCATGACGAAACATCGCCAAACGGCCTGAGGCTGATCGACTTCGCTGGGGCCCGAAATATGGTTGTCTGTAGTACCAGATTCCAGCATAAAAAAATTCATCAAGCAACGTGGCTGTCCCCTGATCGAAACACGCGCAATCAAATCGATCACGTTGTGATAGACGGAAGACATGTCTCCAGTGTTTTAGACGTGCGTACGCTCCGAGGACCAAACATTGACTCGGACCATTATCTAGTAGCAGCAAAGATACGCACTCGCCTCTGTGCAGCAAAGAACGCCCGTCAACAAACACAAGGAAGGTTCGACGTCGAAAAGCTGCAATCACAACCGACAGCCGAACGATTTTCTACTCGACTTGCACTCCTGCTCTCTGAGAGCACTCATCAGCATCTCGATATAAGGGAGCTGTGGAACGGCATCTCAAACTCATTGCATACCGCTGCAGCCGAAACAATTGGTCTCCGGCAACGCCAAAAAACCAGTTGGTACGATGAGAATTGTCGTTCCGCAGTGGAGAGAAAACAGACTGCCTACCTCGCAACGTTGCGATCGACCACAACACGTTCGGGGTGGGATAGATATCGAGAACTGAAGAGGGAAGCGAGACGCATTTGCAGACGTAAAAAGAAAGAGGCCGAAATGCGTGAGAATGAAAAGCTTGAAAAGCTGGCCGACATGGGTAATGCTCGAAAATTTTATGAAAAGATGAGGCGATTAACAGAAGGTTTCAAGACCGGAGCATTATCATGTAGGGACCGAGAAGGTAATCTGGTAACGGATGTCCAGAGCACACTGGGATTATGGAGGGAACACTTCTCCGACCTGCTCAATGGCAGTGAAAGTACAACACCAGGAGATGGCGAACCCGATTCCCCAATCGATGACGATGGAATAGATGTTCCATTACCCGACCATGAAGAAATTCGAATAGCAATTACCCGCTTGAAGAACAACAAAGCGGCGGGGGCCGATGGATTACCGTCCGAGCTATTCAAATACGGCGGCGAAGAACTGATAAGGTGCATGCATCAGCTTCTTTGTAGGTTATGGTCGGAAGAAAGCATGCCTGACGATTGGAATCTTAGTGTGCTCTGCCCAATCCATAAGAAGGGAGACCCCACAATCTGCGCCAACTACCGTGGTATAAGTCTCCTCAATATCGCATATAAGGTTTTGTCGAGCGTATTGTGTGAAAGACTAAAGCCCACCGTCAACGAACTGATTGGACCTTATCAGTGTGGCTTTAGACCTGGAAAATCCACAATGGACCAGATATTCACCATGCGCCAAATCTTGGAAAAGACCCGAGAGAGAAGAATCGATACTCACCATCTTTTTATCGATTTTAAAGCTGCCTTCGATAGCACGAAAAGGAGCTGCTTTTATGCCGCGATGTCTGAATTTGGTATCCCTGCAAAACTAATACGGCTATGTAAGCTGACGTTGAGCAACACCAAAAGCTCCGTCAGGATCGGGAAGGACCTCTCCGAGCCGTTCGATACCAAACGAGGCTTCAGACAGGGTGACTCACTATCGTGCGACTTCTTCAATCTATTGCTGGAAAAAATAATACGAGCTGCAGAACTAAATAGAGAGGGTACAATCTTATACAAGAGTGTACAGCTCCTGGCGTATGCCGATGATATTGATATCATCCGCGCCGTTTGTTCTGCGTTTTCCAGACTAGATAAAGAAGCGAAGCGTATGGGTCTGGTGGTGAATGAGGACAAGACGAAATATCTCCTGTCATCAAACAAACAGTCAGCGCACTCGCGTCTTGGCTCCCACGTCGTTTATATTTAGATAATTTCGTTTATCTGGAAACCAGCAATAACAACACCAACAATGTCAGCCTTAAAATCCAACGCAAAATCAATCTTGCCAACAGGTGCTACTTTGGACTGAGTAGGCAATTGAAAAGTAAAGTCCTCTCTCGACGAACCAAAATCAAACTCTATAAGTCGCTCATTATTCCCGTCCTGATGTATGGCGCTGAAGCGTGGACGATGACAACATCCGATGAGACGACTCTTGGGGTTTTCGAGAGAAAGGTTTTGCGCAAGATTTATGGTCCTCTAAACATTGGCAACGGCGAATACCGCAGACGATGGAACGATGAGCTGTACGATTTATACGACGACACTGACATAGTTTAACGAATAAAAAGACAGCGGCTACGCTGGCTAGGTCATGTAGTACGAATGGATGAAAACACTGCAGCTCTGAAAGTGTTCGATGCAGTACCCGCTGGAGAAAGCCGCATACATCATTTCGTTGCAATCTTTGAAGTGAGCGGACGTTATGGCATCGGATGATGAAATTGTGGCTCTGCTTTTAATTTCGGGATGCGCTCAAAGTGAAAAACAAAAAAACGAAAGCAACGATTTTGGTGCGAACAATTTTATAAAGATTTTTACTGAATTCTCATATGCCTTTAAGGGATGTTTTATTTAAAAATTTGGAAGACTCAGCCGTTGGTATTCATCTCCAAATGATGTATCCAAAAAAGACTCTTGCCATGGACATTATTCATTATTAAAATCAATAAACCAAAAATATTTCGTCAGTAAATGGATAAATCTTATTATGATCGAAAGAAAATTAGAATTTTCGGCATATTTTGGCTCAAAAAAATAGTTGTAATAGAAAATATATACATATATAATCCTTGGTTCATTAACTAATGTCATTGCAAAGAATTGTGAAAAAATTGAACAAAATCGTTTCATAAATTTTCGAAATATCGTGTCGGGCCATGATGTGTACACAACCTTCCACTGCAAAAATCAAAAGAATGTGATCGGTCTGCGTACCACACAATACACTTTGCTACCCGTCGCAACGAGCAGAATTGAAATATTTAAATTTTGTTCATACTTGTATACAGACCTAAAATTTGGTGTGCAAACCAAACTTTTTCTGTTTTTTCTTTTAACCCTAACTTCGTCACTATTTACATATGTAAATATTCGATTTTTAAAATAGCTATTATTTTCACATTTTCGGTCCTATAGAATTACGATTCGGACTCAGTGACTATTTTTTGATGTTTTTCCTGTGAATAGAAAAAAATAAAGTTAATTTACCGTAACTTTTTTCAATTTTCCCATTTTTTCATAATCGGGCACTATTTACATTTGTAAATATTTTTTATTTTTGCGTTTTTAAATCAATACAATTTATTTATTTATTAAATTATGTGCTTATAAATAAGAAAAATAAGGAATACATAAGAAATTGCAAATTCCTTTCGCTATGCAATGCATGAATAGGTACACCAACAATGCACTCAATTGCACTCTTCGTTGGAAAATATGAAATGACACGAGGAATTTGGGATCTTTTCAAAATTGTTGGCATACAAAGTTGTTCTGCTAATTGCTGCAAAAACAAACGACGTCCACCTGTTTTGATGAATAGTACAAATATAAAACGTTCCTATTTACTACAAATGTTATGAAAAATAATTACCATTTCAGGATACAAATTGTGATGGAAAATTTTCTGTATATATTATATAGGTCGCAAGTGCTGCAATGTCCAGAATATTATAAAATAGAGCAAGTGGCCAACGATGTGTTTTGCGATTTGTGGAATACTCCCGTAGCATATGATCCATTACGTCAACACCTCCTTTCGTCTCGTTGTAAAATAAAATAACATTGGGTTTTTGCTTTATACCCGAGATGGTGTCGTCACATGGCATTGTTGAAAGTAAAACAACGGCTTTGTTCTTTTTGGGAACATAGGAGCAAATTGTCTTGTTTTCTCCATATCCAAATATGCTCGAATGTTCCAACCTTTGCGGGGAGGGCTTGAACTCCGAGGGCAAGCATGCTTTGTTTTTTTCATGGTTCCAACCAAAGACAATTTCCAGCTTGCAAGTGCATCTGCAAGTGGAAGACTTGTAAAGAAGTTGTCGCATGTGACATTTCTTCCAGTATTTTTGTACTGTTCAACCAAATCTTTAACCACTCTTTCTCCTTGGTTTTTTTCTCAGTCACTGCCCGATTTACCAGTATAAATTTGACCAGTCAGAGGGTAGTATGATTTCGCATCACATACCCACCATACCTTTATGCCGTATTTGGCTGGCTTGGATGGAATATACTGCGTGAACTTGGTTCGGCCTCTAAAAAGAAAGGATATTATTCTTAAAAGTTACTCTCTTTCTCTCTCTAATTATTAGATTTTTACGGAATATTAACTTCTCTCTAAAATAACATATAAAAATGTACGTATTTACAAATGTAAATAGTGCCCGAAATCGTAGTAAAAAGTTGGTGCCCAAGAATGATAGAAGACAAGATTACGACAGGCGTTTACAGTTAGCTTTTTTGGGTTTTTAGTTCCTGCTGAGTGACAACTTTCACGACCCCGAACACGCGAGCAAAACAAAATTGCACAGTGGTACAAAACAATAAAACCAAAACAAAGAGCTGTAGTCAAGGCTAAGTGAAAAATGTATTAACTTGAAAAAGAAGTCCGCAATGGCGGAATTAAACAACAATAGTACAAAAAAGTCGTTTATAAAGAATTTTTTTTCATGTGCTGAACACATAGAAGACGACAAGCGACGAACGACATCTGTCAAATATTAAAATACACGCGTTCTTATGGGCAAAGCTTTTTTGACAACAGCACGACTACGCGACAACAGGCTTGTAGTCGTCGTTGTCGCCAAATTAGAAATGTTCCTAATTTTGCCGACGACAATGGCCGCTGTAGAGCTGCCACTAACATGCGAAATGTAAAATTATTCAAAGTTCTCACAAGTATGACGTTATTTTGCCAGTAGAAACGTAAAATTGCTTTGATATATCATTTATAACAACAATCTATTACTTAAAACAAATAAATCGCCAATTTTTTACGTAAATAATTTCACTTTAAACTAAATATGTAAATTTTATTGAAGTGAAAGATGTTAGTACGGCAACAATGAAATTGCTGTTTGATATGTCGCTGCCGTCTTCAAAATGTTCAATACGCTAACTTCAAAGAGACATTTGTGGTCAGCCGTCGCTACGTCGTGTCGTGTCGTCGTCTTTGTGTTCAGCACTTCACTTTTCCAAACAACAAAAAAGTTGGCAAAATGGCGATTTTTTTGTAACAAAACATATAATTTTAATTATAAATATGCATTATTATATTGGATCATTTGATAAATGAAGATTTTAAGAATTACGTTCATTGTGATATTTTATCTGCACATTATTCAATTTGGTTCGCTATGTTTCACATTTCCGTTTTCCATTTGACAATTCTTCTGTTGCCTATTCCCATTCGTGGGTCGTGAACGCTTCAGCCTGTCGTAATCTTGTCTTCTATCATTCTTGGTTGGTGCCCAAGTTAGGGTTAAACGGACAACATCAGACAAAGGGATAGTGCGCATATTTACTGAAGAGCTTGACGTACCACATCATTTGCAGTCGACACTTCGACTTCGAAGGCCCTATCATCAGGATTGACAAGCCGTAAATCGGTGTCCTACTTATAGTTTTTGGCTTTGATAAGAGCCTCCGAATAAAGGGACAAATCGCTTTGTGTCTTCTACATTGCCTTTTTGCACTTTTCGCAATGAAGCTCACACAGAATTTTCTAGTGTATACCATAGTCAGTAATATCGCTTGATTTGGACGTCAGTTGTGTCACCCTCCTCTGCAAAATTTTCGCCAGAGATATTTAACTCGGTGGCTAATTGCACTTATTCCTGCTCGTTTTCCGGCAACTCAAGATGACGATCTTCATGGCCTACATTCCAATCTAAATTAATATCGTAATCATCCTCACAATTGCTATTCTTTGTCTCAAAATTATGCCTTTAAAATCTTATGAAAACTAAACGATCTACAATGTACTGTATCTCATTGGCACTAGGGTGGGTATTTATATACTGACTTGCTCGGACTCGGTAAAAAAAAAGTTTTCTAAGGCATCCTGGTTTAATTTTCCTAAAAATCCAAATTGTAAATACCCCTGCTCTCTGAATAACTCATCGCTCAATTTGAGCATCCAATGGGTTTTTGGAATATAAAATTTTGATATCTATCTAGTCAAAAAGGTCATTCATTTTTTTGACAAATAATTGCGTAGGCCTACAATTTGTTCAATTAAAAGAATCCCGTTTAAAATCCCGTTGGTTCAATTATAGGAATCACCATTTGGTTAAGTAAGCGATTACGTGGGAATCAAAATTTGCGGTGGGTGTCTACGCCAGTCAAGAAGAAGAAGAAGAGTAATGAGATATGATGTCCACGGCAAGAACCTTTTTTTGGACACTTCATGGAAGATGGGTACCAATGGCTAAGCTTTCGGAATTTGTAAATATAACTTCACAAAATAGTGTTAAAATACATACATATGTATCTTTAATGTGCTAAATTAAATATATGATTGTATAAATAAAAAAAAATTTAAATATACTCATGTTTTCAACCTCTTAAACCCACCTAACCCCTTAAAGGAGACTGCATACATATGTGCACTTAAAGTTTTTCAAATATTTGAATATTTTTTACCATTATAGGAAAAAATGCAATAGCAATTTTTTGTACTTACATATACATGCATTTGTTATATAAATTTATTATTAAAAAATTGTACAGTGTTGATTAAAAGATTAGTGTTTTCAACAATGTTATTTGATGAAATTAGCCGGGGAAATTTAAAAGGAAAATGATTTTTGATGACATATATTTTGAACCAACTAAGCGGGAAAATCAATTAACCGAGTTCAATTATCCGAGAAAATTTACATGTGCTTTCATATGCTATATTTTTTGCCCGATGACACCGTACAATTAAACGGTGAAACCTATTAACCATAGGGTCAATTAAACGAAAGGTACTGTATATATTATAATATGTATATGTATATTAATATTAGGCGTGTTTTATTTGACCAGCAAATTAAGCTATTAGCTTATTTTGTATAGAATACCTAGCCAACATATCATATGTATATATATATATCATAGCTTGTATATTGAACTAGAGGCATTGCCAGTTCATCGCTTTTTTCATCCAAAAAGCAGTTGGATATAGCAAGAAACACCATTTTGACAGATAAAACCAAAATTTTAAATTTTATCGAACTTTATCCATATTTATTTAGACCATCCCGGATGTAATAAAGATTGTAGATTCCTTAAAAGCTCGAATATTATAGAAAAGCCGTAAACAAAAGGAAATTTTATTTATAAATTCAACTTTTTTTTCAAATTAATTACATTTCAGCTGAGAGTTCGGGTCCGCATTGCCAACACAATTCATTTTTAAGCGAAGATATGAAATAAGCTAAATGCGTTTTATTTGTCCATGATTTAGCTATTAGCTTGTAGTGGTCAAATAAAACACGCCTTTTAATAAATATAGAAAAATGAAAAAAACTTAGTCAAAATATCTGTTTGCTCTTTAGTGCCCTGGAGACGATCAAATAATTGCGTCCATATGTGTTAGTGATGTTCAATCGTGTGTTGCCCGCAAACGTTCAAATTAACATCAAACATCAGTTTAGTTTTGAGCTCGTAAGGAACGGTCATCATGTCATCGTCGGATGATGATTATCTATTATTGGCATGTGCTGCAATTCTTATGAAAAACAAATTGAAAAAGAAGAAGGTGGAGTGGATGAAGAATTGATAAAAACAGCGTAATAAGTTTACGCATGAATTACAAATATCAAAAATATATTTATTTTGTATGTATGTGATTGGCGTTGCAACCGTTTAGCCGGTTATAGCCGAATCGACGATAGTGCGCCACCTCTCTCTCTCCTTCGCAGTTCGGCGCCAGTTGGAGATCCCAAGTGTAACCAGGTCGCTCTCCACCTGGTCCCTCCAACGGAGTGGAGGCCTTCCCCTTCCTCGGCTTCCTCCGGCGGGTACTGCATCGAACACTTTCAGGGCTGGAGTGTTTTCGTCCATTCGGACAACATGACCTAGCCAGCGTAGCCGCTGTCTTTTTATTCGCTGAACTATGTCAATGTCGTCGTATAACTCGTACAGCTCATCGTTCCATCGTCTGCGGTATTCGCCGTTGCCAATGTTCTGAGTACCATAAATCTTACGCCAAATTTTCCTCTCGAAAACTCCTAGTGTCGTCTCATCTGATGTTGACATCGTCCAAGCTTCTGCACCGTAAAGCAGGACGGGAATGATAAGCGACTTGTAGAGCTTGATTTTGGTTCGTCCAGAGAGATTCGCTTCGCCTCCTTATCCATGCGGGAAAAAGCAGAACAAACGGCGCGGTTGTTGCTTCCGATGATATCGATATCATCGGCGTACGCCAGGAGCTGTACACTCTTGTAGAAGATTGTACCTTCTCGGTTTAGCTCTGCAGCTCTTATAATTTTTTCCAGCATCAGGTTAAAGAAGTCGCACGATAGTGAGTCACCTTGTCTGAAACCTCGTTTGGTATCGAACGGCTCGGAGAGGTCCTTCCGAATCATGACGGAGCTTTTGGTGTTGCTCAACGTCAATTTACACAGCCGTATTAGTTTTGCGGGGATACCAAATTCAGACATCGCGGCGTAAAGGCAACTCCTTTTCGTGCTGTCGAAAGCAGCTTTAAAATCGACAAAAAGGTGGTGTGTGTCGATCCTCTTTTCACGGGTCTTCTCCAAAATTTGACGCATGGTGAATATCTGGTCAGTTGTCGATTTTCAAGGTCTAAAGCCACACTGATAAGGTCCAATCAGTTCGTTGACGGTGGGCTTTAGTCTTTCACACAGTACGCTCGATAGAACCTTGTATGCGATATTTAGGAGGCTGATCCCACGGTAATTAGCGCAGATTGTGGGATCTCCCTTTTTATGGATTGGGCAGAGCACACTGAGATTCCAATCGTCAGGCATGCTTTCTTCCGACCATATTCTGCAAAGAAGCTGATGCATGCACCTTATCAGTTCTTCGCCGCCGTATTTGAATAGTTCTGCCGGTAATCTATCGGCCCCCGCTGCTTTGTTGTTTATTTTATTTTATATTATTTTATATTTTCTTTTATTTTAGTTTAGTTTATTTTTCAATTCATTTTTTTCTTCTTCACTTCACTTTCTATGTCCTCTCAGCTTGAAATCTTCCCTGCAAATGAGCTCATGCTTGTCAAACATGAGTGGAGAAGATCAAATTATCGTCCGTTAAATAGAAATATAAAAAAATTTTGATTTTCATCAAACAGAGCCGACAACAGATCGGTGTAGCGTACGTGTAGGTGACAAGAACCGACGACACCAACACACTTAAAGTGTTTGACGCAATTATTTGATCGTCTCCAAGGCACTTTAATAAGAGTTCGTTTGGTATATATTCTGTTTTTCCATTGTGCATGGATAACTCACTGCTCTTTTCGGGGGATATGTAGACTTTGTTGGGTGACTATATGTATGTATCAAGTATTTTGTATACTCTCGCAACAAAGTTGCTAATGAGGGTATTATAGTTTTGTTCACATAACGGTGGTTTTTTATTTCTCTTCAAATTAAATTTGACTCTTGAACTCTTTTTTTTACATAATGAGTTAAATTAATCCTTCCGCCCTGCATCCTCAATTATATCCCAAGTTTCCGAAATTTTCTATATTCCCCGCATTTAGAAGTGTTGTCCAAACAAATGAGCATTGACACTTTTTGAGGAAATAGTATTAATCCCGGGATTCGACACGGTCCTTTATTTAAAAGCATCGAGAAGTAAACGTGCGAAATATTGTCGGCATTATATACATAAATCCAGCTCAAAGAACATTTTTGTACGGAACTACATGCCGATTAGCATCATAAGAAATATTGGCAATAATTTATTGTTTTTTGATGACCGTCCATGATCATTTTACTAACAAGAGGGCAAAAAACGGTGATGGTTTTCACTGAATTGTAGTAAACAGTGGATTATTACAGTTATCTCAGGGAAATAGCTGAGGTTATTTGATTCGGTACAGAGTTTTGTCTCGATGGAGAAGAAAAGACGGTGCAGATTGATGAAACATTTTTAACACAAACTAAATACAATCGGGCCACTTAACTGACAAAAGACCATATTGGAAATACTATGTAAGAATGATAAGATTTGCCGGTTTTTCTGAGTGAACGGGAAAAGAAAAGTAGATTTGTGCCCTTACATTAAGAAATTTTTTCATCCGGAAACTTGCCGCATTTATACTGATATGGAGAAATAGAATTGAAACAAGTAAGGAAAGGCTAAGTTCGGGTGCAACCGAACATATTATACTCTCGCAATTAAAAAAAATGTATTTAGATAACACACAAATACCCATAAATTTGTCATAAAGTTTAATAGAATAACGAAAATCAGCATATATAGTATATGAGGGCTGATACATACATATATGCGGAATAAAGCCCACCATATGTAAAAAAACTATAATTAAGTATATAGGAGTTAGGAGATGATATTTTTGAAAAAACTATAATTAGGTATATGGCAGCTAGGAGATGTTATGACCCGATTTTAATAATTTTTGGAACAGAGACAGAATTTCCTCTTAATTACATTAAATTATATTTTCGGTTAAAATTTACCCTTAGGCGCTGAGTTCAACATGTTCGATATCTGGGGCCTTGACAAGTTGTAGTCCGTTTTCGACAATTGTTTCACAAGTGAAGCTAGAGATGATATGTACTATTTGTGTAAAGTTTTGTTCCGCTATCTTCATTGGTTCCTTATGTATACATTATAAAGTGAAGGGATCAGATGGACTTCAAAATTGAGTTACATGGGAAGTAGTCGTGATTGTGAACCGATTTCGCCCATTTTCCACACGTGTCATCAGGGTGTCAAGAAATCTGTCGAGTAGTTCCTGAGATATGGTTTTTGATCCATAAGTGATCATTTTGTAAAAAATCTGAGTGGAGCTTCCTTCTTCCATTATTTCTGTGAAATTTAGTGTTTCTGACGTTCTTCGCTAGGTAGTTAACCAACTTTTAGTAATTTTTAACCAAACCTTTGTATGGGAGGTGGGCGTGGTTATTATCCGATTTCAACTATCTGAGTGGAGCTTCCTTCTTCCATTATTTCTGTGAAATTTAGTGTTTCTGACGTTTTTCGCTAGGTAGTTAACCAACTTTTAGTAATTTTTAACCTAACCTTTGTATGGGAGGTGAGCGTGGTTATTATCCGATTTCAACTATTTTCATAGTGTGTGGTGGGGTACTTAGAAGAACCGACTGAAGAGAGTTTGGTATATATAGCTTTATTGGTATGCGAGATATATACAATTAACCGATTTGGGGGCGGGGCCGCGCCCACTTCCCTAAAAAAATTAAATCCAAATATGCCCCTTCCTAGTGCTATCTTTTATTCCAAATTTTACTTCTATAACTTTATTTATGGCTTAGTTATGGCACTTTAAAGGTTATTGGTTTTCACCATTTTGTGGGCGTGGCAATGGTCCGATTTTGCCCAACAACCTCCCCAGGGATACGTGTTCCAAGTTTCGTTAAGATATCTCAATTTTTACTCAAGTTATCCGTTGCACGGACAGACGGACGAACGGATTTTTATACTCTCGCAACAAAGTTGTTAAGAGAGTATTATAGTTTTGTTCACATAACGGTTGTTTGTAACACCAAAAACTAAACGAGTTAGATATAGAGTCATATATACTAAAGTGATAAGGTGACGATTGGAGCTCAAATCCGGATGTCTGTCTGTCCGTCCGTCCGTGCAAGCTGTAACTTTAGTAAAAATTAAGATATCTTGATGAAACTCGGCACACTTGTTTCTTGAAAGGTTACTTTCGAAGATGGGCGAAATCGGTCCACGTCTACTTCCTATATACCAGAACTTTGAAGTCGATCTGAATAGTTTACATTCCAATGTGTTAATTAAGCACTATTGAAGATATCGGAATATTTGCATAACTACTACATTTATAATGGGGCAGCCCCTTTCTAAAAATCGGCCTAATATATCGAAGATGCGCACCTCGATGCTTTTTACATAATAGGGTTTCGAACTTTCAGTGGACTTTATACGATATACATATGTACGCACATATATAACGAATATATGGGTCAAATGGTGTTTTATATAATACTAGCAGACCCGACCACACGTTTTTGTGGCTAAGGTATACATTAATTAAGTAGGTCAATCTTGGCTTCGGCGACGATATTGATTACTCGAGGTTGATTTATGTTACGCAGCATGATGACAACTCACACTACTTTTAATTGCAAAGTGAGTGGTGATAGTACAGGCAATTTTAAATATAATTTCTTGGACCGGAATTCTAAATTGTCGCATTAAGATCATCGATATCTTTTTTTTACCACCAATATAGGTCATTCAATCAGTCATTTATGGTTATCTTATTGAGGTTTCATGTCAGGAAAATTTCTCTTTCGAGTCAATGAAGTGACAGAAATCTGTTGGAAATGCTATTAATCCATCGAGGTGTCAATTGCCACCTACTTCTACAGTCGCAATTTGATATTGTTGCAAAAACACTCATATGTTAGTTGTTAATTGGCGATTCTTTATGTGTCGCCACAAATTAAATGATTTTAGGCATGCGATTAGCCCGTCAGTAACAGTTGATCCAGGAATAATTGGAAGAGTCTGGCGTAAATCACCTGCCAACAGAATCTTGGCTCCACCAAAAACTTTCATCGACAATCAAGATCTTTTAAAGTCCTGTGCAGTACCTCCAGCGACTTCTTGAATATTTGGAAAATTTTCGTTAAAGCGCTATTTTTGGCAATTTTGCCGACTGGTGTTTCGTACATTTGCAATTTAGAAGTAATTTCAAGGCCGAATGTGCCGTTTGTTTGCCTACTAACAGGTGCCAAGTTGCCCCTATTCCCGTTAATCTTGGTGGTGAAAATGAGTGAAATTGGTTCTGGAATTATATCAGCCCTCATATACTATATATGATGATTTTCTATTTGACTTTATGCTGAATATATAGAGCAAATTGTGTGTTATCTTAATAAAATTACATCAGTAAATTCCGAGAGTAAAAAATGTTCGGTTGGACCCGAACTTAGCCTTTCCTTATTTGTTACAAATTGTTTTGGGCTATCGACACAACCTTATACAATTGAACTATAACAAAAATATTTTAACAAAGCAACAATGACAACCTTCAAAATATTATTTTTTTGTTTTCTCTTTTTATATTTTTTCTTGTCAACTCGAATGAAATTCTCTTATTATTATCTTCCTCGCAATTTTTCCATATTTACTCATTCTCTAATCTTTTCCTGGCCTTCCACGAATATTTCAAGACTACAATTAGCGAAATCGGTTTGGCCGTTCTCGTTGTTTTGCGTCACAAACGATTTTTTATATTATATTATAATCAAGTGCCATTTTTTTTTAATTCCGCACACGACCATTCAGTAGGGAGCCGACCGCGCGAGTGATCTTAATTTTTTTTTAACTAATTATAGCCTATGTCACTTAGGGATAGTATAGCTTTCCAACGGTGAAAGAATTTTTCAAATCGGTTCAGTAGTTTCGGAGCCTATTCGAGACAAACAAACAAAAAAACAAACATTTCCTCTTTATAATATTAGTATTAATAAAATTAAATAAATAAATTGCGAGAGTATAAAATGGTCGGTCACAACCGAACTTAGCCCTCCCTTACTTGTTTTGTTTTTGTTCTATATGATCCTATACGGTTCGTAACCAAACCATTTTTTTAGTTGAAGTTTTGAGCAGAGATAAAGAGATGTTCAACTCTCATTTTATTGGAAGTGAGAGCATATTGACAAACGTCAAAACCTACCAATCTTTGACATTTGACTGGAATCAGTAGGTTTTGACGTTTCGCAATTGGGAAACGGGAACGGCCAGATTAAAATGTTGCTAAAAAAATTTGAAAACAGAGATATTTTCAATTTTTTCCATCCATTTGTAACTGCCACAAATAAGAAGAATAAGAATAGAAATAGAAAGAATAGCACGCAGCTTTAGTACATGTAAGTATATTTCAATATTTGTAAAATAAATAGGTATTTATTTAATAATTTTTATCTAGATTTTTCAGACAAAATGCCGAAAGCAAAAGAAAGCTGGAAAAAGTGTGTTGTTGGCTGCGGCGAGGGAGGAAGGGTGTTTAAATTTCCCAGCGTGGGAGCGGACCTCGAACGGTAAGTAATTAAAAAAACGTGCAAAAAATAGTGCAAAAAGTGTCATAAACCAATAAAGCAAATATAAATATAAAGTGTAAAGTAATTGCGGTGCGATAAATTTGAGACAAAAAAGTGTTAAATGTGTGTGTTTTTTCAATAATGTGTTGGATAGTTTTCGATATATCGAATTTTTATGAAATAACGACTGCGCGCGCTTATGATTTGAATATAGTGGATGTACCATCAATAGTCCAATTTAAATTGTCGTTCGGTATATATATTAAACGTGTGTAAATGTCTATAAAAACTGTTAAAAAAACTTTCGATATCTTTCGATATATCGAAATTTTAAAATTTTGTAAATTATAGAAAATATCTACAAACAATTTTTGTGTAAGGAAAATGATGTGTTTTGACTCTTTTTGCATTATTATTATTATTATAAATATTATTTCTTACGATAATTATATTTTTCCTTTTAATAGGCGTAAATGTTGGCTCAAGCGTTTAGGTGTTTTTGAAGAAGTTGGCGAAAAAACGCCTAAACACATTTTCGCGTGTGAACGTCATTTTTCCGAAAAAATGCGTCACGAACGAAAATTGCGTCCGAGGGCCGTTCCCGACGTAAATTTAGTAGAGCCTACATTTAATGCCTCTAATTCTCTATTAGAAAAACCCATAGAGTTGGGTACGGAAGATTTCGCTCCTATTGAAGAAGCTGTCTCAAATGCAACCGGTGCATCGAAGCAGCTTCTTCCACTTTTTGAAACGGGAAATCGCGATATAGTTCTAGAGCCTCTTCCATTCCTTGAGGAGGAACATTTAAATAGTTTTGAAAAGGCCGCGCAAACAGGTCGGGGTCTGACAGCAGGGACAGATAGAAAGAAGAAATTGAGGGAAGAGAATAGGATTTTACAAATAAAATTAGATGAAAAAGAACAGGAGAATAGGAGTTTAAAGGCTCAGTTGGTCCAAATGGCCACTGAATTAGAAAGATGTAGGGCAATAATAAGAAATAGTTCATTTAGGGAACAGTCAGACCCTCTTGAGTTAGTTTGTAGCAATGTTCCTCCTCAGTTAGGAGCTTGTATTAGGAGTAGTTTTTTTTAAAAGTAAACGTAAAAATCACGGTCAGCGGTATGATAATTTTTTTAAAACCATAGCTTTGGGTGTATTTTTCTTGTCGCCAGTTGCTTATCGATACCTAAAGCACCAGCTTAGTTTTCCTTCAGAAAACACTTTGCATAATTTTGTTACAGATTGGCCTCGTTTCCCAGGTTGCACCCAAAGCAGCATAAAATCGTTAGAAATTAGGTGTAGGGGATTTTCTTTTGAACAAAAGTTCGTATCCGTTTCTTGTGATGAAATGTCACTGAAATGTCATTTGCAGTATGATAGGAAATTTGATAGGGTGATAGGTCTCGAAGATTATGGCGATGAAAATCGTACATCTAGATTAGCCACAACTGCAATGACCATAATGGTGCAAGGTATAGGTGGCGAACCTTGGTCCCACCCATTAGCGTATTTCTTTGTAAGAGGTTCTTGCAAAGGAGATGTCCTCAAAAAATATATTCTTGAAGCCATTACACAACTTCAAAATATAGGACTAGTTCCTTGCCATTTTGTTTGCGACCAGGGTACTAATTTTCAAAATTTTGCTAATTTGTTAGGTGTTTCAGCGTCACGGCCTTTTTTTAATGTTAATGGCAAGGAAATATGTTTTTTTTACGATAGCCCCCATTTGATAAAATGCAGCCGGAACTGCTTACAAAATAATAAAAATAAAGTTTTCTTTAAAAATCGTCGCATTAGTTGGTCCGATATAATCCATTTTTACAAAATGGACTCTAAGTCGAGTTATCGGTGCGCGCATAAATTAACCGATGCTCATATTTACCCCAATACCTTCCAAAAAATTAAGGTTAAATTCGCGTCTCAAGTGTTAAGTAATACGGTCGCTTCTGGTATGTTATCCCTTTACAGCTCCGGAGCCTTAAGCTCAAATAGTGTAAGCTTTATTAATACCGCGGAATTCGTTTCTTTTTTTAATAAGTTATTCGACATTTTTAATAGCAGTTTTGTTGAGGCTATTGTACCCACTAAAAAAGTTTTTGAAGGTTCCGAAGAGCAAAAACAGTTTTTAGATGAGGCAGAACAGGTTTTAAAAACAATCCGGGTCGTAGATGAGTTAGGAAACAACACAACAAATAATTTCAATTTTATAAAGGGGTGGATAATTAACATAAATAGTTTAAGACGCTTGTGGCGATTGCTGCCACATTCAGGATTTCCCTACCTAAAGACAAGACGACTATGCCAGGACAGTTTAGAACATTTTTTTGGTCAGATTAGAAGTAGAGGAGGTACTAGAGTAACACCTTTCATGTTCTCTAGCCTATTTAGAAAGTCGTGGGGCCTACGTTACGTAAATATCGTAACCAAAGGAAACTGTGAGCTGCCTTTAGAACCCGAAGCTACTGTAATTTCAGAACATAGCAACAATGTTCTTCTTAATGTGTGCAATGATTCCTTTTTGAACGACCTTTCTTGGCAGGATTTTCAAGGCTTACCACGGCCCGAACACTCCATTGTTAGATCCATCACTTTAGATACTAGTTTAGAAATCAATTTTTTAAAAGAAAACGCATTTAGTTACTTCTGCGGCTATCTATATTTGAAAATTTTCAAAATGCACACATGCCTCCTGCCCTTGCCTTATTTAGGAGATGAAATTCCTTCTGATGAATTCATCTTCCTGCACCAAAATCAAATCGATAAATGCAACTTAGTTAAGCCGCCTAATGAATTTGTTGCATTTATTAATAATTTAGAAACTAAATTTGTTGAGGAATTCGACAGAAATTGTCACAAGATAGGTGTAGGAGAAATTCTTTTTTCTAAATTAAAAGATGTTAGGCCCTTCTTGTGTTGTGAAGACTGTGACCCAAATGTAGCAATTGCTCTTTTTATTAGAATTAGGATTTATTTTATAACTAAATTTTTAAATAGAGATCTTTCAGTCCCCAATTTTAAGAATAAAATTTTATGTGTTTCTAATTTGTAGTTTTCTTCTTTTTTAGGGGTTACAATAGCCAAAATTTAAACAATGTTTTTTTTTTAATACACAGAGGCTCTAAAGTCAGGTTTTAATTTTTAGATTAGGTGAGAGTTAGGGTATTAAATGTAGGCATTTGTATATATGTATATATTTATTTTATTATAAAAATTGTTATTGCATGCTGTGATATTGTTTTTGTCAATTTAATTTGTTATTTATGAATTTATTGTTATTGCATGCTATTGTTTTTATCAATTTTATTTTTTATTCATGAATTAATTGTTATTCTTTTGTTTCTTCGTTTGATTTATGTAAATAAAATATTTTTATGGGTGATATAGGCCTACTGGGGAACCGAGCACCCAAAAATAACTTCGGTAACGCGCCCTTTTGCGTACCTCATAGGTGGTGTGGAAAATGCAAATTGGGTGTTTAATTTAGAATGCCCAAAAAATTCTCTTTTTTCAGATCTGGCAACAATGCGAAATGTTATAAAAAACGCAAATTTTGAGGCGCTCTCACACTGGAATAAGTTGGACATCCCCTTATCCCTGTTTTGAGCTTGATATTAACGGTAACAACTGAATCCATCAAGCAATTTTTTAGTTGCAGCATTGTCGATCATCAAATTTTCTTCAGCTTTTCTTTCTATTCAAACGTTAACTGTTATCCTCTTATGTATGTAAGGAAGTTTCAAGTTAATTACTTAATACTGATGCTCAGATAATTAAATACAAAACTAATTAACTATGTAGATTTTATCTCAAAGATTTAACTTAACACTGCTTATCCTTTTCCATTTTGAACACTGGAATGTTAGCGTTCAGCTTAACCTTTACCCTTTACAACACAACTATTGAAGATTACAGCTAAGAAGGAATATAAACTTTCGAGTACACTCGCAAAAGATAAGAAGTCAAAATATGTTTCTTTCCATTTTGTGTTCATTTTGCGCGCGAAACTCGCTAGCTAGCTAATTGTCTGTTCGTTAGTTCATTATGATGCACACAAGAATATAACACAAAAGCCATGCGACTGAAGTGCATCGCGTTTCCTTGGACTGGGAATGGTAATATTTTGCAAGTTAAAACTTTTCTGATTACAATCAACATGAAAAGGATAAAAAATAATATTTTGTATATTAAGTTTGGTGAAAAGCGAGTGAAGACAGCGAAATTTTTACGCCGCACTGTGGGCTTTTACTGGCAAATGTGACCTTTTGAACTTTCATTATTTATACCTTGATTTATATATTCCCGATAAATTCGAGTAGTCGGCTGAGCGAAGGGCGAAAAAAAGAAGGGTTTCTCAATTATAATCTTATTGTATTAAATGCATTTTGGTATTCACATGAAATTTAGTCCAATTCCATATTTGTATAGAGCGGCATCACTGTATGTCATCTGCTGGAAATGAAGTTTCGACTATAAACAAGGTAGTTTAAGTTTTTCAACAATTTACGATTTATTGCTCAACGGAAACGCCTCAGTTCATACAACTTCATCATCAGATGAGCGATTTCCGTCTCGAGCGCTGAAAACTTTCAAGTCTTATGGTTGCTTGTATTCCACTTCTGTTCAATTTTTATATTGCATAGTTTTAGTGGGCTCTCAAATTAGCGGTAACGCATTTGGGTTCTTCCCCCATTATTTTAGCGAATAATCGTCAGTTCGACATAGTTGTTGTAAATGTTATATTTCAATTTGTATGCGAGGAATTTGGTAGTAAAGTTTTTGAATTTCCCTCGGAGATGGTGTAATAAGTAAGTGATTTGTGTTAGTTTTGGGTGGCTCTTTCTTATTCTCAGCATTTAGTGGGAAGAAACTTTATTATCTGCCTTTAGGCGCGTTTTCACATTTTCCGCTTTCATGTTTCGCAAAAAGTTTGTAAATTACGATTTTACTTTAGTTATTAGCGAAATAATAATAATTACTTTTGCGATTTTGCTAAATGTAAGTATGTAATTGAAGTAGGAATTATATTTCGCTATATACTGAATAAAATTTGTATTTGCATTTTTTTGTCTTCAGGAGGATTTGAGTATGGTTGAGATACTAAACTAATAAATACAAATGAAAACTTCACATGGCCTAGGATTTTGTTGGAATCGAGAATGGGAGGAAAATATCTACCTATCTATGGAAATTTTGCCCGCTGAAATTGATTGATGTTGCTGGTTTTTTGACCAGCCCTTTCATTTGGGAAATGAAATAACCGAAGTTCTCCGTTCATACTTCCGCAGTTTCAAACACGGTACTTTCGGCATAAAAGAAATAATTACAGATAACGCTAAAAATCAATCCGACCCGTATAATTAACATAATTTGATCGAAAAAATATGTAATGTAATATATAATACCAATAAAACCAAACTCTACAAGTCTCTCATCATTCCCGTCCTACAACATCCGATGAGACGGCACCAGGAGTTTTCGAGAGAAAGGTTTTGCGGAAGATTTATGGTCCCTTAAGAATTGGCAACGGCGAATACCGCAGACGATGGAACGATGAGCTGTATGTGTTATTCGACGACATAGACATAGTCCAGCGAATAAAAAAACAGCGGCTACGCTGGCTAGGACATGTTGTTCGAATGGATGAAGGTGCTCCAGCTCTGAAAGTATTCCATGCAGTACCCGCTGGTGGAAGCAGAGGAAGAGGGAGACCTCCACTCCGATGGAAGGACCAGGTGGAGAGGGACCTGGCTTCGCTTGGAATAACCAATTGGCGCCAAACTGCCAGAAGGAGGGATACGTGGCGCGCTGTTTTGGACTCGGCTATAACCGCGTAAGCGGTGTCTACGCCAGTCAAGAAGAAGAAGAATATATAATACAACTAGCAGACCCGGCCACACGTTTTTGGGGCTAAGGTATACATTAAATTAAGTTGGTTCAATCTTGGTTTCGGCGACGATATTGTTTACTCAAGGTCGATTTTTGTTACGCAGCATGATGACAACTCACACTACACTCGGCGAAAAAAAACCCACTTACTTTACAAAGTGGCTTCAAATAGCTCAAAACTTGGATACATGTTATTCTAAGTTAAACATTTTTTTTGGGTAGTCAACGACTTTTATTTAGTTCATGTTTCAAGCATTTTTAAGTAAAAGACTTATAGTTTAAAACTTGTTTTAATGAAAAATGTAAATACACACACATAACATACCCCAGACTAAAAATTTGTTATGGACAATAATGTGATATTTAAACAAGTTATTAAGATATTTTATGTTTTATATGATCTTTATTTAATAAAATACATAACAAATCAAAATAACATTTTTTTAACAAAAATTTTTTTAGTATTTTGTTGAACCCCCCCTCCTCTTTATAACCTCGGCTATTCGTTTAGGCATGGATTCAAACAAACGTTGAAGATAATTTTTGTTAATTTCTTCATTCCACACAACTTCAATAATTTTTTCCATTTATTTTAGACTTTTTGGACGCTTTTCATTTATCCTTTTGCCCATATAATGCCAGCAGTTCTCAATTGGATTGAGATCTGGACTGTTTCCCGGCCAAGTGAGAGACTCAATTCCATAAAACTCTTTTTGTTTTATAACTTGTAAGTGTTTGTAATGAATTATTGAAAAATGTATTTCAATATTTTAATGCTTTAGTTACCGTTTTGGCTCTATGGCAAGGGCTGAATCATCCTGAAAATATACCTTTTGGGTATGTTCGGACAGCTGTTCAATTGTTGGCAAAACGCCTTCTCTCAAAATTCCAATGTATTTTTCGGCATTCACAGATCCTTTTAGAATAATAAGCTGCCCAACACCAAATTTCGTTATAGCCCCCCACACCATTAAATAGGGTGAATGCTTTACGGTGGGCAAAACACAGCTTGTGTGCTCTGTGGCATTTCCGTCGGGTGCAAATAAATTAAATTTGGATTCGTCGGAAAAAATAACATTTCCCCAATCTGATATAGTCCAAGTTTTGTGGGACTTTGCCCATTCTAGTCGCTGTTTCTTCATTCGTGCAATGAGAAGTGGCTTCTTGGCTGGACGTCGCGCTCGTAATCCAAGATCATTAAGAACATTTTGCATTGAACATGTAGTTATTTTTACACCAGTGGTTTCGTAAAATGTTGCATTGATTGCTCCAACATGTTGAAAGCGATCACTAATGCACATCCGTTTAATTTGTAGTTCGTTTGGATAATTTATTTTTATATGAAACCACTATTTCTGCTTTCTTTTCTATTGACAACACCATGTCCAACTTCACCAATTTTCACAACTTACTCAAACGAAAATACCGCAAATACTGAAAAAAAAAACACGTGCGGAGGCCAACGGTTTTAGAAATAACGGTAAACTAATGTAGTCACATAACAGAAACGAAAAATAAGACAACTAGTGAATTTTGAGCAAATAGGGGCAGTTCTAAATAGGAACATTAGAAAATTTTCGACTGCGTGGGTTTGTTTTTTTCGCTGAGTGTACTTTTAATTGCAAAGTGAGTGGTGATAATACAAGCAAGTTTTTATAGTTTGGGATAATTGACTACGTCATCCTGGTTTGTAGCTGCGTCAACTCTCCTGGACCGAAATTCTAAATTGTCGCATTAAGATCATAATCAGTCATTTATGGTTATCATATTGAGGTTTCATGTCAAGAAAACTCCTCTTTCGAATCAATGAAGTGACAGAAATCTGCTGGAAATGTTATTAATCCATCGAGGTGTCAACTGCGACTCTACCATTTCAACTGCTTCTACAATCGCAATTTGATATTGTTGCAAAAACACTCATATGTTAGTTGTTGATTGGCGAGTCTTTATGTGTCGCCACAAATTAAATGATTTTAGGCATGGATTAGCCCATCAGTAACAGTTGATCCAGAACTAATTGGAAGAGTATGGCGTAAATCACCTGCTAACGGAATCCTGACTCCACCAAAAACGTCGACAATCAAGATATTTTAAAGTCCTGTGCAGTACATGCAGCGACTTCTTGAATTTTTGGAAAATCTTCGTTATAGCGCTATTTTTGGCGATTTTGCCGACTGGAGTAATTTGCAATTTAGGAGTAATTTCAATGCCGAATGTGCCGTTTGTTTGCCTACTAACAGGTGCCAAGTTGCCCCTATTCCCGTTAATCTCGGTGGTGAAAATGAGTGAAATTGGTTCTGGAATTACATTAGCCCTCATATACTATATATGATGATTTTCTATTGGACTTTATGCCGAATATATAGGTCAAATTGTGTGTTATCTCAATAAAATTACATCAATAAATTGCGAGAGTATAAAATGTTTGGTTGGACCCGAACTTAGCCTTTCCTTATTTGTTACAAATTGTTTTGGGCTATCGACACAACCTTATACAATTGAAAAATAACAAAAATATTTCAACAAAGCAACAATGACAACCTTCAAAAAATTTGTTTTTGTTTTCTCTTTTTATTTTTTCTTGTCAACTCGAACAAAATTCTCTTATTATTATCTTCCTCGCAATTTTTCCATATTTACTCACTCTCTAATCTTTTCCTGGCTTTCCACGAATATTTCAAGACAAAAATTAGCCAGATCGGTTTGGTCGTTCTCGACTTTTTGCGAGACTAACGAACAGCAATTGATTTTTATATTATATGTATTTACATACATATGTAACTGTAAATTAGAAGTAAAACAAAATGTTAATTATTAACTGTGGAGACGATTAATTTGAATAATAACTATCCTATCATCTAAGTTGGACCAAATTACATGTATATGCCAATTTTCATGAATATCAGTTGACTCGTTTTTGAGTTCATTCGGAACATACACTTGAACACTGGATTGGCGAGTCTTTATTTTTATATATTAAGATGAACGAAAAAAAACTTGTACAGGGAAATGTTTTGATTTTGAAGGTAGTTATGTATGCATGTCTTAAACTAATTAAGATATTGGCATGCGTCAAAAAATTAATGTCAATAAATCACTACGGTTTAGTACATTGTTGCTAAATAAAAAAAACTGGAGAAGTTTGAACGCCCTAAACTGAAAGGAAAATTGCACGAAGGATCAAGAAAGGTCCCAAAAAAATCCCTAGTGGCTATCGCTAAGGAGTTGGAGGAAGCTGATATTGCAAAAGTCCACCTTGAAACTGTTCGGAACTTCTTGCACACACTCGGTTTTAGACTGTATACATCACGAAACAAGCTGCACTTATCGAAGAAAAATATTGCGACTATAGTTTACTATACCAAAGAGTATATCCAACGTTATAACAATCTTTAAAATCCAGCAAATTTATCTAAATCCCGATTTTCGATCTATATCTAGATTTTTCCCGTTATCACTTTCTTTTGTTTCATGAGAACATTAATTTGTTAATTTGCTTTCTAATTAACACGTCGAAAACTTAATTAGCTTTAATGAACACGGTTTATTATATCTACATATGTATATATGTAAGTATGTATGTATAAAGCTGACTGCGTAAGACGATTTGGTGCAATTGAGAGCTCCTCCGCATATAAATTTGATAAATACAGTAATCTTATTTCTTCCGAGTATAAACGCTTTCCCTACATCACCTATTAAGTGTATCTTGGCGGAATGTGGCCTACCAACAATAAAGGAAAGAGTATACGAAAGAACGAAGCAACTAATTCCAAAACTGATATACTCTCCAAATGCCAGCTTACATAAAACCGTAATTTATGCGTCACGACATAAGCAGAACTTCAGGCTAAAATCCACTTACGCCGTTGTATCAAATACGGAAAAGATTTAAACATATGAAACATATGTATCCGCCCTCAAAGTACAAGAGAGTCAACAAACAGCCGGTTATTTGCTCGGACAGTTTTTCTTATCTATCTGCTGTTTGAAACATTCGCAACACTGCCTCACTTATCTCGAACATTCGTGACCTGTTCGTTAAATACAGTCATAAAGTTGCACTACTCTGGGTACCAGGACATGTTGGTATTATGGGAAATTAACATGCAGACCACGCAGCTCGGTTTTTTGAATCAGCGCCAACCCTACAATTTGAGTCACATGACAGAAACGACCTTTGTAATATGCTGGACCGCTACGTTCTCGAAATTAAATACGCAGAATGGAAACGTTTCGACCATTGGTACTCTACCTTCAATCCCAAAAGGACAAAAGTTGTATATCCTAGAAATATATCTCCCCTACAAGCTACCATCTTCACACGTCTAAGGATTGGCCACACACAACTCACACTTCAGCACCTCCTTACTGGCAAAGTAAAACCATCTTGCCCTCTCTGTGAAAGCACGCTATCACTTCATCACATCTTTAACGATTGTTCGGCTTTAGCGAGTATTAGGCAAAAGCACAATTTTTTTCCAAACTATCAAGAATTGTTAAAAGTACCTTCGTTTGTAAATATTATAAGCATTTATAATTTTATTACTGATTGTTACTTACAAAATAAAACATAACTTTATATTTAGCTGGTAACCTAAGATATTTGTGTTCAGAGTAGATGGTTTTAACAGCCCGTACTCTTTTTTTAATATTAGGTTTAATATTACTTTGTATATTTCTCCTAATAAATAAAAAAACGCAAAAGGAATAAATAAATTACAGTTTGAATTTCTCAACAAATAAAAAATAATTGAATAAGTTTTCTTTTTGGAAGAAATAATGAAGTACAGTACTTTTCGCTTAATTGCACATCAAATTTTCGTTCAATTAACCGGGGAATCAATTAACAGATTATCACTCGCTTAATTGAACAATTTGTTCAATTAAAAGAATCCCGTTTAAATGAACAGTTTGTTCAATATAGTAATCACCATTTGGTTAAGTAAGCGATTGATAAGTAAGTAAGCGATTACGTGGGAATCAAAATTTGAAAGTTTTTTATCTTATTAAATAGTATAATATTGAAATATTATCCAAAAGTATGAAATCGATATGATTAAAATTTCAAGAATTTAAAACTTTGAACAGATTTATCTCAAAACTCGATTTTTTAAGTCAGTGGACACGATTTCTTAAAAAGTTATGAACCGATTCTGTTGAAAAATTTTCACACATCTTTATTACAACTATTTTTCAAGTCAGTATAAGGCCACGTTTATGTCCGAGCGGATTCGCGTCGCGCGATGCGGTGAAAATCGCTACTAGCGATCAAATACATAAATCCATACGGAGGTGTTTATCGTGCAGCGATTCAGCGAAAAGCGGTTTCAGCGAAAATGGAGCGACTGCTAGCGACGAAAATCAGCGATCAAAATTTTTGATTCAGTTGAGCGAATCGCGTTAAACACGATGGAGAAATTTATTGAAAAAATTCGAAATAAAGAATGTTTGTGAAATCTGCGTCATCCAGATTATCATAATAGAAACAAAATCAGTAAAGCTTGGGAAGAAGTAGAAAAAGAATGCGGTTTGGAAGGTAAGTAATAGTATTATTTTATTTTTATGTAATAAACAACCTATACTTAAGTGAATATAACATATTTTTAAACAAAATATTCCTTAATAGTAAACTTGTAGTCAGCAGAGGCAACGTCTTATAAAACGTTAGAAAAAAGTGTTTGTAGTTGAAAAACATGCTGCCAGAATGCGGTGGCCTTTTGCAACGAATATTTTTGCCGTCGATACTTCCAATGCAATTCGGAAATCCCCATTTGGAATAAAATTCGTCTGCTATTTTTATCAATTCTTCATTTGTTTTGCGATTCAAATGTTTGGAAACCAAATACGTCCAAAGGGCGGCACATACTTCTCTAGTAATTTTGGCCACTGTAGCAATTCCTATGCGATAAAAAAAAGCCAAAGAACGGAATGAATTTCCCGTTGCTAAAAACCTGAAAATAAATTTAAACGAAATTATTCGTTTTACATGTGTTTCAGCTGGCTCTGGTGCTAAAAAATGGAAAAACTTGAAAGACAACTATCGTAGAGAACTTCGTCAGGAAACTGTGGTGGCTTCAGGCAGCGCTGCAATGCCGCATTCAAAATGGACACATTTTAAGGATATGTGTTTTATACAAGATATTATGGAATCGCGCTCCAAGTCAGGTAACTTGATCAATGAAACAAGTTGTGATGAATTGGTGGAACTTGATGATGAAGATAAATCGGAAACTCCTGAATCATTTCGTTCATTAACAACAAATATTTTTAGTTTGTTGATTTCGATTAACCAATAATGAGATATGATGTCCACGGCAAGAACCATTTTTTGGACACTTCATGGAAGATGAGGTACTAATGGCTAAGCTTTCGGAATTTGTAAATATAAATTTCACAAAATACTGTTTAAATATGTATCTTTAATATGCTGAATGAAATATATGATTGTATGCATTAAAAAAATTTAAATATACTCATGTTTTCAACCTCTTAAACCCACCTAACCCCTTAAAGGAGACTGCATACATACATATGTGCACTTAAAGTTTTTCAAATATTTGAATATTTTTTACCATTATAGGAAAAAATGCAACAGCAATTTTTTGTACTTACATACATAAATAGGTATTTGTGAATCTATTTATGTAGGTACATACATATGATGGACAAAAGTTTTGGCACAGCAGGTGTATGAACCAAAATACATCCGTAGTTCCGAAAATTTAAGAACTAGGTTCAAGCACTCTTCTAGTCATATAGTCACCATCATGTTATCTTTCACTATGCTCAATTTCGTTTATGTAATATCGGTGGTTATTTCGTTACAATGATTTAAATAAAAATACTCATATATTTCGGTGGACAAAAGTTTTGGCACAGTTAGAATTCTCGGAAATAATTCCATTGATTCAGTATAAAAAAGAAAAAAACTTACAATAACAAATGATTGCATGATGCTCTTCTACATAATAGAAACCGTTAACTTTCAAAGTGAAATATGTTCTTGCGAAGAGTGCATTAGTTTCAACAAGTCGTTAAAATGGGTCGCAGGGGCGCGGAAACTACTGCAGAGGAGCTAAAAATTATTTTAAATCTACATTCTGCCAACAAAAGCTATGCCGAAATTGGTGAAACACTGAAGTTAAGTCGTTTTACCATTCGGAGCATAATCAAGTGTTTTAAAGGTGAGCGTTGTCTCCAGAGTTGTGAACGTTCGGGCCGCCTGCGGAAGTTTAACTCTAGGGAGGAGACGTATGTGGTACGCAAAATAAAAAAACATCCAAAATTGACTTCAAAAAAAGTTGCTGCGGAGCTTAAAGAAGAAATAAATAAACATGTGCATCCAAAAACAGTGCGGCGTGTGCTTATTCGTAATGGGTACAAATCCAGAATAGCTAGAAAAAAACCTCTTATCAGCCAGGCCAACAAAAAAAGCGTTTAGAATTTGCTAAAGAGTTTAAAAATTAAGCTATGGATTTCTGGGACAAAGTATTATTCACAGACGAAAGCAAATTTAACATTTTCCAAAGCGACGGCCGAATACGGGTATGGAGAAAGGCAAATACTGAATTTGACAAAAGCAATGTATGTAATACCGTAAAACATGGAGGTGGTGGAGTCATGGTTTGGGGATGTATGGCGGCAATGATCAGGCGTAGGCAAAATTTATTGATGGAATAATGTATAAAACTGTATACATGAAAATTTTGAAAGAAAACTTGCATGAAAGCGTAGAAAAGCTGAATCTTGGGAATCAGTTCTATTTTCAGAAAGATAATGATCCCAAACATACAGCTTATGATGTTCGTGTGTGGATCATTCATCACGTTCCCCACGTTCTTGCAAATCCTCCCCAATCACCGGACTTAAATCCGATTGAGCATTTGTGGGATGAACTTAGACGGAGGGTTGCAAAACACAACGTAACAAATAAAAGCCAATTAAAAGATATACTGCAGCTGGAATGGGCCAATATTGGATCTGAGGTGACGAGTAAATTGGTACACTCCATGCCAAATCGTTTAAATGATGTTGTTAAAAGGAAAGGTTTGAATACTTGTTATTAAATTTTCATTTTCTTTTTCATGTTAAAATAAAAATTCTAACTGTGTCAAAACTTTTGTCCACCGAAATATATGAGTATTTTTATTTAAATCATTGTAACGAAATAACCACCGATATTACATAAACGAAATTGAGCATAGTGAAAGATAACATGATGGTGGTGACTATATGACTAGAAGAGTGCTTGAACCTAGTTCTTATATTTTCGGAACTACGGATAACCATATGTACCAACACCCGCTGTGCCAAAACTTTTGTCCGTCAGTGTATATACCAGAGAACGGCATTTGCTGAATGAAAAACATTCGTACGCGCTCAACAGCCGAATAATCACACTGTTCGGATCAGCCGATCAAACTTGCCTGCGCTCACATTTTCGTTGTTGATTTTCACTGATTAACTGTGTGCGATTTTTTGTTTCACTCCGAGTTTGTTCGGCTCGTGTTCAATATAATGATTTCGGGCGCTTGCTCATTCGGTTCAACAATCATTGTTTTGAACAAGAACAACACTCAACTCGCAAAAATTAACTCGTATGATTTTACTCATGCGCGCAGCAAGCGGCACTTTTTCTGCAACAACAAACTGCATAGAAATTGTTACGGTACATGCAGTCGTAACGCTCACATCGTGTCGTCTTGTCGCTAATTGTTTACTCATAATCGAACTCAAATTGAACCGAATGATGCTTTCGTCAACACATGCTCATTTTATTGAACGCTGACTTTTGTTCAGTGAGTTGAATTGAGTGAGAAATTTTGAACCGAGGACTCAAAATCCAAAGAATGCTGTGTACGGCAAATTGAGTTGATTTTTACTCATCACTCTGTTTTTTTCAGTGAGTTGAGTTGCATGAAAAAGTATGAGTAAATCAAGAAAATAGTGATTTTTGCAGTTCTCTGATATATACATATATACTATACATATTTGTTATTCAAATTTATTATTAAACAAGTAAGGAAGGGCTAAGTTCGGGTGTAACCGAACATTTCATACTCTCGCAATTTATTTATTTAACTTTATTTATATTATATAATACACAATTTGACCCACATATTCGTCATATATATTGTATAAAGTCTATTGAAAGTTGGAAACCATAATATTAGGTTAGAAGCACCGAGGTCCTCGTGTTCGATATATGGGGCCTTAAAAACCTATGGTCCGATTTCGGCGATTTTTAGAATGGGGCTGCAACACTATTAACATAGTATTTGTGCAAAGTTCTACACCGATATCTTCACTAGTACTTACTTTATATATTGTAAAGTAAACGATTCAGATTGTCTTCAAAGTTCTGGTATGTAGGAAGTAGGCGTGGTTGTGAAGCGATTTGACCTATTTTCACAACATATCATTGGGATCTAAGGAAACTATTACAAACCAAGTTTCATTGAAATCGGTCGAGTAGTTCCTGAGATATGGTTTTTGACCCATAAGTGGGCGACGCCACGCCCATTTTCCATTTTGTAAAAAATCTGAGTGCAGCTTTCATCTGCCATTTCTTATGTGAAATTTTGTGTTTCTGACGTTTTTCGTTAGTGAGTTAACCCACTTTTAGTAATTTTCAACCTAACTTTTGTATGGGAGGTGGGCGTGGTTATGATCCGATTTCTTTCATTTTTGGACTGTATTAGGAAGTGGCTAAAAAAACGACTGCAGAAAGTTTGGTTTATATAGCTCTATTGGTTTGCGAGATATGTACAAAAAACTTAGTAGGGGGCGGGGCCACGCCCATTTCCCAAAATAAATCACATCCAAATATGCCCCTTCATAGTGCGATCCTTCATACCAAATTTTATTTCATAGCTTTATTTATGGCTTAGTTATGACACTTTATGTGTTTTCGGTTTTCGCCATTTTGTGGGCGTGGCAGTGGTCCGATTTTGCTCATTTTCGAAAGCAACCTTCCTATGGTGCCAAGAATTAAGTGTGCCAAGTTTCATCAAGATATCTTAATTTTTACTCAAGTTACAGCTTGCACAGACGGACGGACGGACGGACGGACAGACAGACATTCGGATTTGAACTCCACTCTTCACCCTGATCACTTTGGTATATATAACCCTATATCTAACTCGTTTAGTTTTGGGTGTTACAAACAACCGTTATGTGAACAAAACTATAATACTCTCTTTAGCAACATTTGTTGCGAGAGTATAAAAATTGTAGGGTTGATTAGATTACTTATAAGAGCTTAAAACAATAAATATAAATGTAAACGCGAAATTTAAAAGAGGGTAAAGAAATTTTTTATGATATGCAGCATAGGGAAATTAATTTTTCATGGAAAATTGTAAAAAAATTATCAATTGTCAGTTGACAAGTGATAATTTTCCTTATTTATTACTGAAAGTTCGAAAACAAGCAATTTTAACGTACCTTAATATCGCTAAAAGAAATTTAAATATGTAATTTTTATATTAAAAATTCAGTATACAATTTTTTTTAACCGTAATAAATGTTGGGTATTTTAATTTAAATGCCCAAAAATTTGTATTTTGTCTGGTCTGGCAATAATGCAAATTGTTATAAAAAACGCTTATTTTGAGGCGCTCTCACGCTGGAATAAGTTGGACATCCCTTTATCCCTGCCCAATCGCTGAAGCCAAACTGAATATCTAATAAAGTTATAAAAGAAAACAAATATTCCCTACATGTATTAAGACATTTACTTATCATACTATATTTTAAAATAACGAACTAAAAACGACTACGTATCTAATTAAAATCCAAAATAATTATAATAAATTACAACGCATTAAAGTACCTCAACATTTATTAGTACTAACTAAAAACTATTCTACACTGATTATATTTAATATATTGTTTAATTCTAATAAAATTAACATACATATTTTTTATTTAGCAATAAATTGCAAAATTATAAAAAAATATGAACAACTTATCAATAAGTTCTAAGACTAATAATATATTAGAATAAAACTATAAAAATGGAAACATTCACCATAAAACATTTCTAAGCTTTACATAATAATAAAATATACTATCTATGTATATTATAATAATAAATAATATTAGTATAATAAATAAAAACATTTACATTTACATGGTATATTTTTTTTCATGCAATATATTGCGTGTCAACTATGTACATATGTATATATAATCAGAAATTCATTAGAAGTAAATCTACATTTTACAAATACATATATAAATTTAGACATTTTTCACTACAAATTATAATAAATTAACTGACCTGGATTCATCATTCTCCTTGCATGGAAAATTTAAAAACCGTCGCGCATCTACGCATCCAACAACACAGCGATTTTTGATTTTTGGCATTTTTGCTTCAATATATGTAGTAAGAAAAAACAATCTTTTAACTTCTATATATCTGCTATTCCTTAAATTGTATACTTACCAACTGAATTTTTAATATAAATTGGGTTTTACGTCGTTTTCGACGTCGTCGTGTTGAAATATAACTTTTGCACTTGTAAGAAAAAATAACGCACTGATTTTGTTCATAATTATTGGCGGGATTTTCTCTGGCAAGTCGCCTTATTGTCCGCCAGCTGTTCAGTAGCCTATGATCTGGCTTTGTTGCCAACATCAAAAATGAGTTCATGGGCTCTCTCAACAAGCAAAAGATAAGAGTTTCGTGTCATATTATCCATGGTTATAAATAGGGAAAAAGTCAACGCAACGTGGCGTAAACAGTGAAACTGCGTCATGGAACTGTTCGGCATATCATTTACTGTTATGTTCTTGAAAAGTGACTCCCGTTGGATTGCACGGAAAATACGAGAAAATCCTCATTTAAGTATTCCAGCTTAAAACAACGAAATTTAAAAAATCCTTGGGAAGAACAGTCATCCCAAAACCACAAGAAGATTGCTCAGAGCAGCTGATTTGAATGGCCACACAGCCCAAAATAAACCATACATCAATGCTAAAACTCGAAGAGTTAGGTTGAAGATTGCAAACTAATAGTCATATAATGTAGTACCGTAAATCATGGTAGAGAACATGTAATGATGTGGGTATGCATGTCGTCGGGAATTTGGAATTCATCGATTGTAATATGTACCAGAGTGTGTATCTGGACATTTTGAAATTAAATTTGCTACAAAATGCCGCGAAATTAAATACTTTTGATAACTTTCGGTACTAGCAAGATAAAGATACGAAGGACATATTCGGAGTTGTGCAAAGTTGGCTTATTTGGAACTGTCCACATAGTAAAAACAGCAACGCCATCTTGCAAATCAAAAAAACAGTATAAACCAAACTTTCTGCAGTCGTTTCTTTTAGCCATTTCCTTATGCAGTCCAAAAATGAATAACCACGCCCACCTCCGATACAAAGGTTATGTTGAAAATGACTAAAGTGAGTTAACTCACTAACGAAAAACGTCAGAAACACCAAATTTTACAGAAGAAATATGGGTCAAATTGTGTGCTATCTTAATAAAAATTTATTGCAAGAGTATAAATGTTCGGTTGCACCTGAACTTAGCCTTTCCTTATTTGTTGGAAATTGTATATAGTTTTCAAGTTATACTTGCTTCATTTCTTGTATGGTTGCATCACTTTGGCTGTGAGGCACTATATATACTAATAATATACAGTGATCCCCGCTTAAGTGACCATATTTTGCGGCATCTTGTTTTTTTATCTAAATTTACAAATAAAATTCCCCGCTTAAGTGCCTTTCCCGCTTAAATATTTTAGCCACAAATCCAAAATTGTTTGCATTTTTTTCTCTTTTAAGTGCCTTTTAATATTATTGACATTGGATGCGCATATGTGTATGTACATGTTTTGTAATGTTTTTTTTTTCATATTTATTGTTATTAAAAAGTTATCTTTGTTATTAATTAGAAATAAATGTGTCATTCTAAAATAAAAAATCTCGAGGCACTTAAGCGGGATTCATTTAAGTGCCTTTCCCGCATTTATTATTATTTAAACAACAAAAATAATTAATTAAACAACAAAAAATAATAATTAATTTAATTAAAGCGAGATTGTGCAAACCATCTACACATGTACGTATTCATCTACATATGTATGTGTACAGTGACTCACAGTGAAAATGTGCCACCTATAATTAAACGTGGGAAAAGTATGGAAAATTAATATAAATACCAAAAATTTAGGTGCATTTCATTCATTCACAATATAAGTACACCAAAAATAATTATTTATTTATTTAATTTTTTTGTGAAAAAAGCACAGTCTCAGTGAAAGTGGTCCGTTGCAGAAACTATTAAATAAAGTAATATAAGACTTATTACTAATATTTTGTAGGATTACTTTTTGAAAAATATATTATTTTAATATTATCTATTTTTTTATCCCATTCTACGGAAGGACATTTTTTAAGCCATCTTTGCTCAATATGCTGTGTTTTCTTATTTCCATTTCCAATTTATGCAACAAATTTTCAATTAAATTTACAGATATCTCTGATGATTGGAGAGCAATTATATAGCATTGTATGTTTGAGATTATTCTCTTGGTAGAAATCATAAGACTTATTTTAGTGATGATATTGTTTAAAATTTTCGTATTTTTATTACATACCTTTTCATATTTTTTCGCAGATGAAACCGTTTAATTACGGTTGGACCATTTTCACTGTGTGGCACTGTATGTATGAATGGATTTTCGAATGATCATTCATATCCACATGTAAACATTGCTTTAATTCTTTGCAAAATGAAAAACCTGAATATTTAGTGTTTGGCAAAAAATTGCAAATTAAAATATTATAATTCTACTGTCAGCATCATTTCCAATTTAGCGACAGCAAAGACTTCAACCCATTTGTGGTGAAGTCGTGCTGTTGTCTAAAAATCTGTGTCCATAAGAACGCGTGTATTTTAATATTTGACAGATGTCGCTCGTCGCTTGTCGTCGTCTATGTGTTCAGCACATCATTCTCGTTGCTCTATCGACGAACGGGGGCCTATTTGATTCAAATTTGTGTAGCGATCACTTGACGCTCAAAAGTGCGTACATGAAATAAGCTGTGAGTCAGTTATGCAGCTGCATTTTATTTATGTTTGTGGGTCGGATGATAATTTAATGACTACTGATCTGCTTAATATCTTAGTAAAGCATTTAACTAAATATTTAACGTTTAATTTTTTTTTTCATTCTAACTAATTTTTAAGCTATTGTAAACTAAACTATTAAATTGAAACTGCATGAAATAAGCTGTATGCCACTGTACTTAGGCATGAATGAACTTTTGTTCTCGTTTTATCATGTGAACGGCATTACGTTTCAATGTATTTATGTACACAAAGGTGCAATTAAAATGTGCACAAAATTTGCTGTGTCCATAATTGCTGAGCGATGCGAATCAAAATATGCATTTTTAAGCGTTTTTTGCAATCGCCCACACAAAGGAGTAATTAAGGATAGCTCACGAATGCTTTCAATGGATGCAACGACAGAAAAATACCAATTCAATCAACCGAATCACCACGACACTTTGTCAGCCATTCAATCAACCACTTATTGGTCCATTCATACTCAGCCACTCGTTTATGCACTGTATTATTCTGTGTTGCAATTTTCTTTTTGTTTACGATATACTCGGTGCATTTCCCAGTTGACCTTATCAGTTTAATCACACACGTACATATACGTGAATATGTATATGTAAGTATACACAGATACATATGTAGAAGAAGAGTGCATATATATGTACATATGTATGTAAGTATTTTTATTCATAAAGTGCTGAACACATAGACGACGACAAGCGACGAGCGACATCTGTCAAATATTAATATACACGCGTTCTTATCGGCACAGATTTTTTGACAACAGCACGACTTCACGACAAAAGGGTTGTAGTCTTCGCTGTCGCCAAATTAGAGCTGCCACTAATATGTGAAATGTAAAATTATTCAAAGTTCTAACAAGTATGACGTTATTTTGCCAGCAGAAACGTAAAATAACTTTGATATATCATTTACAATAACAATCGACTATTTAAAACAAATAAATCGATCATTTTTACATTTTTTTCACAAATAATTTCACTTTAAACTAAATATGTAAATTTTATTGAAATGAAAGGTTTTAGTACGGCAATAATGAAATTGCTGTTTGATATGTCGCTGCCGTCTTCAAAATGTTCAAGACGCTGGCTTCAAAGCGACATTTGTGATCAGCCGTCACTACGTCGTGTCGTGTCGTCGTCTTTGTGTTCAGCACTTAAATATGTAGAAAATAAAAAATAATACAGAACTAGTTTCAAAATATAAGAAATGCAAAGCTTTACAATCCTTACACAGTACAAGGGTTTTGCACGTGTAAGAGAATTCCCCTAATATAGACAAATTTTTGAGAGTATACACTTGACAATGACAAGGAGCTTATCAATTTGTATCCTTGGAACTATATGGCACCCTTAGTACACAAAATTTTAATGCATGCCCCAGACGTTCAAAATTACGTACATACCTGTGTCCATTTAATAGTTGTCTAAAGAAGCTGCAGTGTCCAGAAATAAGGACCTCAAAATGTTTATAAATCAGCAACTCGGAAGAACTGACGGATCTGGAAAATACATGTAAGGTAACCCCAGCAAAATCATTAATTTCGCATGAATCATCATTATCCCCAGCGCATCAAAAGTAACATTCGCGATTTAACAGCCAACGGGTGTTTGAAACCTTTGATACATCTATGTATATTATAAATAAAAGCAATTTCATAAATTTTGTGGTAACTTTCCTCATTTTACTTATGTATGTAGTATACGAGTATAATAAACTGGAAAAAACAAAATTCCTTACATACCTTCATATGTACTTATATTGCTGACCAATTAAAACTATGATCGGGGTGGGGCTTCAACAATAATGACCCGCAACAACAATAATAATCTAGCATTAACCATAGTGGCGAAGGAACTCGACCCAATTGGAAATATGTGTAATAATGCGGCATTAAAAATAAGAACTGGCTCACGGCAACATATTTTAAACTTTCTGTACAAAAACCCCAGGTAGTTTCTCGTTATCTCATTAATTGTTCTTCTTTCCAGAGGCTTCAAGGACGTCCAGTAAGTGTTGTGTTTGGTCGGAATATTATTATAGCTCATCGTGTAAGTTGCTAGTGTGGAACATTTAAAAAAAAATAAAAAATTAAATAAAAAAAAAATAAATAAAAATTTTCCGGATGTTCTGTTATCACATTTGTGTAAGTGTTTCTGTTGATTATCGTATTCGCATTTCGCATGAAATGAAACATGAGTGTTGATGAGGAGTTCAGTGCCGTATACGGACAATATTTCCATGAAAAGGATGATGAAAACAATGAAGAGAGTGATTATGATGAAGACGAAGTATGTGTATCTCAGGCAGAAGATGATACCGAACAAACTTTTGTTAAGATTGACCTGTCTGTTGTTGAAGTAAAGGAGGAGAAGCTGGTACCAAAATTTCTGTCAAAAGATTGTTGTAATAATAAATGTCATACACTGATACCACGGGAAATGATCGAGAGTACGCGGAACAATTGTTTAGAGATGTCGAAAAATGAACTTGATTTAGTGGAACTAAAGCTCAAAAGACATAGCTCGCGAATGCGAAAGCGAAAGAATGCGCTCGACTGCGTTTATTTCGAGCAACTACATAAATGCGTTTTTGAATGCGTTGATAGTTGTATTCAGTGATGCACGAGTGACACACGTACAAATTTTTGTTTTGTGAATTTTATAACGAACTAAATATAATGGATGACGATTTTGAGTTTTTATTACTGATTATGTGCAGTGTTATTGTGGTGTATATGGAATACATAAAATTAAACAAAAGAAAAAAAATGTGGGCACGTCAGTTGTATCTGGAACGCGAAACAAATGGTTTTTTTGCTACAACTTTTACATTATTAAAAACTCGAGATAAAGAACAGTTTCGTGTGGCGACACGTATGAGACCAGAAATATTCGACGCCTTTTTTAATATGCTGAAAGAACAGTTGAAGAAAAATTCCTGGCGCCCCTCTATACCAGCAGAGTGCAGTTTATTCCTCACACTAATGTAAGTATTTCATTAAGTGATTATTACTTATTAAGAAAATACACATAATGCTTAATCTTCTTCAGATATTTGGCACATGGTCCTAGTAGGCAATATTTGCCTCTAACATTTAGGATGTCAGTTAAAGTTATAAGAAGGATTGTGGTAGAAACTTGCGAAATAATTTGGAACAATTTAAGCCAGTTTTACTTATCTCAACCAAATGAAGAAGAGTGGAGCGGAAGACTTCAAAAATATTTGGAATTTACCAAACTGTATTGGAGCTATAGATGGAAAGCATGGCCCAATTACATGTCCCTCTAAATCCAGTTCTAACTTTTATAATTATAAAGGTATACACAGAACAATATGTATACATTAATTGCTGCCAATAACTTGATTATATTTTTTTTCAGGAACGTACAGTATTGTACTACTTGGTATTTGTGATGCAAATTATACATTTACTGCTGTGGAAGTCGGTGCATATGGCAGTCAAAGCGATGGAGGTTATTAAATTTCTTGTTTGGACAAAAATTATTTAACAACCAGTTAAATCTACCACAAGAAGCAGAACTGCCGAATTCTGAAGTAATGTTTCCACACTACTTTGTTGGTGACGCCGCTTTTCCTTTAAAGCCATATATTATGAAATCATATCCAGGTCTTTTGTTGGCTGAAGAGACGGAATATTTTAACAAGAGATTATCACGAGCACGTCGAACTATTGAAAATGCATTTGGAATTTTAACTGCAAGATGGCGTATCCTACACGGAACGCTAAACATGGCACCAGAAACTGTAGTGAAATTAGTCAATGCCACTCTAGTTTGCACAACTCTTTAAAACTGACTGGTGGTTCATATTGCCCACCTGCTTACTCTGATCAGGAAAGAAATGGAGAAATAGTAGAAGGACTTTGGCGAAATGAAGTGAACCCATTACGAAACATTTCACGATTATCATCAAATATTCCATTAGATCTGCATACCAATTGCGTGACATCCTAAAAGAATATGTATTCGCAAATAAAATATGAAATAGGCAAATAAAATATGAATAAATAAAAATAGGCCAAAAACCTTATAAATAAAAACAGTATTTATTTAATTCAAACATAATAAAGAAGAAGTATATTCAATTGAAATAAAAAAACATGTTTTTCACTATTAACTACATATGTATATACATCACAGTCGTTTTCATAACTTAAAATAAAACAATATTTTCACTGTTAAACTTCTTATATACATATCTACATCACAGAAAACTTTATAATAATAATTTTTTCAAGTTTGACACAACGATTATTTGGAGAAATTCATTTGCAGAAGTAAAAATATTTCTATGTTAAAAAATGTATATACATCACAGTCATAAAAACTTAAAATTAAAAGTGTTTTCGTAACTAAACTACTATTAACCACATAATTCATCACATATTTAAAGATAATAATAATTCATAAATAAACAAATAAAAATAAACTATGCCTGGCGACGTCCAACTCTTTCAAATAGATGGTTTAAAATAAATATTTTTGCCTCATCTTGTTCCTTTTCCGGCATTTCACAAATTTTTTCTCCTACCATCTGAAGGAAACTATCGTGCTTACTTTTCTCCGAGCGTTTTTGAACAATTTCCTTCACGGTATCCATAAATGTTATTAAATGCTCTCCTACTTCATGGTTATCTCGTTTTTTACTTCTCGAATTCCCACTTCCAGAAGCGTAGTTTCTTTTTGAGCATTCTCTGACATATCTATTTCTAAGATATCTCCATCGAGCCTGACATACAGCTTATGCATAAAATTAAATTGAATTAAAATTTATATTTTGATAAATCTAACTCTTACTGATCGGTTGCACCTATTTTGGAGCTAATATCTGCCCATGAACGCGCTCTTTTTATTTTATTGCGATAGTCAAGCTTTGCTTTCGCATATAGATGTCTTTTAAAAATGAATTCAAATATGCAATGTACACAGAAGAGGTAAACAACTTGATATTGGCTGCTATTCGCACCAGTGTGAAGTTGGATGTGCATACGCACTCGAGCGCATGAAAGTAGAATATTTTCAACTTCTGTGCGTCTTCGAATCCGAGTTCGAATTTCGTAGCGTTGGTTGCGAAAACATGCGAAAGCTATGTAGCTCATCTCATAAGAACATGTGTATTCAACTCAACTGTCAAACGTTCGCATTCGCATTCGCGAGCTATGTATTATGGGTAACGAAAAGCTAGAAAGTGTATAAGTAAAAGTTGCTGGGCGGAAGAAATATGGACAGAGACAGGATACAGAAGTTATGCCTGTTCGGACGACTCCCAAAATTTAAGGATTTTCGGATAATGAAACTGCCATCCAGCGAGACGAAGTCCTCAATTTATCGAAAATACATTTCTTCACTCAGTGATGACGAATTGAAGATGAGTAATCGCAGTTTTCGACGGATATGGTCCAAATACATACCCTACGTTACATTTGGGGCATTCTCTGGAAAAAAGTCACTTGAAAAAAAAAGTTCTTTATTTTCTTTGGCAATTATATATCTTATAGTACATGTAAAACCTAAAATAAAACATATGGTTTTAGGTCTGTGTAACGCGGGGTTGCCATATTATAAGGGACCAAAGTTTTTTGTAAAAAAATTTTCGAACCGCCATAACTTTAAAACTAATGAACAGATTTTAAAACACCATATGACTTTTTTGTACAGAATTTCTCAAACTTTGAAACTGTATATCGTAAAAATTTTTAAAATTAATATTTCATAGCAAAAAATGAAAAAAAATTTTTTTGGAATTTTTTACAACTTATGCCCCCTTCGATTTTTTTCGAAAATATCTTAAAATGTTCCTTATTTCATCATCTTTTTACCCCCCAAAGGGAATTTTGGGACAGCAATATTTGTATGAGCTACAAATAAAAAACCAACTCCGAACATGATGAAAAATCATTGATTTGTGCACTATCATTATCAGAATTTAGCGTAATCCAGGATTAACGACGTGGACGTAGCAGACATTTAATCCCTTTTTGTTATACTCTCGCAACCTGTTGCACAGAGTATCATAGTTTTGTTCACATAACGGTTGTTTGTGTCACCAAGAAATAAAAGAGTTAGATATGGGATTATATATCTATATATATAAAATAAAGTGGCAAAATTTCCTGTTCGCATACTCCTCCTAGACGGCTTACCCGATTTCAATGAAATTTTCAGGGGTGATTGGGGTCTGTGTGGAGGGTGCACATAAGAAATTTAATGTGTGTATCATTGCACGTTTTGCAAAAAAAAAAATGATACTTCCCGCCTATACAAATTCTCATTAAATAATGTTTTGCCGCAAGATTGGCAGTCCTGTCAAATGCCTTTTACTAATAAACAGAAACAACTGGCGGATGTTTACAATTAATAAAAAACATTGACATCGCATGTAGTATCAAAAAAAATGTTTCAACATTGTCTGTATTTTTCTCAGATTTCAACGTGATTAACATTCTGCGTACAACACAAAGCAAGTGAGTATTGTGAGTGCCCAATGGCTAACAAAAAGTCATTAGAAGCTTTCAATAGAACAATGCAAGATTTACGCCAAAAGCAACAACTTTTTGGCGGAGCATTAGTCTTATTATCCGGCGATTTTCGGCAAACTTTGCCAGTCATTCCTCGATCAACTCCTGCCGACGAAATAAACGCATGTTTAAAATCGCCAGTTTTGTGGAGACATGTTCAAAGGCTGACTCTTATCATCACCATGCGAGTCCAATTGTAAAACGATCGATCCGCAGCGGCGTTTTCGAAGCAGTTGTTGGACATTGGCGAAGGCAAAATACCAATCGATGATACCGGTTTTATCACATTGCCGAACAACTTTTGTACACTTTTACAATCGAAAGAAGAATTGATTGATGTGCTGAACACATAGAAGACGACAAGCGACGAGCGACATCTGTCAAATATTAAAATACACGCGTTCTTATGGGCACAGATTTTTTGACAACAGCACGACTTCACGGCAAAAGGGCCAAATTAGAAAAGTTTCTAATTTTGTCGACGACAATGGCCGCTGTAGAGCTGCCACTAATATGTGAAGTGTAAAATTATTTAAAATTCTAACAAGTATGACGTTATTTTGTCAGCAGAAACGTAAAATAACTTTGATATATCATTTATAATAACAATCGATTATTTAAAACAAATAAATCGACCATTTTTACATTTTTTTCACAAATAATTTCACTTTAAACTAAATATGTAAATTTTATTGAAATGAAAGGTTTTAGTACGGCAACAATGAAATTGCTGTTTGATATGTCGCTGCCGTCTTCAAAATGTTCAAGACGCTGGCTTCAAAACGACATTTGTGATCAGCCGTCGCTACGTCGAGTCGTGTCGTCGTCTTTTTGTTCAGCACTTAATAGTTTCCGATAATTTCGTATACCTGGGAACCAGCATCAACAACACGAACAATGTCAGCCTCGAAATCCAGCGCAGAATAACTCTTGCCAACAGGTGCTACTTTGGACTGAGTAGGCAATTGAACAGTAAAGTCCTCTCTCGACGAACCAAAATCAAGCACTACAAGTCGCTCATCATTCCCGTCCTGCTTTACGGTGCAGAAGCTCGTCCAAGCTGTCAACATCAGATGAGACGACACTAGGAGTTTTCGAGAGAAAAATTTTGCGCAATATTTATGGTCCTCAGAACATTGGCAATACCGCAGACGATGGAAGGATGAGCTGTACGAGTTATACGACGATATTGACATAGTTCAGCGAATAAAAAGACAGCGGCTACGCTGGCTAGGTCATGTTGTCCGAATGGACGAAAACACTCGAGCCTTGAAAGTGTTCGATGCAGTACCCGCCGGAGGAAGCCGAGGAAGGGGAAGGCCTCCACTCCGTTGGAGGGACCAGGTGGAGAGCGACCTGGTTACACTTGGGATCTCCAACTGGCGCCGAACTGCGAAGGAGAGAGAGAGGTGGCGCACTATCGTCGATTCGGCTATAACCGGCTAAACGGTTGCAACGCCAATCACATACATACATACTTAATAGTTTCCGAGATATTCGCGTTTAAAGTTTAAAAATTGGTAAATTTTAACACGTATTTTCTCGATATATGTATATCGGCTTTTTAATTTATATTTTACACTTATTATACACTCACACTTGACTTTATTGTTTCTATATATTTATTTTACATTAAATATTTGCTTAAAATAAGCATTTTAATTTTTATTAAATTCTATCTATTCACACAACGGTTATACACATATCCACAAGAAAACGGTTATAGAGTTTATATGTATTTTTAATTGTGTTAATAGAAATACTGAAAATTAAGTAATTTTTTTTATTTAAAATGTTAAAAATTAAGGCTAATAAATGTATTGGATCGCTTCAATAAGCTTTACAAATGGATCCTGGTGCTTGTTCGCAATGTTTTTCCGCCACACGTATTCAATCACCATATCGGCCACTGGGACTCGATACGCTGCGTATGAGTACCGTCCTCAGCAACAAAGGGGTTGTCCGGGTCGCTATGATTAACCCGACGGTGCTCATACCCGTGACTGGACAATCGTGAGCTTTCCAGCAATCCGTTCGAATTACGGTACCTGTTGCAACATGCCAATTAGATTTTTAGAATGGGGCTGCCACACTATAAACATAGTATTTGTGCAAAGCTCTACACCGATATCTTCACTAGTGCTTACTTTATATATTGTAAAGTAAACGATTCAGATCGTCTTAAAATTTCTGGTATATAGAAAGTAGGCGTGGTTGTGAAGCGATTTGGCCTTTTTTCACAACATATCATTGGGATGTAAGGAAACTATTACAAACCAAGTTTAATTGAAATCGGTCGAGTAGATCCTGAGATATGGTTTTTGGCCCATAAGTGGGCGACGCCACGCCCATTTTCCATTTTGTAAAACAATCTGAGCGCAGCTTCTATCTGCCATTGCTTAAGTGAAATTTAGTGTTTCTGACGTTTTTTCTTAGCGAGTGAACCCACTTTTAGTAATTTTTTACCTAATCTTTGTATGGGAGGAGGGCGTGGTTATTATCCGATTTCTTTCATTTTTGGACTGCATTAAGAAGTGGCTAAAAGAAACGACTGCAGAAAGTTTGGTTTATATAGCTTTGTTGATTTGCGAGATAAATACAAAAAACATATTTGAGGGTGGGGCCACGGCCACTTCTTCAAAAAAAAATAAATCTAAATGTGCCCCTCCCTAATGCGATCCTGTGTTCCAAATTTTATTTTAATAACTTTATTTATTGCTTAGTTTTGACACTGTATAGGTTTTCGGTTTCTACCATTTTGTGGGCGTGACAGTGGACCGATTTTGCCCATTTTCGAAAGCAACCTTCTCAGGGTGCCAGGAATATGTGTTCCAAGTTTCATTACGATATCTTAATTTTTACTTAAGTTATCGCTTGCACGGACAGACGGACGGACAGATATCCGGATTTCAAATCCACTCGTCATCCTGATCATTTATATATATATAACTCTTTTATTTCTTGGTGACACAAACAACCGTTATGTGAACAAAACTATGATACTCTGTGCAACATGTTGCGAGAGTATAAAAATGATACAATTGTACAAAGTTATTGTTTACGATGGTTTTTTTTTTTCAAATCCTTATACAATATGTCGCATAGGGTTCGGCAACGGGCCTTTAGCTTCTCACCTAAAAACATTCAAAACATGCATAAAGATTTACCTGGAATATATATTTTTTCCGACAGCTCCTTAAATTTTGCGTCCCTCAGGTAGCTTTTATCATAAAGAAACCGGTTTTCGCTTACGAATTGAATTAATTTTTCTTCAATTTTTTTAATCTCTTTTTTATATCTTTTGTTTGTGTTCGGTAAACAGCTGAGCGCAATTGAGGTGCAGAATTCGAACCGTCAAATCAGTACAAATACATGCATTTCGGCATCATTTAGTCGCCGGATCTTTTACTAAAATTTTCGAGCATTACACCTGTCGGCCAGCTTGTCAATCTCTTCATACTAACGCATTTCGGCATCTTTCTTTTTTTGTCTACAAATGCACGTGTTACGGTAGATCGCAACTTTGCGAGGTAGGCAGTCTGTTTTCTCTCCACTACGAGACAACAATCATCATAATACCACTTGTCTTTTTGGCATTTCCGAAAGCCAATAGATTAGGTTGCAGCTGTACGTAAGGAGCTATACCGAGATGCTGATGAGTGCTCTCAGAGAGCAGGAGGGCAAGTCGAGTAGAAAACCGTTCGGCTGTCGGTTGTGATTGCAGCTTCTCGATGTCGAACCTTCCTTGTGTTTGTTGACGTGTGCGCTTTTCTACACAGAGACGGGTGCGTATCTTCTTTACGCACCCTACAAGCACGATTTTGACATCGTGGTGGGGGCAGCGCCATTAGGTACGTTCTAGGGGCTCATAGAAGGTATCTCTATAATAAGCAGTATTTTGAAGAACATCGCTTCGATGCGGATTGTGGCTAGACGTTCATCCGCTCGAATGTCAGGACTCGACGACGGAGTCTCTCCCACCACGAATCCCACACCGAAGGAACGCAAGCTCCTTTATATGGCCGCTGTAGTAGATGTCACAGGGACCCACCTTCTTCCGTCCTGGTCCCGTCCATCGCACTTCTTGGATGGCGGTGATGTCATCCTTTAGCCGTATGTGGACATCAACCAGCTGAGCAGAGGCACCTACCCAATTAAGGGTTCGGACATTCCAGGTACAGGTCGTTATCAAAAGGGGGTTTCTCATCCGAAGCTTTCGTCGATTTTTCATTAGTACTTCGTTTTTATGTGGTGGGTCCCAAATCTTACGCACAACCGCAAAAGCGGGTTCGCCTTCTCACTTTGGCTCGCCTCCAAACGGCTGTTTGTTGGCTACCTATAGGATACTTGGTATAAAAGCGGAACTCGTGAGCGACTTGAACCATGTGGAGAAGAATCGTTTCTGGCCACTCCCAAGTGAATGACAATCAAAAACTTTCCTCACTTACGAGAACTTCTACACATGATACCATCCTCCAACTTCATTTTGGTTTGTTTACTAACGAAAGTAAATTTAACGAATGGGAAACGATATGTTTGAAGGAACTAAAGAGGAACTAAAACTGGGAAATTTAAAATCAACTGTTTCACATGACGGCTCGTTTCGGAAGCTAGTCCCTGATCGTTGAACTTTATTGAACGGATAATGGATCAAAATGTTAATCTTGATGTTTTAAGAGCTAATTTACAAGAAAGTATGGACAAACATTCTCTTGGTGCCGATTGGCATTTCTACCAAGACAACGCTGAAAATTTATAATCATTATGTATTCAATCAGGTTGGTTATGCGAAAAGGCTATTACAGAAATATTAATTAATTTATTCGATACTTGAGAAGTAGATTCAAAAGTGGCAGGCCGTATTCCTTAAAATGTTTTGTGATTTTATTTTGTATGAATACCGGGGAGACTTGCAAATACGCAATAATGTGTTTACCAAGTATACCGTGTCAAAAAATAAACAAGTTCAACTTTATAACTGTCACACTGCACGATGGGCGTAAAGCCTTCAACACAAACAGATAGACATAGTACATGTGTAAGGTGAAAGTCCGAAAGAGCTTAGAACCATTTGTGAGTATAAAAACGGCAATTGTGGTGGCGAGTCGTATTTGACATGCTGCTGATTGTTCGGCGATGATTGGCGATTGTCACCGAACGTCGAAAATTGTTTGATGGATGAAAAACAACACACGCGCTGAAAGTGATGTGCAGCGCATTGCAATTTCGCCATTGAAATGCAAATTCATATTCAAATGCAAATCTAACGTTTTAAAATTGGAAATTGCATGGGCAAATTGGAATGTGTCGCGTCAATTCGTTTTTCTTTTAGTTCTTTCTCCGCAAAGTACATATATTCGGAAAGTTAACGAGCCAAAGAAATTATTTGATGGCAAAAATCATGGTGGTGATGTGGGCGGTAGTTCACATAAAAAATGCACAATTTGTCACGTGATTTTTGTGTGTTAGCATTTGAATTTGAATGCACCGGAAGTCCTTGGAATGTGGTGCATTCTCTTTCTTTTTATCTAACATTCGCTGTGCGCTCATTGTGGTGCTCAAAATGCAATTCTGCAATTGTTTGGAAAATCGCGCGCTACCATAGAAATCCGAGTACGTGCCAGATTGCTCGGTCTTTGTTGTTTTTGTCTGATTAATCATGCCGTATGAATACACATGCGTATTTTTTTTGTATTACAATTGTACCGAGTATACAATGATTAAATACTAACAACAATTCAATTCTAATAAGTTTAAAATAATAATTTAAAGCTAAATGTTAGAGAAACTCATTTGCTGCTACAGTTGTCTTGCTAAGTCTGAAGGCCTCTTACGTTTTATGCGTATGATATTTGAAAAACGTGAATCATGTGAAAGATAGAAATAATATAAATTAAAAATTCAAAAATTAAAAGTGCAAGGACTTCTTATAATAAAACTCCATCGGGAGGATGGTTGAGTTAAACTAATATGTACATATATGATGGCCCCCACCTCCGTTGGTCTAATACCCCGCCTCGTGCATTATTCGTCGCCAACCCTTTCCGTCACGCCAATGTTAGTTTGTTCAAGTCATAGTTGTTCGTTGCATTTAACAGCTTATAATTCTGGCTTCAGCTCGCAAATAGTTTTCTATTTCTCTACTGGTTCGAACATTTGTTTTAAATGTTCCTTTCATGGTTATATTTTGGGCAATGGAAGAATGTGTGTTCTACATTTTCGACGGTCCCGCCTCTTTAATAATCACATAAATATATTGTTTTTTTCATGTCCCAATCGTTTCAAATATGCTCTGAAGCAGCCATGTACATTGAGGATTTGAGTTAGGTGGAAATCTACCTTAGGGTGCGTGCAGAGTGGCCGCTTGTTGCCGAGCCGAGCCGACTGACGCTTATTGCAAGAACTTGTTCATGCGAGAAACAAGTTTGAGTGTGCATAGTGGATGCGAGAATCAGCGCTGATATTTTATCTATTATTTGTGTTTTATGTATGTTTGTATGCATTTGGGTTTGTTGTTCATTCGTGTTTGTGAAATTGAAGTGAAAAGATATGGATTCGTCAGATGATGAGTATTTAGCTTCGGCTACTGTTTTAAAGTATTTTATCAACAAAAAATCATTTGGAAAACATCCAATAAATGATAAACGAAGTGAATTTGGAGAATTTCATCACTTATATAGTGATTTAAGAAAATATCCTGCCAAGTTTAAAGAATATACTCGAATGAGTATTGAAACTTTCGACTATATTCTCGAAAAGATTGGTGATAAATTAAAAAAGAAGTGGAGTAATTTTATTAAAGTACCAATATGTCCATGTGAACGCTTGATAGTAACTCTCAGGTAAGAAATTTTTTATGTTTTATATATTTGTATTTATTGTATTAAATTCATTTTATATCGTATTAAATTATTGAATACATTTTTTATAATTAAAAAAAAAAATTAAAAAAAAAAAATTAAAAATAAATAATATAAATTAATTAAGAGGAATTTAAAGATGAATAAATTACAGTTTCCATTGTATTTTGGTCTGGAACCAATGATGATGAAGTTGATGGTATATTTGTACCTTCAACTGTGGTAAATGAGATCGGTTGAAAACAAGGAGTTGTGCTAAGGTCTAAGGAATTTATCTGGTAGCTTTCAGAAGAAACGCTGGTTGGTGAAGACAAAGGCGCGTATCTTGAAGTTTCATTGGACAGTGTGGGCATATTTTTAACTTTTGCATACACGTATTTATAAAGTACATTTTGCATTCCCATTCGACACAGAAATTTATTCTCTGGGTCCAACTTCCGAATATGCGGCAAAAAAATTACGAAAAATGCTTCATCTTCATCCAATACAGTCTTTTTTTCCATTTTTTTATTTTCCAGCAGTGCCAATTTTCTTTTTTCAATTTCCAACAATTGGGCAGTGCTGTTAGGGGTATTTTTTTTTTCGATGGAACTTCACAGCTGAACTCGTCATTGTCGCACAGATCTCTTGTTTCTTCGACTTGTGAAGTGTTGAGAATATCTTCAATTTCTTCTTCATATACAACCTCTTCTTGGGTAGCTTTTACACTTGACGCTTTTAAATTACCACTTAAATTTCTGAATTTCATTTAGTCCTTTAAAAACAGTAGAGAATTGAAATAAGGCCAACTCGAAGTAATTTGTGATGCGGCATCCCCGATTTTGGAGTTGGAATTTTGCGTACTTTACATCGAAATTGATCGCGTAAATACTTCCATTTTTTTTTAAGTCTTCCTCTGCAAGATCAAATAAAACCATATAATAAAAATATGATAAAAATTATATGCATACATGAATTTAAACAATAATATACAAAAATTTATACAAATAATATAATATAAATTTAAATAACAATTTTTGTTTTAACTTTCTTATTTAGATTTCTGGCAACTAAAGCATCATTTGCCTCACTATATATGCCGCAGCCAAACGAACAATGTTTTCAAGAAATTGCAGAGCAATACTGGAAGCTATGGAACTTCCCAAATTGTATTGGTGCTATCGACGGGAAGCACATACGAATCAAGTGTCCAGGAAATACTGGCTCCATGTATTATAATTATAAACACTTTTTTTCTATTGTATTGCAAGGTATTGCCGATGCCAACTGCAAATTTATTGCGGTTGAAGTTGGTGGATACGGAAAGCAAAGTGATGGTGGCACTTTTAGCTCTTCCGAAATCTTTAATCTTTTAAAAAGTGGAGAACTACCTGTACCAGGAAATACATGTCTGCCAAACAGTGAAGAAATTGTGCCATATGTATTTCTTGGGGATGAGGCTTATCCCCTTTTAGAATGTTTGTTAAGGCCGTATAGCCGAAAGGAGACAACGGAAGACCATGAATATTTTAATGCCCGGCTTTCAAGAGCTAGAAAGTGCATTGAATGCGCCTTTGGGTTATTAAGTGCAAGGTTCAGAATATTATGGAAACCCATTGAAACGGATCCTTTGTTCGCTGAACTCCTTGTAAAATGTATATGCCTTCTACACAACATAATTATTGATTTAGAGGGATTAGATGAAAATTTAAAAGAAGAAGTGCAAAAAGAAAATTTGGAAAAAATCATAAAAGAATTCAATAAAACAAGTGTCAAAAATGGTAGATTAATAAGAGATAAATTTTGTAATTTCGTATGCATGAATAAAATATAACAAATTTCAATGTAACTTACTTGGTATTTTCATTTCTGAAGCAACGGACATCCATAGCTTTTCCACTAAAACACGGTTATGATAACATTTATTTTTCTGATCCCACAAAGCCGGCCGAGAAAAAACTTCACTTATTAATTGTTCTACATTCATTTTAAATAAACCAATACACACGACTGTACTCAAGAAAAGTTCAACAAGAATGCCATTAAATGATGAATGACAGCATATGATTTTCATTTTACTTTTCCCAAAGAATTTTATGTCCAAAACTAGCTTTTCGCAGAATAACCAATGTTTTCGGCGCTGAAATACGCTTTGAAACTGTTTTCTCGCATTCAATCAGCTTTGCGCTCTGACCAGCTCGGCGCCCACTATGACCTGTTCGCGCTTATTTGTACTAATTTGTATAGTACCAGTTTTCTCGCATTGGTTCTCGCAATAAGCGTCAGTCGGCTCGGCTCGGCAAAAAGCGGCCACTCTGCACGCACCCTTACCGTGCGTTGTATTTAGCCTTTGTTCAGTGTTGAGGATCAATCAATTCTGCGGTGTTATCCTGTTGCAGGAACACTCGCATATTCATAGTCAATCGTATTGTTTGACGTAGCGCCAAAAAACCATGACTTGAGACATGTGTTCAATTCATCCGACAGTGTTGATTTCGAAATAACAGGAAGTGTTTCTCAAAAATCCCCTGATAACAGTATCATTTCGCCAGTCATTTCAGTCAATAGTTTGCTACTCATAATCAAGCAAAAATTTTCAATCAACTCCAATGCTTTATTGTAGATATCATCGTTCATTTGCAATTCTTAATTCTCCATTGGCACTTTCCGACGTTTCCGAATTGTTTTTTTTTTTTAAGTTATACTTCTTATACGAGTTCGGAAAAGTTTGCGATAATTTTTGCGCAACATGCAACATTATGCATAAACATACATATATATGTCCATGTTTATATGTCATTGAACAAACACACAAACTTACATTTGTATATGCGTGCACGTAAGTTTGTCAACCACCAAAAATCAAAAGCAATGTTCTACAAAAACAACAAGCGCTAAAAATGTATGTCGATATGTTTGCATGCTCATACATATTCATACATATTTACGACAAGCCGATTTTCTACCAACAGCGCAATGTTGCGTCGCTTTGGCATTGCGCAGGCGCCATCAATTTTTCGACACATCGAGCTTTACAGAGTCGTTTCAAGTGATCCCTCCGTAATTATAAATGCGCAAAATATGTATTGGATAGTATTGACTTACTATTAGCAAATATAAAAAATTAAATGTATGTATTTACACAAATATTAATGTACTACAATTGATTTTAGTAAGAATCAAGACATAAAACAATCCATAATAATATGAGTTGGGGACATGGACCTCTTTGCCTGCGAAAACGCGACACTGATTACAAGTCTGTGACAAAAAAATTACTATTTGCGGCCATTCGTTGTCCGTGGCAACGAAGATTTTACAAGAAATGTACTACAAGTGCACATATTTACACACATATGGATGTAAACAAAATTTGCGAACATTATGCGTATGGTTCTTTTGATTTTTTTCTTTCGTTTCTGTTTCATTTCTGCGAATTCTCAACTAGTTTATGCGACTTTTGGTTGAAATCCTTTGCGTTTGCCGTTGAAAAGTTAAGACTATGCTTCACAGGATCATTTCTTGTAGTCAGTCTTCATTTACTTTCTTTGCAAATCGAAAGTTTTGGTTGGTGACATATTCACATGTGTATGTATTCTATTTCAATAAAATTAAATTTTTAAAATTTCTTAAGGTTGTGGGTTCGAGCCTCAACCGGGGCATTAAATTTTTTATTTATTTCAATAAAATTAAATTTTTTATTTATTTCAATAAAATTAAATTTTTAAAATTTCTTATTGTGGGTTCGAGGCTCAACCGGGGCATTAATTTTTTTATTTATGTCCATAAAATAAAATTTTTAAAATTTGTTAAGGTTGTGGGTTCGAGCCTCACCCGGGGCAGTAAATTTTTTATTTCAATAAAATTAAATATTTTTGAAGTTATACGACTTCGGAAAAATGTGTATGCATATGTATGATTGAAATATGAACATATTCACATGTGTATGTAGAAGCTGAACCAATACTGGCATTCCTCAGAGAGAAATTTTCATTAGAAATGATCAATGGAAGAAATGATCCTACGACAAAAGGAGGTACGACTATTGATACGGTAGAATATATGTAGATAAAATAGATGTAAGACATTTCATATCGTATTTTAGTTATCATAATCTAATTGTAAATATTATAGATATCAATCCGTCAGAACCCAGAAATGATAATTGATTTGGACTTTGGTTTATAAAATGTGCATAATAAAGTTATAAAATGTGAATTTAAGAAAGTGTCTCTTGCTAGTTTTCTATTATACAAAATGATTTGCATTTCTTGGAATATCACTAAGAAGTATAACTTCATCCGCGCGTAGGGACTCCACGCACTCTTTTTTTTATTAACAGAAGAAAACTTATAAACTATTTAACATAAACAAAATAGTTTTGTTTTTCATACATATAAATTAAAAGAAGATAAGCATCGAATAGTTTTAAAAAATATTCACTTCTCAACGCCTATCGATGATATTAAAAATGACTTAGCAAAAAAGGGCATACTGTTCGAAATATTGTAAATGCTAAAAGCAAAATTTCCAAGTTGCCGATGTCAATATTTTTCGTTGACCTTAAACCTTCAATTAACAACAAAAGGATATACGATGTAAATCGCTTGTGTAGTGCTGTCGTAAAGATTGAGCCACCTAGAAAATTTAATTATCTGATACAATGTCATCTCTGTCAAGAATTCGGCCATACCAAAAAATACTACAAAAACCTTTTAGATATGTAAAAAGTGGACAAGATCACCCAACGTCACTTTGTCAAAAGAATAAAGAAACTCCACCAAAATGCTTCCATTCTCTACAAAATTTATAAAGGTTGTAGAGTTTATCAAGAGTTAATATCTAAAAGAGAGTCGGTTTATGATAAGGCAAAGCCCAACAATCAATAAATCATTCGAATTTTGAACAACAGCCTTTCAATAAAAACGTCAGCTATGCAGATATGATAAGAGGACAACTTAGTTTTACTACAAATAACGGAAATAAAATTGAAGATATGATTGCCAAACAAATTGAATAACCTCAACATTAATAAATATGATGTCTTCTCTCTTAAAGAAGCTATGCAATTAAGTCTGAAAATACTAATAATGTAGATATTTTACTGGTCTCAGAAACCCACTTTACTGATAAGTCATACTTTAGAATAAATGGATTCGATCTCATCACTTCAAATCATCCTGACGGTAAAGCACATGGTGGTTCGGCAATTCTTATAAAATCATTACTAAAATTCGTTGTGTCAGAGTCAGTTTCAGTACCATCAATTGAAGCTGCTTCTTTGAAAATCCCGACAATCAACGGTGAGATTATTATAACTTCACTATATCTCCCACCCCGATTCAACATAAACAAACAAACTTTCAAAGCATTCTTCGACAAAATGGGTTCCATATTTTTAGTTGGAGGTGACTTCAATGCCTAGCATCCACGGTGGGCACCACGTCTTACGAATCCTAAAGATCGTGAGTTGTACAAATGTGTTTCTCAATGCAACTTTAACGTTTTGTCTACTGGCAGCCCCACATACTGGCCGCCCGATCCTAACAATATTCCAGATCTTATTGACTTCGCAATTTACAACGGCATTGATCCCAATCGTTTAGAAATGTTTAACATTTCAGATTTGCACTCTGATCATTTTGCTCTCATTATCAATATGAATATACCAGTTTTAGTCACTCTTCGTAAGCTGCGTATTTTAAATAAAAAGTCAAACATAAAGTTTTTTCAATCTTGGCTTGAATCTAACGTAAATTTAAATATGGAAATAAATAATAACAGGGATTTAGACGACGCTGTGGAAAACTTCACCCAAAAAATACATGAAGTCGCTTCGCTAGCTTCTCCTACTAATTTATCCAATCCTCAGGGTAGGAACAAAGTGCCATATTCAGATGGCTGAAATGGTACACAATAAAAGACGACTTTGAAGAATCTGGCAGAATGGTAGAAATCCGATTGACAAGAGTAGACTGAACAAAGCAATCAAAGAATTAAAATCTAAATTAGCAGAGCTGAAAGAAGAATTGATAGCAGAATTTCTTAAGAATGCCGATCCAAATAAAAATGATGACTGTAATCTATGGAGAGCAACAAAATATTTAAAACGTCCTCCGAAGCGACAAGTACCAGTGAAAGATGTTAACAACTCATGGTGTAGATCCGACAAAAACAAAGCCGACGCTTTTGGGAATCATCATAAGAATATTTTCAAGCCGTTTGCCCTTAATATTGACCATCAGCGTCAGTGGGTTGAAGCTTATCTTGACTGTCCATGTCATTTATAGCAAGAAGAAGAAATAAGAATATTTGAGAATATGTTCATGTAGACTTTTTAGTCAAATTTAGAAGAGATTTGGTTTCAAGAAGGCAAGAAAAGAAGATTTTACACGATCTTCAAAATTGATTCTTCCATCGATACCGATTCTTTCCACGTACTCGAGTAAAAGTGTATTTGATTACTCTAACCTTGTAATAAACCACACATTCAGTTATTTTATGTAGATTTCGTAAAATCTTCACAATTATAATAAGGAAACGCGATTGCTCTTAAGGTAGGTGACTCTCCAAAAATTTTGTTTAAATATAAAATTTTTCACTCTAATAGACTCAGACTGAGCCACAGTGACGTTATCGTGCACTTAGAGTAACCATCGCAGGCTTACGGTTATATATCTACATACATACCCATGTGCATTAGTACATATGTATATATAATGTCTCATAGTCCTAGCTGTCATTCCAAATAATAATGTGTTTTATGTCATTGTTTTCCTAGAAAACACTTACACTTCCTTTTGTGAAATTTGTCAATGACCATAATACTGAAAAACAAAGCAGCAAACAAAGCATAGAGCTAAAGTTCAAATGGATAAACCAATGCCCTACGTAAAACTGTCGGAAGTGCAAGAAGAAATGCCTAGATAATATTGATGCTTGGACAATCAAACAACTGCCAAAAAAATGTCTGATATTCTTAGTGTTAATCTTTAACTGTAGCTTTAGGCTAAGTCACTTTCCTACGCAATGGAAATGCGCCGAAATTATAATGATTTTAAAGCCAAATAAACCAGAAAATTAATTATCATCTTATAGACCAATAAGTTTGCTAACAATATTCTCAAAAGTACTCGAAAGAATATTTCTTCGACGATTATTGCCAATTTTTGAATCTATATCTCCCCAGACCATCAATTTGGATTCAGGCAACTACATGGAACTCCGGAACAATGCCATCGAATCGTTAAAACCATATTAAGAAGTCTGGAAGAGAAACTGTACTGTTCGCCAGTTTTCTTAGACATTCAACAGGCTTTTGACAGAGTTTGACATTCGGGGTTGTTATTTAAAATAAAAAAGTCACTTCCAGCACCACTTTACCTATTTCTTAGATCATACTTAGATTACAAACATTTTTACGTGAATCACGTGATCACATCTGCATCAGTGCCAATCTTTAGATATAATTGTATTTACTTATTGTCATTCGACATTTTGCAAATAAATGGATTTAATAAATAAATAAAAAAAACTATTGGTCGCAGGCAAAAAAAAGGAAACTTAACATACCTTAATTAATGAAATGTTTTATTAATTATTCCTAACCTAACCTATTCCTACATCTTTTTCGTTGGTGGAGATCGCAAATCGGGCCAGAAATAAAGTAGTTACGTGGATAATTTATACAGATAAAACAGATAAAACTTAACATGCCACGGGTATTAAACCATTATTTTACGCAATTTGCGCATAAATTCATATCTCACAACAAATATGGAATAAACAGATGGTATTGGCCCTTATTTTTATCTAGCTTGATATAAGGATAATAAATCAAATATACAGTGCTCCCCATAAAAGTTCTATGATTACTCAGATCGGCTGAAAAATGTAGGACAGTGTAGTAGAGATCTTGTCGAATTTAATAAGAAAATAAAAAAAGCCCTGAAATCCATGTAAAACCTTAATTACTTCATTATTACCAGAAATGTATATTAGAAAAGCAAATACCTTGTTGAAACCGCAGATGTTCTTGTACTTACTGTTTATCGGTACCCAACAATTTGAATAAAAAAAACGTGTTTTTTTACAGTTTAATTTAATTTGTGTGAATTTACATATTTACTTACGCACAATTTTATATATAATACGCCGAAAATGCTTAATGAAATATTTCAGCGCTGAATTTGCATATTTCCGAAAATATTTTTACATTGGCCAATTCTTAGTCTAATTGTGTTGCCCCCAAAACGGATGAACTTGGGTCGCATTGCAGAGGAGTTTAAATAACAGCATTATCTTGCTCAAACCCTAATTGCAAACTTTACAAGTGCCATAATTAACGGTATACTGTGCAAAAAAAAAAAAACAAATTGGGAGAATAATCAAAAATATTATTGTAAAAATTTAATTTCGAGTTTTTCGACAGCACAAAAAGGACACTTTCACTACTTTGCAACTCTAAGGCTCGGCGAAATGTGGTCGCTGCAGCACAACAATAAAAGTTAATAAGTAAAATTGTGCTTTATAAAGCTTAACAAATGGTTATTTACGGCATCAATCATTGCTGGTATTATCCACAGTACCTTCTTGTTGGCAACCGCAAATTAAAGCGCTGAAATGTCACATTGAGTTGCTAATTTTGCCAAAGAGGAAATTTCTTACATAGAATTGTTGTTGGTATTATACAAATATGAAGGCATCGAAAAAATTATTTTGGTGGATTGGAGTACTAATTCTTAAGGGCTCGTTTGAGACATTTCTCCCTATTTCTCAACAATTAAGCCTTTATAAAACGCTAATTTTAGAAGATGATACTCAAGATCCAAAATATTAATTTCTTTTGCGTTCAGTGAATTTCCCGCGTAATCGGTTTGTTTTCGTTACAACCCTTCCGTCATCGTCGCAAGCATTTCCCACTTGCTACAAAATCCTTTTAATGGACTCCGTCTCAATACATGCAAATGCCCGAATATGTCTGCGCGACTGCTAAATTCTATGTATGTAAGTATGTATGTATGTATGCATGTACGGCATGCGGTTGCAAGTCGCGACCCCTCACCCTGTGGCATGTTGTTTGGGTGTTTGCCACTTGCTTATCTGTCAAGGAACACACGTCATATCTTACGCTTTTAATAACCAACATTTGCAAGCGCTCCACTCTCATATTCTACCAAAACATAAAAAGTTTCCCTCACATTATTTTTAATCCTGTACATTGCCAAATTTTTCCCCTATCTTGCTTTTATTTTATATCTATGTATTAGCTTTCAAGTGAGTACTTTGTCGTCCAAGGCAAAAGAAACAGTAAAGTACAAGCTTAGACAATTGCATTTAAATATTTGCATTTGTTTTTATTCAAGTATTCCAAGAGTGAGTCTCTCCGCCGCTTTATTGCTTCATTATGGTATGTGTTTAAAGGAAACTGAGCGTATAACCGCCTGCTCCTTCCCGTATTTTAGTGCTTATTTCCTTAAATACCAGTCTTTTCTTAATACCTAACACATACCCACACGAATTTCACACTTTCAGCGTTTTCAAATGTAGCAGAATGATGTCTGTACACAATGTGAACAAGGCACGGTACTCATAACTACGAGGGCGGCTCGATAAGAGAAGAACGAAATTTTGGTAAATAAATGTTTTATTACTACACCACCACACTTGAACCGATGTTGCTCCAACTTCTTTGATACGTGTGAAAGATAAGTGTTTTGGATGTTTCTACAGTAGGTCTCCGTGAGCGAATATCTTCTCATTCAACTAAAAATTCGCCCGCCAGGTTAGGTTCGATGGCCCTTAGGTCCCTAAGGGAAACACACTTAGACTTTTCAGGACAGTTCTTTGTGATGGCAAAAGATTTAACCCCTCACCTCACCCGTAAGAATCGACAAAGTGTCTAGAACCTACCACAAATCTACAGAGGTTTCTTCAATATTCGCTAATTCGGGCGGATGCAATGAACTTATGTCTAGATCTGGCAAAGGCGGGGAATTCCAAAAGAAAATTGTGTAAAGTTTCTTCCTCAACCTTCTCCAAGCAGTAAGATTTTTAGTTTGACCGCGTGAATCCCGATGGGACAATGGCCATTATGGCTATGACTAGGGAAATATTGTTCCCATTCTACTGGAAGTAAGATTGACGTGTTTAGCCTATCAATCTCATCAGTTTTGAAATATCTTGCGATTCCGATGTGGCCAAGAACCCAAACTAGTTTGATTGCCAAGTGATCCGACTATCTAAGTGGTTCGTCATCTCACTGAAGCATGCTGCGCTTCGCAGCAGTGGCGCCGAAGTAAAGTACTTATCTGACCCCCATGTTATGAACACTCGTGTGTTCACTTATATGGTATAAATGTATGTACGTGTGTTACATATTGTACTAGGAAAGTCAGGCTCTAAGTAGATATTTGGCATGAATCTACGGCCTGCTTGTGTGTTATGATTATTGTTTCTTCTATGACTCGGTGGGAGACTGCGTTCAACACATGCTTGTTTGTTTGTGTTTGATTTTGCGATTGTGTCCGTCTGGCTGTGTATGGGTGTGTTTGTGTGGTTTTATGTCTGCCATTGTAAGGAATATAAAAGATACATTTAATTTTACTATTATGCCATTTTTGTTAGTTTGTCTGTTGTGGCAGCGTTTTTGTTATCGCATAAAGCTCATAAAGTGGTATAAGGAAAGTATAGCAAGAAGAAGAAATAAGAATATTTGAGAATACGTTCAATCTGCTTATACCATGTAGACTTTTTAGTCAAATTTAGAAGAGATTTGGTTTCAAGAAGGCAAGAAGATTTTACACGATCTTCAAAATTGATTCTTCCATCGATACCGATTCTTTCCACGTACTCGAGTAAAAGTGTATTTGATTACTCTAACCTCGTAATAAACCACACTGTCAGTTACTTTATGTAGATTTCGTAAACTCTTCACAATTATAATAAGGAAACGCGATTGCTCTTAAGGTAGGTGACTCTCAAAAAATTTTGTTTAAATATAAAATTTTTCACTCTAATAGACTCATACTGAGCCACAGTGACGTTGTCGTGCACTTAGAGTAGCCATCGCAGGCATACGTACATATGTATATATATCTACATACATACCTATGAGCATTAGTACATATGTATATATAATGTCTCATAGTCCTAGCTGTCATTTCAAATAATAATGTGTTTTATGTCATTGTTTTCCTAGAATACACTTACACTTCCTTTTGTGAAATTTGTCAATGACCATAATACCGAAAAACAAAGCAGCAAACAAAGCATAGAGCTGAAGTTCGACTATAACCAATGGAAATGTGGACACTGCAAATGATGACGGAACGACTATGTGCAGCACTACGGGTGAGGGAGTTGCCACCAATGAAAAAAAGAGTGGGCGGCAACAAAGCGGTGAGCAAACAATGGCGCTTGCATGGTGGCCAATTTATGCGGAGATTAAGTGATTGTTCGGACGTATGTATGTATGAATGTATGTGTGTATACACATAACGGTATGTATATTTTTACATACAAATACGATTATAAGTCAGAAAATATTTGTTATATACAACTTTGTAGCAATAATAAACCATTGGAAATGAATGTTAGCCTACAAAGTTAACACTTTGAGAGAGAGATGAATTTGAACTTGAGTGTTGTTATGGTATTTCTTTATTTATTGGGTTGTCTAAACCCTACACTCTAAAGCATACTAACAATAGGCGTGTTTTATTTGACCATCACAAGCTAATAGCAAAATCTGCTGCTTAATTTTCCCTCGCTTTTGTAGTTGTTTTTGTTTTATTTGTGACAACTTGGCATCTTTCACACTCTCAAGATTGTCGTGGCGAATACCTCCATCGTTCAAAGCATAACTGTTCATGGCACATACATACATACCAACTAGCTGCCGTCGGTCGTCTTAATGTGCGCCATTGTGTCAAGATAAAGAAACGGAAATTAGCGCGATAGCAGGAAGTCGAATACAACATATACATACACAGGCACATAAGCACGTACCCAAACAAAAACACCAGATGACAGGGCGACAAAACGTTACGGCGAAAACAAACCCGCCAACGATTGGGCCAGCCAGCCAACTAACAAGTAGACAAAACAAAAAGAAATAACGGTAAAAATTGTGATAAACTTCAAATATTATAGTGAGCAACGCATTGCAGCAGCAAGAAATACTAAAACATTAGAAGAAACAACCGAACCGTCAGTCATGAGCGGCAGTCAAAACTTAATAATGAAAAGGAAATGAAATACAATGCGATACAAAAGAAGGAAGCCGCAAGGAAGCAACGACTCGCAAACGGATGTCGCGGAGCTGCAAAGAATGGCATTTGCTCTTTTTTATCTAAATTGTAGAGTTGCTATTTTCTGGGTCGATGTGCACCGACTGCCCGCATTATGACTTTGCACATATAGTTTTTTACCGTTTTGTATATAGCTGGAGAGGAAAGAAATTTGCTGCTCGAATTGAACTGAGAAACTTGTAGAAACATGGATGTCACAGAAATTTGGCTTTAATGTTTGGAAGGTACCCTAATATTTATCTGTACAAATCTAAAAATAATGTTAAATTGATAATTATTTTTTGTGCAATTTCAATGAAATTAAACATTTCTCAACTGGGAGTATACATTTTCATATTTGATAATGACACTGTGATTAATGGAGCGTAACGTAAAATCTGTTTAAAATAAAGTCGTATATAAAGTAAATAAAAACGTGTTTGTATATTTGTTAAAAATAGGCGAAACCGGTTTACAGTCTAGTTCCCATATATCTGAATTTTGAAGTCCATCTGATTCATTTACCTTGTAATCTAAAAGTCAACTTAAATAAACTTTGTACAAATACTACATTTCTAGTGTGACATAGGTCTACTATAAATCGCGGACATTGGAGTATAACTATTCAAGGCCTCAGATACCGAACATAAAGGCCTCGAAGCTTGCGGCTAATTTCAGTAAATCGGTAAATTTCTCTGAAATTCAAAGAAGATGTGTTTTATATAATAGGGTGCCTCTGTTCCAAAAATGGGCAAAATCAGGTTAATACTTCCTTAATATCGGTTTTTTGTCAAGCTGTTTTGTTCAGTATTGTTTGGCCTTTCATCATGGAAAGACTTACGCCTGAATGACGAAGAGCAACCTGAAGAGATTCAAGAGGTGTCATTTCATCCAGAAAAAACAACGGTTTGGTGTGCTATGTGGGCCGGTGGGATTATTGATCTTCAAAAATGATGCCGATGACAACGTAACCATCACTGGCGACCGTTATCGCGACATGATAACAGGATAACATGACAACGACTATGAAATTGGAGCTTGTGATCTCGCCGACAATTGGTTTCAACAAGACGGCACATCGCATCAATCCCACACATCGCATCAATCAAGATCGTGGGGTATCACACCGTTACACTTTTTCCTGTGGGGAAAGTAGTGTCTAAATTATATGCGAACAATCCCGTTTAGAATCAAGCCTTGGAGCAAAACATCACCCGTGTCATTCTACAGTTACCAGTCGAAATGCTCGAACCAGTCGTCGAAAATTGGACTCAACGGATGTACCATCTGAGACGTAGCTGCGGCCAACATTTGAAAGAGATAATCTTTAAAAAATAAAAGCAATATAATGTTCTTTCGAATGATAATAAATATTCCTCATAAAATTGAATTCTCTGTGCTTTTTCTATAAAAAAGTAGGGAACTAAAAATGGATTACACTTTACTCTACGTAGTACTGTCATTCCAAATGTCCTCAAAAACTTATCTTGAATATCAGTTTCACTTAACATCTCCACCATCTAAGTTATCGATAAGGGAAATTTGCGTTATGGGATGTAGAACATTCTGCTATATCCATCTCTTTTTTATCTTTGTGCTGTTTTCGTCACTGTAATGCGTTAAACTCATTTCAATTATAATTAATGAGCAAAATGAGCGATAAATCAACTGAAATTGGAATATTTTATTTTTGATCATATGTCTTACTCGCATGGTATCTTGAGGTTATATCTTAAAATATAAATAGTAAAATTAATTCCACAATAAAACTTTTTGAGATAATTGTTTACTCAAAATATAAGCATTTAGTATTCGATTGCCTATGCACAGTATTCCACTTCTACCATTATTCATATAAAGAAATACATTTTATTTTTTTCGTTTTCCAAACTCAACTTGCATTAGGAGAAAATGAAATGTTAGAAAAATCTAACCTACACACACACTTCCATGGTGACAATGCTCAAAAATCTCACAGCATCAGCAAAAATGCCGTAGAACCGCAGATATGCCGCAACACTCCGCACCGCTGCGGCCATTAAAAACGATTAACTGCATAAATTATGCGGCAAATCCAAATTTTATTACCAACTCGCGAATGGAGGCACTCCTACCAACCCATGCCGGCTGGCGGATAGGGGAAGAAACTTGTCGTCGTTGCCAACGAGCGCGTCAGCACAGAATTGAGTTTTCCAAGTTGCCAACAATAGCAAACAAATAAAGTCATTAAGCGGGGAGAAAAATTACGAGCTCGTCGAGCGGCAAAGAGGAGCAGTGACCAACAGTAGCGGAAGCTGAGTGGCGCTCTGGCATTTGAAAAAATAAGAGCGAATTTATACGAACAATACCCGCGAAAATTATGGACAATTGTTTATTTTCAATTTGTATTCAAATCTAATGCAATTGCGGACGCGAAAGCGCGCAATTACAAAAACATAATGGTGAACACATACAAACATACATACACATATACATAAGCATAGAAATCACATTTAGCGCATAGAAAGCCATGTATGCATTAGCAACAAAGTGAGCCTATGCGTCGACTATTATCACCGGCGAAAGCAACAACTACAACAACAATTAACAAACCTTCAATTTCGAATGCAACCGCTTGCTACGAAGGCGAAAACAGCAGCGCCAGCAACAATGCCAACGCAAAACCGAAAATAACAAAATCGCACAAATAAATAATAATGAATGCGTATGTGTTGTTGTTGTTGCTATGCATATGTGTGTGTGCATATTGTTGTGCCGTGGGCGACACTTGATGTGACATTTCAAATGTCACGCATACAAATTGCAGAGGCGCGTTCTTTATTTTATTAATTTATCCAGAAGTGACACAAAAGGCGAGAAGCCAAGCAGTGAGGGGTTGAACGCAGTGCAATAGAAATGCTGATTTTGGTGTGACCACAACAAAAAAAGCGAACTGTTGATGATCCCATGGTGAGGGGTTGCAGCAACAGCCGTGGCATACTTGAATGCACTTAACAAAAATAAACACACATACACACCAGGCGCATACATGAGCTGGTATTGTAACAGAATAATTGCAACGCACGTGTCAAAAATATTCAAAAAGGATTCAAGGATTAACTTGGCATTGTCAAATGTTATTGTTAACATTATATGTGCGTATACACACACATACACATATAAGTATGTATGTAAACATTCATACAAATTTATTTTGCAAGTTACAAACTGGTAGGGTATGTGGCTGTTATTGCAATTTGCAGCCAAATGTTGGACTTGTTTTCATGTACTTGGCGGTCTCTGAATGTTTTGTATTTTAAACTTGGCATGTTTAGTATTTTTTTTTTATTTTCAAGGAGAATATTGAAGTAAAACATCAATTTTTAGAACGTTTCTGTCTCTGAGCTGTGCCTAGAAGAATATTACCTTGGTATAATCCATTTATCAAAAGACTCTTCCCATTTTGAGACTTCGAATGAAAACTATATACCATATTTCCAAAGAAAACGCTTAGTATGATAATGTCAAGAAAACAGCAATGAGTCTCCGCATGACCTAACTACCTCTTTACATGTTCAAGAACATACATACCACATATCTATCACAACTCATCCTTTGACCCTTCCAGCCCCATCGAAACCGCTTGTTTCCTGAACCTTCTGTTAAATGTATATGTATCGTTTTAATATATTTATGTACATATATATTTCCCCATAGGTCATAGATGAAACTTTGTTTATTTCTGTTTCGGGAATCAAAGTGTTTAATGGGTCATCCCATAAACGGCTTGTTTTTTAAGGATTTTTTTTACGACCGGTAATAGATAGCGCTTTAAATTCATTATAATTTATTAACGGTATAAATATGAATAGTAAGTTAAAACAAGTAAGGAAGGGCTAAGTTCGGGTGTAACCGAACATTTTATACTCTCGCAATTTATTTATTTAACTTTATTTATATTATATAATACACAATTTGACCCACATATTCGTCATATATATTGTATAAAGTCCATTGAAAGTTGGAAACCATAATATTAAGTTAGAAGCACCGAGGTCCTCATGTTCGATATATGGGACCTTAAAAACCTATGGTCCGGTTTTGGCGAATTTTAGAATGGGGCTGCCACACTATTAACATAGTATTTATGCAAAGTTCTGCACCGATATCTTCTCAAGTGCTTACTTTATACTTCACGATTCAGATTATCTTCAAAGTTCTGGTATATAGGAAGTAGGCGTGGTTGTGAAGCGATTTGGCCTATTTTCACAACATATCATTGGGATGTAAGGAAACTATTACAAACCAAGTTTCATTGAAATCGGTCGAGTAGTTCCGGAGATATGGTTTTTTACCCATAAGTGGGGGACGCCACGCCCATTTTCCATTTTGTAAAAAACTCTGAGTGCAGCTTTCATCTGCCATTTCTTATGTGAAATTTAGTGTTTCTGACGTTTTTCGTTAGTGAGTTAACCCTCTTTTAGTTATCTTTAACCTAACTTTTGTATGGGACGTGGGCGTGGTTATTATCCGATTTCTTTCATTTTTGGAACGCATTAGGAATGGCTAAAAACGACTGCAGAAAGTTTAGTTTATATAGCTCTATTGGTTTGCGAGATATGTACAAAAAACTTAGTAGGGGCGGGGCCACGCCCACTTCCCCAAAAAAATTACATCCAAATATGCCCCTTCATAGTGTGATCCTTCATATCAAATTTTATTTCAATAGCTTTATTTATGGCTTAGTTATGGCCCTTTATGTGTTTTCGGTTCGCCATTTTGTGGGCGTGGCAGTGGTCCGATTTTGCTCATTTTTGAAAGCAACCTTCCTATGGTGCCAAGTTTCATCAAGATATCTTAATTTTTACTCAAGTTACAGCTTGCACAGACGGACGGACGGACAGACATTCGGATTTGAACTCCACTCTTCACCCTGATCACTTTGGTATATATAACCCTATATCTAACTCGTTTAGTTTTGGGTGTTACAAACAACCGTTATGTGAACAAAACTATAATACTCTCTTTAGCAACATTTGTTGCGAGAGTATAATTATTATGTAGAACATGATTTCAATGCTCCGAACAAACCCCGCCTCGAAAAAGTGAGCTCGCACTTCCTGCATGATTCCGGCTGATTGACTTAAGCTTAAATTCATGGAATGGAATGAAAAATTTGTTGTTGCGTTTTTTTGTTTTTTGCTGTAAAAAGTTTTGCTATTTCTTATTTGATAATAGACCGATCCCTATATTTACATGTGTTGAGTGTACCCCTTCCGTGATGAAAGAACTCCTCGTCTTTCGAGTCGATCCAAATATCAATCCAATTTTTGACTTCTTCATAAGAACTGAAGTGTTCGTTAGCTAGACCGTGTGCCATCAATCGGAACAAGTGGTAGTCAGATGGAGAAACGTCTGGAGATTACGGCGGGTGGGGTAAGATCTCCCATTTCAGAGTCTCCAAATATTTTTGACCATCTTTGCGACGTGAGGCCGAGCATTGTCATGCTGGAGAATGATCGTGTCTTTCCTCGTACTGTGGCCATTTTTCTTTTTGTGCTCGGCTCAAACGCATCAATTGTGTTCGGTATCGATCTCCTGTGATGGTTTCACTTGGCTTTAGCAGCTCATAATATATCACCCCACCAAATTCAGAGCATGACCTTGGCGCCGTGAATGTTGGGTTTTGCCGTCGACGTGGAGGCATGTCCAGGCTTTCCCCATGACTTTCTTCGCTTAGGATTATCGTAGTGGACCCATTTTTCGTCGCCAGTTACAATGCGATGTGAAAATCTCTTTCTACCTATATTTCGTTGGGTTAATGTTGACACAAATGTCCAAGATCGATATAAAACGATTTAATCGACCAGTGCTTGATCCTAAAGACATCTATTGGAAAACGGCGGATGCAAAGTTGTAGACCAATATATACAGTGAGTTATTTTGATATTCGGCCTTTTATTTAAAGGACTTTAAGTACGGATAAAATGGTTAAAATCAATAATGAAGTAAAATTTTTGAATGCGAAAGTGTATTTTATATTTTAGCTAAGATATATGTACATATCAAAATTTTTTTGTAGGAATAATACTACAAAATAATTAAAAATAACAAAACAGTCAAAAATTCACGCAACTTTAATATTCGGTTTTATTGATAAATTAATGGAAAAGTACTTTGTGTAATTTCCTTGGTTTTTTATAACCTTCCTGGAGCCGTGTTTTCAGTGCGATGAGAGATGGAACCGGGTTTTGACGCAACGGCTGTCCAATTCACTCCATAATTTTTTGATTGGATTTATGTCAGAATATGGAGTCGGCGTTTCTATAACTTTGGAACAAATTTCAAGACCTTACGATATGGGGTTTATATTTTGGGTCATTATCCTGATATAATTTAAATGTATCCTTAATACCAACTTTGATGGCGGATCCTATCAATAAAAACTAAAATTTCCGACGCTTTTGGGTGATATGCACCTCCACACCATAACACGTCCACCTCCGTATTTCACCGTCGGTAGTTTCTAGAGTCGAAAAATAGTCGGTGTATGATGATAAAAAATGCATGTGACCTTTCCAAGGTACGGCACGTGATCTATATGATGGCATTATAATAAATTATCAAGTCTTAAATATGTTTCTTTAATAGTTAGCTCAGCCATCACGATTTTGATCTAGTCTAATGCCCGGTTTCACAGTCAGTGCTTAGGTTGTGCTTAAGATGAAACAGAAATATTGCGTTTTACAGTTCATACTTAAGTTCTGCTTAAGTACTGAAAATGGGAGACTTAAGCAGTGCTGAAGTAACAGCTGATTTTTGTTTTGAATATTAACTTATTTGTCAAAAAAATAAAATAAAAATTATTTGCTGAAAAAATTTTTGGAATTTCTTGCATTCAATGACGGTTATATGCTTTCCTGCGAGTTGCAATAGGTGCCCCACTCGCTTGCGGTGTCCTTTTATTGTTTCCATCCATTTCCCAGATTCTAAATTTATTCGTCGCAAAGTTATTTTTCATCAACAATAATTTCAATTTGTCAGATGGTATTTGTAAACAAATGTTTTTCATTGGGCTGCCATATATCATAATAGAATTTTATAGAAAATAAGCATCGACTGTGAAACGCAAATGACTACTCAGTCAACAACAATGCTTAGCTAAGATTTTATTTGGGCACAACTTAAGTACGAACTGTGAAACCGGGCATAAGGATGCCAATTCGTAGAAATTTACAAAAGTAGTTATGGAATATTTTAAGTACATATCTACAGAAGAGTCCAAAAAATGATGAAACACCTCGATTTTGCTGCTCTATTAGTGGTAATATTTTAATAATTTGGTTTAAAATTTTATTGTTCTTGTTGTTTTATAGGTTCTATTTTTTTAGGTATTGTGCACTTGTGAATAGCGATGAACAATTTGTTCATGAACAAGCAAAGGCAAAGGGATTTATTTATTTTTCAATCAAATATTAACTCGTGTTTAATACTGACAGCAAATACATTTATAAAGATTGAGCATATCGAAGAAAGAATGTCTATGTACGGTAAATATTGTTAACTTTTCCAATTATAGATTCTTACATTTTCTCCACACACCGACGTGTGATCAGCGTATGTATCCTTGTATATACCTTTTAGATTACACCTTACTTTGATTGGCACATACGCAGAAAATATACAAATTTAAATGTACATATGTATGTATATATATGTATATCATTATTTGTTGCAGTTGTTGTGCAATTTTGTAGTGAATGCAAGTGCAATAATCAATACAGTAAACTCTTGTATAATGAACATATTGCATACCATTGGATTATTCAGTGCCATCAAGGCAAGGCATAGATAATTGAAAATGATTTTCGCCGGATATATTAACATGCTGCCAAAGTTTAAATAACAGGACCTTTAATTCATCGGAAAATACCAAGCCATATACAATAATCTATTAATTGTGAACAAAATCCTACTACATTCGTTTTCGAGTAGAATTCTTAAACTTTGAGTTTCTTGAATCGAGAACCTACTGTTTAAAAATGGTAATGATTATAGCTAGGTCCTAATACGAGTAGGTTCACACATACTTCTTTATATATGCATTATACATGTATGCATTATATATGTATTGGCTACACACTATAAATCCTTAAGAAATACTGCAGTTACGTGAACATACAAATGTATGTGTATATGCCCATACCTACATGTTTATAGTTAAATTAAATGATTTAAAAGAGCTTCGACAAGAAAACTGCACAAATTGGACACAAATTGAAAAGGCAAACATCGTAAAAAGCAAATTTTCTTAACTAATGATGCGAAAGATTTTGATTGAAAATATATTGTAATGCTGACGTTGGCCACTTTTATTATTAAACATTTCAATAAATATTCCTTAACACACTCTCCTTTTAGCTCGATACACTTGATACAATGAATTGTGCCAATCTATTTAAGTCGTCCAAAATGTACGTTTTCTGGAGGTCTTGTTCTACTCAAATATATATCCGGGAGTGTCTTTTTCAGATCTGAAGAAATAATTCGAGCAATTTGGCCGTGGTGACGGCGGAGAGCCAGTACATTTTCATGATGTAAGAGTACTATTTTCCGATAAACGGGACGGTTTTTTATACAGTTCGGCGTCGAATCACAGGAAATGATAATAGCTGAGCTGATTGAAGTCCATCGTACCCACTGCTCTTTGGTTCTGATGAGCGACAAAAACAAAACCATCAGGCTTTAAGATTCTGCTGAAATTTGGAAATAAGCAGAACTATTGCAAAAGTGGCACCCATACAGAACAGGCGCATTGCAGTGTATGGCTTCAATACCATTTGTCGTTGAACATCTATATTTTCTCTCAGCCGATGTACAGAATATGAGGATATGCAAAGTGAAATTAAGCGAACATATTTTTTTAGCATTGTATACCAACGAGCCGGGGCTCTGTTGTTCTAGAACTGGATCACTGGTTAACAACTATAACCCGCTCGGTTCGAGATCCTTTTGGCCCCAAGTGGAGCGCAAGAGGTTGGCGGAATTGCGTGCACTTAAAAAGGTTCAACTAGCCGCAATGGTGGGAGTACTCACCAGACACTGCGGAATAGCCATACATTTGTACATACATATGTAGTTAAATTAATACTGTATCTCGGTTAGAATGCGAGATACATACATACGTACACATTTAAACTAAATTAAGCGAGCCTGGGTTTATTCCTTTGACTTATGAAATTAATGAGTTTCTTTTCTATACTAATTGACAAGGTGGGAATGATTATTCAGTACATTTTTATCAATTTTCGAGAATCGGATTGTAAGCTCAGTGTGTATGCACAGATATATAATTTGAAAGGGATATCTACACGTACATATGTATATATGTAAATAAATAAATATGTGGCATAGAATCCTCAAACGCACATGGAAATGGGAAAATGAGTTACTTGCAAGCTCACGCATTTTTTCCAACAGCGCTTGAGTAGTTAAAGGCGAATTAAAAAGTGTGCACATGTGTAGTGCCGACTCGGTTTGCTACTTCAGCTTTCCTTAAGCGCAATGGCTTGGTTGTCTTCTACGAGATTTTAGGGAGTGAAATGCGTGCGTTTATGGATTGGCGTCTTGTTGTTGTTTGTATAAAAGCAATTTTCTCAGGCTTTCTTCTGTGTGTTGGTGAGACCGCAAATGAAAAATGTTATTGAATTTCTTGTAGATGCGGAGCGGAAAGGGACAGAGGGCGAGTATGAGTATGTGCTTATGTGCTTATGGTTTACGAAAATACGATTTAATGCCATTTTTTTTGCATTTTGTCACCGCTGCGAGCATGTTTTTGTTTATCTAACGCAAAGCTTGTGGCTTCCGCTTTCTTATTCCTCCCCCAATTTTCCTGTAACCTATACCAAAGAACACAAAGCGCATAAAAAATGTTAGTAACGTTGTGCTAATTTGCCACACTTTCTATGCCGTTATCTTTAATACCATCATCATTACCCTGCTCCCTGATACCAACCCTGGTCGAGGTATTTTATTATGTGTAAAGATAGACCTTATTTTATTCTCGGCGAATGAATGTTGAGGCTTTCTTTTAGAAAGTGATAAAAGGTTACAAATGTTGGAGAATTTAGCTTTAAAATTTATTACACGAGATTACTGCGATAATGTGTTAATAGAGAGTTGCCAGAATAATTGAATGTTTGGTATAAACAATTTTCAACATTAGATGAGTGTGATATGAATTTAAATGCTACCATGTATGTTGGTTGTATACATACGTAGATATTCATAATTCCGCAACAAAGTTGCTAAGAGAGTGTAATAGCTTTGTTCACATAACGGTTGTTTATAACACCTAAAACTAAACGAGTTATATATACCAGTGATCAGGGTAAAGAGTGGAGTTCAAACCCGTATGTAAGTCTGTCCGTATTTTGATTAAAAATTAAGATATCTTGACGAAACTTGGTACACGTGTTTCTTTCGAAAGTAGGGAGAAATTGGACCCTTGCCACGCCCACAAAATGGCAAAAAAATATAAATTGCTATAACTAAGCCAAAAATAAAGCTATGCAAGTAAAATTTGGTATAAAAGGTCTTACTATGAAGGGGCATATTTTGATGCAATTTTTTTGGGGAAGTGGGCTTGGCCACGCCTCTACTAATTGTTTTGAACACATCTCGTAAATTACTAAAGCTATATCAACCAAACTTTTCAGACTCGTTTCTTTTAGCCACTTCGTTATACAGTCCAAAAATGGAAGAAATCGGATTATAACCACGCTCACCTCCCATACAAAGGTTTTGTTGAAAATTACTAAAAATGCTTTAATTCAGAAAGGAGACTCAAAACTTTAAATTTCATGGTAAAGATGGTACAGAAGAGCTGCTCTCAAATTGGTATTCATAACTTTAAATGGGCGTGGCTCAGCCCAATTGTAGATCAAAAATCATATCTCTGAGTAGTTTAGATGAAATTCGGTTTATAACATTTTCCTGGCATCCTAATGATATATTTTAAAATTGTGCGAGTCGGTTCACAACCAAACCTACTTTCCATATACCAGAACTGTGAAGTCGATCTGATTCGTTTTTTACAATACATAAAATAAGAACTAGTAAAGATATCGGAGCAGAACTTTGCACTAATACTGCAATTATAGTATGGCATCGCCCTTCTAAAAATCGCCGAAAACGGAGCATAAGTTTTCAAGACCCCATATACAGTGCTACTAATCATTTTACCGAAAATATAGGTAAGTCACTCAGATAGTTTGAAGAAATTCAGAGGGAATATTTTCCTTCTTATAATATGTCTCCGTGCAAAATATGGGTGGAATCGGGTCATAACATAACCTAGTTCCCATATTCCTAATATTAGGGTTTCCAACTTTCAATTAATTGACTTTGACATAGATATGACGAATATGTGGGTAAAATTGTGGTTATATTAATTAAATTAAATAAATAAATTGCGAGAGTATAAAATGTTCGGTTACACCCGAACTTAGTCCTTCCTTACTTGTTTTATAATTATTTCGGACAATCGTCGGGAGATGTCGAAATGAAAGAGACACATAGCACTAGGCTCTTCATACCATAAACGTATTTCATAACCCATTTCACTTAGTTTAAATAGAATTATAGAATTATTATAGAAAGTAAATTGTCAATTTTTCGATTTGTCAATGAAAACAAATTCATTGGGTTAGGTTAGGTTTGTAGGCAGACCTCTGCAAAAACAGAAGATCTCACTTAGACAGCCTGGCGCTGTCCATTGTGATACCAATAAAACTCCCTGTGGATCAAAGACCTTTAAGATTCAGCAAAACGCTTGGAATCCGTTACAAATTTCTTAAGACGGCTAATGTCGATTCTAGCCAATTCGCAAGGATCGCCGAAAAAGGGACTTCCGAGCTGTTTCAACCTCAGTCTGGCAAAAGCAGGACAATGAAGAAGGAAATGCTTAGAAGATTCCACCTCGCCTTCCTCCAAACAGCTTTGGCAACTTGCATCTGCCAGCTCAACGCATGGGTACCCATTGGACAATGTCCAGTAAGTACATCAATGATCGCGCTGAGATGTATGTACAGTGGACATGTTCTGGTAGTTGACCAGCGTTTGACGAACTCATGCGTAGCCTGCATGTCCAGCGCTCTTGCGCAGGTGGACCATAGACTACCAAAGCGCACCCATTCCGACGTCAATGTAGCCTTGCAAGCTTATCCGCTATACAGTTACCAACGATTCCGCGGTGACCGGGTACCACCACTAGTAGGATAGCAAAATAGCTGGAAGCTATTGATAAGGATCTAAGACACTCCTTAAGTAGGCCAAAGCGTACTGTCATCGATTCCAATGCCAGTATTGCCGCTCTGCTGTCGGAGTGAATACATACCTCTCTAAAAGAGGTCACCATACGAATATCACCGGTGCGACATTTAGAGCCATTGTTGGTGTTGTTCTGAGCACTCTGCTGATTCCAATGAGAGTCGCTCTTTGGACACGCCTCAGCTGCTTAGCTAGTGTGACTTTTTCGAGTGCCCTCCACCAGACGACAATGCCATAGAACATTATATGTTTAATAATGGTCTCATATAAAACCACTTTCGGTGAGAGACCCCACCTTTTTCCTCTCTACAGCAGTAAAGAGCTACCAAAGGCTTTCTTACCCTCTCCTCATGGCTTCCATGAGAGCTTCCTATCAAGAATAAGTCCCAGGTATTTCAACTTGTCCGCAGGTTGCAGACTGGAGCCTCCCAATGAGGGGAGAGTAGCATTTAGAATTTAGCTTTTTCTTGTGAATAAGACGAGTTCCGTTTACTCGGGTTTATGGCTAAGCCACTTCTATGCGCCAGCGGATTACCACTTCTAGGTAACCTTGGGTCATCATCTTATATACGGTGTTAAGTAATTTCCCTTTGACCAAAAGGGCTACATCATCAGCATAGGCCGTCACTCGACAGCCTTGACTTTTCAAGTTCCCCCAGTGGGTCGTTCACTACCAGGATCAAGAGCAAAGGGAAGAGAACGCCACCTTGCGGGGTACCCCTATTTACAGTCCAAAGCGCTTCCCCAATCCGCAATGACAGTCCTGTCGCTGAGCAGACTGTAGATGAGATGCTTAAGGTTCGATTCTACCCCAAAATCGTCTAGAGCACCAATGATCGATTCCGGTCTAACATTGTTAAAGGCCCCCTCGATATCGAGGAAGGTACCTACCGCGTATTCATTATTTAAGAGGGCCTCCTCTATCCACGACACTTCAGAGTGTAAGGTGGTGTCTACCGACCTGCCCTTACAGTAGGCGTGTTGAGCTTTAATAAGCTTATATCTAGGGTTTTTGTAACTTATGTACAGATCCATGAGCCTCTCCAACGCCTTCAAGAGGAACGATTATGCGAACTAAAACTAATGAGTCACTCAATCGATGAAAGACAGTCACCAACTAATCTACAACACCCAAATTTGGTACTGTGTATATAGTTTTTATATTCTCGCAACAAAAGTTGCTAAGAGAGTATTATTTGTGTTCACATAACTGTTGTTTGTAAGTCATAAAACTAAACGAGTTAGATATAGGGTTATACATATCAAAATGATCAGGATGACTAGACGAGTTGAAATCCAGATCAGTCTGTCTGTTTGTCTGTCCGTTCGTCCGTCTGTCCGTGCAACGGATAAATTGAGTAAAAATTGAGATATCTTAACGAATCTTGAAACACGTATTCCTTGGCACTCTGAGGAGGCTGCTTTGGAAGAAACATTGCCACGCCCACAAAATGGCGAAAACCAAAAAGTTATAGTGTCATAACTAAGCCATAAATAAAGTTATTAAAGTAAAGTTTGGAAAAAGGATCGCACTTGGAAAGGGCATATTTGGATGTAATTTTTTTGGGAAAGTGAGCGTGGTCCCGTACATCAATCGGCTATCTCGCAAACCAATGAAGCTATATAAAACAAACTTCGGCTCTCTTACGTAAATCCGGTATATACTATTTTCTTGACACCCTGATTACACGAATCAAAAATGGGCGAAATCGGTCCACAACCACGCCTACTTTTCTTATAAATCAATTTTGAATTCCATCTGATACCTTCAATTTATAATGTATACATAAGGAACCAATGAAGATAGCGGAACAAATCTTAACACAAATAGTGCATATTACCTCTGGTTCACGGATTATAACTTTTCAAGACCCCAGATATTGAACATTTTGAACTCAGCGCCTAAAGCTAAATTTTAACCGAAAATAAGCAAAATTAAGTGAGCGTATAGTCTTGGATATAGTGTATCTTGCAGGTGAAAATGAATGAAATCGGTTCAGAAATTAACGATTTTCGTTATTCTATTAAACTTTATGCCGAATTTATGGGTAAATTTGTGTGTTATCTAAATAAAATTACCTCAATAAATTGCTAGGGTATAAATGTTCGATTGCACCCGAACTTAGCCTTACCTTACTTGTTATTAAAATAAATAACACACATAAATTGCATGTGTTTAAGTCCTATTTCAAAATTTTCTAGCTTTTTTTCCATTGTCTACGTAGTATATGTATTATTCAAAATAATTTCCGCTACTTTCTTGTGCTTGCATTTTTGTTATAGATTTGTGTGGCCCATACATATGTGTACACATTCAATGTAAACCCGTATAAGCTATGGTAATCGGCAGCGTAAGTTTATTTTAGGTTTGTTGTAAAAGGCGCAGCAACAAATTTAACAACTTCAACTCTTTAGTATGCATACTCGTATTTTCAATTTTTTGTGATTTATGTATCGATTTCTTTCTAGAAGCAAACGAATGTAAATTTATACTTGCCATATACACCTAGTTCATACTTATATTTCCGCATTATGCAACTGAATCTGAATTTATTACAATTTTCCTATTCTTGAAATGCTCAATTGATTAATAGCTACCAATATCCTTGTATAAATTGAAACTAATATATATGACTATATATATGGGATTAAGTACAAATATTTTTCTTCATTGTGTAATTTACCGTAATAAAACTGCATATACAAACATATGTTTACACATGTGTATGCTATGTGTACGTATGTATATTTAGAACAAAATAAATTATTAATTTAAATATAATTCAAATTCAAAATAAATTATTTAAAGTGACCGTGGTATCTTAGTAGCCTCTTTTTTTAATGTAAAAATTCATATTTATAAATCTTAAATCTGATATTTCTTCAACCTTTATACCTTTATGTATATGATGAATTTTGATGTGTTTATATAAATGGTGATTAATTATCATCTTCTTTATCTTAGAAATATAATCAGAGATCTAAGATAGTCTTCAAGAAAAGCCAATTATTTTGTAGGAGGAGTAATAGTTAACCTAAAACATATTATGAAGAGAAGAAGCATGGTTATAATAAAGACATATTCATGTATATTTCAATATCTTCATTATTGTGGTGTTGTCAAAGTCTGTACATATTACTTTACGTTCTTTCAACAAATTTCGAAATGACGTTAAAAGAGTTATTCAAAAATCAACTGAAATGTAGACATAAAACAATTTCATTTCTTGAATAAAAATATCGCCACTGATCTTCAAAAATAAAGCAATCCCATTTTAAAATTAAATTATTACATTATTTCTGCAAATATGACCTATTTCCACAGAATTTCTTAAACCTGTAACAAATAAATACAGCATACGACGTTTCACAGAAAAACACTTGGAATCAAATCATCATCTCTCAGCAAAATCATTTTCCTAACCCACGGCATACATACATTCAGCACGTGGAATGCGTGAGCTGTGGGTGGCGAAATGCTTGACAACTTGATTGTGCAAATATTTTTTTTAGCATTTCAGCCACTAAGAGCGACTGCTCATTGAACTGTTGTTTGAGGTTAAATGCAGAGAATTGGCGGAACAAACAGACAAACTTCGTCGAACGGCAACCGCAGACGGCGGCCAAGAGACAATGGCGTACCCAAATATTTGCTACGGACCATACTATGTCTGGGGAAACGAGATGAGGGCAGGGGCAAAGAGCTGCGTCGCAAACTCATAAAATATAGTATTTCGAAAGAAAATAAGAAGCAAAATGTGTGGTGTGCAGCGAACGCTAAGGGTGGTGGCTGACGACTTCGCAGAAAATGACCTTGCCTTACGGCTACCGCGTTCGCTACGGTTTACATTCATACACATGAGAATAACTAATGGAGAACCCTGTCGGAAAATCAGTTCACTTATAAATTCACCCTGTAAAGTTTATAAATGAAACCGAGATTTTAATGTTGATCTGCGGATGATTCGAACGATCTTTAACTTTCTTGAGCAACTGGAATTTGTGGCGCTTCCGCCATTAAAACAATTGATACGAATGTACTGTCGGCCTAATAGTTCCTGCAGGGCGGTACAAAACTAAACCAATTCCATGAACAATACTGTTGCTATTACGAATAACCAAAACACCAACAAAAAGGAAAAACAATAACGTGGAGATGATAATGACGATAGTGTGTGAGCGTGTCGCTGTAGTATACTTTCGGGCGTGACACTAGATTTAGGGTGGCACTTGCCTGCGTCTTATCAGTGCAGCTACTGGCAGTTTCTCCTACTTGTTTCACTTTGTTTTTTATGCGAATCGTTTGACATTATGATGACTTTTGTTCGCCTGTTTACCACAGTTCACCACTGCAATGTGTGTTGCGGTGTTTATGAATAGCTGGTTGGTTGGCTGGTGTCAAGCCAGTTTGTTTTTTTGACTTCTAAGCGATGGTAAGGGTAAGCGTGTTCTGAGTTTCGCATATTGCCTGACTTCTTTATTTTCGATTCTCTTTTTTATGAAAGACAAATAAAGAGGGTCATGAATTTAATTTTGATTCATTTTTGCTGCTTCGTATTTATGTTTATATCGGTTTATTGTATGAGAAGAATAGCGGACACAGGGCGTGTGCTATTGAAATTAGTTTATACAAAAGTGAACGTGAAAAACACATTCCATACATTTTTTTATGCACAGTAGACAGAGGAGAATATAATCGAAAATAAACCTTACTCTACAATATTAATTTAAGTTAATTTAACGAATTTAATATTTAACGATTCTTTTTTGAGGACTGGACCTCAACCTTTTCAGTACAGAAGAATTCCGATTATTCGGATCAAATATTTGCTTTCGTCTATTTGAACAATTTTACCCACCGTTCCCTAATGGTTAACTTAGTATAATACTACGCGGGAATAATTATACCAGTCACATTTGTCATAGCGCTGGATAAAATTGGCTTCCTGATAAAACTGTTTTTCTTAGGCCTCCCTCTTCCGCAAATGAAATACACTTTTCATGTGTATCGAAATATTGTGTTCAGTGGCGAACGCAGGAAAAAAATGGGGGGGGGGGGGGCTGGTTTAGGTAAAAATACAATGTTTCATTATTTTATTCACAAATTGAAGTCTAATCTTCTTTTATTTTGGGCCATAACATTTAAAATCTCTTCCTCCGTCACGTCTATATCTCTATGGATATTCAAGAGAGCTATTCCGTTCAGGCGTGCTTCTCCAGTTTTATTTCTTAAATATGTTTTAAGCCTGCGAAGTGAGGAAAACGAGCGTTCACTTGAAGCGACAGATATAGGGATTGTTGCTCCAATCTTTAAAAAACGATGCACTGTTTTGAAAATTTTTGCATCGCAACAATTCAATGCGTCCATAAGAATTTTGGATCTCTTTGTTTGATTTAACCAGTTCCTGAAAATATATTCAAAATGTTAGTTAGAAAATATAATCTGAAGAAAAGATTTTTAACATGTTCCACATTCTAAATTCAGCAACGAAATCATCGGGATCTTCTACATCAGCGGACCATTGCTTTTCTAAAACACGAACAGTCTCCTGCATCTCAATAACGTCAAGATTTATGCATTTATTTGGCAAAATGTTTTAAATTTTGGAAAGCAGCTCTCGATGTTTTAAAAATCGTTCATTGATTTGATCCAAAAAATGATCTAAAAACGGTATATAAATTTCACATAAGAGATGGCAGATGGAAGCTGCACTCAGATTTTTTTACAAAATGGAAAATGGGCGTGGCATCGCCCACTTATGGGTCAAAAACCATAACTCAGGAACTATTCGACCGATTTCAATGAAACTTGGTTTGTAATAGTTTCCTTACCTCCAAAACCCCAAACGAAAATTTGTGAAATTTTCATCTTAAAATGCCAATATCTCGAAAGCTATAAGTTTCCGGCGGCAATATTTGGAGAATCTCCTCTATCCATCCATAGATATTACAGCCGACCCATCACCAGGGTTATTCCGGATAATCGAAAATCCATATATTCGATTTCAAACAATATATTAATTTTAATAGGTCGTTAAGATCATAAGATATATAAAACATGAGCAATAATGATAAAAAAAACCTACATATACATACATACATATATAATTTAGAATTTTGGTTGAAAATAACTTGTGATTGATCTTTGTCGTGATGAATCACACCTTGGGGCCAAGGCTCTGATTCGCCTCAATTGTATGGGATTCGATTCGTCCTCTCTTTCAAACCACTTAAAAGCAACATCTATTTATCTTCATTTAACATTCTTTATATACTTATTCTAAATGCTTAAGACTAAATACAAATATTCATGTTACAATCTAATATGTGTAACATGTGTCCACTTAAGCCGGTTCATATATATGTGCTAAGTGCAAAGGTTCATCGTACAATCTAATATATAAGTGTAACGCGGACTCCACATGTCTCGAGAGATTCTAAATAGTCAATGTGCCAATAACTTATAGGCTTTAGTTCATTTTATTGGTGATATCAACTTACATCCCCAGTTTCAGTCTCTTCATCATCAGTTAATATTAGGAATCCTGGGTCTGCAGCCCCTCCATAATATTATCTTCAACGCACCTTTCATCAATGCTAAGAATTTTCATTGCTTCTGATAGAGTTAAATATTTGCATAGATAGCCTTAATTTTAAGAACATTTTCCGAGCTTTTTGTAATGTTTACGATTCTAAAAAACTTATCGTAACATGTCTCATTGCGCCGTCAAAACATTTTAAAATTTGCAAATAGAGCCGAGGCGAATGAGTTCGGAGGATCGGGATTCTACTGTATACCGGTTGTACTAATTTGATACTTTTGCAACATGTTACAGAGAATAGTTGCATATATTTATTCTGTCTTTTGTTTTGTTCGTAACACCTAAAACTAATCGGCATAGATAGCACAGGATAACGGGATGAGTTGAATTGTGGATGTTCGTCGGTCCGGCCGTCTGTTCATCTGTCCGTGCAAGCGATAACTTGAATAAGAATTCAGATATCTTTTTGAAACTTGGTTTCTGGTACTTTAAGAAGGTTGGGTTTGCAAATGGACGAAGACAGATTTTTAGACAAAAGCTATATCAACCAATCTTCCTTCCCCATACAAGACACCAGAAAAATTTCAGAAAAATTATAACAGTGAAAGATGTGTACATATGCGAGTCGATTGGAAAAATTGACAACTGGCTTGCTGCTCACTTTTGTGTACAATGCCATATCTAAGAAACTAGTCGAACAATTTTAACCAAATTTGATACGTCTCATTAACTTGAGATCATTACTTTAAATATGATTCGGACTACAAAGAAAAAGGGGAAAATTAACACCCCGAAGCTGATTATCTCAAAATGTTTCCATTTTTCCAATTAAATATTAATCTGGCTGGATTTAAAACTGACCTTTCCAGTTTTTCAGTTATTAAACGCTACGCTATTAACGCTAGTTATTAAAACTATCCGTTCTAGACAATAGTCTAAGTCTGGTATTAATTTTAAGCTTCCTACTTCTAAAGGAAATAGACTTCTACATCTCTTTGTCTCTGGTACTACATTCATGATTGCGCGGTCAAATATTATTAAGATGGTTTACGTAACTTATCACACCTAAAACATATCGGCAGGAATATATATTTCTTTATATGTAAGATAGTGCAAGTCTCACGTTGTTGGTAGTAAAATATAACGATATCTAATGGTTTTCCTCGGTATAGTAATATATGTAGGTAAAAATATTTCTATAACAGATCCTGGCTTGTAGGTAAATATCAACAAGCATACAATGTGGTGAAGTTGGAAGACGGTAAAAAGCTTCTGAACACAAATCGAATTTTCGAAATTTTATACGAATCTATGAGTGGTAATAGTGGATCGTTGGAGACTACGAAATATGGTGGTCTAAATTAGCGAAATGGGGAACAATGGGTAATAACCACACCAACATACCAAATAATACAATTTTATGCGATAAATACATATATGAATATTTCATTGGGAACCCATAAGTTCACGCAAGTGAGGAAAGTTTTTGATTGTCATTCACTTGGGAGTGGCCAGAAACGATTCTTCTCCACATGGTTCAAGCAGCTCACGACTTCCGGTTTTAGACCAAGTATCCTCTGGGTAGCCAACAGACATCCGTTTGAAGGCGAGCTAAAGTGAGAAGGCGAAGCCCTCTTATGCGGTTGTGCGTAGGGCTTGGGACCCACCACATAAAAACGAAGTACCAATGAAAAATCTAAGAAAGCCTCGGATGAGACACCCCCTTTTGGTGACGACCCCTGCAAACGTTTTAAGGATAATGATTTAAGGACATGCACCTGGAATGTCCGGACCCTTAATTGGGAAGGTGCCTCTGCCCAGCTGGTTGATGTCCTCATACGACTCAAGGCTGACATCACCGCCATCCAAGAAGTGCGATGGACGGGACAAGGACGGAAGAAGGTGGGTCCTTGTGACATCTACTACAGCGGCCATATAAAGGAGCAAATTTGGTGTTGGTGTTGGATTTGTGGTGGGAGAGAGACTCTGTCGCCGAGTCCTGGCATTCACCCCGGTGGATGAACGTCTAGCCACAATCCGCATCAAAGCGAGGTTCTTCAACATATCGCTTATTAGCGCCCACGCCCCAACGGAAGAGAAGGACGATGTGACCAAAGATGCTTGAGCGCTGCCCCCGCCACGATGTCAAAATCGTGCTTGGCGATTTTAACGCCAGGGTGGGTAAAGAAGGTGTCTTTGGCACAACAGTCGGAAAATTCAGCCTCCATGACGAAACATCGCCAAACGGCCTGAGGCTGATCGACTTCGCTGGGGCCCGAAATATGGTCGTCTGTAGTACCAGATTACAGCATAAGAAAATACATCAAGCTACTTGGCTGTCTCCTGATCGAAATGCCCGTCAACAAACACAAGGAAGGTTCGACGTCGAAAAGCTGTAAACACAACAGACAGCCACGAAATACTCTACTCGACTTGCACTCCTGTTCTCTGAGAGCACTCATCAGCATCTCGGTATAAGGGAACTGTGGGACGGCATCTCAAACTCACTGCGTACCGCTGCAACCGAAACCATTGTCTTTCGGAAAACTCAAAAAAACAGCTGGTACGATGAGGAATGCCGTTTCGCAGTGGCGAAGTACTGATAAGGTGCATGCATACGCTTCTTTGCAGAATATGGTCGGAAGAAAGCATGCATGACGATTGGAATCTCAGAGTGCTCTGCCCAATCCATAAAAAGGGAGATACCACAATCTGCGCCAATTACCGTGGGATCAGCCTCCTAAATATCGCATACAAGGTTCTATCGAGCGTACTGTGTGAAAGACTAAAGCCCACCGTCAACAAACTGATTGGACCTTATCAGTGTGGCTTTAGACCTGCAAAATCGACAACTGACCAGATATTCACCATGCGCCAAATTTTGGAGAAGACCCGTTAAAAGAGGATCGACACACACCACCATTTTGTCGATTTTAAAGCTGCTTTCGACAGCAAGAAAAGGAGCTGCCTTTACGCCGCGATGTCTGAATTTGGTATCCCCGCAAAACTAATACGGCTGTGTAAATCGACGTTGAGCAACACCAAAAGCTCCGTCATGATTGGGAAGGACCTCTCCGAGCCGTTCGATACCAAACGAGTTTTCAGACAAGGTGACTCACTATCGTGCGACTTCTTTAACCTGATGCTGGAAAAAATTATAAGAGCTGCACAGCTAAACAGAGAAGGTATAATCTTCTACAAGAGTGTACAGCTCCTGGCGTACGCCGATGATATTGATATCATCGGAAGTAACAACCGCGCCGCTTGTTCTGCTTTTTCCCGCATGGATAAGGAGGCGAAGCGAATGGGTCTGGAGGTGAATGAGGACAAGACGAAATATCTACTGTCACCAAGCAAACAGTCGGCGCATTCGCGTCTTGGCTCCCACGTCACTGTTGACAGTCATAACTTCGAGGTCGTAGATAATTTCGTATACCTGGGAACCAGCATCAACAACTCGAACAATGTCAGCCTCGAAATCCAGCGCAGAATAACTCTTGCCAACAGTTGCTACTTTGGACTGAGTAGGCAATTGAACAGTAAAGTCCTCTCTCGACGAACCAAAATCAAGCTCTACAAGTCGCTTATCATTCCCGTCCTGCTTTACGGTGCAGAAGCTTGGACGATGTCAACATCAGATGAGACGACACTAGGAGTTTTCGAGAGGAAAATTTTGCGCAAGATTTATGGTCCTCAGAACATTGGCAACGGCGAATACCGCGGACGATGGAACAATGAGCTGTACGAGTTATACGACGACATTGACATAGTTCAGCGAATAAAAAGACAGCGGCTACGCTGGCTAGGTCATGTTGTCCGAATGGACGAAAACACTCCAGCCCTGAAAGTGTTCGATGCAGTACCCGCCGGAGGAAGCCGAGGAAGGGGAAGGCCTCCACTCCGTTGGAGGGACCAGGTGGAGAGCGACCTGGTTACACTTGGGATCTCCAACTGGCGCCGAACTGCGAAGGAGAGAGAGAGGTGGCGCACTATCGTCGATTCGGCTATAACCGGCTAAACGGTTGCAATGCCAATCACATACATACCCATAAACCCACGAGCCTCTCTTAACCTGAAAATTAATGTCTCATAAACTTAATGACTTTAAACCTAATCAGCTTATTTTACCAGTGGCTTACTCAAGTGTCCTCACCAACCCCGGCGTCTTTCCTTACTATTCAAATATACGATATAAAGTCCTATATTAAATAACTCTATATATAGTATACTAGCAGACCCGGCGAACTTCGTACCGCCTTAGCGTAAATTTGGTGCACTACTTTATTTTGTATAGCTGACCTATCTTATGTATGTGTACCTATTCAATTTGAACTGGAATCTATAATATCCTCCATATAAAAATGAATACTTATTACAAATTGTTTGTATGGGAGATTATAAAGGTGTGAATTTTAGGCATTTTTTTCTATCCGTAAGAAACATCCTCAAACCCCCTGGAATACACACAAAAAAGAATCAGCCAAATCGGTCAAGCCGGTTTCATGCTATGTCGTGACAACGGAAAACGGGTTTAATTTTTCGTTTTTGTGGCTAAGGTATAAATTAAATTTGTAAATTTTTCAATGCAGAGAAAATTCTTACGCATAAAGACGAAAACCTTATACCTTCTTCAAAGTCGAGGTTGATTTATGTTAAGCAGCATGATAATAACTCACACTACTTTTAATTGCAAGTGAGTGGGGATAATCCAGCAATTTTAAATAGTCTGTGAGATAATTGAATACGTCATCCTGGTTTGTAGCTGTGTCAACTCTCCTGAAATTCTAAATTGTCGCATTAAGATCGAAGAGATTCTTGTTTTTTTTACCACCAATATAGGTCATTCAAGCAGTCATTTATGGTTATCATATTGTGGTTTCATGTCAGGAAAAACACGATGAATAAGCTTCTTCTTTGAGTCAATGAAGTGACAGAAATATGTTGGAAATGTTATTAATCCATTGAGGTGTCAACTGGGACCCTACCATTTCCAACTGCTTCTACAATCGCAATTTGATATTGTTGCAAAATTAGTGGTATGTTAGTTATTTTGAATATTTAAAATCAACACTGACAAAAATATTTCAACAAAGCAACAATGACAACCTTCAAAATGTTATTATTTTTTGTTTTCTTTTTTCATATTTTTGTTGTCAATTCAAATAAAATGCTCTTTTTATTATCTTCCTCGCAATTTTTCCATATTTACTTAATTTCCCCGAATATTTCAAGACTTCAATTAGCCAGATCGGTTTGGCCGTTCTCGACTTTTTGCGAGACTAACGAACAGCAATTCATTTTTATATCTATAGATTAGAAATTGTTTGTATGAGAATTTAAAAGAGTGTGGATTTTAGACTTTTTCAGGACCTTATACTTCAAGGAATATTGCAAAAAAAGCAACACATTTTGCGATTCATTTTTAATTAATTTTTCTTAAATGCGTTTTTTAATACTTCACTATTTAATTTTTTATAATTTTCCAACATACAAACCTTGTCCTAACAATAAAGAATTCATAAAACCAAGAATCATCGGATTTGGTGCAATCGTTCGAAAGTTATGGGCGTACATACATTTCGAAGATCCATTTTTATTGATATAGAAGAAGAAGATAGATGTGTTTTGTTAGAAAAAAGTACAAAGACAATGAGAAAAGCAAATCAAGCAACGGTGCGTTGCTGCAAAATAAGTAACTGTAAAACAGAGTAAATATAGTTGACACTGTATTTACATATCTACATACATGCATACATACGGCAATTTATGCGAGCATTTGATTGTGCTGTTTAGCGTTATTTCACTTGTTCTGCGATCATTTATATATGCAAACTTTTTTGCTTTGTACTTTACTTCAATAAGTTATGTAGTAAAAGATGCGAGAGATGGAAGAGAGAGAGTGCATACATATGTATGTACTTTACTTCATTACGTTATGCTGGAAAAGATGTGCAGAGATGGAAGAGAGAGAGTGCGTGCCGCAAACGATAAAGAGCACACGCACACACACAAAGCGCGCTTCGCTGTAGACTGCGTTTGGTGAACGAAAAACCTTATGCTTGCAATATTTTTGATTTTTCAGAAACTTCAACCCGAAAGAAAAAGGATTTGATCTCGGAAAATTAAAAAAATAAGTATGCCACTCGCGAGCCTAGAGCAAATGCTTTATTTAAAAAAAAAATTATAAAAATCGCTTCAGAACTTTAGGAGATTAGCCGTTACAAACATGTTTCATATAAGCGATTTTATATAATTAGTATAGATGAGGGCTAATGGATTGTTGTGGTTTATGGGCCGTCGTCGTCATTGGGCAATACTTCTTCCGTGATGATGAAGACCGGCACGTTACTGTGAATGGGAATCGCTACCGCTCAACGATAACTGAATATTTTTTGCCCGAATAGGATGGTATGGACTTGGACAATATGTGGTTCCAACAGGACGACGCTACAAACACAGCGAATGTCACAATCGATTTATTGAAAACCAAGTTTGGTGAAAGTGTTATCTCACGAATTGACCAGTCAAATGGACGTCTCGGCAGTGCGATTTGACGCCGTGAGACTATTTCCTGTGGGGCTACGTCAAATCTATGGTCTATGCCAACAAGCCAGCGACGATTGATGAACTGCGTACGAATATCGAATGTTAAATTGCAGTGTATCGTCCAAATTATGCTTGAAAACCGTCGAAAATTGGGTTCAGAGTCTGGACTTCTACAAGCGTATCCGTGGTAAACATGCAAAAGAAATCGAGTTCTATACATATTGGCATCGAATGTAGTTTCACAGGAATAAAGAATCCGTTTTAGTTTTATTAAAAAAAAAATTGTAGCGCTCTTATTGAAAACCCCTTTATAAACACACATCAGCTTCTGTTTGTCACGTTGACTTTAAGTTAATAACACCCTGATAATGAATGTTGTTTTAAATGGATGGAGAGACTTATTCAAAAAATTCACCTTTATATGCATATATGCTAAGTACAGTTTAGCATGTATTAATTGTAGTGTATATTCACAATTATGTAAACGTTTTTACATTAAATTATTACTATTTATTTCACATCTACAAGTCATAGACTTCTCGTCACTCAGCAATTAGCAAACTTTCAGCACCAAAACGCATTGTTCTTCAATCATTGCCTCAAACCTATGCAGATAGAAAACTAACCATATATAGTTACTCATAAGTATGTATATTGTGTGTATTAAAGCGAACAAAAACATTTAATCTATTCATTACCACTTCATAAGTAATCCTTTGACAATTATTAACACATCCCTTCGATACCGATTTCTAAAACGAAGACACTCTCTTTGTTTCGATCCTTCTGCATTATTGTTATTTACAAATAGTACTTTGGCTTTTGTTTGCTTATTTAAGCATTTCCTCTTGAGATGGTCCCATTCCACCAATCACACCCCACCAAACGATAATTTCAGTCCCAAGCCACAAAAAATGAGAATAAACAGTTGCATGTTCGCTTGCTATATAATCCCACAGTTGAGTGCACACATAAGTGGGCGTTTATATTCAATTTGCTACGCATAAACGCCTTTGCTTATGCTATGAAGAGCAGCATTTGGCCCGCAGCAGGCGGCGTTTATCCCCTTTTTCGACTGTTGTCTGTCTTCTGCTGCAATTTAACCTAATAATCAACGCATCAACAAACAATGTTGTGATTTTTCATTTTTTTGCTGTACCCGCACTCATTTGTATTCACCCAACACACACACACACCGCACACTAATATACTGTGCCGTCTGCAAGGGTAGCGAGCGGCAAGGCAAAACTTTTATTGCGTCTGATTAGGGGTTGTTTATTTACACTGCCTTCTTAATTTGTTATCTGCGTACAATTGGCAACGCTGATTTGACAGTTGCCGTATTCTACATCTCGCGCGCTGAGGCTTAATAAATATGTTCGAGTTCGTGTTATGGTGATGCCGAAGCAAGTGTCGTAATTAATCAGGCGTGAAGATATTACTGTCAGCGTGGTTGTTTGAATCTCTATTATGGTGTTTTGTGCTGCTGTACTCACACGGCGCATTTGATCTTTAATGCGATTGCAGTTAAGCTGCAATTTTAAATACATTTTTAAATAAAATAAAATTTAAATAAATTGATTTCAGAAAATCTTTTATTTTTATTTTGGGAAAGAAATTAATTGAGTTCCAAATCATTCAAATCTCAATTATTTTCTATTGTATTAAGGGAGTCATCTTATGAGGTCAAAAAATTGTGTGTTTTCAAAAATTCGATTTCTTATAGCAACATATTTTGAAATGTTTACTAAAAGCGCAATTTTTTGTATATTTATTTGGTAATAGTCCATTCCATACATTTAAGCTGGCATATTCAAACGCCTCTAATTTTATTTGTTTCCGATAAGCCATTCAGCCGGAATCGTGGAATAAATGCGAGCCCACCCTGCATTCTGCCGATTTTACAAAACCAAGTCTCTGCAGGTGGTCTCTTAGAGGTAGTGCCCCGTGCTGACCTCTGTGATATTGTTAAGTTATCTTTTACCCATAGAGTTTTGTGGACCCTTGTTGCAATTATTCCAAGACCTCAGATGTTCCTAGCATCCTATGTTTTAGGCAAAGCTTAAGCGAACTGAAAGTCTTAGGGCAGTTTATTATTTTAATTTCCTCCTATGCCGCTGAAACAAAGAAGTTTCTAACGTGATATAAAACACTCCGAGAAAGGGATATAGGTTTATGCTTGGAATCTGTTACAAACTTCTTCAGTCGGATAAGATATATTCTAGCCAATTTGTTGTCAGATTACCTGATTTCTTACCTGATTTAAAAATGTGAGAACCTGCAAATTGAACTATTCTCAAACTTATTAACATATTGCGCTCTCCGAATCTTAAAACAACAAAAATTTATATTTGTAATTTTATTTTTTTATATTTTTACTTTTTCTAAAAGTTTATCTTTACAAATAAGCCTTCTTACGTATATTGTTACAAATAAATTTTTGGCTAAAAATTTAATTTTTTTGTTAAATGCGAAGAATGTAGGAAACGACTTTGGATAACATTTAATTTTTTAAAAATATATAAAGTAAAGGTAAAGACAGAATTTCAACAAATTAATTCAGTAACTGAGAAATGTAAGGTTCTCGCAAGCAAATTTGTCAAATTTACTTCCTACATATACATAATTACACACATACTTACATATAATTTAAAATTGCAACTTGTTAGCACTTTGGAATAATGACTTTTAGCAGCCAAATTATTTATAAACATTTGAAGTACTTACATACTTACTTATACATATACTCAATAAGAATACACGAGTAGGATCAATTACGCTTACGCTAGCATTTACATAATGAGTAATAGTCTACATAGCCGGTTCAGCGACCACCGCAATGGCAGTATTACTCAAGGAGCTCCCACCAAATCTCAAAGGAGTTGGTCAAATAATGTTGGGCGGCGCTTGAGTGCCCGCTGACAGTGGCAGCGTTGGCGAAGATTTGGCGGATTTAATGCCACAACCGTATGACGAAGCAATGCTGCCCGTGCCGTTGCTGCTGGGCGGCGACGGCGGTGCCTCTGGGCTAATGAGCGGTGCGCACCCAAAATACCGCCACGGGTGATATAGCGAACCGGCGTACATGGCTTGAAGACGCGCCTGTAAATCGAGTGCTAAGGTGGGATCCAGCGGATAGTGCGTGAGCGCCGTCGCTGTTGGAAAGGCGCCTGGTAGATGGCGTGTCGGCATATTTAACGTCAACTCTAGGGGTGTAGCGCCGAAACCATACTTGGCCGCATTGACAATGTGATGATGACTGGTGGGTGAATGCTGTTGATGGTGTGCATGGTGTGAGTGCTGCGCGGCTACGGCAACAGCAGCTGCCGCTGCAGCCGCGGCGGATGCGCCAAGATGGGACTGTTGTGACTCCTTTTGTGCGCCATTCACACCGGAACCAGGCACAGGCGATTTGTTGAGTGTCTTTGGTTTGCGACGCGGCCGGTACTTATAGTCGGGATGTTCTTTCATGTGGAGCGCTCTGTAAGTGGAAGCAAAAGGGGTATATATTAGAATTTATTGTATTAGCGTCGTAGTGGTTAGAATAGTTATTGCCGGCGCTTTTAATGTGAAATATAATAAGATATACATACAAACGTAACGATAAATATAGAAAAAAAGTGCAGTTTCATAAGTTGACGCAGTTGTGGGTGTAATAAAAGGGTATACAAGGCGAACACCAAAGAAATAGAAAGTTTTCACCAATAAAAGGTATAGGCTACGCCATAATGTCTTAAGTCTTCAGTTTTTTATTTATCACATTCCCACACAGTTAGGCCCTCATAAATATATATTTCTGTGTGTGTGGTTACATATAAAAATCAAAAGTATTTCATTGTTGTGTTGACCGACAACCAACAATAGTTGGTTCGTCTGTGCGCGCTCTTTATGTTCCCTTCATTCATTTGTCAATTGATAATAGCACCAATTATAATTCAAACAATTGCTGCCATTCTTGCCTGATAATTCCTTAATACCCACTCAGTTGATATCACCTCTTCTTTAATCAATATGGGTATGTACTTAGCTAACATAAGTGTACACACAAAGTTTCGTATTTTCACATAAACATACATAAAAGTAACAAGTAAGGAAGGCCTAAGTTCGGGTGCAACTCAACATTATATACTCTCGCAATTTACGACCCGATTTCACACATTTTTGCTACAGAGACACACTATTTGAAGAAAAGAATTCTTATGAATAACATTAAATTATCCAAGAGATTTACCGATATTTTCGTTAAAAAATTATCCTTAAGCACTGAGTTCTTCATGTTCTATATCTGGGGCCTTGAAATTTTATGGTCCGATTTCGACAATTCTTAAATGAGTGATGCAATACATCAAATACAATATTTATATAAAGTTTTGTTCCACATGGTTGTTAACCGATTTCATGGTTATTATCACGGTTTCAAGAAATTACATGTACCAAATTTCATTGAAATCAGTCGAGTAGTTCCTGAGATATGGTTTTAGACCCAACCGAGAAGCGGTATTTTAAGTTGATTTCGTGTATCCTTAATAAAAATATTCAGCAAATATATTTATATTGCAAGCTTATTAGTATACATTTTTACAAATTTGTTGTGCATTAAACACAATCCTAACCAATTGGTAGCCACGCACTTAACCCACTTGCGTATGATCCACGCTCCTACACATTTCTATACATTTGTGCAGACAACACATACAAAAACATTATACTCAAGGGAATCTTTGGCGTTTTGTTCTTTTCTCAAATTGATTTGCTTATCTGGTTCATCGATAACACCTCGGTAGAGTATCACGCTCAGTCACATTACATTACACACAACACCTTTCCGTCACACAATGACAACAATGCCAGCACCAACAACAATCAAACAATGTGTTTCCTTGTTTGCGTATGAAATTATTATATTTACACTGGCTTTTACCGGTCCCGCCGAGCGAGCCTGCAATCTTGTTTGAAATCAACTAATAATGCGCCGTTGCTAATCTCACGCGAACTCAGGAAACGTCGTTGTACGATCGGCAATGGGTGACCTTTATAGTTTGGATATTGATTGTCGAGCGACCGCATTGGTTATCGACCATTGTGCATTTGAATTGGAGTACATAAATTCCCTTATTCATGTATCATACATATGTATTTCATTCGGTCGTCATGTACTCCAGCCAACTCCTGTTGCCTCAAAATTCAGACATGTGTACAAATAAAAACAAAATTTATGCACAATTTAGGAGTAATATTTATTTGTAGATTGAGTCCTACGTGTGACTTCTTATCAGTTTGCATTCATTATTTTTTCAATGAGACGTTTTAATTGTTTCCCGTTGTCTCACTAGGGCACCTTTTATTCTACGCAACATAAAGAATAATAAAATGTGCCTAAACAAGCATACCCAGAAATGCTGTTCAAATATGTATGCTTTATATCAAACTGAAAACAGAATTGGGAATGAATTCATTTACTGCTATATTAATATCACGATTTGAGCAATGTTTAAAGTTAGGCTTGAAGTATTGCATAACGCCTTGGAAGCATATAAAAAACAAAGCAGTCGGTCTTTCACAAATCTTAGTTTGTATAGCAATAAAATGATTCCCTAAAGATTTTCAACTATTTTGATATTATGTATGTACGTATGTATGTACGTACGTATATAGATTCATGATCACCGAGTTAGGAATTTGTCTGCAATTCCTTAACCAAAAATCAGATTTATGTACATATATGAAAATAAGTTTATATAATTCTCAAATCTGTTATTATTAGATGCTAAAGTATGATTTCAAAAAATGAATATTTGTTCCGTAGTAATTTGAAAGGGAACAAGGCATTACAATTATTTTTAAGTCATCTGTATAGGTTCAATACAATAATTTTAAATTATTAAAAATTTGAGATCATTTAAATAATAACTTCAAATACACTGTTGTATAGGGAGTTAAAAATATTTTTCAGGTTTTGCAATGGAATGTTGTCCAGGCCGCTTTAATTGCTGCAAATAAAGTTTCTAAGCAGTCAAATTGTGGGCCTCTTTTAAATCCATAGAATATTGTATTTTTTGTTTAGTATATCAGAATAGTTTACATCTAATTTAAAATTTCTTTCATAATTCCCTCAATTTTTTTCATGATCAGATTGGATATTGTCTAATAAAGTAGTATTTTTTAGAAAATACCTTGAATTGGAAATCTCTGAGTTATTTAATACAGATTGAATTGTGATTTATTTGTTTTTTAAAATTAATAGCGTGGAAAGCTTTGGCTGCAATTACTATAATATTTGACAATTTGTTTCGTTTATGACATAGCTCGTCACAATCTTGAACTCTATTATTCTTGGTAAATACTCAGATATTATCCACACCCTTTGATTAATGAATAGAATAGAATAATGTATTTGTTTGGAAATGTTATGAAATTTATCTCAGTTTAAACGTTTTACTAAAGGAAAATTGTTAATAATTAAACAACGATTGTTTAAAGTAAAACATATTTAAATACTTTAGATATTTTAAAGATTTTAAAGGCCTTGTCATCATTTCCTAATTCCGAAGTGCTTACACATTATTTAAGGGGTCGGCATACAGATAATGGCTGTGTTATTTGTGGGTGAGAAATTAAAATATATATATATATACAGTGGAACTCCTCTAACTCGAATCAGTCTACAAAAAAACTTCGACTTAGAGACACATCGAGTTATGGAAATTTTCGTTAAAGCATACATTTTTCAAAAAGCTGTAAAATATAGTTTACCCACAGTTTTAGTTATTTACTTCACAAAAATTTTTATTTAAATACGTTAAAACATGAATTCTGTAATTTTGTGGGTTGCACGTATGTATGTAGGTATTTTTTGGCTCTTGACGTCTGTATCTCATGCCTTTGTTACATGATTTATGCAATTCATAAGTGTAATATCATACTTTTTGTTCGCCTCCATAAGATATAGACGGACTCTTCTAAAATTTTTCCTCGATAGGAAAATTTTAAATTTGAATTGAAATTTAAATTTGGAAGGAAATGTGTATGAAAGTTGCCTTCTATTGCCAATTTAAGAGTTGGAGTTATGAGAACTTCGAGTAATAGAAGTTTGTTTAAATTGTGCTTTATATTTTATATTTTAAATAGTGTTGCAACAACCGGGAAGCAGTAGCTCAATTGCACATTTAATTACTTTCATACGTTTGAATGCCCTTTCTTAGAAAATATTTACATTAAAATGCATACAAATGGATCTGGAAAAATTACCAACATGATTTCAACCAATATTAAATAACACGCTAGGAAAGGGAGAAGCTCATTCAGTTTTCTTATGGAATGTATTGGAACTACTAATTGCTAAAGTTCTACCGATTCATCGAACTTGCCATCAATTAGTCGGCATCGGCCAAAATTGAGAATCGGACGGAACAAAATAAATTATAAATAATAAATTTCATTCTCTAGCTTATTTCTTGCTGGAACAACAACATATACATTATAATATATGTATAATGACACGGTACACAGATCGGATAGGCAAATAAGTCGTCAGAGAAAAAAAAAATATTTAATAGTTAATAAACTTAATGAGAATTCAATTGTCAAATTATGTATCGCTATGTTTAAGAAGATGATATTCTACAAAAATACTTCTTTAGGCCAGGAAGAGCTAACGACTTGACAATTAAAATATTATTACACTTTAAGAAAACAACTTCCGTCTATATCTCTTCAGGAATGTTTGCATAAATGGTGAAAGCGTGAATGGATCCTCTCAACTTGACTTTACATTTTGTGCAGAGTATGAAGTTATCACAAATTTAAATAAATGAGCTAATTAAAAACCATTATTTAATAAAAATTAACATGATACGAAGTAGGTGTGGAAAATATTTCTTAGCAAGTTCTGACCTTCTTGTAGATAATTGATTTCAATGAAGCCGTTTCAGTTCCATTGGATCACACTAGAAGTGAGCTAATTTGTATCTGAAATAATTTGTAAATCGCTGTCATTGCAGACTACTATTGGTTCAAAAGCCAATTGTTTACTCGTGTGTCAAATATCCAGTCAACAACTGTAATACATCATCGACGCGGCTAATAAAGCGCACAATGTGGCATTCATCATATCATATTTAGCAGCTCAGGAAGACCACAAATGAAACGCTCGATCAAGTGAGTTAGCGCCATTTAGACAAATCACAAATGAAATAAGAAATGGAAATGTCAAAATTTATATTCACTGAGAATAATATATTCATGCGTCATTTTATTCAACTCATTAATTATAAAATTTAACTGATGTCGTTCTTTAGAATCGAAATGAACCGATTAATTATATTTTTCTTACTTACTCTATTTCAAAAATAAAAAAATATTGCGCAATTGTGACAATTTGCATTTTTTAATTTAATTAAATTTGCTGTCTAACAACACATCTACAATATCTACACAAGTGCTTTTCAAAAAGAATAGATAAATAATGAACATTCGCTTAACACTACTTTATCATATGCAAACGAAGCGAGATGAAATGAAATGATAATGTCAAAAATTTGTGCCATCCATATTCACTAGTGACTGAAAATGTCTTTGAGGCTATTTTTCATGTACATACATACATACATATGTAAATAGCATGAACATGTTTGTATGTCGATCGCTGATCGACGCTTCCGATAGTCCAACGAAGAGTGGAAGAGATATCTACATGTATAGCAAGCATTCTTGGATTCTCGTCAATGTTTTGTGACAACTGACGATCGCGTATAAATATTATTAATAAATAAAATATACATAATTAATTATAATATTGAAATTGTGGTAATGACAGTTGAAATGTGACAGTTGCGTCACTTATGTAGTGTTCCAACCTTAAGCGCATTAAAGGGTCACCCGATAAGATCTGCGGGTGGTGCAGCTTGTTAGTTTTTTCAAGTGGCATTATCTACTTCGAAGTTTACTTAATCGTATAAAAATATTTATGCACAAGTGCTTGGGGGACCTACTTAATTAGGTTTGAAAACCTGTGGGAATAGATTTGTAACAGTACCCGTCAGCGCAGACGGCAAGGAACCCGCCGTAAGTCCGTAGCAATAGATAAATGACTAGATAATAGTACAGCGAAAATCAAGTATTTGCACAAATTTAAGTTTTTCGTGGGTTATTCAAACGCTCACTAATAGTAGTTAGTTACGGTAAAAAAATTATAAATGACACATATTCCCAAATACATATTATTCTTATCGATACCAAACCTGATGTTGGAAAAAATAATACGAGCTGCAGAGCTTAATAGAGAAAGTACAATATTCTATAAAAGTGTACTGTTGCTGGTATTGATATCATCGGAAGCAACAACCGCGCCGTTGATTCTGCCTTTTGCAGACTGGATAAGGAAGCGGACTGAATGGATCTGAGGACGAAATATTTCCTGTCATCAAACTCTTGACTCCACGTCGTTGCCATAACTGTGAAATTATAGATAATTTCGTCTATCTGGGAACCAGTGTTAACAGCAACAACAATGTCTGTCTTGAAATCAAACGCAGAAACACTATTACGAATAGGTGCTACTGGTGCTGAACTGAGTAGACATTTGAAAAGTAAAGCCATCTCTCGACGAAACAAAACCAAACTCTACAAGCCCTTATTCCCGCCCTGCTTTATGGTGCAGAAGCATGGCTGATGTCAACATCCGATGAGACGGCACTAGGAGTTTTCGAGAGAAAGGTTTTGCGGAAGATTTATCGTCCTTTGAATATTGGCAACGGTAAATATTGCAAAAAATGGAATGATGAGCTGTTCGAGTTATACGACGACATTGACATAGTTCAGCGAATAAAGAGACAGCGGCTACGCTGGCAAGGTCATGTTGACCGAATGGACGAAAACATCCTTGAAAGTGTTCAATGCAGTACCCGCTTATGGAAGCCGAGGAAGAGGAAGACCTCCACTCCGTTGGAAAGACCACGTGGAAAACGACCTGATTTCCATTGGTATTTCTAATTGGCGCCTAACAGCAAGAAGCTTAAGGAAATGGCTCTTATGGATTCGGCAATAATGGATATTCGATATTTAGACAGCTTCTGTAGGTACTTAAAACTGCCCCTAGTGTTACAAAGAAGCGAAAATATTTCTAAACGTAAGCGATGCCTAAACAAAACAGAACACAAAAGTTCTGAATTCTCCAATAAGTAGCTTTATATTTGAAAGACATTGCTACCTTTGGGTGAGTTTATTTAAGCTAGTTTTGGGTGTTCTTTTGAAAATATAATTTTTTATCAAACAAATACAAATTGCTAAGCAAATAAGATTCGAAGTAGTAGTAGTTAGGGGAAATAGTAAAAATTCGCTGATCTCACTTCATATGAATTATTTATGTATGTATGTTAAATCGGTATGTATGTACATATATAAAGCTTCGAAGGTACTCAACTGTGGGTATTATATGAGTTTGTGCGAACGTATATACGCATTATTGTTGCATGAACAAGTCAAATTTTTATCGCTTTGTGGGTGGCAGGAAACAATAGCTGTCGTTGTTAATGCGAATTCCCCGTTAAAGTGCTCAATCAGGGCATGTGAGCTCCCTTTTAAAATCGCAATTCGTATCGGCGCTTCATCAACATCGACATCGCCGTCGCCGATCTCCCTACTTATGTGCCCGCATATTTAGATATGCCAATGTGTAGTATGTAAGTGCAACTTACCGTAAACGCTTCGCTTCATCGATGAATGGCCGCTTTTGTCCCTCGGTAAGTAATTTCCACTCGGCACCCAAACGTTTTGAAATCTCTGAATTGTGCATTTTTGGATTGTCCTGCGCCATTTTGCGTCGCTGTCCGCGTGACCAGACCATGAATGCGTTCATTGGCCGCTTAATGTGGTCGTTCTGTTGCTGTTGGTGATGATTGTGATGGTGCGACTGTTGTGGGTGTTGGTGTTGCTGATTTGATTGTTGTTGTTGCGTGTTGAACGCAGTATTGACGGCTGTTAATGAGGAGTTCGCAACTAGACTTGCATGTTGTTGTTGTTGCTGCTGATGATGATGGTGATGTTGGTGGTGCGAAGGATGATGCTTGTGTGGCAAAGTCGTTGCTGCGGTTGCTGCCGTCATTGTCATGTTGAGCGCGTCCGATCCAGTTAATTGTGGTGGCGACTCTCCACCACTACTAATTTCACTACTACTGCGACTGCTGCGGCCGCCGCCATTGTGCAAATGCGACCGGTAGTCAGTTTGTTGCTTTTGTTGTTGAAGAATTGTGGAGATACTCGTCATTTTGCTATCTAACTTAAGCGCCACTTTAAAAATCGTTTAATGTTTTTTATATTGATACACCTTCTATTGCAAATTGTTCAGAATTCAACAGGTTTTACAAAAATTTTGAGTTCTTCTTTCATAATATTTCGTAGTCACCTAAAAAATAAAAGAGATAAAAGTGATATTTGTTATTATTTTATTTTTTGATAATGTATTAAGGGGTTATGTCTTATTATAGATTAATACTTTGGAGAGACAATTTTATTTAGCTTTTATTTGTGACGTCAAACGATATGAGGGACCAACGGATGAATTTTCGAAATTTTTTAGATGTACATATGTATGTATCTATGTTAATATTTAGAATTTTCAATTTATAACTTTAATGATGACATCTGTGTAAAAAGGATATTTAATTACCTCAAAGGTTTTATTTAGTCAGATGTGTATGTCTAACAACCTTTAAAAACTCTTATTGAAAATTCTTAAAATTTAAAAAATTGTAAAATATTAGCCTTAAATAATCAAATATTTTTTAAAACATATGTGAACAAAATCACCCTTTCGATGTTTCCAGGATTTTGTGAAATTCATTTAATTTTGAAATAACCTTCACAGCTATGAACAGTAGGACAATATCAAATTAATTCTAACCATTTGGAGAGGATTACAAGCTTGTGTGACCCTGCTTCTAAGGATAATATTTGAACTCAGGACTACACTCATTGTATATGTATGTATGTATATTGGTAAATGTAATAATAACAAGTAAGGAAGGGCTAAGTTCGGGTGTAACCGAACATTTTATACTCTCGCAATTTATTTAACTTTATTAATATTATATAATACAAAATTTGACCCACATATTCGTCATATATATTGTATAAAGTCCATTGAAAGTTGGAAACCATAATATTAGGTTAGAATCACCGAGGTTCTCATGTTCGATATATGGGGCCTTGAAAACCTATGTTCCGATTTCGGCGATAATAAACGTAGTATTTGTGCAAAGTTCTGCATCGATATCTTCACTAGTGCTTACTTTATATATTGTAAAGTAAACGATTCAGATCGTCTTGAAAGTTCTGCTATATAGGAAGTAGGCGTGTTTGTGAACCGATTTGGCCTATTTTCACAACATATCATTGGGATGTAAGGAAACTATTACAAACCAAGTTTCATTGAAATCGATCGAGTAGTTCCTGAGATAAGGTTTTTGACCCATAAGTGAGCGACGCCACGCCCATTTTCCATTTTGCAAAAAAATCTGAGTGCAGCTTCTATCTGCCATTGCTTATGTAAAATTTAGTGTTTCTGACGTTTTTCTTTAGTGAGTTAACCCACTTTTAGTATTTTTCAACCTAACCTTTGTATGGGAGGTGGGCGTGGTTATTATCCGATTTCTTTCATTTTTGGACTGTATTAAGAAGTGGCTAAAAAAAAACGACTGCAGAAAGTTTGGTTTATATAGCTTCTTTGATTTGCGAGATAAATACAAAAAATCTATTTGAGGGCGGGACCACTCCCACTTTTTCAACAAAATTACATCCAAATGTACCCCTCCCTAATGCGATCCTGTGTTCCAAATTTTATTTTAATAACTTTATTTATGGCTTAGTTATGACACTGTATAGTTTTTCAGTTTCCGCCATTTTGTGGGCGTGGTAGTGGACCGATTTTGCGAAAGCAACCTCCTCAGGGTGCCAAAGAATATGTGTTCCAAGTTTCATTACGATATCTTAAGTTTTACTCAAGTTATCGCTTGCTCGGACAGACGGACAGACATCTGGATTTCAGATATGTAACTCTTTTATTTCTTGGTGACACAAACAACCGTTATGTGAACAAAACTATGATACTCTGTGCAACATGTTGCGAGAGTATAAAAACGAACTGAACATAAATATCCTAGCATTATGTTACTCATCTGATTTGTAACGCGAACTATGATGGACAGGCGATGATCCTCTAAATATTAATACCTTAATTGATATAATTAAAAGAAATAGCAGTAGTAGCAAAGTAAAGTAGAATGTACATTTACTTAACCCTTAGTTATAACAATTTAATCTTAACCCGTGAATGCTTGTACATTTTCCAGGTATACGCATTTATAAAATCTCAGTATAAATCTTCCAGGAAAAAACACTTAAATGAAAAAATATACAGTTGATCTCCTTTTTACACGGTTTTTTTTTTGCACGATTTTTTTTTACACGGTGTTTTTGAACACTTCCCAGTTACCATTTTTACACGGTTTTACTTTTTTTACACGGATTTTTTATTGTATACTTTTTTGCAATGAAATCAAAATTCCATACGTCAATACGTCAGAAATCCATTGCTGTTAATAGAATTTAATAAATTCTAAATTAGGTTTAAACTAAAAAATACAAATCTTAGATTCGAAAGCCATTGAAAAGGTTGCAACAATTTCAATACGTAAACAAATAAATGAAGCTGTATGAAGAAGTAAGAAAAAAGAAGACACAGCGATTAATGACGGAACTTTGAAATGTATTATTTTTTTACCATTCCCAGAATAGTTGTTGTTTGTTCCTTGCAACATTAATATGTACATATATAAGTATAATACCGGAAAAGCCTATAACAACAACAACAGTGAAAATTCTCACTGTACGAATAGATAGATTTTCATGTAAAATTAGATCTATTTTACACGTTTTCTATTTTTTGCATGATTTTTTTCATAAATTGGTCCCAATAGTGAGTTTTATATAAAAATTTGAATTTTTTGCACGGTTTTTTTTTTACACGAGTAATTTACTGTCCCAGTTAACCGTGCAAAAAGGAGATCAACTGTACATACATACATAATATTACAAAGATCCAATATAGCATCTGTTTATGAGTTTAATCGAATAATGTTATACAGCATGAAATAATAGAAGCAAAGATACCATAAGAATAATGTCGTTTCTAGTATGCTCAATTTCGCACTTTCGATTTTGGAGGCTAACTTCGGTAAACGCAAAAATTACTTATCACTAAAGTGCTAAACACGCAGACGACGACAAGCGACATCTGTCAAATATTAAAATACACGCGTTCTTATGGGCACTGCTTTTTAGGCAACAGCACGACTTCGCGACAAAAGGGTTGAAGTTGTCGCTGGCGCCAAATTAGAAATATTTCTAATTTTGACGACGACAATAGCCGCTGTAGAACTGCCACTAATTTGTGAAATGTAAAATTATTCAATGTTCTAACATGTATGACGTTATTATTCTATTGCAGAAAAGTAAAATAGCGTTGATATATCTCATATAATAACAATCGATTATTTAAAACACATAAACGACCTATTTATACACTTTGGACAAAATATATATATTTCATTATTAATATGTCGCTACCGTCTTCAAAATGTCCAAGGCGCTGCCTTTAAAGCAACATTTGAAGTCAGCCAACGCTTCGTCGTGTCGTGTCGTGGTCTTTGTGTTCAGCACCTAATTCTCTCGGAAAAATAAATATGGTCCAATACTCAAAAAAAATCGTTTTTGCCGTTATGATTAACTTGCCGAATTTATTGAACGGGTTTTATTTAATTAAAATTAATAATACATAAATTTCAATTTCAAAAAATGATCACTATCGAAAGAAAAAGATATCCTTAGATGGTTGTTGTTTCAAGTCGGGACTAGGCAAACTCTAAAATTACAGTTTCTTAGTTATAGTCGGTCGGCAGACTCATCAATCCTCATAAGATAGAAACGTTTGCTATATTGTGTTTATTCAATGAAATTTTATGCAAACTAGCGCAATTGTTAAAATCCAAATAATAACTTGGAAGAAGTTCAAATTTAGTTACGTTAGTTATTATCACATCAAAAGGGGTACTTTTACAAACGTGTTTTAAAACGCTATTTCGAAAGTGATTCTTATTATAAATTACAGTTTTTTAAACATATGGGCTAAATACAGTAGCGGACAAAAAAACGGGACACTTACTTGCAGTGACTTTAAATCGATGTAGTATTAACAAATCAAACAAGAAAGTATTTAATATACTAAGTACATTATTTAGATACAAGATTTATTTTCCTGGGTGTAAACGTCATTGCAAATAAAATGGAAAGTGCAAAAGTGCCAAAATTGAACTCAGAACTCAGAACTTGAGTATACGCAAAATTTGTGAACAAATAAAGTTTATTTAGACTACTATCAGTGTTTTCCTTCAAAAATATCCAAAGACTGGGTCTATAAAATGTAAAGCTGGCTCCGGGCGCCCGAAGAGGGCTACTGTCAAGGATGACCTCCATATTAAGCCGATTAGAATTCGGAACAAATTCAAAACCGTTGAAGACTTTAGAATCGAAGTTCTGAAACTGAATGTTACCGAAATCAGCACAAGGATTGTACTACGATGCCTCCAAAAAGCCGGACTAACTGGCCGTTGGCCATCCAAAAAAAAAACACTTTTTCGGTAAATACGCGAGAAAAACGCATCCAGTCGTCTAAATTGCACATAATTCGGACCAAGGAGTCATATTTTCAGATAAATCCAAAATTAAATTCGCAGAGAAGTTGGTGATTCAGAAGTACCGTTAGGCAGAGGGGCCCTAATGATCTGGGGGTATTTTTCTTATCATGGTGCTGGAAAGTTGCCCTTAATTGATGGAAATGTTAACTTAATTAAATACCAACAGCTCTTACTGGAGAACATGGCCCCTTCAATTGAAGAGCACTTTTCCTATATGGACAACGTAATTTTTCAGGATGATTCTGCACCATCACATCGAGCCAAATCGAAATATTAAATGAAGACATTTTGGTATCTCTATCATTATTACTGTTTTCAAAAAAAATTCGAGTTTCTATTGTATCGCGTTTAGTTCTAAGAATATTTTTTAATAAATACCATATTTGGATCAAATATCGGAAATATTTTATTTTGGACTCTAATCAAAAATGAAAAGATTTATTTTTAACTGAAATATTTATTTCTGTTGGAAATACTTATATAAATCTAGTTGTTTAACAAATTTTATCATATACATAACTGTTTTTAAAGAAAATTAAAAATCACACATTTCTTGAGTGTCCACTTTTTTTGTGTCCGCAAATGTATATTTGAAGATTTTTAAAGCAAAAATATTGACCTTTTAAAAATACAAATATAAAAAAATTTTCTTGGGCAAGATCCAAATATTTGAATTCAGACAAAGTCAAATTATTTATAACTTCATTTAATAGTTAGATTAAATTTATACGAAATTTGAAGGTTTAGCTATCGATTAGGCTATATGCGAAAAACGAAGAAATTTTCTTTTAATTGAGGCTCGATCTCTCACAAAAACTGGTTCGGTATATATTTTCCTGTTTTATTTCACATAAACCTAAATTAGTGTCACATTATTATCTCATACTTCAACTATATATTCTTTGGAAAAATTGATAAATTATTATTATTATTTTAGTTATTGTATATCTTACCGCATTCAATTTTAAGTCCTTCAGTTGAACAAAGATCATCAGCCAATATATGCTTTAAAAAGCACTTTTGTATTTTTCAATCAACAAAATTTGAAAGCACACTTTTAAAATAATCACTTTTTAATTCGGTAAGAATAAAATATTGCACTTTATTGTTGTTATTACAATTGATTTATACGCACAATTTATATGCGTATATTTGCAAATATCCCGATTGAAGGCTTTTTATAAACTGTCACATTGACGCTTCGAAACAATACAAAACAGAAGAGTTTTGCGTAAAACGTTTTAAACGGCTATAGTATTGCATCCGATCACGTTGCGCGTCAATTGACAAGTGTTTTCAGATAATACAAATGGCAGGCATTGTTACACACACCTTTCAATACACAGACAGACACAATCGCACACACGCACACATGTATGTATGTATGTTTTATGATTACCGTTTACCGAAAGGTATTCAATCACAGCACGCAACACTGTATCGTTTTATTATGAATATTTCAAATTCGCGCCCATGCGCTCCAATAATGCGTAGCCCGCAAGTGAAAGGCACGAAATGAGCGACCAAATGGGAAAAAGTGAGAATGTCGCGCGGCCGACTGCACGAAAAAACAACAGACGAATGGAACGTTATCAAACAACCAACGTAAGCGGAATAATGCACAACAGAAGCAGCATGCTCAACAACTATTCACAGAAGGGAAGCAAGCACACTCGATACCCACAACCGCCCGACAGCCTCAAACCGCAACAAAACAAAAACAAACCACACAAAATGCTCGTAAAAGGAGCACAAATCTCCTTTGAAAGACTTTAGTGGTGAGTTGGTGTAGTGTGCTTCTGCAAAGGTGGGGGTGTGGGTGTGCTTAGTGGGCGGATGTGCTGTGTAGAGTTGCCAAAATCGCGCTTGTGTGTGTGTTCGGTGTGTAAAATCTACAGGAAATCGTGAAACAGTTCGATTTGCCTGTGATCATTTGTATGGAATAATCGAAACTCGCACACACACACACACGCAAATGCATTATATCACTTTATATTTTTATCGCTTAACGTCTTGTTGTTATTTATAGTTATTGCGTTTCTGATACTTGAAGGTTGCCTCAATTGTGTCCTTTTTACCTTTGCTTGTGCTCCTTTTATTTAGTTTTAACAATGCTCTGTGTCTTTTATCACATTTGTCGAGTGTAAATATTTGAATAATGTCAATAGTCCAGTTTCTTTATCGTGACATAGTTTTAGTTTATGCTATTTAGAAATTATTATCTTTTGTAAACAAGTTCACATATTCTGAATAAGCCACAAGCAAATAGGTAAGTAAAATTTGATGATTTCACACACTAGTACTTCATATGTAAGTATGTCCTTATATTTCTGTTATAGAATAGTAGACGTGATAAATATGTTCATTTATATTTTCTACAAAGTCCCACTCAATACATGACAAAATATTATATTATATAATTCAGTTTTCAAAAGGAACTGTAATCCAAATAAATAGACATTTATATTTTACTCCGACGCTCTGCTCTTGCTCCGAGTTAAGTTATGCATTTTATTATCATTCTACCGTATCCTCCGCCATCACATGTAGAAATGTCAGACAAACCAAACTCTTAATATAAATTAAAGATTTATTTCAAAATGAGTTCAATTGTTGTCTTAAATAACTCTTTAAATCCAAACTAATTATCAAACTATGCAAACTAGCCTTGTATAGAACCGTATTACGGCCAGTCTTGAGCAATGGAGCTGAAACATGGACAATGAGCGAAAAGACAAACAAAATCGTTGATCTTCGAAAGAAAAATTCTCCGAAAAATTTTCAGCACAGTTAAAATTTTACCTCATGAATGGAGGATACGATGAAATAGCGAACTTGACTAACTAATACATGGTGAAAACGTGGAGCGATTTATTAAAACGCAACGAATAACATTGCTAGTACGAATTAAACGAAGACCTGAAGAAACTCCGGCTGAAAAACTGGATAGAGACCGCAAAAGACAGAGTAGCTTGGAGGCGTATTGTTCCGAAGGCCATAATTCACAAAGAGCTGTAGAGCCAAATGATGATGGTGAAGTTTAATTAATATTATTGTTGACACATATTCTTCAAGACTTCATCGATAGGAATATCATACATATGTTTCATTGTTTTCGATTAATCTACTTATTCAATTTAGCCATTGTAATACTTTTCTATAAATATTTTTGTAGAAAATTAAACCTTCTATGATGGAACTCGGAAATTGATATAAAGAAATAGTAGAGCCTATGCTAAAATATTTGTTTGCCTGTCATGGCAGGCGATACAAGCTTGCTTTGTTGCTTCGAGAATTGTAAATAGCTAAAGGTTTAAGAAATTTGAAGAAACCTCTGAAATCTCTATTTGTCAGCTTTTTGTTAATTTCTTTTCTGCGCATTCTAGTATGGAATATTGGACAAATATCTAATATAGTGACGATTTGGTTAAAAAAAGCGTTCAAAATAACACGAAGAAAATTAAGATAGAGAAGCAAATATAGTTTATGTATCTATCTATCTATTGGGTATCTAAAAACTTTCAACATCCATTCATTAGTTATTGGTGTCTTTCTGTAAAGACTATTTTGCAGTTATCGGAAACAAACCCTTCCATTGCGAGTGTCGGCTGCCGTAGAATAAACTGCAGTCGATTATATTTCAATCTGAAAACCAATCAGAGTCGATAGTTTAGTGACTTATCGACACTTACAATAGAACCTGTAGTCGATAAACGCTCAGTAGTCGGTTATCTAGAATCCATTGACATGGAAATACAATTCAAATTCCATAACCCAATCTTCTATAACTCGAAGTTCTTTTGTGGTTGGAGTTAGGCAAGTTCAACTGTACTTGATTGACTTTATATGGATCTTACTTTAATTTAAGAGGGTAACAGATATTTCCATGTATTTTCATTATGGAAAATACTTTAGATTTTGCCAATATTTTTCAAAAATAATGCCAACACATATGGCTTAACTTACAAAATTTCTGTCATAAACTAATTATTTGAAGAAAGTTTGACGGTAAATATTAATTTTGGCGCCAAAAGCAGTAGCCGAGCAGCGCATGTGCTGTAAAAGTCTCCAACCTTACGGGAGACTTGCTTCCCTTTCATCCCCATGCAGACGGTTACGCCACCAGTCGTCTGAATATGTACAAACATGTGTACGTAAGTGAAGAGGAAATAAAAATGAAAATAAAAACTCTCCAAACGAAGGAGCGCAATAAAATAAAAGGAAATAAGCGCACAATTGAAAATGGCAACCGCCACCCTTGCAACACTCCACACACATAAGCACGTTGAGTGTATTGTGCTGCAGTTGTGTGGGTGTGAATTTGTTTGCCGTGCTAGTATGTCAGGCGCTTGGTGGATGTTTGTGCGCGCGTTTACTCGACAGTGTATGGGAATTCACTCCACAAAAATCATTTTGGACGCCACCTGCTCACACCGTCGGCTGGAACGCGAAACGCGCATGCACACTTTTAAAATTATTTAGCCAATGGCGTAGAGAAAATATGCGCCACTGAGCGTTGGCAACACATGCCACCTCACACTGTCGCCGACGTTGCTACGCGTAAATCAAACCACTCCACTCAAATTTATGGCCACGGTTATTTTTAGTTCATCCACCCACTCTCCTCTCCCATACAAGTAGGCAGCATTTAGCCAGTGAACGGGCGGTTATCAGCGGTTCTGGCATACCACTCGCAACTGTAGCTTCTCTGGCACGGAGCGGTGGTTTCCCTTCCTTTTTGCTACCGGCCGCACGTTAGTCAGTTTTGTGGACATTACAACTTTCGGTTTTATTTTCGTATCACAATGGCAATTGTCAAATAATGATAAAAAGGAGGAAGGAGCTTCGACAAGCAACAGGTTGTTCGAAACACTGTAAAAAATTAAGAGAGTGATATTAATTTAATTTCAGATTGACTAAGAACCTGAAATATAGCTGTTACGATCTCTTATGACAGCTTCTGAAAATGTTTTAATATACATAGTTTAATTTTCAGGAGTCTGAAGTGTCTTTAGTTACTTTTAGATGATGACAATTGGATCTCGATAATTTTTGCACTGAGTAACTAACCACTTAAGTAACTCTTTATATGTAGTAATTACACACTTGATGAAAGCACCACTATGTAGTGATTGGAAAGAAAATGTGTTATTAATTTATATTTTCATGAGGCATCTCTTTTATCTTGACCACAACTGTATGCCGATATACAAATTTACATACATACATAAGTATGTATCTGTATCTGAAACTTAAGCAATAAGCAAATTCAGGTTATATTTGTTTCGACCCTATAAAAAAGAAAAAAATCAGAGAACGAAAGTTAATTGTAAGAATTTGTATGAGTTTAAAGAATAATTTTGAACTATGAACTATTTACTTATACCTTCTATATGAATTCAACCACATTTTCCACTCAAACTCCAAGGCATGCACACATTTTCATACATATAGACCAGGACCTAACGTATTCGTGTGGATGTGTGTGAGTTGATCTCATTCACATTGCTCTGCTCGAGTTCGCATTGTCCTTCCTGAATTACCATTAAACTCGCCAACATTCCCTCTATTCACTTTTGCTTGCTGTGCTGCTACTAAATCATGAATTATTAACTTGTTTTTCAAACAATAAATTTTCGCATTAGCTGGAATGGCTTTCCAGCGCTGGACCATTTAAATAGTCATTGTGAAATGCACGCGCTGCGCTCGGTTGGTTGGTACTCAGTAGCAATACCTCGCTTTTTCGCCGCAAATGATAAGGACCATTTTATTGTGCTCGTTGGCTCATAATGGGGAATTTGTGCTTTTCATTCAGTTTTCTATAAATTTATGACCTTCTTATGTGAAATTATAAATGTATAATGGCAAGCTCTTAAAAGGCAATAAAGACCATATTACTACATGCCTATATAGTACATGCATACATACATACATATAAATATAAATACATTTTTCTTTCTTGAAACAGAATTTGTCTATTTTTAAATTGGAAAATTTTCCCAAAAAAATAAATTTGCTACTTTGTTTTTTTATTTGAACTTCGTCAAAATATTTTTTTTTAACTTTAATGAATGATCTGACTACAAAAACTCTAATTCGTTTTTCCAACAAACGTTGAATTCGTGAGCTCATGAGATGATTATTGTTGTTGTCTGGTCTGTTAGATAAACAATAACGAATGAATATGGCTTAGAAAACAAAAAGTCAATTGACACAGTTGATTAAAAAGACAAAAGGCAATTGTGAGCAAGGCTGAGGAAAAACAATGTGTTCAAACAATAGAAATGGATAAACACTTATATGCTGAGGACATTGATTTATACATACTATGTATGTACATGCAAGCCCTGTTGGTAAAATATAAGCCGCGCATAAATACATAGATACAGTGGTACTCCAATATAACGAATGATATAATGTTGGGACCGTTCGTTAAACTGAAATATTCGTTATATCGGAAACGAAAACTAAATTAATATTGGTACATACATATATGTTTAAAAATAACTATTTATTCATGAATTCATAAGTATTGGTTGAAATAAATACCTACACAATGGAAAATGCATACAATAAGATTAATAAAAGTTGAATTTTATAACAAAAATATGAGTATTATTCAACTGAAAAGAAATTTGCTTTTGTGGGCGAGAAATTTTGAGATCCTGTGCCATTTGATGTAGGCTTTTCAATAAAAAATATTTTTTCTTGTTCCACGTTGTTTTCTTCAGACCATTTGATACACTTCTCAAAGCAGTCGATGGCATCTGTATGCTTTATTGGCGGCACAACTACAACTGCAGCGGTATCACCTTCTTCCTCTTCCGAAATTTCTATAGCTAGTTCTTTTTCAGCACTCGGGTTCTCTTTTACAAGTACATTGTCTACACTGTTTCATGCTTCCAAATCATCTGTGCTGAAGTTTGTCTAAAATTTTATTTGAATATTAATTTAAATTATTTCTACAAATGCATAAGTTAAACCGTACCTGGGGAAACATTATATGGATAAGAGAAAGTGTGCCCTCCATAACAGAAAGGTCTTCTCTGAATCGCAAAACTGCTAGAGTTATATTGTCCTCATCATCTTCATCGTGAGGTGTGGTTTTATTAATTAAAATATTTTTCCAACACTTCTGAAGAACAACCCCTGAAACTTTTTCCCAAGCTGCAGCAATAAGTTGAGCTTTGATGAATTTCGGTTGAATTAGAGCTTGTTAAAATTTTTCCATCTGGAGTCACCAAATCTTCTTCTGGTGGATGACTAAGAGCGTTATCCAGGAGTAATATTGCTCGCTTTGGTAGACTTCGACTTTCAAGATGAACTTCAATCTATAATTAAAAGTATTATTAAGGAGTATTGAAGTGAAAATTGAACCTGAACCATAAAAAAATAAATAGAATTCTTTAAAAAAAAAAATAGCTCAATAATAACAAGAACCGACGGGTGTTTAACTGCCTGCATTGTTTTTTGTTGTAATTCAACCAAAACCAAATACAAACGCCATACATTCGTAATATCGAGTTCATCCAATTTCCAACTTTCGTTATATAGAGTCATCAATGTATTGAAAAACAACGTCCGTTATATTGAACATTCGTTATATCGGCGTTCGTTATACTGGAGCACTACTGTATATAGTTGCTAACATATCCACGGATGTAAGAGAGTATATTTTTATACTCCTTGGGACCGTGTGAGGGTTCCTTTCGAAAACGGGCAAAATCGGACCATAAAAGGCAGAACACCGAAAACACATAATGTGTCGTAACTAAGCCATAAATGAAGTTATGAAAGTAAAATTTGGTATAAATGATCGCATTAGGGAGGGACACATTTGGATGTAATTTTTTTAAGTGGTCGTGGCCCCGCCCCAAATAGGTTTTTTGTATATATCTTGCAAACCAATTAAGCTACATATATAAACCACCTACACAGTCCAAAAATGAAAGAAATCGGATAATAACCACGCCCACCTCCCATACAAAGCTTAGGTTGAAAAGTAGTAAAAGTGAGTTAACTCACTAACGAAAAACGTCAGAAACACTAAATTTTACATGAGAAATGGCAGAAGGAAGCTGCACTCAGATTTTTGTACAAAATGGAAATTGGGCGTGGCGTCGCTCACTTATGGGTCAAAAACCATATCCCAGGAACTACTCGACCGATTTCAATGAAATTCATTATATAATATTTTCATAACACCCGGACAACACGGATGAAAAATGGACGAAATCGGTTCACAAACACGCCAACTTCCCATATAACTCAATTCCATTTGATTCATTCACTTTATAATTTACAGCAGCTCGCTTTTTACACACACATACACACATGTGTATGCACATTCTCGTTTTTGCGTGGGGTCATTTAAAACAGTAAAATAAAGACAATTCATTACATTTCTTTCTTTACTTTCTTCTATATTTACATCTTTATTTTAAAGCTTTATGTAATTTTTTTCATTGTTACTTTTATTTTACAAAACGTTTATCTTAAAGCTTCACTGTACACTATGTTGGCAGTGGTATTTGAAAGTGATAGCAAAACAAATTGATTATCAGGACATCCTACTCGCGAAAGGGCAACATATAATTGCCTATGAGAGAAGCACTTTTTTCATAGGTCGATGCTAATAATCGAAAACGTTTGTCCCTGTGATTTATTTATCGTAAGGGCAAATGATATCTTCACAGGAAACTGTAACCTTTTAAAGGATATAGGCAATGTGTCGGAATTATTGGGATTCGCGGAATGTGAGCGATCTGTCTGACCGCGGGCCCAGTGATGATTGTTGCTACTATAACATTGTCTCGTAATTCCTTTATCAAAAGCCTTGTGCCATTACACATACTGTGAAGGCTTAAATCTTAATAGCATAACGGGAATATCTCCTTTTAATTTCAGTTCTTGAGGTAGCAATCCGCTAGGATTAAGGGAATTTAAAAATTCTTGTGGGTAGTGTATCTTCGATGTTGCACACGGCGTCAACAGATTTTTAACATTTAAAATGTCCCGGTATTTTTTCCATAATCATTACATTTATCTCATTTACTGATTCGTTTCTCGGTGACACTATCGCCCTCTAAAGAGCCAATCAAAATTTATTTCTGTAAGATTTTCGATATCGGGATAGATTGTGTCTATAAGAATTTCTAGACTGCTAACTGTTTGAGACATATTCATTGTCATACTTGGAGACTATTTGCAACTGTCTATGGTAATTTTCCATCTCCAAGTTGAAGTATTTTTTTTTAGAAATTTCCACTGTGGTTATTAATGTGCTCTCATATTTGTACGCAAATGAAGAGTTTCAATTGATTGCCATAAAGGTGATGACTTAAGGCACGCTTTAATAACGCCTGCACGTGTACCTTTTGTTATAACCGGTAGTGTTTGCCGAAAGTCTCCAGCCAACACAAAGGTTACGCCCCCATCAAATTTCCTGAGTTTATGATGTCTTTTAATGTGCGGTCCACAGCTTCTACATGAGCTCTATGGCTCATGGTGCACTCATCCCAATTAATCAGTGACGTGTCCTAATAGCTTTCCCAATGGACCATTTTTGCGAACTGAGCATACAGATTGTTGTTCTTAAGACACAGCCAGTGGTAATTTGAAGGTTGAATGAGCAGTTTTCCCATCGTTTAATAGAGTTGCAGCAATTCCGGAAGACGCAACTGTCAGAAGACGCAATTGTCGTACTTTGGCTAATAGTAAATTGGCAAGAAAGGTTTTACATGTTCCGCCAGGCGCGTCCAAAAAAAATAGGCCACCCTTGGTGTTTTCCACACTTTTAATTATAGCATCGAAGGTTATTTTTTGATCTTCCACCAACTTTGGTATATTTGAGTTGACAAATACCGATAATTCGTTAACATCGTATGTACCGATCGGTATGGCATTAATGACATTTTGCAGACCATAATCCATGCATAGTAAATAGGGACTTCGTGATAGAGTAGTGTTTTAGCAAATCCGTCACTACTGCACACGCCAAAAAACGCCGTGAGTGTTGGTTTTGGTGCATTTTCTACTATGTTTTGCAAGTTTTCCGCTGAGAAGTATACCGTTGTCCGTTCTCTAAGTGTACCGCCAAGTGTACTACGGTGGGATGTCTGTCATGTATAGTGAACGCTAATAACCTCCACACTGATTCATATGTACTGATGTACCGGCCGTTCAAATAATTTTCAACTTCGTCATCACCATTTCTGACACTGAAAGTTGCTTGATCCGATCCTTTGTTGATGTATTTACATATGTATTTAATGGCTTGTACGGACAATATTCAACGTTTATGTGAGCGTTGAAAGATCGACACAATATTGGGGAATATGGAACGATCCATCTGTTGTCTATGTTCACTGATCTTCCTACAATATCCCTGATCTTCCTGCCCTCCGTTGTCGATAAACGGGGTAGCCATCTTCACCGGTTTGGGTTTGAGTTACAAAACGTCGTGTATATTTTTTTGTACATATGCCACTTTTCATGCACCTCGAAATTAAATTTTCTTTCCCACATGGCCCATGTACCAAATTTTTTGTGACTATTTCAAACAACTCTGGGTCTTCGTCTTTATTAGGTAGCTCGGCAACTATTATTTTATCAATTTCATCCGGCTGTATTTTTGAGTCCAGCCAACATAACGTATGACAATGCGGCAATCCTATTTTTTGCCACTCTACAGTTAGCATATAACATTTTACCGGTCCAAAAATCGCGTATTTTGTGATTATTTTTATGATTTTTTTAATTTTTAAGAGAAACACTAGAGCTATGATGTCATGCCGGTCAAAGAATCGCTAACCGGGTAAAAGTTCCTCCATTATTGCGCACATACATATGTCATAGCATCTTGCGTTTTTTCATGCAGTTACCTCGGAGACCCAGTGAATGGTGACGGCAAGATGACATGCTGACCTATATTGGCGGCATTTAGGCTTGCGTCTTGGTTCAAAGCATCCCTCTAATGAAATAGTCATCTGCCCTAAGGTTTTGTTGGTTTCGCCAAATAAAATTTAACCTTTCTGATATCATCTTCGCCATCATATCCACACAATACTGATTAAACAAATCTTTGTAATAATGCAGTGTATTAAAACAGTTGATCCTAATCATTAAACGGTAGGCATAATATGCAGGGACCGTAATCATTATAAGTTTTATTATAAAAATCACAAAATAATGATTATATATTGAGTTTTATGATTGTCATCACTTTTAATGATTAATTTTGAGTAATTTTTAAAAAATCAAAAATAATCATCATTTTTGAGCAAAAAAATAAAAATCATAAATAATCATTATATATGATTTTTATTTTTTTTTGCTCAAAATAAAACTCACTTTTGGATTACATGTTTGTTATTACGTTTTTTGGTACTTTTTTTCATGTGCTTTTAGAACATAGCTGAAGGATCAAATTTAAGATATGATTTTGCCACAGCTAACACCATATAACATTTTGTTAATAAAATTACAAAATTTGTTTAATAAATGATGTTGATTTCATATAAAGTAAATTATTTTTATATTTAATTATTATTCAATTTTACAAAAAGTAATTTTGACAGTGACTCGCTTGAAAGGATACACCTTTGGTCTGTCAAAATCAATTTAAGCGCAGAAAATGATCTTTCAACGCTTACTTGTGTTGCAGGTACAGAATGCACAACATTGGCTAATTGGTACAGATGAGGATATTGAAATTGTTTTTCTTTTCAATATTCCATTATATTCCTATTTAAACTCACGGGCTTTGGGCTATAAATGTCAATTTCGGAATATCCTTTTTTGAGTTGCTCAATATGTGCATCATCTTCGGCCTCGTCATCAGAAGCCACTTCAATATTATTTAAAAACTCTTTTAAAATCGAGCAGGTGGTCGAATTTTGAGACAATAATTCATTTCCTTGTTCCAATGATCCTGATGCAGTCGGGCTATTTGGAGAAGTCCTAGGTATTGGATTCATCTAAAATGTAAATACAGATATTAGTCGTATTTTGATAGTTATATCTTAGCTTAAAGATACTTACACTTTTTTTTAGATTGAAAATTTGAGCTAACAGTCCCTTAAGCTGTGCTCTAGCCAACATAATGCTCAGTGGCTTTTGCAACAGCACTCTCCGAAGATCAGCACTCTCTGAAGGATCAAATTTAAGATATGATTTTGCCACAGCCTAACACCAACAACAGCCCCCACCCCTGAAAATTGGGAACAAATAATGAAAATACTAAAAACAATAATGAATCAATATTAGCCATTATTTTGAGCTAGGGCCATTAATTTTCGCACACAGTATATTTGCCAGGGCTTACAAATTGCAAACATGTTTCGTTTATATATTGTTATGGTGGTGATGCGGCACTAGTGGTTGTTGTAGTTGTCGTTGGCGATAGAGAATTAAAGATCGCGTGTGATTGGTTTGCTAATCTCTGACTAACTGTGCTTTATTTCAATGCTTATGCAATTTTACATTCTTACATTGTTACATTCGTTAAGTTTTCTCAGGAAATTATGTGTGTAATTTGAATTAGTTCAATTTACGCAAAGAACAAATATACACTATCACCACGGATAACGGCAAAAACATGGTAAAGACAGTCGATATTAAGAATAGATGCGAAGTTTCTGATTTGAACGACGCCGATAATGTATTCGAAGAAAGCCTATATAATGAAGAAGTTACAACAAATTTGAGAATTCATTCGATTAGCTTCATCAAATGTTCTGCCCACACCCTTCAGCTTGCGGTTAAAGATTTTATGTTAAGCTTGGAATCCGTTGAAGTTCTTAAGAAAGCGAGGAAAATCGTTAAGCTTTTACGAACACCATCATTTAGGTAAGTTTTTCAGCTTATTATTTAGGTGTGAAAAATAATATATTATTAATGTCATAAGCATTTAATAGCAGAGGAATCATTACCACAGCCCATACTCGATGTTGCCACACGATGGTGCTCAACATATCATATGTTGAAAGAACTCCAAACTTTTCGAAGTTTGGCATCAACCGTCGTTAAAGCTCACTTCGGGTGATTGGGATGAGATAGGAGGACTCACTGAGACTTTGTAACTGGCCTTCATAGCAACTGAAAAGTTGCAGAGCAGCCAATTATTCATGGGCGATTTTTATAAGCTATGGTTAGACCTTAAGCTTACGATCACCGCATCTAAAGCCACACACAGCCAAGCTTTAAGACAATGCATCGAGGATAGGGAAGAAAGTTTGTTTGCAAATAATGCTGTTCTGTGTAGCATTTACTTGGATCCTCGTATTCGGAGAGTGCTGTTGCAAAAGCCACTGAGCATTATGTTGGCTAGAGCACAGCTTAAGGGACTGTTAGCTCAAATTTTCAATCTAAACAAAAGTGTAAGTATCTTTAAGCTAAGATATAACTATCAAAATACGACTAATATCTATATTTACATTTTAGATGAATCCAATACCTAGGACTTCTCCAAATAGCCCGACTGCATCAGGATCATTGGAACAAGGAAATGAATTATTGTCTCAAAATTCGACCACCTGCTCGATTTTAAAAGAGTTTTTAAATAATATTGAAGTGGCTTCTGATGACGAGGCCGAAGATGATGCACATATTGAGCAACTCAAAAAAGCATATTCCGAAATTGGCAATTATAGCCCAAAGCCCGTGAGTTTAAATAGGAATATAATGGAATATTGGAAAGAAAAACAATTTCAATATCCTCATCTGTACCAATTAGCCAATGTTGTGCACTCTGTACCTGCAACACAAGTAAGCGTTGAAAGATCATTTTCTGCGCTTAAATTGATTTTGACAGACCAAAGGTGTAACCTTTCAAGCGAGTCACTGTCAAAATTACTTTTTGTAAAATTGATTAATAATTAAAAATAAAAATAATTTACTTCATATGAAATAAACATCATTTATTAAACAAATTTTGTATATTTATTAACAAAATGTTATATGGTGTTAGCTGTGGCAAAATCATATCTTAAATTTGATCTTTCAGCTATGTTCTAAAAGCACATGAAAAAAAGTACAAAAAAACGTAATAACAAACATGATGAATGATGATTATTTATGATTTTTTAAAAATTACTCAAAATTAATCATTAAAAGTGATGAAAATCATAAAAATCTGAATTTAAAAAATCATGGTGGAAATGGATAGATCGTCCAAAAAAGATTACAATGACGTTATCCTTATGTTTGTGTGACGATTCTAAGTGATTGATTTTTTTACTTAAAAATCCGAACGATAATCATTATTTACGGTCCCTGATAATATGGCATACATGACACCGTCTTATTTCGTAAGGCATTCTGTTGAGGAATAGTCACATAATATCCGTCGTCTCCTAATAAAAATATTAATGGATATTGTAACGGATCATAAGTGTGGTGCAATTCCGACACTCGTTTTAGTTGTCCGTCTCAACTATGCAGTACAATATCCCTTGGTCCTTTATCTTCGTCGACCAATAAAACGGCCACTTCATTTATGGATGGAGTGTTATATCTGCCCCGGTGTTCTGCCTTGGGGTGAATGATTAATTTTAAACTCTCCAGGTTGTTAAGTTCGAAGTTATATATATATATATTTGGCGTAGGAACCGCTTTAAGCGATTATAGCCGAATCCACCAGAGCGCGCCACTCATTCCTCCTTTTTGCTTTTTGGCGCCAACTGGAAACACCAAGTGAAGCCAGGTCACTTTGCACTTGGTCTTTCCACCGGAGTGGAGGTCGTCCTCTTCCGCGGCTTCCTCCAGCGGGTAGTTACATATGTTTACATATGTTTACATAGTTACATATGTTTAAAACTTCGTTTGTACGTTTTGACTATTGAATACGGTCTGCAATTCAAAATCTATTATCAAATCTATTTTTAGCATAGAGGCGGTGTTTGATCGCAATGATAGTTGGTCAGCTTCTGAAATAAAATACATTTGCCGAAATTGGGGGCTTTGTCCTGCTAGCGGCAAAAGACTATCTATAAGATGATAGACTTGTCCTTCTAACTTAAAGGTGGTCATAAAATTTCCCTCTCCAATTTCTTTCGCCCCAAAACGAAGTCATCTGAAATTGTCGTATGGAATCTACGTGTATTATTCAAAAAATGCGCGGAGTAAGTGTGATTATTGATCAAAAGGCTTCTTATTGTTTGTGGTGGCACTTTGATATCCGAAAGAATAACTTTCCCAAACGCGCAGCACATGCCATTCGCTTCATCATTCCATTTTTTGCAAAACATTTAGGACAAACCTTATTCATTGCTCCGACTTAAATGCTGTTCTGATGAGCTAGTCATTATGTGAATTGTAACTGAATGCCGATCTATTGCTATTAGCTAAAATTCTATTACGCTTCCTAGTTGTTAACGATCGTTGTCTTTCTCTCTCTGCAATAAGTCGCTGCGAGCGTTCGACGCACGATTCACGAGCAGGCGTTTGCCAGTTCCTTACTCTATTATCAGCAAGGCGCTGCGAGCTTTCGATGTTAGATTCGTTTGCTCGTGTTCGTAAGATTCGTTCACGATTTTCAGCAAGGCGCTGTGAACGTCCGGCGCTCGATTCTGTGGCTCGCGATTGCGACACAAACGCTCACTGATTTGCGAGTCGAACTGAATTTTCAGAAGATAGTTCTGCAATCCGTCTTTTTTTGGCAAGGCATATTGTTGACTTGCTTTATAAACCAGTTAAAATGAGGATAGAACTTTTGATAAATACTTACTATTGACAAAGTGAGAAAATACTACATATAAACAACACTACTATATACAGTAAGTGAATACTACTACTATAATTAGTTTTGAGAAGAACCTTTTAAGTTTCCGTTAAGGAGCCGACCGCGTGAATGAGCGGGGCCCCTTTTTTAAATAACTTACATTTTTAAATTCATGATATATTTCGAATGGAATGTCCAAGTTGAATAATTCAAAGTGTTATATGTATGTTGGTATTAAAGCAGTCTTATATAGATAATTATTTGTTTTTATAAGGAATAATTTTAAAGTATAAATAAAGTTGCTTTTATAGCGGTGGTATTTAAATATATATTTTATTAATTAAAAAACACTTATTTTGACTGTCGCAAGATATTTTCCCCTAGTTCCCATATACCTAATTAGGCGTGGGCTTTATTCCGCATATATCGGTTAATATGTGAGATATCTTAGCAAAATTAAGTGAGCATACAGTATTGTGTATAGTGTAGCTCGGTGGGGAAAATTAGTGAAATCGAAATTTAGGAATTACATCAGCCCTCATATACCATATATGATGATTTTCGTTATTCTATTTTACTTTATGCAGAATATATAGGCCAAGTTGTATGTTATATTAATAAAATTACATCAATAAATTGCGAGAGTATAAAATGTTCGGTCGTACCCGAACTTAGCCTTTCCTTACTTGTTTATTATATTATAATTTTTTTTGTTAAACAAGAGTGTGTGAATAATTTTGTCCCTCGAATAAACGAAGAAATATGCAATTTTGGTAGATTTATTTAAAATGGAAAGTTAATTTATTAAAGTATTGTTATTTTTAAATATCTAAGATATGAATAAAGATTTCCTTAGAACAAACCTATAACGTAGTTTTTATGATTTCCAAGATACAACTGTTTTTGTGGAAAACTGAACAATGTGTGAATAATTATGTCCGCCAGTGTATGTATGTGTGTATGTATTATAAGTACATATATGTTTGTCAACTTATTCTTTGCAAAATGCAAGTTGATACAAAAAATCAACTTTGACATTAAATTTCTTTAACAAGGGTTTAGTTTTTTATGATTTTTCTTTTTCAGTATTGTTATAAGATACATATGTACATATGTATATCTAGATTTTTTTTACAAAATGAAAAATGGGCATTTTTTGCGCCTGAATAATAACAAAAGTTTTGTACACCTATTTTATATTTTTTTTTGAAATAATGAAAATATACCAATTGGTTAAATTTCTCGTGAACTCATTTACATAACAATTGAGACTTTCAATTAGATCTGTGCAATACGAAGCGTGAATATATGCCAGAATATTCCCAGAAGAGCACGAGTTGATTTTTCTTTAAGAATGTCATTTTTATTTCTCATGAACCTCACGCAACTTTAATATTCGGTTTAATTGATAAATTAATAGCAAAGCGTCTTATAAACCAATTTTTTTTTAGTTTTAAGTACTTTGTGTTATTTCCTTGGTTTTTTATAACTTCGCTGAAGCGATTTGACATATTCGATATATTTTTCAAAGTGTAATTATTGCCTATTTACACCATTCTTCCTGGAGCCGTGTTTTTAGTACGGTGAGAGATGATACCGGGGTTTGACGCAACGCCTGTCCAATTCACTCCATCACTTGGATTTATGTCAGGATATTGAATCGGCGTTTCTATAACTTTTGAACAATTTTCAAGCAACCAAGACCTTATGATATGGGGTTTATATTTTGGGTCATTATCGTGATATTATTTAAATTTATCCTGAATACCAATTTATTTATGGCGGATTCTTTCAAACTACATACATACATATATATGGCTGATTAAAAATGACGTTTTGAACCCAGCGTCTTGAACATTTTGAACGGCCGCGACATATCAAACAGCAATTTCATTGTTGCCGTACTAAAATCTTTCGCTTCAATAAAATTTACAGTACTACAGTGAAATTACAGTAGTTTTCGTTTAATTGACCATATGGTTAATTGGTTTCCCCGTGTTATCGGGAAAAAATATAGCATATGAAAGCACACGTAAATTTTCTCGGATAATTGGACTCGGTTAATTGAGCCCGCTTAGTTGTTTCATATATATGTAAGTATGTCATCAAAAATAATTTTCCTTAAAAAAAACTAATCTTCTAATCAACACTGTATAATTTTTTAATAATAAATACAAACATACGTATGTATGTATATTCATAGATACCTATGTTAGTACATAAAATTGTTGTTGCATTTTTTCCTATAATGGTACAAAATATTCAAATATTTGAAAAGCTTTAAGTGCACATACATACCTACATATGTATGTATGCAGTTTCCTTTAAGGGGTTAGGTGGGTTTAAGAGGTTGAAAACATGAGTATATTTAATTTTTTTTTTAATGTATACAATCACATATTTCATTCAGCATTTTAATATATGTATATATTTAAACAGTATTTTGTGAAATTTATATATGTATACAAATTCCGAAAGCCGTTGGTACTTCATCTTCCATAAAGTGTCCAAAAAAAGGTTCTTGCCGTGGACATCATAAACTCATTATTGGTTCATCCAAATCAACAAACCAAAAATATTTATTGTTAATGAACGAAGGAAAAAAGAAAAGATCAAAATTTGAATTTTGGATAGACTAACTAACTTTTGTGGTAAAATTTTCGCCATATACTGACTCAAAAAAATAGTTGTAATAAAGATGTGTGGAAATTTTTCAACATTTGGCAGTGATGCCACTACCGAAGAAATCAGATTAGGTATTTTAGAAATCAATTTTGGGTGTTTTGCAGTTCCCACCAGAGAGCTGCAACGGGTATATCATTTTCGTGCACACTCGAATGTCCCCTCTGATTTTGTTTGATCAAACTTTTCAGTATGAATACATGTATTGATCGCTAGGAGACATGTTCAAAACGAACGAGCCTTTCGCGACACTCGAACCACAAGCATATATGCGTGTTTTAACAGAGTGTCGAGTTGACACTCGTTTGTAAACGAGCTGGAACTCTAACCCGATCGTATAGAATGTGATCGAGTTACACACGAGTGTGGACAACAATTGACAATATGTATGTATGTAATTGACAGTCATGCTATTATTGCGTAATGATTGTCAACGATTAGTCGTTTTGTTTGTTTTGTTAACTTTTTATAATTCATAATGACAACGATAGAAAATTCGGGTTGTGAGAATATATATGTATAAATAAAATAAGTTTTGATTGAATTATATTCTTAATTCAATTATTCTTTTTTAATAGGCCTAATCATTGAATCCGCAGCGAATTCGATTTCGATACGATAAAGATTTTCGATCGAAGATGTTCATGCAATCATTGATTCCGTCGATAAACTGCTTTAGCACAAAGTCAGAACGTACAACTGTTTTATCGACAAATGCGACAAATTTGACAGTGTGTATGTGCTTTTTGCTTTATTAAAAAAACTTAAAACTGACCTTTAACTATTGTGAAATTTTTTCCATAACAATATTTAATTCGACAGAGGCTCTTTGAGGAAATTCGTTCGCTATTTCGAGGGGACAACTTTATATCGCTTTTAAACATCTTTAATTTATTTTTGTTAGTCCGTTTTTGTCTCTTGTCTCTAAAATACCCATTTAAAACATGATTTAGTCCGTCACTAGTAATTGTTTACATAAAAACTTCCAAATGGTTTATTTCTTTTACATTTCTGCAACTCATTCACCAACGGATAGATTTCGACAAAAAATTTCGATTTTGCGGATTCAATGATTTCGTAAATAGCGACATCTATTAGCAGCGGAATGTATTTTTTCGAGTCGGTAAGTGAGTTCCATATGATCGTAAATTTTATTTTCGATACGGATTCAATGATTCCGACTTAAAATTTTTCGATCGAATCGAACTATTTTTCGATCGAAACGGATTCAATGATTAGGCCCAATATGTACCATGTACGTATTCAAATTATTCATCCAAAAAAGCTAAGATAGAACGCAAACATCCCGACGCCAACATTCATACATACATATGTGTGCATGTACGTTTATCTATTATTTTTTGATCTTCGAGTGCCACTCGAATGTGTTGATCACAATCAACACATGCACGACACACCCGAAAATATAATATACATAAAATCCGAGTTTGCTGCTTGAACTCGAAGATAGGAGCGTCGTGATTGTTCGTTTGCGTTATTTTCGCTTCGGGTTCCAAACTCGATCGAACACGTGTTTGAAGAGTGTTACCACACACTCGTATCAAATTTAAGCTAGTGTGATTGAACACACTCGAACATTCCCGAAGCTGCTCTCTGGTTCCCACACTACCACTAAGGTATGCAATTAGCGCGTTACCGATGTTATTTTTGGGTGTTCGGTTACCCAGTAGTCCTATATCACCCATATAACTATATACATATATACATATTAAAAATCAATAAATAAGGCAATTATATAATATATAAAACAAAATCAAAACTATTCATAATAAAATATCACAAAAAAATGATATAAAATAAATACATTTCATTATAAAATAAAAAAATAAATAACAATTCATTATAAAATATAAAAAACAATTCATTGTAAAATATCACAATTTTATGAGAAATGTATTGTATACAAACCTATGTACTTCTTCCTGGGCTTCTTCTGTTATTGGTGAATCCCCAAGGGATTCCGAACCGCTAGTTCTAGGAAGGAAATCTTCCGATCCCAATTTAATTAATGAATTGCAACTAAAATTTCTAGATTCTGATGTGTTTGGTAAATGCAAGTCCGGAACAGCATTTATCCGAATTTTTTTGTCATTTTTCATTTGGTAAGAGAAGTGCCGATCACAGGCATACAGATATTTATTTTTACTTCGTCTAACACCCAACCGGTTCAGCCAAATATCTAATTTAAAAAGTAAAAAAGAAAAAAGCCCTACACCTTACAAATACACCACTGGGAAAAATTAAGGGATAAAAAAAATAAGGATCGGATATTTTGTTCATTTAGCTTTAATTTGGTTTTTGAATACTTCTCTCACTTCGATATGTCCACTTCTCGCTGAGATACCGGCCTTCAAATGGAAAAGGATCCTTTTGTCTTTGATTATCGATATCTCAGCAACCAATGATCGCACAGAAAGTTAAAGGTGGGTTTCAAGAACTTGAATGAATTCTCATTAACGACTAAACATTGCTTTTCCGAAAAAAAATGTTTTCTTATTGTCACATGAATTTGAAAATGCAACAAAAAAGGGATTTTGGTGGTTTTTTGGAAAATCGAGCGCTAGATCGAAAATATTGAGGAAACCACTAATGTTAAGTGTGCTTTTTACAGTTCAATATGTCCAAAAAACCCTACAAAAAATCAAATTAATCCAGCCAGCCGTTTTTTAGTTTCACTCCATCGAATTTTTGAAAAAATTAAAGGATCACGTGCTCTGAAAAGCTCTTAATTTTTAAAAATGGAATTTGCTTTTCCTAGCTTTTCCACATTTTTGCTCCAGAAAAAGCTTAAATTTAAAACAAAAGAAAAACAACAAAAAAAATTTTAAAGAATTTTTTAAAAGCTAGTTTCACCGTCAAGTAAACTTTCGCACTGATTTTCTCAATAGTTTTAGCGGGATTATTTTCTGACATAAGCTGTCAACTTCAACTCGCATTGCTACCAACTGAAAATGAGAGATCAGGGAATTCGGTTTGAGGGAAAATGAGAGAGTTTCGTATCATGTCATCTTTGAAGAAGATCCGGTTGTTTTAAACTATAGTCACACACGAAAAAAATTCTAAATCGTTGATATTGTATTGGTAATACGATATACCATATTTAACGAACCATGTATACCACATTACCCGAATAATTTTCAAAGTAAAGCTTTATCATTTTTTTAAACAATTCTTTGCAGGGAATTCTTTTAGCCAATATTTCAGTGATTATGTGTATCGAATTTCGAAACTTTCGGAATCATACTTTCATAGTTATGATAAAAAAAAATAAAATATTACCCGAACTTACTCTATTTATAAATTTACATCTTATACATATTTACATAAAATTAAAAATATTTACAATAAAAAAAATTAAAAATGCATTTCTGAATTACGAAGTTTTCCATTGTTAAAGTGGAAATTTCTCACACGACTCAATAATTAAATCAAGACATTTAATTTCACCTGGTTTTCTTAAAACATAGGGTTATGGGTTGCAACATATTACAATTTGTTCACTTTGTCAACGCTCTTCCGATGTCTTTCCTTGCCTCATTCCTCTGTCAAAAACCATTTCGAATTTTAATATAAAAGGAAAGTCACTAGGTATTCTAACAATTTCAATTTATGCGCAAGGTACTCATCGGTTTCCGAAAACCACTGAGGAAAAACTTCCATTTTTTTATAGCGGATAACATTAAACTCCGAACATTCGAATAGTGCGCATATTTGCTGAAGAGCCTGACGAACCACATCATTTGAAATCGACACACTTCGAAGACCCTATCATCAGGACTACAAGCCGTATGTAGTATAAATATGGGCTCAGTTAATTTGGGACAGATTTTAAAATTGACGTTACTTTGATCGATAGAGTATAATGTTTTAATGACATTGAAACTAGCTATTCCATCAGGGGTTGAAATATCATATTTCATGAGTGTATTACGGACGGACCTAATTAGTTGACAATAGTCATTTAAGCAGTAAATTTTCGACCCTTCGTGCTTTGCATAAGGGTGTTCTTCGCTAATGCCAAGAGAATTATAAATTGTAGCATTCGAAGCACCTTGATCCCTGACTGAAGCCTTCACGTTGAGGCCAATCGATTTTAGTGCTGAGATGTTGTTAATCAAAATAGGTGCCAAAGTTTTGGTAAGAATACCACCTTTTGAAAAAAAATAGGAAAACACATATTTCCAATTAGAAGACAGCCCCTTAACCATGAAAAATAAACACTTACATATTTCCTATTTTCCTATTCCTATTTTGCATTCCTGTTGGCGTTAACGACAATTATCGAAAATAAATTGAGATTCCCCAATTTGGAACGACTATAGAAACGACATAGAAACAGTCGTTTTTTGTCGTTGCTATAATTGTGAGCGACATAGAAACGACGCGGTTGTTTGAAGGAATATTTGAAGTGAAGATGAAAATTCCAAATCGGAAACAGTTTGAAATTTTAATTTCTGAAATGGAAAAATATCCTGCATATGCCAAAGACTTTAGAAAAGGGATAAATCCTTTAAATTTCGATTTTTTGGGAGGGATATTTTTTTCTCAAAAAAAAAAATAATAAATCCATTCCACTGCCATCTCTCGTCGGAAATTGTTGGCATTAATAAAATTGCATTTTTAATATTTAAGAATATATTTAAGATATGAAAGATCTTAAAATTCAAATCGAAGAAAAAAATAGTACTCCAACAAGAGGAGGAGTTAATAAACAGATACCCATGTCTCCTTTGGCTGGACCATTAGTTAGAGTAGTCGGATTAGACAGAAGCAAGGAGCATGAGACGCTGGAAGTATAACATATTTTAGAAAAAAGTTTGGATGACGCAGATGTCACCACTACTTCTTTTAAAAAATCAAATAAAGATGGAAGACTAACATTGTTGTACTTAAGTACAATAATTACAGTGATAACGTTGTTTAGAGTCAATATAGAATTGCATAGAATCCATTAAAGACTGCTTTAAAAATGTGTCTCGTTGCATAAGAAAGAAATTTTTATATGAGGAAAGAGCTCCTTAAAGTATACTATATAAATTTCGATAACTTTCCTTAGGCGTTACGATATACTTCAAGAATACCAATTTAGGAACGAAACGACGATAAGAACGACAACGACTTAGAAACGACTATTAAAATGACAACGGGAATAGGGCCGATTTTTGACAATTTTGTCATTACATTGGCATATAAACCAGGGACAACATATGAAATTGGGCGCCATCGAAAAAGAGAACTCTTGCTCGGTAAAGCGCAACCTAAATCGTCACCCATGAAATTATAAAATTTGTTGGATATACTATATATGTAACTAACATTTTGTGCCAATGTTTTCTTTTCCTTGTCAGTGAAGAAAGTGCGCTTGGTGACGATCATCTTCGCGAATGTAATAGCGGCAGTGCTTGAAGATTTATCCGCAATTATTGGATTTACTTTAAGGTCTTCAAATTTTTTTCTAAACTTTTAATAATTTTCCACCACTCTTCGATTTTTTTATTTAATTTTAGCGTATTACTCTAATAGTAACGTGCCGACCTAGCAAATCGCTCCCAACTGTCTAAAGCCTCAAAGCCTACTTCATTATTTGGGGGTCCTAGTCCTAACCTATTGTCTTCTAAAATTGAAAAAACTTCGAAACTTCGTCCTCACCTACATCTACTTTGGTTCGATTGTACGTTTTGTGACAGGCGGACACACCCAATTAGAGTCAGCACTAGACGAGCTTTGATTTAGTATTAGCTCTTACTTTAAACAAGGATAAAGCCCCAGGCAGAAGTTTATACCTAGTGACAAATTGGGGGTCAAAATGAATTTGACAGCTATGCAAGGCATCAGATGGCGACACATTCAAGTTGCAAGCCTTTGCCCAACTTTGTCGAACATCTTCTCTATTCGGAAACTGGTACAGCCTCCTATTCGTCTTTGATTTGCAACTGCTAATGCATCATCTTCTACGTGGAATAGGACCAGTCCACCAATTTTTCGGTGGGTCATCATAGCCTATTTATATAACAACACTACAGGTCAGTTATATATACATATACATACAGTGTTCCAATAAAGCCTTCGTACAGCACCTAACAATATGTTTATTGATAAAACTCAACCACACATTGCAAAATTTTTTAAAATATGTTAATGCATATTTTTTATAGCACATTTAATTTGATATTAAATGAAAAATATATATAATTTATTAAATGGTTTGAAAATATACATAAAAATCTGAAGAATTTCACTATTTTAACTCCAATACGAAGACTTTCGTACACTCGTTATTAAGTAAAATAATTTTATAAATAGAATTATTTGTTTTTGGTTTTAGTATTTTGTGGGATAACCCTCGTTTTTAATGACGGCTCTAAGGCAGTCTGTCATCGATTCCACAAGCTTTTGGATATGTCGTACATCTATTTTCAGAAATTCATCTTGAAGAACTTCTTTTAGGCGAACTTTTGAACTTATATGATGAGTCCTGATCCGTTTCTCGAGCAAGTTGCAAACATGTTCAATCGGATTAAGATCAGGAATCTGTGGTGGTATTTCCAGCAAATGTGGAACATTATAAGCCAAGTACGTCCTTTGCGCTTTCTACGATTTATTAAGTTTACAAGTGGCTTTCTCCGAGGCGTACGAGACTTAAACCCAGCATTTATTATAGTTTTTCGTTTTCGGATTAACTTTTTTTTGGCTGAATTGGTGAAGCTCTGTTGTAATTTTTTGAGCACTTATAAATGGATCTGCAGTAACCATTCGCTTGATTTTTAGCCGATCTCCATCCGCGAGAACTGACGGTCGTCCAGATTTGATTTTGGTTTCTACACGGCCATCATATTTAAAGCGGCCAATAACAGATTGTATTGTAGAACGGCTGCGGGACAATGTCTTGGCAATTTCCGCGTATGATTTCTTTTGCTCCACGTGCAAATTTATTATAAGCTCACGTTCTTTAATTGTCAAATATTTTCCAGGCATTTTTGTTTTTGCAATCACGAAAGTTCAGTTGAAATTCATAACTTTTACGATTCGATTGAGTCACTGAAATATCCCGCTAGCTTACTTTGTTCATTTTAGGAAAGTACCGTTATAAAGAAGGTTGCCTATTATTATTTAGAAAAAGAAAAAGCGAAATGTACGAAGACTTCATTGGAGTAAAAATAGTGCAATTCTTCAAATTTGTATGTATAGTTTTGAAATCATGAATTATATTTATTTTTTATTTAATATAAGATTACATGTGCCATAAAAAATATGCATTAAAATTAAAAAAAAAAACTTTGTTGATTTTTATCAGTAAACATTTTGTTAGGTGCTGTACGAAGACTTTATTGGAACACTGTATGTATAATTATATAAAAATAATAATTATATATCCTATATATTATATAAAAACATCTACAAAACTTACATATAAATAATAATAATTGATATACATAAGTTAATAATTATAATAAAAATTCATTTTCGAGATATACAACTTTAATAAACACACTAGAGGGTGCTTTCATTGTAAAAAACAATGAAAATGAAACAAAAAACAAAACAAAACGAACTTCTATAACTCGAAGATCTCCATAATTCGAACTTTTGAACAGGCAATAGCGTTTAGAAATCAAATTTAATACAAATTTCCTTCCATAAATTAAACTTTTCGACCAAGGCAAAATAAAAAAATTTAAAATTTTGCTATCGAGGCAGAATTTTAAAAGAGTCCCGTTATATCGTATGGAGATTAACAAAAAATATGGTATTACACTTATTGATTGCATAATTCATGTAACAAAGTGATGGGATACAGACGTCAAGAGCCGGACAATTGCAACAAACAAATCTACCGAATACATGTTTTAACGTATGTACGTAAAACTTTATGCGAAGTAAATAAATTAAACTGTGTATAAATCTACATATATTCTACAGCTTTTTGAAAAATTTTATATTTTAATGAAAATTCTATAACTCGAAGTCTCTCTAACTCAAAGTTATTTTGTGGATTATGGTGATTCGAGTTAGAGAAGTTCCACTGTATATACCATTGTTTTGTACACGCATATCAACAAATCCAATTGCAAATATCCGGTATTCGAAACAAATTCTATTTGACTAAAGTTGAATTATTGTTTGATTTTATATACGACTAGCAGACCCGGCCACACGTTTCTGTGTATAAGGCATTAAATTAAGTTGGTCCAATCTTGGCTTCAGCGACTATATTGATTACTCGAGGTTGATTTATGTTACGCAGCATGATGACAACTCACACTACATTTAATTGCAAAGTACAGGCAATTTGAAACAGTTTGCGATAATTGGCTACGTGATCCTGGTTTGTAGCTGTGTCAACTCTCTTGGACCGAAATTCGAAATTGTCGCATTAAGATCATCGATATCTTTTTTTTTTTACCACCAATATGGGTCATTCAATCAGTCATTTATGGTTATCATATTGAGGTTTCATGTCAGGAAAACTTCTCTTTTGAGTCAATGAAGTGAAAGAAATCTATTGGAAATGCTATTAATCCATCGAGGTGTCAACTGCCAACTATTTTTACAATCGCAATTTGGTATTGTTGCAAAAACACTCATATGTTAGTTGTTAATTGGCGATCTTTATGTGTCGTCACAAATTAAATGATTTTAGGCATGCGATTAGCCCGTCAGTAACAGTTGATCCAGGAATAATTGGAAGAGTCTGCCGTAAATCACTTGTTAACAGAATCCTGGCTCCACCAAAAACGTTCATCGACAATCAAGATCTTTTAAAGTTCGTTATAGCGCTATTTTTGACGAATTTGCCTACTGGTGTTTCGTTCATTTGCAATTGCCGTATGTTTGCCTACTAACAGGTGCCAAGTTGCCCGTATTCCCGTTAACCTTGCTGGTGAAAATGAGTGAAATTGGTTCTGGAATTACATCAGCCCTCATATACTATATATGATGATTTTCTATTGGACTTTATGTCGAATATATAGGTAAAATTGTGTGTTATCTTAATAAAATTACATCAATAAATTGCGAGAGTATGAAATATTCGGTTGGACCCGACCTTAGCCTTTCCTTATTAGTTACAAATTGTTTTGGGCTATCGACACAACCTTATACAATTGAACTATAACAAAAATATTTTAACAAAGCAACAATGATAACCTTCAAAATTATTATTATTTTGTTTTCTCTTTTTATATTTTTCTTGTCTATTTGAATAAAATTCTCTTATTATTATCTTCCTCGCAATTTTTTCATATTTACTCACTTTCTAATCTTTTTCTGGCCTTCCACGAATATTTCAAGACTAAAATTAGCCAGATCGGTTTGGCCGTCCTCGTTTTTTTGCGGCACAAACGAACAGCAATTAATTTTTATATTATATTATTATCAAGCGACAATTTTTTTTAATTCCGGACAGGACCATTAAGTAGTGAATCGACCGCGCGAGTGATCTTAAGCCCCCTCCCGTACCACCGTGCCTGAGTGGCGCCTACAACTCTACAACGCATAGTTAGCTGCCGAAAAATTTCAAAATTTTTAACTCATGATATCTTTTGAATGGAATGTCAGAATCTAATAATTCAAAAAGTTATATAAAGGTTTTGAAGCGATCTTAACTAATAAATTATTTATTTCGATAATGATACTAATGAATATAATAATGAATACTAAGGTATAAATAAAGAGCCTTTTCAAGTAGTGGTATTTTAATTATTTTTTTATATAAAATCGCTTATAATAGTTAGATATATGATGTCGCGACGTTTTTTGTAGATAATGATAAGTTCTACAAAATTGTAGTACATCACTTTGTTATATCTTCAATCGTTTTCGCTGCATTCGCGATTAAAGAAAGTTTTTTGGTATTTTTTTTTTTACATTATCGGATTTTTGGTAAGGAACCCTATTTTTTTAAACTAAATATAGCCTATGTCACTCAGGGATAGTATAGCTTTCCAACGGTGAAAGAATTTTTCAAATCGGTTTAGTAGTTTCGGAGCCTATTCGACACAAACAAACAAAAAAACAAACATTTCCTCTTTATAATATTAGTATAGATTGAAATGTTTAGTTATTAAGTGAATTTAAAAGTTTATATGTTTGAAAAAAACCATTAACGTATATTAATATGTTATTAAGGGTGATCCATTTCGAGATTTCCTACTTTTTTAAGAAAAACAAACACAGAAAAATCAAATTTAATGGGTAATGTTTATTATCAATCGAAATTACATTCATTGTTATTTATTGTTTAAAGATTATCATTTTCAAATGTTGGCCGCGGCTACGTCTCAGATGGTCTATCCGTTGAGTCCAAAATGTTCTCTCAATAAATCCATTCATCCGAGATCACTAGCCTTCATCAGGCATCAAATAGTTGGTTATCGCGATAACCGTCGCCATTACTCATTACGTATCCATCGTCATAATTTTTGAAGAAATATAGACCGATGCTCTGCTATTTTTAATAACACAACTGTTTAAACTTGCTACCGATGTGAAAGAAAATGCATTTTTATATCGAGTGCTTTAGCCGATTGTAAATAGAAACACTCACATGCATATACACACAATTATACATCATACATATGTATCTACATATACCATTTATTTACAAAAGCATTTACATATTTTTAATCTTTTGCCATAAACGTAAAAATCACATAAATTTAAGTTTCATTCTTTCACATACATATTTTAAATTAAAAATGTATACATCGTATATAAAATTAGCAGACCCGACAGACGTTGTCCTGTCCCACGTCTCAAATTTAAACTTTTGGAAATTAGCTGTAACCATTATTAAACCGTTATGATGAAAATTTTTATTCGAAACTTATTACAATACGAACGGTATTCATATATATTTATCACAATTTAACCAATCGATAGCATGTGAGTATTGTGTATTAGTATAATTTCATACTGTTTACGTTGAACATCGCTGTTAATGATATCTGCTGCTGGGCGGTTGCAGAGAACTTAGAACATAGAGAAGGTGCATTTTGATTTTTGTATGATGCTCGATTGGCTCGTGTACAGAGCTGAAAACCGACGAGTAGGGAATTCACCAATTGCTGTTATACTCGTTATTATTTAACAGAATTGACTATCGGAGGAATGAAAATATGTGAGGATTGGCCTTTTGATGTGATATGACCATGTTTTGATATGATATACTATTTTGACTTCTTATGGCTTTTTATTAATTGTATATAATTAATATGATTTTTAAACTCATAAATAGGATTTTAAAGAATTTTTAGATAATATAAAAAAAAAATTATTTATAAAATATTGCAAATGTGGAGAGGTGAACCCGAAAAATGTAAAAAGTTGTACTGAGTTCACATTTGATAACATCACTTCATGTCATATGTATCTGTGTTCATAAAATATAAAATTTTTGTCTTTCTGAAATTATTCTAATCAAGTATTAGAAAAATAAAAATTTAAAAGCTGGAGATTTGAACCCAAGCATTCACCGCAGCAGTGCGAGCATTCACCAAGCATGCCAAATTTTGTGATGTATTTGCACTTTCTCAATTATGGTTTCATTACCCTAAGATGAATAAGCAGTAGTACAATTTGATTTTATTCCCTAGTCAAGAAGGCAAGCTCATGCGAGAAGTCAGCAGTGTACATATCGTTGGCTTAATATAGAAAAGGCGTATCTACATTTTTTTCGAAATCGCGTTTTTAATGTATTCTGGTAGACCACTGTCAAATCCTCCCCTCCTTAAAAAGTAGTGGGCTATGATCGTAAATAATGAATTTATAGTCATATAAAAAAAAAGCCCTAACTCATTCGAAGTTACAATAATAACATAAAGCCCTGTCTCAAATAACTTCAAAGAAATTAAAAATAATAACAAAATTATACAATTGAATTTGTTACCTGTTTTGAATAAAAATTGCAATAGAAATTGTTTTTTGCATCTTAAGTTTTTAAGGTTTTATTCAGTTTTTTCCTTCTCCTGAAAAATAACGAAAAGTGCAGATATGCTAACTCCGGTCTGAAAGTGCGTATGGAAATAATATATATATGTGTTTATGTAACACGTTTGTAATTTGCTTGTACGCCAGTCAAATTTTTGTATGAAAATCGAGCTGAAATCAATTGAAATAAATGAGACCTTTGTATGGGTAAAAATTTCGAACTTTTATTGAAAAAAATTATTTATTATATAAATAATGATAATGATTTTGATTAAAAATTAGGAAAAATTTAATCGGAAAAACTGAAATGAAAAAAAGAAAATAATTACACAGTGATAGTCAAAAAAAAAAAAAGACAAGACCAAATTCGACGGTTTCCCCCTATTTCGGGTCCTACGAATCGAACTGCATCATTACTTTTTTGAGTTATAATCATGGTTTCATACAAAAATTTTTGTTGAAGTTTTTCATCAAAGTGGCCCATTGTAAGAGAAAGGCACATTTTTTTTTCGGTCTCTAACTTTTTTAATGTTGTCTTTTTTTGGTAAACTTTCTTTGGCAAAGCTTCTCAGAATAAGTCCGTCTTTAAGTTCTTAGATGACTGTAAACCCCAAAATCAATGTTTTTTGTGTCCTTATAGCCAATATGTCGAAAAACTGAAATTTTATCAATTTTTTTTAAGGTTTTTTCCCTCACGTTTCGTCAATATTTTAATTTACCCTTTGATACTTATACATTAAGTGACATCTTGTAATAGTAAGAAACTTAAGCAAAGACAACGTTCTGAGCAAACTAACCATTAGAAAAAAAACGTAACAAAATTTGTATTTTTTAAAAAAGGTACACTATCTACATATGTTTGTGTGCTATTTTATTTCTTTATTTTTTTGTATCTTATAAGTGTTAGCAATAAGTATCATAAATTTGTACACAATATTAAAATTATATTTAATAAGACTCATCTATCAATGTCCAACACAAATAAGCAAGCAACGAGCACTGCACTGATAAGAAATAACAACAAGTAACGTTTGAAAGAAACGTTAAATGCTTGCCTAAGAGTCAAAATTTAAGCATTGATTGCAGTAGTTAATTTGACTTTGACTTCGCGGAAAGAACATTTTTTAGTGCCTTGTATATTAAGAAAATAAATTAAAATGAATAAGTGTCCAATTGGCCTATCGTTGTTCTGCTACGTATGTGGAAAATTTACAAGCCCTCGGAGTAGACGCAAAATATCTTCGGGAACTGCCGGCATCTACGAGGAATATTTCGATTTGCCCGTTAAAAGAGACGTAGATTGGATGCCAAATACCATTTGGACGCAATGCAACAACAACCTGCATAACTGGTCAAAGAGACTGTGCCTAAAAATGGGGATCGGCCTCTCAATGATTTGGATAGATCCACAAGGGTATCATACTGGTAACTGCTACGCGTGCAAGAACAAATTTGCAAGACTCAACAAAAAAACACAGTTTACAAAAGTGTTCAATCTGCAGTGCTACCAGTATCTCACTCAGAAAATGTTCCGATACCAAGATGTCCAAGTCCAACTGACAGATATATTCCGCCAACATTTTCCACCGAGCCTACAGATCTACTCTCAATGTATAACCCAACCGAAGTTGAAAGCCCATGTCGTCACTTGGAGATTTCCCAAGCCCGTTTGAATACGATGGTACGACAGCTGAAATTATCGCAAAGACAAGCTATTTGCCTAGCACATCATCTTCGATCGGTAAATATATTGTCTAAAGATGTGAAGGTGTATGGATTTTGGTAAGATTTTTTTTCTAATGGTTAGTTTGCTCAGAACGTTGTCTTTGCTTAAGTTTCTTACTATTACAAGATGTCACTTAATGTATAAGTATCAAAGGGTAAATTAAAATATTGACGAAACGTGAGGGAAAAAACCTTAAAAAAAATTGATAAAATTTCAGTTTTTCGACATATTGGCTATAAGGACACAAAAAACATTGATTTTGGGGTTTACAGTCATCTAAGAACTTAAAGACGGACTTATTCTGAGAAGCTTTGCCAAAGAAAGTTTACCAAAAAAGTCAACATTAAAAAAGTTAGAGACCGAAGAAAAATGTGTCTTTCTCTTACAATGGGCCATTTTGATGAAAAACTTCAACAAAAATTTTTGTATGAAACCATGATTGTAACTCAAAAACGTAATGATGCAGTTCGATTCGTAGGACCCGAAATAGGGGGAAACCTGTCTTTGTCTTTTGTCTTGTCTTTTTTTTTTTTTGAAAAAAGCTATCACAGTGTTATTAAAATAAAATAAAAATATTTCTGAATAAAATATATATTTAATAATACACCATTTTGAGAATTGCCTACCAACATATGGCAAATTCTCGCACAACCTAATCATTGAAGAGAAGGTCTTTTTTCTTTTTCACCAGTTTTATAAAATTCGATTTAACATAATTAAATCTAATTTTATAAAAACTTGGGTCGTGTTTTCTAATCAAAAACTACAAACTATAACTATACTAATATACTGCAAACTAAAACTAAGACTAAAATTTGCATCTAAACATACAAATTAATTACTACGGACTACCCTGAAAGAAAAAATAATAATAATAATTAATATCTAGGAATATAATCTGGAAAGAAAAAGAAAAGTGTATTGATCTCCGTATTTATTTATTAAAATGAATTTATTTTACCGATAAAAAAAACAGAAGTTGCCGCAGTTTTTGACCCAGACCTTCAATTTACGTCGCCAATTTGTTTAATATAAGCTGGATTTAGCGATTTATTTACCTTCGTCGGCGGTTTGATGTGCCAGCCACTTACTGTTTTTATAAAGTAGAACAGTTATTAAAAAGTCGAGGAATACGTGCCTGTGTCCTAGGCATTCCCCTGCCTCCTCATACCATTGCGGATAAATCTCCTGTGTCCTTTTCGTAATTTGGGCTATCATCAATGATTTGATACCCACTTTATGAGCGTTTTTTTTTAAATAATTCCTTATAAAGATTCATTTGAAGCCGGCATACTTCAAAAACTCTATCATCGGGATTAATTAATCTCAAATCATCGGGACTTTTATAGTTCTTCGACCTTATGAGGGCTTCCGATGAGTCTTATTAGTATTCCTCATCATAGTAACACATTTTTCACATTTTAATTGGCATAAAACCATCTGGAAAATGGCATATCCAGTATAGTAGCGACGTACCTGAATTTCTGCTGGTTTTTCAGAAACAAAGTGCTCATCTGGAATCTCTATTTCTTCCACGGCAAGTTGCTCTGCTGGTTTTAAGTTTTCTCTCAGGTCGACTTCTTGGCCATAATTCCAATCAAGGTTTATGTCGTCATCTTCTTCGCAGTTGCTCCCTGTTTGTGAGAATTGACGACGTAGAACATGCATTGACATTAGACTCGCTACAATGTATTGCATGTCGTGTACTGATGGATGGCTATTTATTCCCAAATTTGCTCGGATTTTATAGAAAAAATGTTCGAGAGCATCTATGTTCATTTTCCCTAAGAGTTCGAATGATATTTTATCGTTTTCTTTAAAAATGTCTTCGCTTAATCTCATCATTGCGGTAGTAGTCAATATGGTAGAGTCGAGGCACATGATATTGATGTGTGGACTCTTAATGACATCTATATATGCGATATAATCTTTTAATCTATTGATTGTTGCAATACATGGCTGATCTGAACTGACGCCCAATAGTCCTTTCAATTTTATATTTTGAGCGCCTTGATCGCAAACTACAGATTTCACGTTAAGCCCGATTTGTTCGTAGGCATCTAAGTTGTTATTTAACAACATCATTAATTGTCCACTTTTTACGCCTTCCTTGGCTACGAGTAGGAAACTATATATTTCCATTTGGACACTAAGCCTTTCACCATGAAAAAACAGCATTTATTGCCGATCACACATTCTCGGTGACCTTCTCCGTTATCGACGAAGCCATCTATAACGTCCCATACTTTATTGTACGTCAAATCTTGTTTAACTGAGACTTCGTCGAAAATTATTTGGCAAATGCGCTCCTTTTTTGACATGTTTCTTACAATTTTCCCTAAATTGTTTAAAACCTTCTCATCGATACCGGGGGACACAGACCGGATCGGCCGTCAACGCAAAAGCGTTTTTTTATGCGGTAATGCAAATGAAAGGTCATCGCGCATGAAATTATGTGCTTTTGACGACATATAATTTATGTTCAATGCCATTATCTTCTCCTTTTCGTCATAGGAGGTTTTATTTTTTAGTATAATTTTTGCGAATGTTATCGCGTATTCGCTTGAACCGCTGGGTATAAGTATGCTTTTTTCCAAAGCATCACATTTTTTTGTAGCCCATAATTTTTTTTTTTAATTGCGCTATTATTTGGGTTTGCTTCAGCGCATTTTTTTGATAGCCTCTGGCTACTCGAGCATAATGCTCATGATCATAAGTAGTGATCTCTCCACTACTTTCACATTTCATCTCGATTTCGCATAGTTTTGTCATCTTTTCTATTTCGGAAAAAGTAAAGCTAGAGGGTGAAGCCGCTTTTTCATTTTTTACATCATAGCTTTTTCCTACCGCCGGCAAAACCCATTCCGATGATATATCGCTGTTATCATCATTTTCTTTAATATTTAGTGCCGGTACAACTTCGTGCAAAATTCGCTTTGCCGAAACGTCTTTCTTATAGAAATGACGTTTGCATATGTAATTTTTTTTTAAGGCAACTTCCGTTTATGGGAACTCGAAGAGTTTCCGGGACTCCCATCCCGTACAGTTGCTAACGCAGCAACTGTGAATTGGTTTTGCTGGCACGAAGTTTTGGGCTGGGCTCCCCTCATGCCTATTGAAAATCAATTAATGAAACATACAGTAAAATATACAATAAATAATATTTTATTAATTTCTACAAATAATTATTCAAAAATATAAATAAAAGTTAATTTTTATGTACCCCCCTAATACAAAAATAAATTATTTAATTTACTGCACCCCTAATGCACAATTTACATTTCTCGTGCGAGTACACAGTAATGTGTGCTTGCTTGTGTATCTGTGGATACGTGCATACATACATATGTGTGGGAAAATCTGCACACATATTTACGGGTATGTACGTGCACGTGTGGGCATCCACCAGCAATTATGTATATGCCCAATAAAATAAAACTAATAAATAAAAATTGCACTGAACTTACCCAGGTTCAACGTCGGAATCGCGTCCTTCTTAAGCAGTTTTGGGGCTATTGCCTCTTTTTCGAAATGTTTTTCACAACCGAAAGAGTTGGTGGCTGAAAAGTGGTCAGTGGACAAAATTTCACTTTGCAGCCAGCCCCCTTTCATTTGGAAACCGGAATAAACGTAGTACCCCGCTGGTATTTTCACATTCTCGGACCCTGCACTTCCTAACTTTAGGCATTTTTTAATAACAATTTTGTAATAAAACACACAAAAACGCAAAAATCAAACGTCCCGCGTCATATGGTAATTGGTCAATCCCGCGCAATTCATAAAAATCTTGTAATTTTGGCGCAATTATCAATACATATCATACTTGACACTTGTATCATATGGTAATTGGTCAAAACAAAATAAAGAACATTACATATCATCCCGCGCAATTCATAAAAATCTTGTAATTTTGGCGCAATTATCACCTCATATAATTTTTGTCACTTGCCATCATAAGGTACATATGTACATAATTGGAAAAAACAAAAGAACATCATTTCATGTCTTATGTGTCTGCAGTGCAAGCAGCTTGACAAAATTCACAAAATAATCATTTTTCACATTTGCCATCAATTGTGGCAGAAATATAAAATATGCGAAAAATAAGACTTCGGCCAGGATTTGAACCCGGACACCGTCTAAATAACATAAAATAAAAATATTAAAAAAATTAAATGAATTTGAAAAATAGCACATGATTATTTCATGTGCCAGCAATTTCGCGTTTTACAGATTCCCTGCTGCTAAAACTGAAATCGCTGTTAACTTTTCAGAAGGTGAATTCCCCGGTAGTGTGGTAAATTCCCCCGTTGAAAGTTTTCAGACTTGAATTTATTTCGCTGTCGAACCTGCACCTTCTCTATGTTCTAAGTTCTCTGCAATCACGACGGTCCTATCTTCGAGTGCAAGCAGCAAACTCGGATTTTATGTATAGTGCCTTGGAGACGATCAAATAATTGCGTCAAACACTTTAAGTGTGTTGGTGTCGTCGGCTCTCGTCGGCTACACGTACGCTACACCGACCTGTTGTCGGCTCTGTTTGATGAAAATCAAAAATTTTTGATATTTCTATTTGACGGACGATAATTTGATCGTCTCCACTCATGTTTGACAAGCATGAGCTCATTTGCAGGGAAGATTTCAAGCTGAGAGGACATAGAAAAGTGAAGTAAAGCCAAGCGGAAAAAAATAAAATAAAATAAATAAATTAAATTAAATTAAAAAAATAAAATAAGTTAAAATAAAAAAAAAAAAATAAAATAAAATAATAAAATAAAATTAAAATAAAATAAAATAAGTTAAAATAAAAAAAAAAAAATAAATAAAATAAAATTAAATTAAATTAAATAAATTAAATTAAATAAAATTAAAAAAATAAAATAAATAAATAAAATAAAATGAAATGAAATGAAATGGAATGTAATGAAATGAAATGAAATGAAATGGAATGAAATGAAATGAAATGGAATGAAATGAAATGAAATGAAATGAAATGAAATGGAATGAAATGAAATAAAATAAAATAAAATAAATAAATTAAAATAACAAAATAAAGTAAAGTAAAATCAAATATAATAAAATAAACTAAATAATATAAAATAATACAAAAATGGAGAAATTTTTTTTTCATAAGAATTGCAGCACATGCCATTAATAGATCATCATCATCCGACGATGACAAGATGACCGTTCGTTACGAGCTCAAAACTAAACTAATGTTTGACGTGTTAATTTGAACGTTTGCGGGCAACACACGATTGAACATCACTAACACATATGCACTGTTTGACGCAATTATTTGATCGTCTCCAGGGTACTTATATTATATTTTCGGGTGTGTCGTGCACGTGTTGATTGTGATCGACACACTCGAGTGGCACACACCAGTGGCAGACCAAAAAATAATAGATAAACATACGTACACAATATGTATGTATGTTGGCGTGGGGATGACGCGTTCTGTCTTAGCTTTTTTAGTTACACATATATAGTACATATTATAAAAGAATAATTCAATTTAAGAATAGAATTCACTCAAAACTTATTTTATTTATTAATTCATAAATCATAAATAAAAAACATTTCATTGCACTTAAATATTTTAATTTTTTTTAAATCACAAATTTCAGGTGTAGACCAGATAAGGTGTTTGTGCCATTGGAAATGTTCTCACAACTCGAATTTTCTATCGTTGTCATTATGAATTATAAAAAGTAAACAAAACAAACAAAACCAATAATCGTTGACAATCACTACGCAATAATAGCATGACTGCCAAATACATACATACATATTCTGAAATTTTGTGCACACTCGTGTGTGACTCGATCACATTCAATACGATCGGGTTAGAGTTCCAGCTCGTTCACAAACGAGTGTCAACTCGGCACTCTGTTAAAACAAGCATATATGCTTGTGTTTCGAGTGTCGCGAAAGGCTCGTTCGTTTTGAACTTGTCTCCAAGCGATCAATACGTGTATTCATACCGAAAAGTTTGATCAAACAAAATCAGAGTGGACATTCGAGTGTGCACGAAAATGATATACCCGTTGCAGCTCTCTGGTGGGCACTGCATTCTCCTTCAACTTTTTCACACCCTGTGCACTTTTCTCAAAGTGCCTAATGCATACAAATACATTGCTGGTGGGTAGATCCACCGTTGGTGGGATCCACCCACTTCCTAAAATCTTTCTCATTTTGAGGGATAGAAAATAATATTTCTCCGGAATCTGCATCACATCCACGAACGCGACACTTTCTAAGATTCTTGGACATTTTTTACTACAATTTAAATTTGTATGTATATTACAATATCGAAACGAATTATAGAAACGATTAGCGACAACATTTTGCGGCACGGTGTTTTTTCTCTAAATTTACATATAAAATTCCCCGCTTAGTAGGCTCCTCTTAAGACATCCGGCTTAAATGCCTGAAATTTTTAGCCAACAAATACAAATTTTTTTGCAGTGCCTTTTAATATTTTGCTGTAATACTATTTTTTATTTTTCCCCATCTCTTTCAGGCAAATTTTTGGAATTTTTATCTACTTATTCTAATATTTTAGAAAAATTCTAAAATGAAAGCTCTGAAAGTTTGCGTCCAGAGTTTTTTCAATGCAGTCTATTTTATTTTTTGCTCCTAAATAATATTGTATATAGTCCTTAGCTTAATATTAAAAATTTTGGACACCTATTTTTTATTTTTTTCTTTGAAATAATGAAAATTTACCAATTGATTAAATTTCTCGTGAACTAATTTGCATAACAATTCTAAGTTCCGATTAGATCTGTATTTCCAATTAAATCTGTGCAATTCGATACATGTACACTGACTCACACTATAAATGGGACACCCCAAAAATATTTATGTTTTTAACTTTGTATCAGAGAACTGCATGAGTGCCTAATTTCCGTACTTAGAGTAAACTTGCTTGAAAAGCGATGGCGGGGTCCACTCACACTCATAGACATGCATTGTGAGCTAACATCTACTCAAAGAACTATGAGTGGAGAAGCTACTGAGCCAGTCGTATACTTGCTATTGCATATTAATTGTATTTGTTTTACACATTCTTTTTTTTGATTTTCACTGACAAGTGGTGATCATACTCAAGACCAGCAAAGGAAAAAGCAAGACACACTCATCACCAGTAGCGCGTGTACTTGAGTGTTTACTATTGTATTGTTGTTCGTGTATTCTTTTTTGTCGTGCGTCAGTTTTTTGTGCGTTGCTTATTAAGAACTGCAAACTTTTTTTTTGTTTTATGTATGCTGACGCAAGTGTGTCATTCGTTGTGGAACATTCCCTGCAAGAACAATGTCAACCTTTTGACTGTTCGTACGATAATTAGAATTAAAAATTTTTTTAGCATGTAAAATTGAAATATTTATATCCCTTTTTAATATAGTCAAAGTTTGCTTTTGGAAAAAAGCGATTATTATTTCTTGTCCATGCATATACACACTAATTATTGTTTTGTTGATCATTTGACCTTCAGCTGTTTCTTACAGGGGTTTAGCACATGGATGACAGCGTCTTCGGCTGCTCGATCTGCCACTCGTGTAAATCACATAGAAAACACACAAAACGAGCGTGCAAAGAACAGCAAAGTATTAAATGAACTCAATACTCAGAGAGTTGCTAAAATTTGAGAATGTCATTTACTCAAACCGCTTTTTTTGTGTTGTCGCTCAGCTTAAGTAATAACATGAATAAGCAGAAGAGGTTTTTCAAAAATTCCTTTTATTTCAAATAAGACATCTATTTTTTATTGAAAAGAAAAAAAAAACAACCAAAGTTTTTACTATAACAACAACAAAAAGAACATACGGTGGTGCTCCAGTATAACGAACGCCTATATAACGAATGTTCAGGTTAAAGGTACACAATCTGGCACATTGAGACGACAATCGTTAAAGAAAGGTGAATATCATAGGATGGAAAAGGCTTTATATAAGTGGTTTGTCTTCCAGCGGGAAAAGCACGTACCTATTAACAGCAATATTTTAAAAGCCAAAGTTGTGCAAATCCATAATACAAAATATCCCAATGAAAATTTTAAGGCAAGTAATGGTTGGATGGTTGGATCCGAATTTCAAAAGAATCTGGCGAAAACCTGTCCTCCCAAGCTGATTTAGTGGCACTGTTCAAAGAAAAATTAAATGAAATTATCGTAAAAAATTACATGTCTTGATGCAGTCTTCAACGCTGATGAAACTGGACTTTACTGGAAGATGTTGCCGCACTCAAAATCCGCGTGGATGAATATCGAAATTTTTAAAAACTGGTTTTTTAGTAAATTCGTGCTCAGATTTGTATATTACAATAATTTTCACTTCAATACTCCTTAATAATACTTTTAATTATAGGTTGAAGATTTTCTTGAAAGTCGAAATCTACCAAAGCGAACAATATTACTCCTGTATAACGCTCCTAGTCATCCACCAGAAGAAGATTTGGTGACTTCAGATGGAAAAATATGGACAGTGTTTATGCCACCGAATGTAACGGCTCTAATTCAACCGATGGACCAGAACGCGATTCGCCTCACCAAATTATTTTACCGAAAATCTTTACTGAGCAGTGTAGAGTAAAAAGAAAATATAAACACAGCGTTAAAGGACCTCACGCTTTTCAATGCAGTTCAACTTATTGCTGCAGCTTGGGAAAAAGTTTCAGGGGTTGTTCTTCAGAAGTGTTGGAGAAACATTTTAATTGATAAAACCACACCTGACGATGAAGATGATGAGGACAATATACCACAAGCAGATTTGCGATTCAGAGAAGTTCTGTTATGCCTACATCAAAATGCACAGGATCTCAAAATTTCTCGCCCACTAAAGCAAATGAGCATACAAAATTTCTTTTCAGTTGAATAATGCTTATATTTTTGTTATAAAATTCAACTTTTATTAATTTTATTGTATGCATTTTCCATTGTATATGTATTTATTTCAACCAATGCTTATGAATTCATGAATAAATAGTTATTTTTAAACATATGTATATGTACCAATATTAATTTAGTTTTCGTTTCCGATATAACGAATATTTCAGTTTAACGAACGGTCCCAACATTATATCATTCGTTATATTGGAGTACCACATTTATTGCGCGTCCAATGCAACTCACACTTGAAATGGGACAGTTTGTAGAGTGAAGAAACAAATAAGTTTGCTGGAGTTCAATATCTTGTAGATTTCCCTTTCTTATTTAACCCTTAATAACCCACTGGTACCGCCAGGAACCAACCGCTTAAATTCAAAATTCTGTTTAACGAATTTTATTTTAGAATTTGCTTGTCACTATAAGACCGTTAATTGATTCATGCGCCATATGCTAATTCTATCCCCACTTGTAATAAACGTCAGTTGGCATGTTTGTATTGAAAATCAACTTGGTGAAATCGCGTTTTTGCAATAATTTTTTGTGAATAATTCGTTAAAATCGGAACAGGAAAAAATCTCAAAGTTTAAATAATAGTGTAAATAAGCTAAGATAAGTTTTATATGTAGGTAAGTAAATTTTATTTGCTTGTAAGATTTGTTTAATTTTTTGGTTGGTTCCTTGCGGAACCGTCAGGCACCAGGCACAAAGTTGCTAGAGAGTATTATAGTTTTGTTCACATAACGGTTGTTTGTAACATCCACAACTAAACGAGTTAGATATAGGGTTATATATTCCAAAGTGATCAGGGTGAAGAGTGGAGTTCAAATCCGAATGTCTGTCTGTCCGTCCGTCCGTCCGTCCGTCTGTGCAAGCTGTAACTTGAGTAAAAATTAAGATATCTTAATGAAACTTGGCACAAACTTAGCAAAATCGGACCACTGCCACGCCCACAAAATGGCGAAAACCGAAAACATATAAAGTGCCATAACTAAGCCATAAATAAAGGTATGGAAATAAAATTTGGTATGAAGGATCGCACTATGAAGGGGCATATTTGGATGTAATTTTCTTGGGAAGTGGGCGTGGCCCCGCCCCCAAATAGATTTTTTGTACATATCTCGGAAGCCCATAGAGCTATATAAACCAAACTTTCTGCAGTCGTTTTTTCTAGCCACTTCTTAATACAGTCCAAAAATGAAACAAATCGGATCATAACCACGCCCACCTCCCATACAAAACTTAGGTTGAAAATTACTAAAAGTGGGTTAACTCACTAACGAAAAACGTCAGAAACACTAAATTTCACATAAGAAATGGCAGATGGAAGCAGCACTCAGATTTTTTTACAAAATTAAAATGGGCGTGGCGTCGCCCACTTATGGGTCAAAAACCATATCTCTAGAACTACTCGACCGATTTCAATGAAACTTGGTTTGTAATAGTTTCCTTACATCCCAATGATATGTTGTGAAAATAGGCCAAATCGCTTCACAACCACGCCTACTTCCTATATACCAGAACTTTGAAGTGGATCTGAATCGTTAACTTTACAATATATAAAGTAAGCACTAGTGAATATATCGATGCAGAACTTTGCACAAATACTACCTTTATAGTTTGGCAGCCCCATTCTAAAAATCGCCGAAATCGGACCATAGGTTTTCAAGGCCCCATTAATCAAACATGAGGACCTCGGTGCTTCTAACCTAATATTATGGTTTCCAACTTTCAATGGACTTTATATAATATATATGACGAATATGTGGGCCAAATTGTATATTATATAATATAAATAAAGTTAAATAAATAAATTGGGAGAGTATAAAATGTTCGGTTACACCCGAACTTAGCCCTTCCTTACTTGTTTTTAATTCATCTCGTTTATTTTTGAAGTTCGGGCGCCTAGTGGTTCCGCTATGAACCAACCAGGGTTTTTCTACCTAGCTGAGATAAATTTCACTTGCAAAGTTATAGAACAAAGCTTGTTCAGAATCGTGAGTTTTAGCTTTCCTTAACTCTGATTTTGTTTTAATGTAGAAACATGCTCTATGGGATTAATATCGGTGGATTGAGCAGGTGTAGAAAGTACTTTTGGACAATTGTAGAGAAACCAATTTCTAGCATTCCAGGATTTATGTTTTGGGTCGTTGTCTTGGTAAAACTTAAAACAATCACGAATACCAAGTTGTTCCGCGCTGCTATGAACATTTGCTTTCAAAATGTCTACATATATATTTAACACTCCGTCTACAAAATGCTGTTTACCGACTCCATTCCCCGACATACAACCCCAAATCATCAGTGGCATACCCCCGAACTTCACTGTTTTTTTATGTTTTTGCCGTCCGATCCAAAGTTGTTACTTTTAGTTCCGTCAGTAAAAAGAACCTAAAATAATTGAAAATCACACCAAATTTTATTAATCAAGCTTTAAAAACAATTTACCTTACGCCAAAAAGAATAGTCCTTATCTTATTCCATTCTTTCTTTTTGGTTTTATGGTGATTTCAGTGGTTTTCGACGAGGTATTCTGGCGTTAAATTTATTTTGTCTAAGCAATCTACGAACCGTTTCTGCACTTCAACTTTCTTTTCTTCTTTTAGCTGTTTTTGTAACTCTACAGCAGACATATATGGGTTATTTTTGATTATACGCAACAAAAACCGCGCACTTCGGTCGTCAATTTTTCGTTTTGTACTTCGATCAGGTACTTTATTACATAATATACGTTTTTTTTTTAAAGCGCAGAATAATGTTAAATACAGTAGATTTATTTTTGCCTACAATTTCAGCGATTTTCCTTATAGATTTATTGTTTTTGTATTTATTATTAATAATTTTCCTTTCTTCAATCGCAGTGCGATGCATTTTTTTACTTTTAGTCACGACGTAGCGACGGCTGACCACAAATGTCGCTTTGAAGCAAGCGTCTTGTACACTTTGAAGACGGCAGCGACAGTAACAACAGCTGATTTTATAGTTTGAAGTTTGTGAGAGTTTCAATTATTGAACTTTTGTGTTTTTACTCAAAATAAATATATTCATTATGAATGACGAATATGTAATAGATTTTGTGAGGCCAATTGAAAATATTGCGCGCATTACAACTATCGCTAATGAATTACAGATGATCAGTCAACTTAACACGCCAAGAAGAAGGTTTTTTTAAAACGTGTATCAAAGAACTCCAAGAAAAGGATGAAGAACATTTTTTTAAAGTGACTCGAATGAACGTTTCCAGTTTTAATTTATTGTTGTCGTTATTAAAACAACGAATGGAACGCTTTTCGAATGGAAAAGCAATTTATCCTGAAACGCGTTTGGCGGTAACCTTACTGTAAGTTAATTTTAAATATTAATTACATTAGTATACTTAAGCGTTTTCTAATTTCAGTTTCTTGGCACAAGAATGTAATTTTAGTGTGATTTCTTGGGCATATAAAATTGGAATCTCAACAGTTCGGAAAATTATATATGAAACAAGTGACGCTATTTGGAACGAATTTCATGTTGTATATTTGTCACCACCAAACTTATCCGAACTGAAAAGCATAGCAAACAAATTTTATATGAAGACTGGCATGCCGAATTGCTTGGTAGCTATAGATGGGAAGCACGTTCATATAACAAGTCCTAGGAACAGCGGGTCCTTGTACTACAATTACAAGAAAACGTTTAGCATAGTATTAATGGGATCGTGTGATGCTAATTATGTATTCACATATGGAGACGTCGGAGCACTAGGAAGGCAAAGTGACGGTGGAATATTTTCTCGTAGTGCCTTTGGAAGCAAATTATTGAAAGGCACTCTAGAAGTTCCTTCCGATGCAAACTTACCGGGTACATCTACCATCATTCCGTATTATTACGTCGGTGACAGTGCGTTTCCACTGAAACCAAATTTAATGCGACCATATCATGGCCGCCAGTTAGACGAAGATAAAGACAAATTTAACATAGTGTTATCTAAAGCCCGCGTGCTAATAGAAAACGCATTAGGAATTTTGGACAATTGATGGATAGTTCTGCATACAACAATATCAGCTTTCCCAAAAAATGTAGATAAAATTGTTTTAACTACAGTAGTACTTCATAACTTTTTAATGCTACAAAATGACAGGAATTACTTCACCCTTGAACATGCTGACCACTCAGTAGGCAACCAAGAAATAAACGGCCGTTGGAGAGAAGAAGTACCTTCTCTTGAATCGTTTCACCCAAGAACTGTTAACCGTTCAACCACAAAGGCTTTTCAGTTACGTGAAAAACTAAAAGAATTTATTTCAAGAACTACTTTGTAATGCTACTCATGAAATATTATATTTATAATTAAAACAAAATATTATGTAAAAAAAAAATGTTTTATTCTCAATTTTAATTTAGTAAAATTCTAATATATAAAAATAAAAAAAGGTACTTCAGTCTCACAGTTTACATAATTCAAAATTAAAAATTCATTTTAAAATATATTTACATACATGAATACATTTTGTAAAAAAATTTATTACAATTTGTAGTATTACATTTTGTAAAAAAATGTATTTCAGTTTCACTGATTTACTTAAAAACTATAAAAGCTATTTACATATGTACATTTTGTAAAAAAAGGTACTTCAGTTTCACTGATTTTCTTAAAAACTAAAAAAGATATTTACATATCGCTCATTTACTTGAATAGTGTCATAACTAAAAAAACACGATTTTTGAGTTGAGTATGCAGAAATGTGAGCAATTTCAGCGTCCATATTGTATAAAAATTTCATTCCGATGCGTAGAAAAATAAATCGTGAAATAAGAATGTGCCGTTATTAAATTTGTTATGTTGCATTTGAGTTGTGACACTCTTCAAGTAAATGAGCGATATGTACATTTTGTAAAACAATGTACTTCAGTTTCACAGATTTACTTAAAAACTATAAAAGCTATTTACATATGTACATTTTGTAAAAAAGGTTCTTCAGTCTATAATGATTTACTTAAAAACTGCGAAAGCTATTTACATTTAAAAAACGAAACCTCAAAAACTTATAGTATGTTAGTGGAATAATTTTTTTTAATTTCACTAAACACTAAATTTGATACCTTGTCTTCAATTTCATTTATCACGTTTGGCGGAAGACCAGATTGAAGGATTTTTGCTGCCAATGACGAAAATTGCAGGGAGGTGGAGTTGTGCTTCCTATTATTTTCAACAAAGGTAGCACAAGTTTCGCTAATGCTTCTTCCTGCCATGTCGAGAAATTGTTAAAATTTTGCGCAGTCCTTTTTCTGTGAACATAAATTATTAAGTAATTAGTATAATTGTAAAAAAGAATACAAACTATAAATTTTTTACATTTCTTATTTCTGGTACTGAGTTATCCTTGGAGTCGTCAATTATAACAATGTCACTATCCTCGAGATATTCGACTTCATAGTTGACATTGCTTATAGTTCTATAACATAGATTATTAGCTTATATATGTATATAATCGTTGGTATATTTACTTACCACTCTCCAAAAAAGACATCACATCCAAGAATTTCCACTTTTCTCTATTCGCTTCGGCACCACTTCCAGAAGGGACCTGCTCCATTCGTCTGTATCTTTTATAACAGTCACGAAGGCTCTTCCATCTTTTCTTGCACTCCAGTTCTATTAATGAATTATAAGTAAGAATTTTATATAATTTATTTACCACTCAATTTTATACAGACTCCAACTTCCTTCCACGCATGGTCCTTCTTTCTCAAATTTTTATAATCACCATGCCCAAGATCATCAAGATCGTCATGGGCGATGACGCACTTCTTCTATTAACGCTTCATCGAAATCCATAATTAATTCTGAAATATAAAATTTTTATTGCAGACAACGTAATTTACAGCCCTATTCTCATGCCCTCACAAAAATCACCACACTCACTATTGTGAGGTTTTTGGATTTTGTGATGATTACCTTATGCTGGAGAAAATTCAAAAGCTCAAATGCTCACAATTTTCTCAAATATCACAATACAAAAATATTTGTGTTTGTTTTGGTTTTTAGCAATATTTGTAAACAAATGTGTAAATATTTGCGTGCTATAACGAGCATGGATGAATTGTTCTTTGAAAAAATGGCATCTATAAAAGTTCAGTTATCGAATAATTGTGTTTAACCGAATCTGGAGCAATTTGGACGTACCTTGCATTTTCATTTGTTAGCGATTTGCTGCGTAAGTCCTAAAACTCTACGATCCGATAGGGACGCATTATTTTTGTAAAGCAAAGGACACTGACGCACAGCCTCTATAGACGAAGATTTACACCCAGGTTATTTTTATACTCTCGCGACAAAGTTGCTACGAGAGTATTATAGTTTTGTCTACATAACGGTTGGTTGCAAGTCCAAAACTAAACGAGTTAGATATAGGGTTATATATATCAAAATGATAAGGTGACGAAAAAAGTTCAAATCGGACGTCTGTCCGTCCGTCTGTCCGTCCGTCCGTGCAAGCTGTAACTTGAGTAAAAATTGAGATATCTTAATGAAAATGAAATTGGAAGACGTATTTCTTGGCACCATAAGAAGGTTAAGTTCGAAAATGTGCGTAATCGGACCATTGCCACTCCCACAAAATGGCGATAACCGAAAATTTGGTACAAAGGATTGTTCTAGGAAAGGGCATATTTGGATGTAATTTTTTTGGGGAATTGGGCGTGGCCCCGCCCACTACTATGTTTTTTGTACATATCTCGCAAACTAATTAAGCTATATCAAGGAAACTTTCTAGAGTCGTTTCTTTTAGGTACTACCTTATACCGTCCAAAAATGAAGGAAATCGGGTCATACGGCCCACCTCCCATACAAAGGTTATATTGAAAATTACTAAAAATGCAGTAAGTTCAGTAAGGAAAACAACCAGAAACCTTAAATTCCATTGTAAAGTTGGTACAGAAGAGCTGCTCTCAAAATGGTATACAAAATTTTAAATGAGCGTGGTTCCGCCCACTTATGGGTCAAAAACCATATCTTCCTTACTTGTTTTATAATTCTTTTATTTTTTAACTTTCGACTGTAAATACGCAATTTCATTTGTTTCATTTGTTTACAAATTTTACATCAATTTGTATTTATTTTGAATTTATTTCTTTTGAAACAACTGTTTGACAGAAAAATGCTTTTCACCTCAATTGGTGACTTTTTTAAACTTTTTTCTTATGAGGTTCGAGCCAGAATAGACTCACAAAATATACGTCACAAGAAACCTCACAAATTTTTCCTCACAACTCAGTTATGAGGTTTTTTCAGAATAGGGCTGTTAATAATTAAACTTAAAAATCTTACCAAATAAAAGTAATGCGCAGTGCTATATTATCTGTCCTAGCAGTCTCCTACGATGTTTATTTGTTTTGACAACAACTTTCAATTTTTGATGTACACAATTTCATTGTTGCCGTACTAACACCTCTTTCTTCAATAAAATTTAAATATTTTGAAAATTGAAATTTTTTGTATAAAACATTATAAATAAACCGAATTGTTGGTTTTAAATTATAAATAATGTATTATAAGTGATATATCAAAGCTATTTTACGCTTTTGCTGGCAAAATAACGTCATATTTGTTATAACTTTTAATAATTTTACACTTCACATATTAGTGGCAGCTCTACAGCGGCCATTGTCGTCGCCAAAATTAGAAACATTTAAGAACGCGTGTATTTTAATATTTGACAGATGTCTCTCGTCGCTTGTCGTCTGACAAAATAACGGTACTATGGCGCGACCCTATAACTGTCCCATTTCAAGTGTGAGTTGCATTGAACGCGCAATAAATGTAAATATGTTCTTTTTGTTGTTGTTAAAGCATAAACTTTGGTTGTTTTTCCTTCATTTCAATAAAAAATAGAGTCTTATTTGAAATAAAAAAGAATTATTGAAAAAACTTGCATACTTTGTTTTATATTTACATATATTCAAAGTTTAAATGTGAGTTAGTGTATACATATATGCCAGAATATTCCCAGCAGATTTAAACGCGAGATCTCCTGAAAGGAGAAATGAAGGAGTCCTTCTATTGACCTCTTTTAGGAGCAGTAAGGGAGATTTTTTAATTTTGTTCTTATATTGTGTTTTTTGTTTTTTATATTTTATTTTAGTATTGACCTCCTTTTGTCATCTTTTAGGAGCAAAAAAGGAGATTTAATACTTCTATTGTGATTTTTTTTACTTCATTTTAGTGTTGACCTCCTTTTGTCCTCCTTTAGGAGCAATAAAGGAGATTTTTTTTAATTTTTCGTAGCTTAAAAATCGTACTTTTGATTCAAAAATTACAATTTAACGGGAAATAATAACTGTTAATTTTTGTCTTCAAGCAATTGTTCATTTCAACTGTGTTTTTTAAAGCGTGCAGACGTAAGTGTTTTATATCTATTGAGTATTAAATATTTTAAATTGACAATTAAATGTACTCTTAAAGGCATTTAAAACGCCTAGAGAAAAAAAATTAAATAATTTATATAAAAAACAAAATAATAATACACAAAATGAAAATGATGTGGAAAGTGTTAATGAAATTGAAAGTGATACAGGCTCTAAAGAAGTTTTTGAAGAAGTTGAAAGTGGTACAGACCACTTTCAAAACAGTTAGTAATTTGGGCAATTGAAAATCGAATAACAAGGGCCGCATGTAATAGACTTCTTGCAATTTTAAACTCACAAAATTTAAATGTGCCTATATCAAAAAATAAGCTCTTACAATCTTTCCAACCAGATGATACTAATGTAATAGCCTGGAGAATATTTTCACTTTGGCTTAGAAAATGCATTGAAAAATTAAATAAACCACGATAATTCTGTAGGTGGAATACGGAAGCTAGAGGAAATATCGGCGCAGAATACTATACTCCTGGAGCGGATTATTGACATATTGCAACCGAAGAAGATTGAATTAATGATATTTCCTATTAAAAACATGAATGATTTAGCAGCTACAGAGTCCTTGCTTTTGAATAAGCCTGAGGCAGAAATTGTGAGTATGATAAAATACATTTGATAAGATGTTACTAAACAGTTTGAGTTTATTATAGGTGGCGTATCTGAAGCAAAAATTTTCAAAGAGACCCCTATCAAAAATTTTAGATGAAGTGATTGCGGATTCCCTGCTCTTAGAAGTGAATTGGGAGGGAGCCAAAAAAAAGTTGCATTGAAGAATTAATTTTTTTCTTTCTTTTCAATAAATTTCTTTACGGTAATACATAATTTCAATTCATGTCATCTATTTTTTTAACAAGTTTAATTTTTAGAGGCCTTAAAAGATGATTACTCATACCCTGATTTTGAGGCAAAGATCAAAAAGGCGTTTATCAAGTGTAAGGCTCAGTTCTACAGGAACACTTATAATATAAAAAAAAAATAATAGATTTCATGTACATTCATTTAATTAAGAAACTTTAATAAAAAATAAAATTATAAAAATTTGTTTTTGTTAAAATAATTGCAGGTTGAAAATAATATAGGATTTATCACAGAGATCTCCAATAGCAGTAATCATAGAGATATCCATTAGGAGGTTAAAAGGAGTACTCGCGTTCCAATCACATGCAATGTTAAAAGCGAGTATACAATTTTACGTGTATTTACACACGAGTATTAGGAGTAATAGGGAGTATAGGATATTTCCTAAAGGATTAATCCAGGAGGCCAAACGACCATCCTAAAATCTGCTGGGTTCCCAGAAGAAAACGTGTTAGTTTTTATTTAAACGTCCCGTTAATTTCTCATGAATTCGTTCTTTGACTTGTGCTTGACAATTGGACTTTTGTTGTTTTTGCTTATTTGAGGTTTATCTTATGTTTTTGTTTTTTTTTTTACATACTTTATTACTAGATATTTCTTATAATAATACTATAAAAGAAAAATCATAAAGAACTAAATATTTATTATAGAAATTTAATGGCAAAGTTGATTTTTTGTATCTTATATATGTATATATTAAGACGATCAAGCATGGAGGTGGAGGTGTCGTGGTAGGGAGTTGCATGCCCACATCCGATGTTGGCAATCTTGTTTTTATCGTAAAAATTTTACTATTTATTATTATTTCCAGCAGGACAACGACCCCAAATATACCCTCACACATAGTGAAGACAGGGATAAAGGATGTCCAACTTATTCCTCAAAATTTGCGTTTTTCATAACATTTCGCTTTGTTGCCAGATCTGAAAAAAAAGAATTTTTTGAGCATTCTAAATTAAACACCCAATTTGCATTTTCCACACCACCTATGAGGTACGCAAAAGGGCGCGTTACCGAAGTTGTTTTTGGGTGCTCGGTTCCCCAGTAGGCCTATATCACCCATAAAAATATTTTATTTACATAAATCAACGAAAAAACAAAAGAATAACAATTAATTCATAAATAAAAAAATAAAATTGACAAAAACAATATCACAGCATGCAATAACAATTTTTATAATAAAATAAATATATACATATGAATATACAAATGCCTACATTTAACGCCCTAATTCTCACCTAATCTAAAAATTAAGACCTGACTTTAGAGCCTCTGTATATTAAAATAAAATTGTTTAAATTTTGGCTATTGTAACCTCTAAAAAAGAAGAAAACTACAAATTAGAAACACATAAAATTTTATTCTTAAAATTGGGGACTGAAAGATCTCTATTTAAAAATTTAGTTATAAAATAAATCCTAATTCTAATAAAAAGAGCAATTACTACATTTGGGTCACAGTCTTCACAACACAAGAAGGGCCTAACATCTTTTAATTTAGAAAAAAGAATTTCTCCAACACCTACATATCTTGTGACAATTTCAGTCAAATTCCTCAACAAATTTAGTTTCTAAGTTATTAATAAATGCAACAAATTCATTAGGCGGCTTAACTAAGTTACATTTATCGATTTGATATTGGTGCATGAAGATGAATTCATCAGAAGGAATTTCATCTCCTAAATAAGGCAAGGGCAGGAGGCATGTGTGCATTTTGAAAATTTTCAAATATAAGTAGATAGCCGCAGAAGCGTTTTTTTAAATGCGTTTTCTTTTAAAAAATTGATTTCTAAACTACTATCTAAAGTGATGGATCTAACAATTGAGTGTTCGGGCCGTGGTAAGCCTTGAAAATCCCGCCAAGAAAGGTCGTTCAAAAGGGAATCATTACACACATTAAGAAGAACATTATTGTTATGTTCTGAAATTACTGTAGCTTCGGGTTCTAAAGGCAGCTCACAGTTTACTTTGGTTACGATATTTACGTAACGTAGACCCCACGACTTTCTAAATAAGCTAGAGAACATGAAAGGTGTTACTCTAGTACCTCCTCTACTTCTAATCTGACCAAAAAAATCTAAACTCTCTTGGCATAGTCGTCTTGTCTTTAGGTAGGGAAATCCTGAATGTGGCAGCAATCGCCACAAGCGTCTTAAACTATTTATATTAATTATCCACCCCTTTATAAAATTGAAATTATTTGTTGTGTCGTTTCCTAACTCATCTACGACCCGGAATGTTTTTAAAACCTGTTCTGCCTCATCTAAAAACTGTTTTTGCTCTTGGGAACCTTCACAAACTTTTTAGTGGTTACAATAGCCTCTTATTAAAAAAGAAACGAATACCGCGGTATTAATAAAGCTTATATTATTTGAGCTTAAGGCTCCAGAGCTGTAAAGGGATAACATACCAGAAGCGACCGTATTATTCAATACTTGAAACGCGAATTTAACCATCATTTTTTGGAAGGTATTGGGGTAAATTAATTTATGCGCGCACCGATAACTCGACTTAGAGTCCATTTTGTAAAAATGGATTATATCGGACCAACTTACGCGACGATTTTTGAAGAAAACTTTATTTTTATTATTTTGTAAGCAGTTCCGGCTGCATTTTATCAAATGGGGGCTGTCGTAAAAAAAACATATTTCCTTGCCATTAACATTAAAAAAGGCCGTGACGCTGAAACACCTAACAAATTAGCAAAATTTTGAAAATTAGTACCTTGGTCGCAAACAAAATGGCAAGGAACTAATGCTATATTTTGAAGTTGTGTAATGGCTTCAATAATATATTTTTTAAGGACATCTCCTTTGCAAGAACCTCTTACAAAGAAATATGCTAATGGGTGGGGCCAAGGTTCGCCACCTATACCTTGCACCATTATGGTTATTGCAGTATTGGCTAATCTAGATGTACGATTTTCATCGCCATAATCTTCGAGACCTATCACCCTATCAAATTTCCTATCATACTGCAAATGACATTTCAGTGACATTTCATCACAAGAAACGGATACGAACTTTTGTTCAAAAGAAAATCCCCTATACCTAATTTCTAACGATTTTATGCTGCTTTGGGTGCAACCTGGGAAACGAGGCCAATCTGAAACAAAATTATGCAACGTGTTTTCTGATGGAAAACTAAGCTGGTGCTTTAGGTATCGGTAAGCAACTGGCGACAAGAAAAATACACCCAAAGCTATGGTTTAAAAAAAACTATCATACCGCCGACCGTGATTTTGACGTTTACTATTTAAAAAACTACTCCTAATACAAGCTCCTAACTGAGGAGAAACATTGCTACAAACTAATTCAAGAGGGTCTGACTATTCCCTATTCAGTGGCCATTTGGACCAACTGAGCCTTTAAACTCCTATTCTCCTGTTCTTTTTCATCTAATTTTATTTGTCAAATCCTATTCTCTTCCCTCAATTTCTTCTTTCTATCTGTCCCTGCTGTCAGACCTCTACCTGTTTGCGCGGCTTTTTCAGAACTATTTAAATGCTCCTCCTCAAGGAATGGAAAAGGCTCTAGAACTACATCGCGATTTTCCGTTCAAAAAAGAGGAAGAAGCTCCTTCGATGCACTGATTGCATTTGAGAGAGCTTCTTCAATAGGATCGAAATCCTCCGTACCCAACTCTATGGGTTTTTATAATAGAGAATTAGAGGCATTAAATGTAGGCTCTATTATTAAATGTACGTCGGGAACGGCCCTCGGACGCAATTTTCGTTCGTGGCGTATTTTTTCGGAAAAATGACGTTCACACGCGAAAATTTTTCGCCAACTTCTTCAAAAACACCTCAACGCTTGAGCCAACATTTACGTCTATTAAAAGGAAAAATATAATTATCGTAAGAAATAATATTTATAATAATAATAATAACGCAAAAAGAGTCAAAACACATAATTTTCCTTACACAAGAATTGTTTAGAGATATTTTCTATAATTTAAAAAAATTTAAAATATCGATATATCGAAAAATATCGAAAATTTTTCTTAACAGTTTTTATAGACATTTATATATATATATATTTGGCGTAGGAACCGCTTTAACCGATTATAGCCGAATCCACCAGAGCGCGCCACTCATTCCTCCTTTTTGCCTTTTGGCGCCAACTGGAAACACCAAGTGAAGCCAGGTCACTTTGCACTTGGTCTTTCCACCGGAGTGGAGGTCGTCCTCTTCCGCGGGTTCCTCCAGCGGGTACTGCATCGAATACTTTCAGAGCTGGAGTGTTTTCTTCCATCCGTACAACATGACCTAGCCAGCGTAGCCGCTGTCTTTTTATTCGCTGAACTATGTCAATGTCGTCGTATAAATCGTACAGCTCATCGTTCCATCGTCTGCGGTATTCGCCGTTGCCAATGTTTAGAGGACCATAAATCTTGCGCAAAACCTTTCTCCCGAAAACCCCAAGAGTCGTCTCATCGGATGTTGTCATCGTCCACGCTTCAGCGCCATACATCAGGACGGGAATAATGAGCGACTTATAAAGTTTGATTTTGGTTCGTCGAGAGAGGACTTTACTTTTCAATTGTCTACTCAGTCCATAGTAGCACCTGTTGGCAAGAGTGATTCTGCGTTGGATTTCAAGGCTGGCATTGTTGGTGTTGTTAATGCTAGTTCCCAGATAAACGAAATTATCTAGAACTTCAAAGTTATGACTGTCAACAGTGACGTGGGAGCGAAGACGCGAGTGCGCTGACTGTTTGTTTGATGACAGGAGATATTTCGTCTTGTCCTCATTCACCACCAGACCCATACGCTTCGCTTCTTTATCTAGTCTGGAAAACGCAGAACAAACGGCGCGGTTGTTGCTTCCGATGATATCAATATCATCGGCATACGCCAGGAGCTGTACACTCTTGTAGAAGATTGTTCCCTCTTTATTTAGCTCTGCAGCTCGTATTATTTTCTCCAGTAATAGATTGAAGAAGTCGCACGATAGTGAGTCACCTTTTACACACGTTTAATATATACAGTCAGCGTCATATTTCATCGTACGGCACTCTAAAATCAAATTTTCCGTTTTTAGTCCATTTAAATGAAAAAAGTTCTTCTATGAACTGATCAAAATAAAAAAGAAAATATATTTCCTTTTCCAGTTATAAAAATTATTTGGCCGTGTGAGCTGTGCAGAAATATGTAATGAAGTGGAAAATGCTTCGGAAATATGGTTGAGCAAGTACATATACAATTGAGAAAACATTTTGGCGTAATGGTTATCCTCAAATTATCGTCACCAACAGCGCGACGAGCACCGCCTATATCAGAATCGAAGCATTGTGGAGTAATCCATTACTCGCAAAGGAGCGTTTTAAGATTAATCTTTGGATGATCGGATTTTTTACTGGGTAGTTTGATTTTGCCCGCAGTATCGTGCGAGAAAATACATATAACATTTCCATAGTGAAAACTGAAATTAAAATTTCGGAAGTTCAAAATAGAAATGTTTTATAGAATAAAAGCCATTATAGTTTGATTTCTAACTAAAAAAATCGTATTCTGCAAAAGAAGGCAAATTTCCACTGAACAATCATTTTATTGTTGCCTCCAGCATTAATGTGCTGAACACATAGAAGACGACAAGCGACAAGCGACATCTGTCAAATATTAAAATACACGCGTTCTTATGGGCACAGATTTTTTGACAACAGCACGACTTCACGACAAAAGGGTTGAAGTCTTCGCTGTCGCCAAATTAGAAATGTTTCTAATTTTGCCGACGACAATGGCCGCTGTAGAGCTGCCACTAACATGTGAAATGTAAAATTATTAAAAGTTCTCAAAAGTATAACGTTATTTTGCCAGCAGAAACGTAAAATAGCTTTGATATATCATTTATAATAAGAATCGATTATTTAAAATAAATAAATCGACCATTTTTACATTTTTTGCGTAAATAATTTCACTTTAAACTAAATATGTAAATTTTATTGAAGTGAAAGATGTTAGTACGGCAACAATGAAATTGCTGTTTGATATGTCGCTGCCGTCTTCAAAATGTACAAGACGCTGGCTTCAAAGCGACATTTGTGATTAGCCGTCGCTACGTCGTGTCGTGTCGTCGACTTTGTGTTCAGCACTTAACGCATATTAGTGCTGTAATTGGATGCTTCTAGTATTCCACGGATTATTTTGCGGGCCCGCACGTACCACAAAATCGTACCCGTATCTACGCTGGACGTAGCGTTACATTTCGCATTATTGTAATTAGTAATTAATATAGTTTAAAATAGTTGGAGGATGGGATCATGTGTAGAAGTTCACGCAAGTGAGGAAAGTTTTTGATGGAGGATGGGATCATGTGTAGAAGTTCACGCAAGTGAGGAAAGTTTTTGATTGTCACTCACTTGGGAGTGGCCAGAAACGATTCTTCTCCACATGGTTCAAGCAGCTCACGACTTCCGGTTTTAGACCAAGTATCCTCTGGGTAGCCAACAGACAACCGTTTGAAGGCGAGCTAAAGTGAGAAGGCGAAGCCCGCTTATGCGGTTGTGCGTAGGGTTTGGGACCCACCACATAAAAACACCCCCCAATGAAAAATCTACGAAAGCCTCGGATGAGACACCCCCCTTTTGATGACGACCCCTGCAAACGTTTTAAGGATAATGATATAAGGGCATGCACCTGGAATGTCCGGACCCTTAATTGGGAAGGTGCCTCTGCCCAGCTGGTTGATGTCCTCATACGGCTTAAGGCTGACATCACCGCCATCCAAGAAGTGCGATGGACGGGACAAGGACGGAAGAAGGTGGGTCCTTGTGACATCTACTACAGCGGCCATATAAAGGAGCGCAAATTTGGTGTTGGATTTGTGGTGGGAGAGAGACTCCGTCGCAGAGTCCTGGCATTTACCCCGGTGGATGAACGTCTAGCCACAATCCGCATCAAAGCGAGGTTCTTCAACATATCGCTGATTTGCGCCCACGCCCCAACGGAAGAGAAGGACGATGTGACCAAAGATGCTTTCTATGAGCGCCTAGAACGCACCTATGAGCGCTGCCCCCGCCACGATGTAAAAGTCGTGCTTGGTGATTTTAACGCCAGGGTGGGTAAAGAAGGTGTCTTTGGCACAACAGTCGGAAAATTCAGCCTCCATGACGAAACATCGCCAAACGGCCTGAGGCTGATCGACTTCGCTGGGGCCCGAAATATGGTCGTCTGTAGTACCAGATTCCAGCATAAGAAAATACATCAAGCTACTTGGCTGTCTCCTGATCGAAACACGCGGAACCAAATCGATCACGTTGTGATAGACGGAAGACATGTCTCCTGTGTTTTAGACGTGCGTACGCTCCGAGGACCAAATATAGACTCGGACCATTATCTGGTCGCAGCGAAGATACGCACCCGCCTCTGTGCAGCAAAGAACGCCCGTCTACAAACACAAGGAAGGTTCGACGACGAAAAGCTGCAATCGCAACAGACAGCCACGAAATACTCTACTCGACTTACACTCCTGCTCTCTGAGAGCACTCATCAGCATCTCGGTATAAGGGAACTGTGGAACGGCATCTCAAACTCACTGCGTACCGCTGCAGCCGAAACAATTGGTTTTCGGCAACGACAAAAAACAAGCTGGTACGATGAGGAGTGCCGTCTCGCAGCGGAGAGAAAACAGACTGCCTACCTCGCAACGTTGCAAACGACCACAACACGTGCGGGATGGGATAGATACCGAGAGCTGAAGAGGGAAGCGAGACGCATCTGCAGACAAAAAAAGAAAGAGGCCGAAATGCGTGAGTACGAAGAGCTTGAGAAGCTGGCAGACAGAGGGAATGCTCGAAAATTTTATGAAAAAATGAAGCGACTTAACGAAGGTTTCAAGACCGGAGCATCCTCATGTAGAGACCAAGGTGGTAATCTGGTAACCGATGTCCAGGGCATACTGGGATTATGGAGGGAACACTTCTCCGACCTGCTGAATGGCAGTGAGAGTACAACACCAGGAGATGGCGAACCCGATACCCAAATCGATGACGATGGAACAGATGTTCCATTACCCGACCATGAAGAAATTCGAATAGCAATTACCCGCTTGAAGAACAACAAAGCAGCGGGGGCCGATAGATTACCGGCAGAACTATTCAAATACGGCGGCGAAGAACTGATAAGGTGCATGCATCAGCTTCTTTGCAGAATATGGTCGGAAGAAAGCATGCCTGACGATTGGAATCTCAGTGTGCTCTGCCCAATCCATAAAAAGGGAGATACCACAATCTGCGCCAATTACCGTGGGATCAGCCTCCTAAATATCGCATACAAGGTTCTATCGAGCGTACTGTGTGAAAGACTAAAGCCCACCGTCAACAAACTGATTGGACCTTATCAGTGTGGCTTTAGACCTGGAAAATCGACAACTGACCAGACCAACTGAAGATATTCACCATGCGCCAAATCTTGGAGAAGACCCGTGAAAAGAGGATCGACACACACCACCTTTTTGTCGATTTTAAAGCTGCTTTCGACAGCACGAAAAGGAGCTGCCTTTATGCCGCGATGTCTGAATTTGGTATCCCCGCAAAACTAATACGGCTGTGTAAGTTGACGTTGAGCAACACCAAAAGCTCCGTCAGGATCGGGAAGGACCTCTCCGAGCCGTTCGATACCAAACGAGGTTTCAGACAAGGTGACTCACTATCGTGCGACTTCTTTAACCTGATGCTGGAGAAAATTATAAGAGCTGCAGAACTAAACCGAGAAGGTACAATCTTCTACAAGAGTGTACAGCTCCTGGCGTACGCCGATGATATTGATATCATCGGAAGCAACAACCGCGCCGTTTGTTCTGCTTTTTCCCGCATGGATAAGGAGGCGAAGCGAATGGGTCTGGAGGTGAATGAGGACAAGACGAAATATCTCCTGTCATCAAACAAACAGTCGGCGCATTCGCGTCTTGGCTCCCACGTCACTGTTGACAGTCATAACTTCGAGGTCGTAGATAATTTCGTATACCTGGGAACCAGCATCAACAACACGAACAATGTCAGCCTCGAAATCCAGCGCAGAATAACTCTTGCCAACAGGTGCTACTTTGGACTGAGTAGGCAATTGAACAGTAAAGTCCTCTCTCGACGAACCAAAATCAAGCTCTACAAGTCGCTTATCATTCCCGTCCTGCTTTACGGTGCAGAAGCTTGGACGATGTCAACATCAGATGAGACGACACTAGGAGTTTTCGAGAGGAAAATTTTGCGCAAGATTTATGGTCCTCAGAACATTGGCAACGGCGAATACCGCAGACGATGGAACGATGAGCTGTACGAGTTATACGACGACATTGACATAGTTCAGCGAATAAAAAGACAGCGGCTACGCTGGCTAGGTCATGTTGTCCGAATGGACGAAAACACTCCAGCCCTGAAAGTGTTCGATGCAGTACCCGCCGGAGGAAGCCGAGGAAGGGGAAGGCCTCCACTCCGTTGGAGGGACCAGGTGGAGAGCGACCTGGTTACACTTGGGATCTCCAACTGGCGCCGAACTGCGAAGGAGAGAGAGAGGTGCCGCACTATCGTCGATTCGGTTATAACCGGCTAAACGGTTGCAACGCCAATCACATACATACATAGTTTAAAAAAACGAAAAACACGTTTTTAATCCAAATCAAACTAAAAAATTAAAAATAATACTTAATATACATATGTAATTTTAGTTAATAAATTGGTAAAGAATCAGACACAAATATTTTTCGTTAATTATTTCTATGAGCATGCATACAGTGGCTCACAGCTTATTTCGCGTAAGCAACATTTTTGATAATACTGCTATGAAATTAATATTTTTTGCTCTGAACTAAATGAACGAATGATGCAATTATATTGATAATTTAGCTTTAAATACAAAACATGTAAACAAATTTACAAAAGTATTCAAATTCAATATTTTATTAAACAAAAACCAAAAACACTCATAATTCATGGGTCACAGCTTATTTCGTGTGGTATAAAAATTCTTACTAAAAAGTAAACAAAAATAAAATTTCAATATTTTGTGGAAAAGCCTTTTTGCTCGATTACAGCTTTCATGCGGTTTTGCATTGATTCCACCAATTTTTTTGTATAATCTGGCGATATTTTACCCCACTCTTCCTTCAAAGCCGCTTTTAGAGTTTGGACGCTAGAAATATGGTGTTTTCTAATATTAATTTCCGGAATGTGCCCTACATTTTCAATAACGTTCAAATCTGGTGACTGTGCAGGTGTTTGGACGAGGTGTGGACAATTCCAAATGAGCCAAGTTTGTACAAGACCAGATTTATGGTTAGGGTCGTTGTCCTGGTAGAAGCGAAAAGTGTCACGTATACCCAGGTCTTCTGCACTTTGAAGCAAATTTTGCTTCAGTAAGTCTAGGTACACTTCTTTATTCATAGTGGAGTCTATAAACTCCAACCTACCAACGCCTGCAGATGACATACACCCCCAAACCATTACATGACCGCCACCATGTTTTACTGTTGCGCGTAATTTTTTTGTTTGGAGCTCAGTATTTGGTTTCCGCCATACCTATGCTTTACCATCTGACGCAAAAAGATTAATCTTGCTCTCATCGGCGAAAATAACCGTATTCCAAAAAGCATTGTCCTTGTTTAAATGGTCTTTTGCGAACTGTAAACGGGCTTTTTTATTTTTCTTATTTATAAAAGGCTGTTCGCCCATGCAAACTGGAATCCCTTAATATTCTGCGCACAGTTTCTGGATGACATTTTTTGCCGAGAAACATTTCAACATCTTTGGTCACCGCTGCAGCACTTAACATTGGTTCTTTTTTAATCTTTTTTAAAATCCACCTCACATCCGTTTCATTGAAAATTTTATTAGGAGCCTTTCGACCCTTGTTATGCACGCGATTTTCACGTACAAAGCGCTGAATTATATATTGAACTGTAGATGAACTTAAATCAACCATTTCAGCAATTTGTTTTTGCGTTTTTCCACTTTGAAAATGTTTAATAACTAATTCGCGTTTTTCAATTGAAGTGCGTGGACCCATGTTGATATACAGCGTAATTGCAACTGATATACATTGTTTTTAGAACATAAACTGCTTCTTCCTCTGCATCCGTTATTTGCATGTATCACATGAACGAAAATCAACACGCGAAATAAGCTGTGACCCATGAATTATGAGTGTTTTTGGTTTTTGTTTAATAAAATATTGAATTTGAATACTTTTGTAAATTTGTTTACATGTTTTGTATTTAAAACTAAATTATCAATATAATTGCATCATTCGTTCATTTAGTTCAGAGCAAAAAATATTAATTTCATATCAGTATTATCAAAATTGTTGCTTACACGAAATAAGCTGTGAGCCACTGTATATTAAGAATTATTTTTAATTTTTTAGTTTGATGTGGTTTAAAAGTGTTTTTTAGTTTTTATACTCTTGCAATTTATTGGAGAAATTTTATTAAAATAACACACAAATTTCGGCATAAAGTTTAATAGAATAACGAAAATCGCCATATATAGATATGAGGGCTGAGGTAATTCCTTAAATGATTTAATTCATTTTCACCAGGGAGGTACACTATATCCAAGACTAATGCTCACTTAATTCCGCTAAGACATCTCACATATTAACCAATACATATGTATATGCGGAATAAAGCCCACCGTATTTCTGATAAACCTATAATTAGGTATGTATGTATGTATATGGGAGCTAGGAGATGTTAATACCAGATTTTAATAATTTTTGAAACAGAGACACACTATTAAAAGAAAACAATTTCCTCTAAATTACATTAAATTATCTGAGAGTTTTACCCATATTTTCGGATAAATTTACCCTTAGGCGCTGAGTTCAACATGTTCGATAACAGGGGCCTTGAAAAGTTATAGTCCGTTTTCGACAATTTTTTCTCAAGCGAAGCCAGAGATGATATGCAGTATTTGTGTAAAGTTTTATTTCGCTATCTTCATTGGTTCCTAATATATACATTATAAAGTGAAGGAATCAGGTGGAATTCAAAATTGAGTTAGAAGGAAAATAGACTTGGTTGTGCCCCGCTTTCGCCCATTTTTTATCCGTGTTATCAGGGTCATTCATTGCAATCTGTCGAGTAGTTCCTGAAGTATGGTTTTCATTTTGTAAAAAAAAATCTGAGTGCAGCATCCTTCTGCTATTTCTTCTGTAAAATTTAGTGTTTCTGACGTTTTTCGTTAGTGAGTTAACTCACTTTTAGTAATTTTCAACCTAACCTCTGTATGAGAGGTGGGCGTGGTTATTATCCGATTTCTTTCATTTTTGGACTGTATTAAGAAGTGGCTAAAAAAACGACTGCAGAAAGTTTGGTTTACATAGCTTTATTGGTTTGCGAGATATATACAAAAAACCTATTTGGAACTTTATTCCAATTTTTTTTTCGCCATTTTGTGGGCGTGGCAATGGACCGAAGCAACTTCATCAGGGTGCCAAGGACTACTTGTTCTAAGTTTCGTTAAGATATCTAAATTTTTACTCAAGTTATCCGTTGCACGGACGGACGGACGGGCGGATGGTCATCCGGATTTCAACTCGTCTGGTCATCTGACTCGTTTAGTTTTATGACTTACAAACAACCATTATGTGAACAAAGCAAAAGGTAGTTCTACGCGGAAGAACTTGTCATTCCACCTCTTTGATAATTCCCGGTGTTGGCTCGACCAGGCTTATTTTTTTGAAGCGCGACAGAAGGCCGCCAATGCAGAAAGAAATTCTCAAAAAAAAATGTTATGTTAAAGAGGGTATATTATATACTCTCTTAGCAACTTTTGTTGTGAGAGTATAAAAAAAAAACAAATAAAGGTGGAAGACTAAAATTTTTGGGCAGATAAACGTAAGTGCAACAAGTACAGTGATACCGTTGTTTAGAGTCAATAGAGATTAGCATAAAATCCATTAAGGACTGCTTTAAATATGTGTCTCGTTACATAAGAAAGAAGTTTTTATTGGAAAAAGGGCGCCTTAAAGTATACTATATAAAATATGTATACAAATTTCGCTAACTTTTCTGGCGTTACGATATACTTCGTTTAGGAATGAAACGACGATAAGAACGACAACGGGAATAGGGCCGAATAAAAGCGTATTAAAAAAGAAAATTATGCTAACAAGCAATATTTTTCGCATTTTAAGATAAAAAGTGTGGGTCGGCTATGCTAGTATCCCCCGATTTCAGGGTTGAAATGGGTATGGTTGGAAAGAGGACGATCTCCAGATTACGAATATATACAGTATGTCAAGAAACAGTTTACACATTGAAAATAAATACACTTTTTCACTTTCCGCAGCAAATTTTTTTACTTTTTACTTCAGTTCAACATATGTTTTAAATCAGGGTTGGTTACTTACAGTATCTCAAGAAATGTGATGCAAAAAAAGCTGCGAATACAATGCAAAAACCAACCAAGAACAACAAAAATCTAAAATCATTCAATTTTGTTAGTATCAAGAAAAACTTTACACACTTCGATTATTTTACTTGTTAAGCACGTGTTATACAGTTAACCGTACTTCACCGTTACCTATTCTTCGCAAAAGCATTTACAATGAATTGTCAATTAGTTGGTGATTAAATTTTGCTTTTTTCATATCTGAAGTACTCATTATTGCCTTTTTAATATTCCATGCAAAGGGTTTAGTTTGAAGAGGTCCAACTATTGCCCCATAATCCCCAATGGGGTAAAAACGTTTGAGATCTAACAGCAATGTTTTCTTTAACCCTCTAAATAGTATATAATGGCTAAAATTTATCGGAAAATATGGAAATACAAGAACCAAAGCCAGAAAAAGGCCCTAAATTATAAATAAGTGGACATGTACAGTGCTTAATGTCTCGAAAACTTGACCAAATTCCAAAAATTTCGATCAGTGTTCTTACGAAAGAGTTCTAGGAAGAGTGCAATATTCAGATTTCTCATGAAACTGCGCGACAAAACATGCTACTAATTAGTTATTATTTTGAAGCCAATGCAAAAGGTAGTTCTACGCGGAAGAACTTTTCATTCCACCTCTTTGATAATCCCTGGTGTTGGCTCGACCAGGGTTTTTTTTTTGAAGCGCGGCCAAAGGCCGCCAATGCAGAAAGAAATTCTAAAAAAAAATGTTATGTTAAATAGAATAGAATAAAAACCCATTTCCTATAACGGATCTTTTTACAACTAAACAAAGTACCGTTTCTTTTTTTGTTTGTTTTGTCATTATATTAATTTTTGTCAATTCCAATTAAAATATGCAAATAAGTGATTCGGTTAGTGTTTATATTTTGTCATATTTCTCGTATTCAAATAAATCGTGGTTAATTTAAAAAAAATGAGTGCAAATTCTTCATGTATGGTATTATAAATTTTAAATTGTTAAAAATATTACTTAAGACTTTTAAATAGATTTCAACGAAGCGTCTACGAGCCGTGCTGTTAAAAGAACTAATGTTCTTAGAGTCTCCGAGTTGAAGCATATATGGAATTTTTCGCAAATTTTACAAAGTTTCGATACTCGCGAAAAATGTATAGCATTTGCAGAAGAGGAGGGTCTTATCCTGAAAAGTAAATTATGCCGCATCCATCGGACCCCAATGACCGTTAGAATATCTGAAAACAGCACGACGGTGGGTGTTTTCCGATGCCGGAAAGGTGTATTGCCGCTGACGGTCAGCGTTTTCTTGATCCAATGATACGTGGTTCGAATACGTGAAAATACCACTGCCTCAAGTCTATTATCTAATGTACGCGTATGCATCCCATTGATCTCATGCGGAAGTTCGAAAGAACAGTTTTATCAGGGAGCCAATTTTATCTAGCGCTACCATATGTGACTGGTATAATTACTGCCGCGAAGCAGTAGTATTATACCAGGTTGACCATCAGGTAGCGGTGGGTAAAATTGGCGGCCCTGTTAAAATTGTTCAAATAGACGAGATCAAATTTGGGAAGCGTAAATATAACAAAGGTAATAAAAAATTTATTATATACATATAGTTATGAATTTATTTATCATATGTAATTATTTTATATTCGTTTACATAAGGGCGGAGAGTGGAAGGTCATTGGGTCCTAGGTATGATAGAGGATCGGTGCGATGATCTTCGGTATGAGCACCGATGCGTGAATCATAGCGACCCGGATAATCCGTTTGTCGTAGAGGACGGAACTCACACCCAGCTCATTGAATCACAGTGGCGCATAATTAAACGTTTTTTATAAAGGACAACTATAATAATAGTGAAGATTTTTCAAAATATATCAAATCGGCATTTAGACTCGTTTGCAAAATTATTGAAGGCAATAAGTGAGAGTGTATGAGTGTTGAGAGCTACTCAACTGACCAAGTGATATTTTCTACTGGTCCCGAACTTTATTAGAACTAGTGAAATTAGGACCAATACTGGTTTCCTTACAATCGTTTTTATAGTGTACGTTAGTTTTACACATACAATCAATTGTTAATACTGCTTAGAAATGTGTATGAAAATTTTTGCAAAAAAAATCGGTAGTACTACTTCGAATTAACAACACAATTATCAATTATTTTTAACATTTTAAATGGCGAATGAAGTTGGAAAATTAATAGTTGTGTGTTGTTTTACGGACTGACTTGCAAAAATAATAAAAGAAATTAATAATCAAAATAGAAATAAAATAATATATAAAAACATTGTAATTTGTGTTGATACATGCATGCGTACAATCACACCATACGTCTTGCTCGCTGTGAAGTCAGCAAGCAACTGACCTGACATCTCTTCTATGGTGTAATAATGATTGCAAGTACGTGTGTTTCACACGTACACTAAGTGTGCGCTCAGAGAGCGCTCCGCGGGCAATGGGCTGCCGATCACTGATTTAAACTATATAAATCTACAATTTTTGACGGCAAATACCACATCAATAATCCAGCCCCTAGATCAGGGTATTATTCATGCCTTCAAGTCATATTATAGACAGAATATTATTAGAAAGCAGATTGGAACTTTGGAGCTAGGGAAAACGGTTGAAGAGTTTTCAAAATCAATCAATATTCTACTTGGAATGCATATAATAAAGCACAGTTTCTGGATGGTAAAGCCAACATCTATTAAACAGTGTTTTAAAAATGTATTAAGTATCATTTTACAGTCGAAATTAACAAAGATGTGTCCTGAAGAAGAAAATGAGGAAACTGAAAGTACCAGTAATTTCGAAATACCAGAAGATTTAAGAGAAGAATTTGAAAAATTCGTCACATGTGGCGACAACGAAGACTGTAATAGAGTGCTTACTGATACAGAAATTATTGAACATATTTTGGATAGGATTGATGTTGAGAAAGGAGATAAAGAAGGTGACAATCCAAAGCCTCCATCAGTTCTAGAAGCTTTAAAATACGTACAAGAGCTTCAGACATATTTTTATTCCGAAAATAAATTTATATGTTAGTTAGGTAATATGGAGTCTTATATAAGTCATATAAATTAAAAAATACACAAAAGAAAATTTTTTAAACAATGATCTCGAATATGTACAACATGGATTTATTTGTTCTTTAATTCTTTTATACATTACTGGAAAAAATTAAGGGTTCAAAAAAAAATTCCAAATTTTTGGGCAAATTTCAAAAGGCCGTAACTTCGAAAGAAATGGACATACAAAGACGAGATATCGATCTTCAAATGGGAAAGGATACTTTTGTCTTTGATTATCGATATCTCAGCAACCAATGATCGCACAGAAAGTTAAAGGTGGGTTTCAAGAACTTGAATGAATTCTCATTAACGACTAAACATTGCTTTTCCGAAAAAAAAATGTTTTCTTATTGTCACATGAATTTGAAAATTCAACAAAAAAAGGGGTTTTGGTGGTTTTTTGGAAAATCGAGCGCTAGATCGAAAATATTGAGGAAACCACTAATGTTAAGTGTGCCTTTTACAGTTCAATATGTCCACAAAAACACTACAAAAAATCAAATTAATCCAGTCAGCCGTTTTTTTGTTTCACTCGATCGAATTTTTGAAAACATTAAAGGATCAAGTTTTTTGCTCTGAAAAGCTTTTTCCACATTTTTGCTCCAGAAAAAGCTTAAATTTAAAACAAAAAAAAAACAAGTTAAGGAAATTCAAGAAACCATCGCCCAATCATTTTTAACGCATTTCCGTAGCTGTATTCCTTGATTCTACTGATACCTGTTAATTGCTTATGTATTGCACTTCCTCACCACCTCTGAGGTTGCAATATAGGCGCGTTTCCAATTTTTTTTTAGTATATATGTATATAGTTCAAGAAATAACGATCTAAACAATCTACTATGCAATAACAATATATACAAAAGTCACCCACAGCGAAATCTTAACTAAAAAACCCTATCAAAAGAATAGTGGTGGAGAAAAGTGTTCTAAACCTGGTAACGAAGCAATAATAAGCGTACAAACTAATTCTAACAGAAAAAAGTCGTCCTTTCAAAATATCAAATCAAATGAAAATTACATTGAATTATGAACGAAAATTCAAAAGAAAGACGAAACCACAGACACAGATTATATTCCGACCCATATAGACAGTTAGTCAAATGGACCCATATTTAATTCCGACTAATATCGACAAACAAAAAAATTACTAATAATTTACTAAAAGTAATATATATTGTAGTATAAACGCAACTCGACTTTGTAGTTTTGGGTCTTTTTTAGTACCATGCAACCCGCGTGGTCTAAATCTACGTGTTTCCTGCAATTGAACAAACTTAATTGGACTTGAATTAAACGGGATTATTTTAATTGAACGAACTGTTCAATTAAACGAGTATCTGTTAATTTATTCCCCGGTTAATTGAACGAAAATTCGTGCAAATTTTGATATGCAATTAAGCGAAAAGTACTGTACATGATATATGCCTAAACTCAAGGCATTTGAAGCATCCTCTGGGTTTAAAAATAATTCTTTGTGGTAACTTAATTGAAGTCGGCACACTTCAAACACTCTATCATCTGAATTTATAAATTTTAAATCATCGGGACTTTTATAATTTTGGGACGTTATGCGGCCTTCCGATGAGTATTCTAGCCTTTACAGCAACACATTTCGGGCATTTGCATCGACATCAAACCTTCTGCTAATTGGGGTATCCGGTATAATAGCGACGCACAGTGGTGCCGCTTCATACAAGCCGCGGCAAAAAATAAAAGGAATCGAGGTAGGGCTTTGAAATTTGGCACACATCTCTCAATTGCCAAATTAGATGAAAAAAAATTTGTTAAAATCCGCCCACAACTACGCCCACCTCCCATATAACATAACCAATAAATATTCAAAAATGATCATATATTATTAATTATTTATTCAACAAGTAATTTTTTAACATCATCGTCCAATTCTAAAGTTTTATTTTTGGGATTTGTTCTGAAACTATTAATAAAAGGATTCGATGAAGCTAAAAGCAAGTGCATTACATCTTGATTTGTAGAAATTCTGTCGCATTTTCTAGAATGATTAAGCCTATATTTCTTGTAATCTTTATTGCGAGCTTCTTGAGCCTCCTCTGATAGCATGCCCAATGGTAAAATGGCTGAAACAATTTTACTTCCATGCATTAAAACTATATGTACCGTCATTGGCATATAGTAAAATTCGCAGTTTTCATGCAATAAATTTCAAATTTTTGAGGATCTATTGCTGCTTGACTATTGATTGTATTTAATATTAATTTAAATCTATGTATCAGGTTTTCGTCAACGCCAACAATATCGGCAGTTTTAGCAGGATTTTCAAAAAATCTTCGTGAGGTATTGCCATCATTTGTCGTATCCAGTCCCTGCTTCACTACATCAACATTTATTCATCTGCCTTCAGTTTTTTGGTACGATCGTCAGTTCTCCATTTGCGAAAATGTTTGTTGTAAGTAATATGCAGAATACACTCCATAAACTTAATTCTTGCATGCAAGGGAGAAATTCCAAATCTTAGGGAACCTTCGTTCTCCTCAATATACCATCTAAATCATTATTTTCTTTGGTTTTGCTTTACATATGAAACATACACTCATTGCTGAGGTTTCAGTTATGGTATTAACAACTTTACCATCAATCATTGTAAGAGCAAGGCAATGACTTATTTCGAAAATTCGGTTTGAAATAATTACTACACTGTTATTTAAATTACGAATTTCGTTTTCAACACGGTTAACTTCCTCAGTAATAACATTGGCTGTTTCTTTCACAAACTCGAATTTTACTGGTCTACAAAATCTAGTGGATGATAGTGTTAAATTTTTCCAGTACAGTAATTTCTCCTCATTATCCTCATTCAGTTAAAGTGAGGGGCACAAGAGATGTTAAAAACATATGTTTATCAGTCATATTTCCATCAGTGAAGCTTTGTTGGTATACATTATGTCCTGACGAGCCATCACATCCCCATTTCGAAGTCAGCTTCAAATTTTTTGGGATATCTATATTAAATCATTTTAAGATTTGGACATTAAAATTCTCTTAACTGTGTGGTTTAGCAAATCTTGCAAACCAACTTCACTGTAAGTTTCCTCTGATCGCAAATTCTCTGGATAACATTGCTTCTTAGCAGCAAGAACCTACAATTTTTTTTTTTTTTAATTTATTGCAAAAAATATTCAAAAAACCATCAACATGAACCTATTTTGGCAAAACATTTATGAAAATACAACTACAATTTCATTAAAAAAAAGTACGCAAAGGCAAACATCAAAAACACAAAAATTGACAACTGCTAATATCCACAAAAAATACCTCTTTATATGGTGGAAAAATATCACAATTAATTTCCTTAGCACTATTTCGCAATATTTCATATTGATGTTTGGATAACGAAGCATCAAGTATAAGACTAAGAGCTTTTTCTGGAGTAAATTTCATTTGTTCATTTTTTTTTCTATTTTTTTCGCACCTGATGTTATAATATCAGCTGAAGTGGTGCTGCATAGTTGTTGGATCCTCATTCTTTTTGATCGCGAAGAAGAATCTTCAAAACATTTAATTGGACGACCACGCGTTGCTGCATTGAAGCAACATGGATCAGAATATTCCATAGAATTACGAGATAATGAATACATATTTGACAACCAGCTTTCATTTTGATTTAAAAATAATTGTTTGGTACGACTTGACTTTTGCCATTTTTGTTTAAAACGCGGGATAAAAGTTTTGTTGATAAATTTTTTAAACACTTCTAAATCATTGCTTGATAAATCACTATAATTTATTGATATGATTTCTAAGAGTAAATTTTCATCATTATTGCAGTCAATATAAATTTCTGCAATATCACAATATTTTATTTCTTTTGCCATTTAAAAATTTTGTGTTTTGTTAATTTTTTTTCACCCGTTTGCACTTCTCTCGGTATCACACACGACACATACGAACGCCAAACTCTTTGAGGGTTTTACTATACTGACCTAGTACCATCACCCTGACTTGGAATTTCTCACCCCCCAGATTAGCTGTTGTACTATGTAATTAGTTCAAATAATATAATGCATCTAAACTAGTATTTTGTTGTTGTTGTATAACGAGATACAACTCCAAAAAATAACAACAAAGCAACAAACCGAACAATCAAAAAAACAAACAAAACAACGAAGCAGGCAAAAAAACAAAGCAACGAATCAAGTCATGAATTGGCAGCTAATTGCAGCTGATTTTTTTCTATCGATTAAGGAGATTTTAAAGTTTATTTTGTGTAAGTGGCTAACCTGTGCGCTCCTGTGCACAATAGTTATATTCTGTTGAAGTTGTGAAATATATGATTTTTTTGGACTATGAAAAAACATCATATTAAAAAAAATTTTGAAAAAGAAAGTATACATTTGATGATGTAAATCACATCTATAACATTGGTTTTAATAAATAAAAACTTTACAATTGATATTTTATGGTTAACTTTTGAGTTTTAACCTTTGCAATATTCATCACATTTTTCTGAGTAACTTTGTGTTGATACTTTGTTGGACCTTGAAGCTCTCTCAACAAAAAAACATTGAATATATCAAGCCCAAGTATTCGGAAAAGATGGTTCAAATGTGGAATGATAAAAAATCCTTTTTTTTCAGCTTTGGCACCACTGCGCGACGTACCTGAGTTTCTGCTGGTTTTTCAGAAGCAAAGTGCTCATCTGGAATCTCTATTTGTTCCACAACAAGTTGCTCTGCTGGTTATACATTTTCTTTCAGGTCGTCTTCTTGGTCATAATTCCAGTCAAAGCTGACGATATAAGTTTTCTTCTCAATTGATGTCTGTTTGTGAGAATTGACGACGTAGCACATGCATCAATATCAACCTCGCTATTGTATTTTGTGTGCTGATGAAAACTATTATTCCTAAATTTACCCGGTTTTTATAAACAAATGTTTTCTAGTGTATCTTGATACATTTTACCTAATGCCACGTCAAGCGTAGACATATATGACCGATGTATGCGGTCCCACAATATCGTGCGTGAAATGTAAAAAGCGTCAAATTAAATACAACGCGATTATGCGTTGATGCTGTAGGCTACAATAAAACTGTGTGAATTGTGGCACAATTCCGATTACTATGGCGCCGCGATCTGAGGGCACCGTTGGAAAGAGGACGTCCTCCCGATTAAAAAATATATAGGGTTATAGGTACCGCAGACGCCTAGTTTTCGAGATATTCCGCTTTAAAGATAAAAAAATCAAATTTTCCAACAAGCAATTTCACACACTTTAACACATTTTATGCTCTATTTTCACTTCAAATATTTGAATTTCATTACTAACATTCAATAAAATTCAAATTTTACATTTATTTAAAGTTTTTTAAACAAAAATTAGTTATTTTAAAAATCACTTTCACTCTTAAGATTTATATGTTTACAATTATGCGGAAAACGAGCGCTGCCACATTGTAAATACCATATATAAATTCATCCAAAAATTCTTCTTTTTTTTTGCCAAAATTCCTCTTCTTTTATTTAACAAAATAAATTTTTAAAAATCATATGGACAGTCTCTTATTTTGCCAACACTTGTGTTGGTTTGACCAGAAAGGAGTTCTACGCGAAAAAACTTCGAGCACACCTGGTTGGCTCGACCAGGGTAATTTTTTTTGAAGCTTGGCCAAAGCCCGCAGTGCAGAAAAGAGTTCTACGCGAAAAAAACTTCGGACATCCCTGGAAAGATTTTTTATATACATACTTGATGCAGAACAAAGTTCTACGACAAAAAACCATGATATGCAAATAAATAAAACACAGTCATTAAAAAATCTATCATCTATGGTTTCTAACATGTGGCAACGCTCGATTTCACATAATTGTAAACACAGAAACCTTTTCAGCTATTAGTGTGCTAAGTGATTTTTAAAATAAATAATGTGCTTAAAAAACCTTAAATAAACCTATATTTTTAATAGTGTAATTTTCATTATGTGAAGTGAAAAATGTGAAAAAATAGCGTTAAAGTGTATGAAATATTTTACTTATAGAAAAAATGGAGGCATCATACCAAAATCGTGCTTTCATTGGACATCTACATTTGCCAACATATGTTCGAATTTTTAATATGCCCGCATTTAACGACCGCTCCACCTACACCGGATTTGTCGTGTCTACGCTGGACGTGGCGTAGGAGTATAAATGATATCGTATCGATTTCTTCAAATAAATCGCGTTAATGGTTAATTTGGTTGAGTCGAGGCACATAATGTTGATGTGTGGACTTCTAATGGCATTTGTATGTATGTATGTGATTGGCGTTGCAACCGTTTAGCCGGTTATAGCCGAATCAACGATAGAGCGCCACCTCTCTCTCTCCTTCGCAGTTCGGCGCCAGTTGGAGATCCCAAGTGTAACTAGGTCGCTCTCCACCTGGTCCCTCCAACGGAGTGGAGGCCTTCCCCTTCCTCGGCTTCCTCCGGCGGGTACTGCATCGAACACTTTCAGGGCTGGAGTGTTTTCGTCCATTCGGACAACATGACCTAGCCAGCGTAGCCGCTGTCTTTTTATTCGCTGAACTATGTCAATGTCGTCGTATAACTCGTACAGCTCATCGTTCCATCGTCTGCGGTATTCGCCGTTGCCAATGTTCTGACGACCATAAATCTTGCGCAAAATTTTCCTCTCGAAAACTCCTAGTGTCGTCTCATCTGATGTTGACATCGTCCAAGCTTCTGCACCGTAAAGCAGGACGGGAATGATAAGCGACTTGTAGAGCTTGATTTTGGTTCGTCGAGAGAGGACTTTACTGTTCAATTGCCTACTCAGTCCAAAGTAGCACCTGTTGGCAAGAGTTATTCTGCGCTGGATTGCGCGGCTGACATTGTTCGTGTTGTTGATGCTGGTTCCCAGGTATACTAAATTATCTACGACCTCGATGTATGACTGTCAACAGTGACGTGGGAGCCAAGACGCGAATGCGCCGACTGTTTGCTTGATGACAGGAGATATTTCGTCTTGTCCTCATTCACCTCCAGACCCATTCGCTTCGCCTCCTTATCCATGCGGGAAAAAGCAGAACAAACGGCGCGGTTGTTGCTTCCGATGATATCAATATCATCGGCGTACGCCAGGAGCTGTACACTCTTGTAGAAGATTATACCTTCTCTGTTTAGCTGTGCAGCTCTTATAATTTTTTCCAGCATCAGGTTAAAGAAGTCGCACGATAGTGAGTCACCTTGTCTGAAAACTCGTTTGGTATCGAACGGCTCGGAGAGGTCCTTCCCAATCATGACGGAGCTTTTGGTGTTGCTCAACGTCAATTTACACAGCCGTATTAGTTTTGCGGGGATACCAAATTCAGACATCGCGGCGTAAAGGCAGCTCCTTTTCTTGCTGTCGAAAGCAGCTTTAAAATCGACAAAATGGTGGTGTGTGTCGATCCTCTTTTCACGGGTCTTCTCCAAAATTTGGCGCATGGTGAATATCTGGTCAGTTGTCGATTTTGCAGGTCTAAAGCCACACTGATAAGGTCCAATCAGTTTGTTGACGGTGGGCTTTAGTCTTTCACACAGTACGCTCGATAGAACCTTGTATGCGATATTTAGGAGGCTGAGCCCACGGTAATTGGCGCAGATTGTGGTATCTCCCTTTTTATGGATTGGGCAGAGCACACTGAGATTCCAATCGTCATGCATGCTTTCTTCCGACCATATTCTGCAAAGAAGCGTATGCATGCACCTTATCAGTTCTGCGCCACTGCGAAACGGCATTCCTCATCGTACCAGCTGTTTTTTTGAGTTTTCCGAAAGACAATGGTTTCGGTTGCAGCGGTACGCAGTGAGTTTGAGATGCCGTCCCACAGTTCCCTTATACCGAGATGCTGATGAGTGCTCTCAGAGAACAGGAGTGCAAGTCGAGTAGAGTATTTCGTGGCTGTCTGTTGTGTTTGCAGCTTTTCGACGTCGAACATTCCTTGTGTTTGTTGACGGGCATTTCGATCAGGAGACAGCCAAGTAGCTTGATGTATTTTCTTATGCTGGAATCTGGTACTACAGACGACCATATTTCGGGCCCCAGCGAAGTCGATCAGCCTCAGGCCGTTTGGCGATGTTTCGTCATGGAAGCTGAATTTTCCGACTGTTGTGCCAAAGACACCTTCTTTACCCACCCTGGCGTTAAAATCGCCAAGCACGATTTTGACATCGTGGCGGGGGCAGCGCTCAAGCATCTTTGGTCACATCGTCCTTCTCTTCCGTTGGGACGTGGGCGCTAATAAGCGATATGTTGAAGAACCTCGCTTTGATGAAGATTGTGGCCAGACGTTCATCCACCGGGGTGAATGCCAGGACTCGGCGACAGAGTCTCTCTCCCACCACAAATCCAACACCAAATTTGCTCCTTTATATGGCCGCTGTAGTAGATGTCACAAGGACCCACCTTCTTCCGTCCTTGTCCCGTCCATCGCACTTCTTGGATGGCGGTGATGTCAGCCTTGAGTCGTATGAGGACATCAACCAGCTGGGCAGAGGCACCTTCCCAATTAAGGGTCCGGACATTCCAGGTGCATGCCCTTAAATCATTCTCCTTAAAACGTTTGCAGGGGTCGTCACCAAAAGGGGGTGTCTCATCCGAGGCTTTCTTAGATTTTTCATTGGTACTTCGTTTTTATGCGGTGGGTCCCAAGCCCTACTCACAACCGCATAAGAGGGCTTCGCCTTCTCACTTTAGCTCTCCTTCAAACGGAAGTCTGTTGGCTACCCAGAGGACATTTACATATGTATATATATGTGGGAAGCGATGACAGGACAACACGTAGTGGACACACCTATTAATACGTACGCATACTCACCTCACTTACAAAGGGCAATACTGACCTATGACAATAGGCAGCACTGATAGGGCATGACCAACTTAATAAACAGGACAAAAGCACAGTCGTTAAACAGTCATCAAACATATAGGACGGTCAAACGGACGGACTTCACACATTCAATTTGTACATTAACATTTAACATTTATTCTTAATAAAAAGTGTATTCTAATAATAAAGTTGAACCAAGTGTGTTTATTTTGAAGGGCTATCCTACATATATTTGATTTTTCATCTATTGATTTTTTCAATACAATATTTATGTATTGGATTTGTATTGTGGAGCGTTTTGCGATCCAAAGCATTAAATTGATCGTTAATTTTTTACCAAATAGTTGGGTTGCCTTGACGCGTTTTTTCACACACACTTTTCACACCAACACTTTTCAAATGTGTGAATATGTCAATTTAGGGCACATTGACATTTCATTTTCATACATTTAATAAGATGGCAATAGTCGAACATAATATAGTTGTTTTGATCGGTGACCTTCTGCATTATCCACGAAGCCATCAATTACGTCTCGCCCTTTATTGTACGTTAGATTTTTTTAATGCGCTCCTCTTTTGTCATATTTCGTAAATTTTTCTAAATTGTTTAGTACCATTTTCTGATCAATACCGGGGCACACGACCGGATCGGCCACCAACTCAAAAACACTTTTTTATGCGGTAATGCAAAAGACAGGTCGTCGCGCATGGGATTATGGGCTTTTGTCGACATATAATTTATAATCAATGCCATTATCTCCTCCTTCTCGTCACAGGAGGTTTTATTTTTCAATATCAATTTACCTAATGTTATCGCGTATTCGCTCTCACCGCTAGATATAATAGCGCTTTTTTCTTTAAGCGCATTTTTTGATAGCCTCTGGCTACTCGAACAAAGTGCTCGTGATCAGAAATAGTGATCATTTCATTATTGTCACACTTCATCTCAATTTCGTGAGGTTTTGTCAACTTTTCCATTTTGGAATAAGTAAAACTAGATGGTGAAGCCTCTTTCTCAATTCTTAGACCATAGCTTTTTCTATCGCCGGTAAAACCCATTGTGATGATATATCGTTGTTATCATCATTTTCTTCGATTTCTAAAACCGGAACCGGTCATGCAAAATTCGCTTAGCCGAAACGTCTTTCTTACGAAAATTATCTTCGCATACAAATAATTTCCGAGCACAATTGTTGCAGCAACTTGCGTTTTCGGAAACTTTCGGAGTCCCGCTATACTCCCATGCGGTGTAGTTGCTAACGCAGCAACTGCGATAAAGCTTTGCTGGAACATATTCTTGGGCTGGGCTCCCCTCAATATCTATAAAAAAGTAATTCATTAAATATTCAGTATAATATACAAACCATTATACAATATATTAATTAATAAAAAAAATATTATTAAACTAAACAAAAAATATAAATAAAAAATCAATTGTATTGTACCCCCCTAATACAAAAGTTTATTCGTTTCTTCAGTACGTCGCTAATGCTTAATTTACATACATTTTACTTGGTATTTTGTTTTTGTATTACATATTATGCCAAGAATGATAGAAGACAAGATTACGACAGGCGTTTACAGTTAGCTTTTTTGGATTTTGAGTTCCTGTTGAGTGACAAGTTTCACTACCACGAACACGCGAGCAAAACAAAATTTCACGGTGGTACAAAACAATAAAACCAAAACAAAGAGCTGAAGTCAAGGCTTGTGCTTAATTATTATTTAAAATTTTAAGTGAAAAAAGTATTAATTTGAAAAAGAAGTCCGCAATGGCGGAATTAAACAACAATAGTACAAAAAAGTCGTCTATAAAGATTTTTTTCTCACTTTTCCAACCAACAAAAAAGTTGGCAAAATGGCGAACTTTTTGTAACAAAACATATAATTTTAATTATAAATATGCATGATTATATTAGATCATTTTATAAATGAAGATTTTAAGAATAACGTTCATTGTGATATTTTATCTGCACATTATTCAATTTGGTTCACTATGTTTCACATTTCCGTTTTCCATTTGACAATTCTTCTGTTGCCTATTCCCATTCGTTGGTCGTGAACGCTCAGCCTGTCGTAATCTTGTCTTCCATCATTCTTGTATTATGCCTAAGAAAAAATTATTTTGAAAGCTTTTCTTTGTGTTTGTAATTGAAAATAATGTATCTTTAAATGTGCATTTAAGTTTTTTTTTAATAAAATATATACAAAAAATATTACACATTTTCTACTGTGAGTGTCAAAAATAAGTAAGTGACGAGGAAAAAATTGAGTATTTTTAGTTTAAGTGAATTTTTTTTCTGTGTTTTGTTTTTGTTTACTATTAGTACTGCGTTAAACTCTTATAATATAAGCCTTGAATTCCCTAAAAAAATGTTTGTTTTTATCCAAAGACTTCGTTGTAATAAAGACTTGAACATAAGTAAAATTGGTGTTTACTTATTATTGACGCTCACAGTATGGGTACACGAAATAAGTTGTGAGCCACTGTAACTGCATCCATCTAATTTCGCACGTGTGAAAAATCTATATTTATTAAGCAAAATTGATTTCAAAATATGTATGTGTCAAAAACAGCTGATTTTTATCGAGTTTTGTGAAGCGTTTAAATGTACATAATCTAATTCCTTCAAATTTTCTGTCGGAACAAGATAATTACGTTCCAAGAATAGTGCAACATTCAGGTTTCTCACGAAACTGGGGGCCAATTCAAGACTATAACTGAAATTTCTGAAATTTGGTCAAGTTTTCGAGTTATTAAGCACTGTACTTATTAGAGCTTGTCCTCGCTTTGGTTCCAGTATTTCAATATTTTCTGATTAATTTTACCCATTATACACTCTTTAGAGGGTTAAAGAAAACATTGCTGATAGCTCCCAAATGTTTTTAACCCATAGCGATATGAAAAAGCAAAATTAATAATCAACTAATACACAAATTCATGTTAAATATCATTACGAAGAATAGGTAAGTCAGTCCTTTGGATGAATCAAGCGAGTCACTCTTTCGGCTGACTCAACCACAAACCCAAAGTCGTAGTTTTTACTACTAAAACATTCCGGTCAAGGTCGGAAAGTGAATTGGCAATCCTGCCAAGAAACTTCCCCGAACAAAGCCTGAATGTTTTATTTGAATGTATAGTATGTAATGTCCTTTCTTTTCTTTTGGTTAGTTACCATATGATTGACAAGTGTCAAATATAATATGGGGTGATAATTGCGCCGAAATCAAAAAAATTTTGTGAATTGTGCGGATCGGTTGATTTGTTGCGTTTTCGTGTTTTTTTTTTGTTACATTTTATTACAAATTACTAAAATTAGGAAATGTCGGGTCCGGAATTGTGAATGTACCAGCGGGGTACTTCGCTTGTTCCCTTTCCTAAATGAAATGGAAGCAAAATATGCAGATTCTGCCCACCGATCACTTTTCAGCCAGTGACTCTTTCATTTGCGAGAAACATTTCGCGAAAGATTTTATAGTACAAAGGATGCTGAGGAGGAACGCGGTACCCACTTTATGCCTGGGTAAGTTCAATTTCATTTATATTTATTAGTATTGAGTATAAATCAGCCTATATGGGTTGGCGGCTGCCCCCTTATGTATCTATGCATGCTTGTGTATCTGTGCATACATATGTATGTGTGGGCAAATGTGCAAATTGTAAGCAATACTTTATGGTGTTATTTATTTAATGCATTATTTTTTCTACTAATAGAAAACAAAAAATTAAACAATTCTTTTGCTATTATATAGTATTCTTTAAAAATGCAAACCGACAACGGTAAGTACCGTTCCCGACTATGTTTTAAGTGTAGCTTCAAATCACTTCCGCGAAGTGATTATGTAGTGTAATTTTTGTATGGCGAAATCTTATTAAATCCAGCGGTTTAGTAAGTTAAATTACTCAACAGCCTAAACCTCGTGGATTATTGTCTGAATTCATTTCGCTGTCGGACCTGCCAGAGTCACTGCCAGAAATAGCCGCCATTGAGCAATGTGCGATCTCCATAGGTCCGATTTCGAGGATTTTTAGAAGGGCGATGCCACACATACAAGTATAACACAACATTGGGAAGCCAGGTAGATATTATGAACCGAATTTTATTGAAATTTAAATTTTGTATACTATTTGAAGTGCAGCTCTTCTGTACCATCTTTATAATGAAATTCAAGGTTTCTGGTGGTTTTCCTTACTGGAATAAAGCATTTTTATTTGTTTTCACCATAACCTTTGCATGGGAGCTGGGCATGGTTATAATCCGATCTTTTCCATTTTTAGACTGTATAAGGAAGTGCCTTTGGCAAACGTATCCTGACAGTTTCGTTGATATAGCTTTAGTAGTTTACGAGATACATATGTACAAAAAACTTAGCAGGGGGCGGAGTCACGCCCACTTTCTCAAAAAATATATATTACATCCATATATTACACTTCCTAGAACGGTCCTTTGTACCAAATTTCACTTTAATAGCATACTTTAAGGTTTAGTTATAGCTCTTTATATGTTTTCGGTTATCGCCATTTTTGGGCGTGGCAGTGGTCCGATTTCGCCCATCTTCGAACTTGATCTTCTTACGGTGCCAGGGAATACGTGTACCAAGTTTCATCAAGATATCTCAATTTTTACTCAAGCTACAGCTTAGATGGACGATGAACTCTACTCGTCACCTTGAATACTTTGGTATATATAACCCAATATCTCACTCGTTTAGTTTTAGGACTTACCAAAAACTGTTGTGTGAACAAACCTATTATACTCCCTTCAGCAACTTTGTTGAGAGAGTATAAAAATCAGTCATGAGCAGGCATGGGCAAAGTCTTAGCAGGTGCTAAAAGAGCGTAAGTGATCGTATACGTACACACACCGATTGTCACTAACACGCACAAGCGAAGAGCGTAAAACGAGCACCTACGATGGGACAATACGATAAATAAACGACCATAAAATCAGTCTGCAATCAAGAATGATAGAAGACAAGATTACGACAGGCTGAGCGTTCACGACCAACGAATGGGAATAGGCAACAGAAGAATTGTCAAATGGAAAACGGAAATGTGAAACATAGTGAACCAAATTGAATAATGTGCAGATAAAATATCACAATGAACGTAATTCTTAAAATCTTCATTTATAAAATGATCTAATATTATCATGCATATTTATAATTAAAATTATATGTTTTGTTACAAAAAGTTCGCCATTTTGCCAACTTTTTTGTTGGTTGGAAAAGTGAGAAAAAAATCTTTATAGACGACTTTTTTGTACTATTGTTGTTTAATTCCGCCATTGCGGACTTCTTTTTCAAATTAATACATTTTTCACTTAAAATTTTAAATAATAATTAAGCACAAGCCTTGACTTCAGCTCTTTGTTTTGGTTTTATTGTTTTGTACCACCGTGCAATTTTGTTTTGCTCGCGTGTTCGTGGTCGTGAAACTTGTCACTCAACAGGAACTCAAAACTCAAAATAACTAACTGTAAACGCCTGTCGTAATCTTGTCTTCTATCATTCTTGGTCTGCAATCAGCAGTTGACTGATCAGGTCGATGCGGACGAAGTTATATATTTTACGTATGAAATGAAAATAATTTTTTTCATTATAAAATAGCTCAAAATTACTTTTTTAAATTATTACATTACCCAATTTTACTATAATTTATATTAAATATAAATTATTATTAATTTTTACATTCATTATCACGTGCATATATTCGTATTGTGCAATCGTGCTGCATAGACCTGCTCGCTCAACCTCTGCAAGCAGACTGAATATTTTTGATTGCTGATTCGCCTGGTACCACAGTCTCATTTTGCGATGCTCGTTCGATTGTGATGGTGCCCATCCCTGGTCATGAGAAAAGTGTTTAGTTAATTGCCTATTAGTTGTTGCCTATAGGCAACATCCTGTAACTAATGAACCAGGATACAAAGGACTTTGAAATTTTTAGCACTTCATATTTGAGTTAGGACTAATATATATCTGTCCTAAAAAATGTTAGCTCTGCCCATTTTGATTCGGATATGCGTAATAACTTATAATAAATTTGAAATTCATTGGTTTCCTTTGTAAGAAGTAGAACTCATACTGTCGCTTACTATTGATGGTTTGCGAACTCTAGGCCATAGTAGAACTACTGATTTCTTGGTGTTCAAACATACTTTCGATCAATATTTCAAAACTCCAATATTCGACCAAACTCCAGACGATTGTTCTCTTGGATATTTAGGCTTAAATACGTCCTGAATTTTTTGCAAATGCCAGTGGAATTCTTATTTTGGTCTTTTCGGAAGAGGATTGCTATTCTGTGGTCTATTCCTACTGCACTTTCTGGGGTCTTTTTTACGTTCAATACTAGCTACGGTGGTTTTAAAATTTTGCATATTCTTTAATGCATTAAAGACTAGTTTTTATGTTCGACTTGCTTTGCAAATTCACTGTACAACTTTGTAGCTTAATGAAGTTAAAGAATGGGCAGGGGCAGGACAAGAGTTCAGCTGATGCTTTTCCTCTATGACATTGTTGAACAAAACCATTATAAAAATTAATTACAAAGTATATACTTACTAAAAATCGGTAATTTTATTACTCATAAGATAATTCCTGCACGAATTTTACTAATTTTCACCAACAAGATAAAATATATCGAAGACTATACACTCACTTAATTTTGCTAAGATATATCGCATATTAAACGATTTATAAAGCCCATCATATTTTTGAAAAACCTATAATTAGGAATATGGGATCTAGGAAAAGTTATGAATCGATTTTAACCATTTTTGGTACAGAGACAAACTATTATAAGAAATACATTCTCTATGAATTACATTAAAATATCTGAGAGATTTATAAAGTGAACGAATCAGATGGAATTCAAAATTGAGTTATATGGGAAGTTGTCGTAGTTGTGAACCGATTTCATCCATTTTTCACACTTGTCATCAGGGTGTCAAGAAAATATTATATACCGAATTTCATTGAAATCTGTCGAGTAGTTCCTGAGATATGGTTTTTGACCCATAAGGGGGCGCCACGCCCATTTTCCATTTTGTAAAAAAATCTGAGTGCAGCTTCTTTGTGGTATTTATTCTGTAAAATTTAGTGTTTCTGACGTGTTTCGTTAGTGAGTTAACGCACTTTAAGTAATTTTCAACCTAACCTTTGTATGGGAGGTGGGCGTGGTAATTATCCGATTTCTTTCATTTTGGGACTGTATTAAGAAGTGGCTGAAAGAAACGACTGCAGAAAGTTTGGTATATCTATATATAGCTTGATTGGTTTTCGAGACACAGTGGAACTACCATAACAAGAACTTCTATAAGTCGAAGATCTCCATAACTCGAACTTTTGATTTGGTAATAGAAGTCAAATTTCATAGAAATATCCTTCCATAAATCGAACTTTTCGCCCAGAGCATAATACAAAATTTAAAATTGTACTATCAAAGAACAATTTTAAAGGAGTCCCTATATTCGTATGGAGGCGAACAAAAAATATGATATTACACTTATAGATTTCATAAATCGTGTAACAAAGGCATGAGATACTGACGTCAAGAGCCAAACAATAGCAAAGTGCAACAAATAAAATTACAGAAAACATGTTTTAACATATTAACATAAAACTTTATGCGAAGTAAATAACTAAACTGTGGGTAAATCTATATTTTATACCTTTTTGAAAAATTTATATTTTAATGAAAATTTCTGTAACTCGAAGTCTCTCTAACTCGAAGTTTTTTTGTGGATTATGGTGAATCGAGTTAGATAAGTTCCACTGTATATACAAATCAACCTGTTCATTTATATAAACATATATATGACCCTATGTCTACCTCTTTTATTTCTGGGTGATACAAACAACCGTTATGTGAACAAAACTATTATACTCGCGTAGCAACTTTGTTGCCAGGTTTCTCTGTATACATATGTGTATTATTGTAGTTTCTTCTTTCCTAATGCCTTTCTCTTCATATTATTTTGTCAGCCGCAATTCATTGTGATCATTCATGAGGGTTAGTGGCAATCGACTATTCACAATAGATTCAAAACGTAAAAACAAATCGGTGAGTATATTAGGTGTCATGTGGCTTTGCTAAAAGTCCCTTGTCCAAAATAATATGGCAGATAAAGTACAGGAATATGTTTCTCTTGGAGATAACCTCTTTAAGAGAAATTAAGCTACACAGCTGGCTAGTAATCTATTACGAAGAGATAGATGTGGATAAAAAAATGTGCTAAAGGAAGTCAAACAAACTTATTCGTTGCCAATACTGTACCAATGCTGTATAATACAGTAATTAATACTTAAAAAAAGTGAATGGAAGATATTGAAATGGACACGAAAGGCAATGTTGTATATTCTTAAATTATAATCCTTATTTCAATAAGGCATCCTCGTTCATAAAAATGATAGTTCTACCAACAAATCCCATAGTAATCGGTTAAAGGGGTTCAACCAGTGAAAAAACTTTAGAAGTATTTGTTAGCGCAGGAGTGATGTTCTCCTCATTGGGTGCGGTTATGTAAGTTAATCCAGCAAGTAATTCATTTAGCGCCATCTATATGCTAGATCTATTCTCCGCAAATGTTGAGGCATGTTCAAGTTACATATTATGACAGCAGGGAATCGCACTTAATAAATGTCTCGTATTTTTAGCCCGTGTTTTATAGCTCCTTTGATGAACCTACCAAAGACCACAACCAGTAGTGGATTGTTTTGCTTGTTAGAAAGTTTCCACAATCAAAGACCACAACCAGGTGTGGATTGTTTTGTTTCCTAGGATTGATATTTTAATTAATCTTTCTGACAACCAAGGATTATCTAGTTATCTAAAGATATTTAGCCAATTTTACAACCCATTGCCAGCGCTGATATGAACCAGCGAAAGTAGTAGCTGGCGACTTTAATTCATGACTAGGTGGATTGCTACATTTGCTAATATCATTTCATGGGTTAAAGCAGTGTTCTTGCAAATATTGTTGCTGTTCCCGCAATATACTTTAAGGGCGCCATCTGTCACCCAATTAGAGAATTGATAAATTCAATTCAACTTAAATTACTAAAACACCTAGAGAAAAATGAGTCTACCACGAGCAAAATCGATTCATCATTCTGGGAAGAGGTGATATGGAATGTGACGCATAAGTGTTCCCAGGGAAATAAGGATCATCGTTTTTTTAAAGAACACACTTCAGTCTTCAGTTCTTGATTTTCACAAGATCTGGACATGGGTACGCATGAGGAATTAACTTCGTAATTTATTTTGTCATATATTTTGTTATACAAAATTTTTAAATATGACTACTAAAATATATAGAATCTCAAAAAATAAAATTAAAGCAAATTATAAATCCGAAAAATATAGCTTTTGAAAATATTTAAAGCACGTAGCGACGAATAGGTGTAACTGCATTTAAACGTGAATGCAATTTGAATTCCGAATTCGCCTCAAAAGTTTTATATCGCGTAAACTGTGCACTGAGTCCGAATAGTAACGGGTGCTTCGTAAGCGATAAATCAGGCGGCAATTTTGTAGGTTACAAATATCTTGGGCATTCGCCGCTAGGTGGGGCAATCACTGGTAATTTTTTTTAAATTTTCGGATTGAGTTAAAACACAATTTTAGAATGAATAATAGTTTCTTCTGATGTCTGTGGCTTTGACACACATGTAATGTAATTTTTGTTTTGATAATGTTTATTTTTAAATTGTAGTCAAATATTATTCTTAAATAAAACAGGATAGTATACACAATTTTTCCTGTTCTGTTTTTCCTACAATAACAACAGCATAACATCAAAGGTGGATAAAGCATCTGAAGAAATAACTTCAGAACAACGAAATAGGATAATTTTACGTATTCAGGACTTCACATGGACAGATGGTGTCAAAAAAGCGAGAACACAGAACGTTTAAGATGTGAGAACAAATTCTGTGCCTTATTATCTCTTCCCCAAACTGTTCATATCAAGGATAATTTTTGTTCTCGAGGTGTATTTATGTATTTTGAAGTGGTGTATTTGAATTCTCGCACTTATAAAATTAGAACATGACAAGGCGAATACTAATTTGCTCTCACCTATGACCTCGAACTGTAAAGTTAGATGTCGCTCTCGATGATTAAGTACAACTTTTTAGGGGCACTGTTGGAAGCAATGAGATTTAGCAAATACAGAAACCGTAGTGGAGACTCTCAATTTTGTGAAAATTGTCCGCGCTAAGATGAAATATCTATAGATTGCGACAATAGCTAATTTATCTGTAGATTAATAGACAATCTGATGAATAAAAGATAAATTAATAAATAAAACCCAAGTGTAGAAAATGTTCAACCCAAAACGGAATCCTCATCTGATTGTGATCTTTGCTAAGTCCTTGTTGACCAGCTATAAACATCTTGCTGAAGTTACGATACACTTTTGTGTAATAATATTTATATGCGAAATTTTTTGCTGTCAGCTCCCGCTGAATATGTTTCATAAGAAGACGACCAATAGATGTCGCTGGTTGAATTACATAATGGAATAATTTATATAAGCACCATTATTGATTTGTTCGCTGGTTCAAAAGTATAATAATCATTAAAATTTTTTTTTATCGAATAAGAGTTCGGTGCTGTGGCATTTGCAACAAAGTAAAGTCAAAGGAAATATTGCAAATAAATTGATGAAATAAGTATTTAAGTGTATATAGCAAATAATTGCAATACTATAATTAATAAAATATTTATTGAGAGATTATTATTGCGTTTACGTTCAATAAAATAATAAGAGCGTTCTATTGAAAAAATATACATATATTGCTAATTTTACGAATTGATAGACATACCTGCTGTTTTCTTTATTCTTTATGCCGCTCTTTCATTTTCATATATGTAACATGGAAGTTTATCTCCTTATTAGCTAAATATTATTTTCGTTCTCTTTACTTTGCGGGTTATCATTATTATTAGCTAGAAAACACAAATAGACTTTATCTCCCATATTGTAAAAGAGCAGGGACTTTTAGCAAAGTCACACGATATCTAATCCACTCACCGATTTGGCGTGCAACCTTTTTGTCATATACTGTGAATTGTCGCTATTTAAACCAAACTTTCTGCAGTCGTTTTTTTAGCCACTTCCTTATACAGTCCAAAAATGACAGAAATCGGAAAATAACCACGCCCACCTCCCATACAAAGGTTAGGTTGAAAATTACTAAAAGTGGGTTAGCTCACTAACCAAAAACGTCAGAAACACTAAATTTCACATAAGAAATGGCAGATAGAAGCTACACTCAGATTTTTTTACAAAATGGAAAATGGGCGTGGCGTCGCCCACTTATGGGTCAAAAACCATATCTCAGGAACTACTCGACCGATTTCAATGAAACTTGGTTTGTAATAGTTTCCTTACATCCCAATGACATGTTGTGAAAATAGGCCAAATCGCTTCACAACCACGCCTACTTCCTATATACCAGAACTTTGAAGACGATCTGAATCGTCAACTTTACAATATATAAAGTAAGCACTAGTGAAGATATCGATGCAGAACTTTGCACAAATACTACGTTTATAGTGTGGCAGACCCATTCTAAAAATCACCGAAATCGGACCATAGGTTTTCAAGGCCCCATATATCGAACATGAGGACTTCGGTACTTCTAACCTAATATTATGGTTTCCAACTTTCAATAGACTTTATACAATATATATGACGAATATGTGGGTCAAATTGTGTATTATTAATATAAATAAAGTTAAATAAATAAATTGCGAGAGTATAAAATGTTCGGTTACACCCGAACTTAGCCCTTCCTTACTTGTTTTTCGCTAATTTTATTTAAGCATATAGACAATATGTAAACAAATAGAAAATATATTAATCAAATTATTGTTTGTACGGAAAACTGCGATTTTGATACTGATATACTGATTTGGGATATTTCTTGACACTGACGGTTCTTTAACGTCACTTGAGAGATGTTATAGTGTACAAGTCAGAACAAAATGATGGCCATGCCTAAAAATAAATGAAATGTTCATTGTGAAACTTTTTCTGTAACTTTGCCAACTTCCTCATAACAAGCAGATTTTTCCCAGTCCACCACAACTTAATACAGTGGAACTTCCATAACTCGAACTTCTATAACTCGAAGATCTCCATAACTCAAACTTTTGAATAGGCAATATAAGTCAAATTTCATACAAATTTCCTTCTATGAATCGAACTTTCGACCAGGGCATAATAAAAAATTTAAAATTTTACTATCGAGCTCCTAAGGAAATTATCTTCAGACCATTAACAAAGTACTTTGTGTCGCAATAAGTCCTAAGTCATTACTTGATTTCAGATTTCTTCAATCCTAAAGATTTTGATGAATCCAGAGTCTCCAAATTACTTTTTTTCATATTTGCTTTTTCGTAATAACCTTATTAAATGGTTGACTTCATATCAAATCTATTTAATTCTAATCTGTTTTTTTACTGTTAAAAGGTTTCAGCCATTTTAATGCAACGGTGTATCATCGTCTCAATAATTCGGCATAGTCCAGGTAGTCTATGTAGACCATAAATCATGTATCCAAGAAAACCTTCACGACCGATAGATTGGTCTTCGTCTTCACGTTGGCCGTTGTCCACGTTGGATGAAGTCCACGGTCTCACCTGTATTTTGGTCCAGTAGACTCAAGTCTGGTCGTCGATCACGAAACGATGCACAAACTCCTTCGGATTGTGCTTAAACAACGTTAAACACATTATGGTAACCGTTTCGTTTGCGAGGCTCAAATAAATCGTAATATATATTGTGGTTGATATCGGAAAATTTTAAACAGGGTCACATAGAGTAAAAATATACATAGATGTAATACAGTACAATCATTTCTGGGATAAGGTGAAAAAAATATAATTTTTTTAAACCTACAGAGAGGATTAAAATGACGCGATAGTTTCTGAACAATTCACATACGAGTTTTCTGTGTATTGTTAGCATATCTGAGCATTAATTGCAAAACTAATAAATCAAAATATTTATGTAGGTTTTTCAATTAAACTAATTCCAGCATCGCCATCCCACCGAATCGCGAAGGTGTCAACCTTTTCAAGCGGCCGTTTGCGACGAAGCGAAGTATGATGATTTGAGTTAATTGCTCATTACGCAGTACAAGAGCACCGCAGCGGCGCCATTGGGGGAGTTATGCCTGCCGTTTAGGCTAACAGTTTTCCACCAAGAGGATACTCAAAGCCAGAGTAGTTGAAGCGCGTTCAAATTGGCGCAAATTGCAATTAGTGCTATTTTCCAATTACTTTTACCTGCTCGATCCGCTAAGTGGCGCACGTTTCGTTTCGTTTTGACTGTAACGCCAAAGCGCCGAATAGCAATTAAAATAAAACAAATATTTTAGCCATTTAAGGGTGGATTTACGCTTTGCGCCGCTAAACTCGTAATTATGATTTTTTACTTTTTTTGTCACAACTGGTGACAGAAGGCACAAAAAAAGAGCAAATACAGAAATAAATGTGGAAACGCTTTACTTGCGCTCACTTGAGTCGGTTTGAGTGCTGTTTGAGTTGCGGTTTGCAGCGCAGCGGGTTAATAAGTTTGCCAATGCCGCCTTTGTGGCAAAGATTCTGCATTTCGCTTGCCATTAATTTGAGTTAATTACGTATGTAAGTGCATGTGTATCGCGTAAATAACTTTATTTTATGTAAACGCTAATTTTACTCTGTGGTTGCAAGTGTTGTTTTGGCGCGCACTTGCCTCCTCATTAATAATATGGAAAGTGCTATGTATTTGCATATTTCTATTGATTTATTGATAATAATATTTCAATTACAATGCTCACGTGTGTGTAATTTTGATTTTAGTTTTAATTATGCTATGCATTTCTATTTATTAACATTTACTAATTCGTATTTGTTTTATGTGTGTGTTGCTTAATAACTCTGCTTAATGCTAACGCCTTTTGAAATTACTTCGTTCGTTATTTCTCTATTAATATTTAAACAATTTTATTCGTACTTCATTTTTTTAATAATAAATGCTTAATGGTATTGATTTCTTACTCATTAAATATACATTAATTACTTAAAATATACATATGTTTTATTATATTGTTAATATATCCGTCACAAATTTTAAGTTGTACATATTTCGAAATAATCTCAAAAATTCAATACATTTTTACTGTTATGTGCCTGATATTCTTATAAGAGCTTTTAAAACACTTCTATTTTGAAAATTACTTTATACTACTACTTTTTAGTCAAACAAATTTTTGTCACAAAAAAAAAAATTAAATTTGTTATAAAATTTATTAAATAAAATTAAGTAAAAATTTAAAAATGAAGAATATGTTTCCAAGTGCCTGTTATAAATTTGTGATTAAAATTATTTGTTTTTGAAGAAATAATTTTGAAATTTCAATTCAATTTCCGGTTTTTGAGTAAAACGGTTGACAAAATGACTTAAGGCGTTAGGTGGGTTTCACATTTTTAAAATTAGTTTATAAAATAAATAGTTCAATATGTTTCAAATATTTTCCAAAAATATCAAATCGTTCCGAGTGAAATTGTAAGAGACCTTCTGGAAATGCCGCCCATCAGGCCACATCAGCTTGAATATAAAACTTTAAATGCGTTTATCTCAAAACTCAATTTTTTAAGTCGGTGGACACGGTTTCTCGAAAATTTATGAATACATTTTGTTCAAATTTTGCACACATCTTTCAAATAACATTATCTAGTTACTGAATTTTTTTATTACAATTATTTTTTTTCGATCCAATATATGAGTTGACCAAAAATATGAGTTTTTCGTTAAAATTCTGTTAAAATTAAAATTATAATATTTTATTTGTTTCCTTTGTTTATTAACTATATTTATCCATACATTATCGAAATATTTTTGGTTTATTGATTTTAGATGAACCAATATGAGTTTTGCTCTCCACTGAAAGAGCTTTTTTTGGACACGTCATGGGAGGTGAGGTACCAACGGTTGAGTTTTCGGAATTTGTAAAGAAAAATTTCACAAAATACTGTTTAAATATATAACGAGATTTTTCTTCGATGCTGAATTGTTTAAATGAAATACATGATGGTATATACTAAAAAAAAGTGAAATCTGAAACCCACCTAACCCCTTAATAGAATGGCTTAATCCAAAAAAATATGTACCTCTCTTCTGTGTGTGATCAATTAACCGTTCTTTGTTTGATTAAAGCGCTGATCGATTTACCAAACAAGGAAAAATCTTATTTTACTATATGAATTTTTAATGGAATACAAATTTGGGTATGTTTATTGATAAAATAGCAATAAGTTGATGAAACTACCGAACTTTCTATGAACAGCAAAAACAAAAATGGATAAAAGCAAATCGTTAATCGAGTAGCCGGCTGTGCGTAATGCAAAAACTGGTTGGTTATGATAATGTACTAAATTAATTTGGCTGTGCGAAAATACTATTTGACGAATTAAAATATATAGCAATTTTAAATAAAGCGCTACATAGTGATGTAAGGGCTTTTATGTATTATGTAAGGATCCCAGTGCAAAGCAGAAAATTAAATATAATTAATATGACTTACAACCGGTTTCACGAAATTTTTTAATTGAAAATTAAGTTCCATTTAATTTTAATTTTAATTTTAATTTTAATTTTAATTTTAATTTTATTTAACTTTGCACTTAAGTTTCCTGTGTTTCACCATTATTGACATTTGGCACCCAAAAAACTAAAAGGCAGGGATGTTAGTACGAATAACAGCTGATTTATGTATGTAAACAAATAAATTGTATTTCTTTGTCAAAATGGTAAACAAATGGGAATTCAGCTGATAGAAAAGCGTAACCATGGTTACATATGAAGGTATTTAAATGGCAAAGCATGACCATTTAAATAAAAATTAAGTCAAATGGTGAAACTGAAATTAATTATTTTTCACTTAAATTTGTTTCGTGAAACCGGCTGTTAATGTTATTTTGACATAATATTTTGATTAAATTGTTCAGTTTCACAGTTTAGATGTTACAGTGTTGCTAACGAATTTCGAGGAAATTTTAACTGAGTTGAGCGCTTTCTTGCCACTCGCAAACAAACCTGTCAACTATGTGTAAACCGAATTATGTATTTCGTAACCATTTAATATTTTAATCTAACAAATTTTCACTCAGAATTTTTACACACTACATTATAAATTCCACTTCAACACAAATCAAGCCTCCAACTGTTACGCTTTCGTTGCAATCCTTCAAAGAATTGGACTTAAGTACTTCCTTATATTTTTCTATAATTACTCTTATATATGCAAATATTTATTTTATATATACGTTAACTCTACATATATATGATCTACATATGCAGCTGTGTACTAAGATTCTAGAAATAAAACCGTTGTAATGTGAAATATTCATATGATTCGCTGTTATCGCTAATACACATACATACATACATATGTACTTATGCTTTTAACCTCAGTTTTTGCAAACCTAATTCGTCATGGACAGGTTGAGTTCCTCACTCTCGACAGATGGTGGTCAAAATATGACTGTGAGCGGACGTCGAAAATCGCCGCCAGCACCAGCTGCGCCGGGGCCGCCACCCGAGCCAATGCCACCCAAGCCACCGTTGCTGACGACGCCACCACCCAAACCGACGGCGGCTCCACCAACTTGCCCATACTGTGCGTATTGTGAGTAGTCAAGTTGTGCATCTGTTGGCGAGTGTAGATGTGGCTTAGAGTCCGCCACACCGCTTGGGATGCCACCACTTGCGCCTCCGCTGCTATCCAAATGCGGTGTGTTGTCACGTTCGTCCAGATTGTTGTTCGCTGTTGCATGGTTGTTGTTATTATTGTTGTTACTATTCTGGTGTGAACTGCCGATGCCGAGGCCATTGAGCAAGTGTTGTTGTTGCTGTTGATGCGCCACTGCAGCGGCCGCCGCCGACGTGCCATGCTGTTGAGCACCGTAGATTTTCGAAATGTCAAAGGCATAGTTGGCAGCACGGTCCTGATACATTTTGGAATCGAAGTATGCCTTGGTTAGGACGCTGGGGTCCAAGTAGGCGCTGTAGGCGGCACTCGCTTGGGCAGCCTTCGAGGTCTCGTACAATGTGCCAGCTGTGGCCGCCGAGCTCAGGTACGAGCTTCGATCGAGCGCGAATTTCGGTACATCCATTTGGCCGGTCTATTGAGAGGATAATTGAAAGAAAAACAAAGCGAAAGCTTAAGTAAATCGTTAAATAATTGTTTGGTCCAATTTTATAAACATTTTAATTTATTTCAACCGAGATAACAAGCGAATCAAAGGGAAAGCCATACTTCTGCACCCACAATTAACCAGTGCTGTGGAAAAGTAAATATACCACACAGGTTACCCGCCCTTTTTAACCGGCCCTTCACGCAGTCGAGAAGACTGTAATTGAATGCAGTTGTAATCGCATTTGTTTAAATGTTTGCTTTTCAATTCAAATCTATTGAGATTTCTGTTATTACATTTCACGCTCGTTTTTGTTTTCCTTTCCGTTGATTGTGTTTTGATTCCTCCAATTACAGCTTACGTAGTTGAGGAACGATAGCCGCACAGTTTATAAGGGTGGATTCACGACGAAGATTGACTGCACTTTGCAACATATGTGCTGGAACTGAATGGAAACGGGGTAGGGGTGTTTGAATTTCCAGTACGCTTTCGGGTATACTCGTAATTATGTTGTTAACACATTATTTTTATTTTGTGTAAATAGATCGTGTGGAAAACTGCTGGTGGGATTTATTAACAGATTACCAATAGGCTACAAATTGAATTATCAAGGATGTATTTTGTATGCAATTAAAGGATTTCAAAACTTTGAAAGTGAAATAAATATTTTGATATGCTCAAGGCACCAATGTCTTTAACTAATATGATGTACATGGTTTGAGGAGTTCTTTTTTAACAAAATAATATTTTTGGCTTCAGTATTTTCGAATGTCATGTTAGAGATAAGTAAGCAGAGATAAATATCCATTATACTTGAATCATCTACTATCAAAGCTGTAAGAGCGGAAGCTTCCTAAGTACTGCAGTGATATTGGATTCCTCTCGAACTCTCGAGTAAGACTTAATAGTATTACAATATTTTAAATATAATGCTGCGAAAGCTGCTTTTAGTTTCAGGAAAGCTGAGTACACGTAGGGCTCTAAACAGGGACATTTCAAAATCTTAAGGTACTTCGGCTCTCTGAAAAAGTGGACCATTGCCGCGCGGAACATGCTATTAGTGGTTCCGTCTTTAGTTATTGGAGTAGGAGTTAGGAAGGGAATTCTGTTGAAAGGAACTCGTCCTGCAGTTGTAGTTGTAGTTCAGCTTACCAGATCATTGCAGGGGATTTCAATGAGGGGTGGCTGCCATTAAAGTCTTGGAAGTTGTAATGTTACTACGTGCATCCTCATTCAAAGGAATGATCCTTCATTACAATATCAGAGCGGTAATACAGGGATTTACCCTCTGCAACCTCAAGGCCAGTCAAGGAATGTTTAACGTCATTACGAATAGCATCAATTATTACATTCATTTGGGTGTCTGATCATAGTAGTGCTGCTAGAAATTGCAAAACCGACAAGCTTGCAATTTCAACGGAATGAGAACGAGCTAATGCTCTGTTGTGATAGATCAACAACTAATGCCTCCTGGCACAGAGTGAAGAGTAGGAGGTTCACTGTACTATTTCCTTTTAGTAAGATTCATCTTGCCGCAATGGTAGGTCTGGACTTGACACCAAGACTACATGACTTCCTATTCCAGTCTAAGGCGAATAATGTTGCTTGTGAAAAATTCGCCTAAAGAGAAGCCTTTAAAAATCGACAATCCCAGTTTTTTGCCAATACCAATGAAAGTTTCTGTCACAGTGGTGAAATTATCTTCAAAAGAGTGCATATTTGATCTAAATCGGATAATTATATCAGTGTTAAATAAAACCTTTTATTTAAGACCTTATATTATTAAAGTGTGTAGTGTTTGGTTCAATGAAATATGAATCAAACTGTGTTTTAAATCATGATGAGAAGAAGCTTTAAAGTAACTCTGAAACTCTTCTATTGTGAGGCCATTAATAAATGTACTAATGTAATCGCGTAAAACTTTTGAGCTTAAAAATGGGCTTGGGCTTAAAAATTTTATTAATTGTAAATATAGAGCCTTTGTTATTTACGTACTTAACTATATACTTTAGTATGTATGTATATTACAAACTTTTATTGAATTAGTTTCGAATGTATACATTGTTAACAATCTATTAAATGCCATGACTTTTCTACCCATTGTATTCAATTGCATTGTTATTTCGAATAGTTGAGGTGTTGCAGGCTGAGTTGAAAAGTTGGTGGCGGTGAAACTCGACAACAGTTTGATAAATATGCGGGCGTTGCAAGTTGATTGAGTATCTACTTGAGTGATGTTGCTAAGGCTGTCATTATAAATTGGGTAATTATAGGGGTGTTGCGAAGAAGTTAAATTCACGTTATGGAAATTTTAGCCAAGAGAGCAAAGAATTGAAAAGTCGGCAGAACTGTGATAGTAATAGGAGCATTGCTAAATTTAGATTATGTTATATATAAGTTTGTTACACAAAAAAAAAAATATATATATATTACTATCATTACTAAGAAAAGTAACTACAAATGAAACTCAATGCTTTTACCATATGTATATCAAAATGTTGGCAAGATGAAAATAACGATAAATCTTTAAGAACTGGCTATACGATAAAGTCGAAGATATGCAGAATATTATTAAAATAAAAAAAATAAAAATTTCAAAAATTATTAAAAAGAAGTTGGCGTATACAATTTTTTTTCGATGAGCGCTCATATTAAAATAAATATTGTCTTTATTTTACCCTCCCATCCGTAGCAGGTGTAATTTGTCGCTCCTCACTCAACAAGCAAACAAGGTCCTGCACTATATGTCAAGTACAGAACGCCCACATGTCGTTTTCATTAAGTGATATGTGGAACAAGGCTTAAACGCCTGTATACTAAACAATTAAAAGTACTTGTCACGCCTAAAACTATAACTGTCTTACCCTAATTCTCAACATGTTAACCACCTCGAGAGACTTTTATTTACACGCTTCCTTAATTGTATCCTTTGGAAACTGTTTGCAGCGCAATGTGCGCTTCGTTAAATCAATAATTGAATAATTGCAAGTTCACTGAAGAGCACTGACAGCAACACACACATCATACATACATTATGTGATACACTTCTGCTGCTGTCTTTTGTTATATTCCTTCCACCTTTAGCGTGTGCTGCACTATGAAAAATTCATCATAACAAAGCTGACGATGACTTGACACAAATCCATGTCCGCTGTAAATTGGTGTGAAAAAGTTCAAAGGATTACGTGCACATGCATTGAGTTGCAGCTGAATAGGCCTAGAGCAATTTGGAAAGGAACGCAGTGCAGTGCAATATTTGATGGCTTCGCTGTGATAAGGTTCACATTGCTCAATGGTTTCAGTGTGTGTATAAAACTATAATAGGCAGCAGTGGAAAGTAGGCGTCAGTATGTGGAAGTTCCGTAATTATGTAATTAAATTGAACAACAAACAAACGAAGCGCAGGTGCCGCTTCCACTTGGCGCTTCTCAAATGCGTTGTGGAGGTGGTCGGCGCGTCGTAACCATTGCAGCAGTGCCGTTGTTAAACAATCGGTTAATGTCGACCATAAATGCAATTGAGTTGATTGGTAGGCGCCTTGCGCTCACATCCATTCGGTATTTTCCGCTGCCACTATGAAACCTACTACTACACAAATTGGAATAGCTCGATTTGCTTTCGAATGCATTTCGGCAATTTTGGCTTGTTATCTCGAGTACTTATGCATAGCCTTTTGTTTTTGTATATTTTCATAAATTTATATGTATATGAGACTCACCTGTGATGCTGGCGAATTCGTTTGTGTCAGATGGCTGCCCAAGTGATATGCTGCTGCTGGCCCTGGCGCAAAGTACCCTGGCGTTATACCTGAAAAACGGAGCGCAACACAGTGTTTGTATAAAATGTAGAATACTGGTAGCGCTACGGCGCTATTGTTTAATATAATTGCCATCCTCTTCAAAATACGAAGATAAAAATTGAAATTTGATTCATTGTTAATAATTTTCATATCAAAATTAAGCCGTCAAATGAGAAAGGGTTAAATTGTTGACTTCATGTAATTGTTTTATGATTCAGCTCTTTAAAGTCTCATTTTTTCAAGTTGGTATTTTAAGCAAGAGGAGGTGGCAAACTTCAAAGTATACGATTTTTCTAAAGATAAATGAATAGTAAAAATATATGCTTTATAGGTAATTTTTGGTGCATAATTACAAGCGCCATACCAATAATTTCGTTTACTGAAGTAAGTATGCAGTTGTTGTCTGGAAATTCTCAAAGAAGTTATTATATGAGGACAATAGTTTGTGGGCAGTATTATCTTTTCACCAAAACAATGTCTCAATTGCTACTTTTTAGCTACTGCAACGTCCACCAGTGTTTGAACAATAAATGTTTGATGTAAGTGGGTGGGTAAGTATATAAATACATACACATATGTAATTAAATTCATATATTTTCTGCATTTTTTCGAAAATCGTACAAAACGACATTGTGTAAAATTGTAAATATTATATATATGTATATATATTTTTGAAGACGTTTTTTTATAACAAATTAATAATTTTTGCTTTGCTTTGTTATCAGCTGATGATGGTTTTCAAACTGCTAAAACTATATATATATATATATATTTGGCGTAGGAACCGCTTTAAGCGATTATAGCCTAATCCACCAGAGCGCGCCACTCATTCCTTCTTTTTGCTTTTTGGCGCCAACTGGAAACACCAAGTGAAGCCAGGTCACTTTGCACTTGGTCTTTCCACCGGAGTGGAGGTCGTCCTCTTCCGCGGCTTCCTCCAGCGGGTACTGCATCGAATACTTTCAGAGCTGGAGTGTTTTCTTCCATCCGTACAACATGACCTAGCCAGCGTAGCCGCTGTCTTTTTATTCGTTGAACTATGTCAATGTCGTCGTATAAATCGTACAGCTCATCGTTCCATCGTCTGCGGTATTCGCCGTTGCCAATGTTTAGAGGACCATAAATCTTGCGCAAAACCTTTCTCTCGAAAACCCCAAGAGTCGTCTCATCGGATGTTGTCATCGTCCACGCTTCAGCGCCATACATCAGGACGGGAATAATGAGCGACTTATAGAGTTTGATTTTGGTTCGTCGAGAGAGGACTTTACTTTTCAATTGCCTACTCAGTCCAAAGTAGCACCTGTTGGCAAGAGTGATTCTGCGTTGGATTTCAAGGCTGACATTGTTGGTGTTGTTAATGCTGGTTCCCAGATAAACGAAATTATCTACAACTTCAAAGTTATGACTGTCAACAGTGACGTGGGAGCCTAGACGCGAGTGCGCTGACTGTTTGTTTGATGACAGGAGATATTTCGTCTTGTCCTCATTCACCACCAGACCCATACGCTTCGCTTCTTTATCTAGTCTGGAAAACGCAGAACAAACGGCGCGGTTGTTGCTTCCGATGATATCAATATCATCGGCATACGCCAGGAGCTGTACACTCTTGTAGAAGATTGTACCCTCTCTATTTAGTTCTGTAGCTCGTATTATTTTTTCCAGTAATAGATTGAAGAAGTCGCACGATAGTGAGTCACCCTGTCTGAAGCCTCGTTTGGTATCGAACGGCTCGGAGAGGTCCTTCCCGATCCTAACGGAGCTTTTGGTGTTGCTCAACGTCAGCTTACATAGCCGTATTAGTTTTGCAGGGATACCAAATTCAGACATCGCGGCATAAAGGCAGCTCCTGTTCGTGCTATCGAAGGCAGCTTTAAAATCGATAAAAAGATGGTGAGTATCGATTCTTCTCTCTCGGGTCTTTTCCAAGATTTGGCGCATGGTGAATATCTGGTCCATTGTGGATTTTCCAGGTCTAAAGCCACACTGATAAGGTCCAATCAGTTCGTTGACGGTGGGCTTTAGTCTTTCACACAATACGCTCGACAAAACCTTATATGCGATATTGAGGAGACTTATACCACGGTAGTTGGCGCAGATTGTGGGGTCTCCCTTCTTATAGATTGGGCAGAGCACACTAAGATTCCAATCGTCAGGCATGCTTTCTTCCGACCATATTCTACAAAGAAGCTGATGCATGCACCTTATCAGTTCTTCGCCGCCGTATTAGAATAGCTCGGCCGGTAATCCATCGGCCCCCGCCGCTTTGTTGTTCTTCAATCGGGTAATTGCTATTCGAATTTCTTCATGGTCGGGTAATGGAACATCTATTCCATCGTCATCGATTGGGGAATCGGGTTCGCCATCTCCTGGTGTTGTACTTTCACTGCCATTGAGCAGGTCGGAGAAGTGTTCCCTCCATAATCCCAGTGTGCTCTGGACATCCGTTACCAGATTACCTTCTCGGTCCCTACATGATAATGCTCCGGTCTTGAAACCTTTTGTTAATCGCCTCATCTTTTCATAAAATTTTCGAGCATTACCCCTGTCGGCCAGCTTTTCAAGCTTTTCATACTCACGCATTTCGGCCTCTTTCTTTTTACGTCTGCAAATGCGTCTCGCTTCCCTCTTCAGTTCTCGATATCTATCCCACCCCGAACGTGTTGTGGTCGATCGCAACGTTGCGAGGTAGGCAGTCTGTTTTCTCTCCACTGCGGAACGACAATTCTCATCGTACCAACTGGTTTTTTGGCGTTGCCGGAGACCAATTGTTTCGGCTGCAGCGGTATGCAATGAGTTTGAGATGCCGTTCCACAGCTCCCTTATATCGAGATGCTGATGAGTGCTCTCAGAGAGCAGGAGTGCAAGTCGAGTAGAAAATCGTTCGGCTGTCGGTTGTGATTGCAGCTTTTCGACGTCGAACCTTCCTTGTGTTTGTTGACGGGCGTTCTTTGCTGCACAGAGGCGAGTGCGTATCTTTGCTGCTACTAGATAATGGTCCGAGTCAATGTTTGGTCCTCGGAGCGTACGCACGTCTAAAACACTGGAGACATGTCTTCCGTTTATCACAACGTGATCGATTTGATTGCGCGTGTTTCGATCAGGGCCACGTTGCTTGATGAATGTTTTTATGCTGGAATCTGGTACTACAGACAACCATATTTCGGGCCCCAGCGAAGTCGATCAGTCTCAGTTTGGCGATGTTTCGTCATGGAGGCTGAATTTTCCGACTGTTGTGCCAAAGATACCTTCTTTACCCACCCTGGCGTTAAAATCGCCAAGCACGATTTTGACATCGTGGCGGGGGCAGCGCTCATAGGTGCGTTCTAGGCGCTCATAGAAAGCATCTTTGGTCACATCGTCCTTCTCTTCCGTTGGGGCGTGGGCGCAAATCAGCGATATGTTGAAGAACCTCGCTTTGATGCGGATTGTGGCAAGACGTTCATCCACCGGGGTGTATGCCAGGACTCGGCGACGTAGTCTCTCTCCCACCACAAATCCAACACCGAATTTGCGCTCCTTTATATGGCCGCTGTATTAGATGTCACAAGGACCCACCTTCTTCCGTCCTTGTCCCGTCCATCGCACTTCTTGGACGGCGGTGATGTCAGCCTTTAGTTGTATGAGGACATCAACCAGCTGGGCAGAGGCACCTTCCCAATTAAGAGTCCGGACATTCCAGGTGCATGCCCTCAAATCATGATCCTTAGTACGTTTGCAGGGGTCGTCATCAAAAGGGGGGTTTCTCATCCGAGGGAAAACATATATTAAATTCAAGCGACAACACACTAGGTTATAAACGAAATGAGCTTTCAATATTAGTAGCTGTATACAAAGCTTCCCTTCTTTCGTCCATGACGTCAAGAGCTCTGACAATCGCACTCCAAAAAGGTAATGTAACGATATCATTCTTGATAATATATGAAGCGATGCATCCACACATTTTTAAAGGAAATTCAGTAATTTTTTTTAATAAATTGACCGATATACATATTTTGTATGATTTCAGCCATATGTACTTAATTCTATTTTAGTTAATAGAGAATGTGGTCTACCAAATTTATTTCAAATTGAAATTTTAAATTGTTGAATCTAACAAATGTATTTTAAATTGGAAGATTAGTTGTTGAAATATTGAATAACAGTCCGTTTTTAAATTGTTGAATAGGCAAACCTGAATTTTCGCTTAATTTAGCACTTGCGCGAGATGGTCAGATATGCGGAATTGAACTCGTCTCTTCAATATTTTTAAAATACATAACTCTACATATTTCTCGACTATCTTTAGGCAAACAAAAATATTATACTCTGAATATTTCAAAATGAACATATTGTTTTGCATGTATTTAGTCTGCAGCCATTAAAATTACTAAATTTTTTCCAAACTTTGCGAAAAATACGTAAAAGTGATTAATGCTAATTCAAAACCTCACACCTTTGACAGACCCTCCAGCTCAGTGCGTAATGAAATTGCTGAATAAGGAAATCCTGCAATGCAGTCCTTAAAAGGGGGCAGAATTCATGTATGGGGTGAGTTAATTGTGAATAGCCCAAAGTTTTTTTTTATTGCTGATGCATCGCCAAGAAGGAGGAACACTCCATATAGTTAAACATGATGACTTAACAAGTCTTAGCATATGTTTTTGTTGTAATAAAATTTATAACTACGACGTACTACTTATGTATACAGCGATGTATTTATGAGGGTTGCTCATAAAATGATACATCTATTTATATATACATCAATGTACATATATACGCACACAGGACATTATATGGTACATGTCATAGTCACATTAGTGGGATATACGATGCTCGACATTGTTGTCATTCGTGCGTGTCATTTAGAAATTTGTCTTCAGGCAAATAATGTACTTCCGACCAAGTACTCCTAAGCAGGGAGGTGCTTTGTGGGTGTTGTTCTTTATGTGATATATACATCCATATATATATGTAATAGTAATAACAAAATGCAAATTTTATTTGCAAATCCATACTTGTTTTAAGGGAAATTTGATTTACTTTATGGCACTTATCTTTGTATATTCATGAAAGGAGAAAACTATTCAGTATTGCTGCTAAAATTATGCTCTGTGAGATGTATGTATGTACATGCTTTGGCATTTGTCAAAAATTTCTGCATTTTACATAATTACACATTAAGAACGGTTCAGCTAAGTTTCATGTTAACTTTACACATGCTGTACTGCCACATACTCGGATGTGAGTATGCGACTTTATGAGACACGTTTACTCACCTGCGCGTAACGCCTCCACTGGCACTGATGGGTATGGCATCGGATAAGGGTAGCCATCTCGTCGCAATGCTTTCGGTTTTCTTCTGGGACGATATTTGTAGTCGGGATGTTCTTTCATGTGCATTGCACTGGAATTAATGTGTGAGGATAAATTTTAGATATGCTCCGCAAAAACTTGTATATTTTTGGAATTAGAAAACTTTCCATTAGCATAATTGCCAAGCCAATTTTAGAGCTTGATTTAATGTACTTGGGACCATAAACTTACCGTAGTCGCTTGGCTTCATCAATAAATGGGCGTTTCTCATCCTCGGTTAAAAGTTTCCATTCGGCACCTGTAAATGAATTAAAAACAGGTTGCTACAGAAAAGTGTTAAACCAGATGGAAAAAATAAAGGAGTTGAGATACCGGGTTCAACACGGGATGTGTATTTCAGAGAATAAGTTAAGGATAAATCCGAAACGATCGGTACAAAATACATAGAAATTTTTAAATTTAGTTACGTTTTTCTATTTATTATTTGACTGAAGCTTCATTTTATTCGAAAAGACTCTTAAAGAGGTCCAGGATACTTATTAAAGGTTAGATGGGTTTAAAAATTTTAAAATTTCAAAAAAGTGTGTCGTATTAAATTGTGCAATATATATATTATGCCAAAATTTCAAATCGATCCGAGTTCTTCCTTTGGAAGTTCCGCCCATCGGGCTACGTCTGTTACAATATAAAACTTAAAACGCGTTTATCTGAAAACTTTATTTTGTAAGTCGGTGGACACGATTTCTGGAAACGTTATGAAGCGATTTAGTTAAAATTTTGCACGCATCTTTGAAATAATATTATCTAGTTCATAAATTAAGTTTTTTTATATTTTTAATACAACTATTTTTTCGAGTCAATATACGCCGAGTTAAAATATGTATCTTTGAATGATGATTTGTTTAAATGAAATATATAATTGTATATATTAAAAAAATCTAAAAATACTCCTCTGAAATCCACCTAACCCCTAATTCTAACTATTTGATGTTGATATCTGCTATTTCTAGTAAGCAATAGTACAGGAATACTATTGAAAACCGACTGCTATTTATTGTTGTATTGAGAACAGTACGGCTTAGCCAGTATGACAGTTCATTACATACCTGTAGTTAGTGCGATCGTTAGAAATGAGTAAAGATCGGCTAACTATGAACTGGCTTATAGACATAAGTTGTACTCACTCAGAAATACCCAGATCGTTTGTCAAGGCGTAGAATAATTTGTGTTCCACTATTTTCGCCGACATAATTTAGATCGATATTATCGGTTGCCGATATGAGAGCGAGAGTTCATGACCTCTTCAATTAAACCCATTCTTTGAATATATTTATGTACAATATTTATACACAGCTTGAAGCGAAAATGTCCAACCATTTCCCCTCCTAATTACCGATACTGAAAACGGAATAATATATACAAAAGATAAGGCACACGATGGTTTAATGTAACACAGAAGGCGACCACATTTACAACCAAGGAATGAATAAATTCTAACAAATAAATGAATCAATGGCTGAATACACCAATATTAAACAGTGAGCCATATGATAAATCAGTTAACAGCGCCACTGTACTTCAAATAATGACTGCTCAGAATCTTCACACAAACAGCACACAACAATTGGTAATGAGTATGAGAATGCTGAAAGGGGTGCTGACTAAAGCGAAAAAGAGTCATAAGGATATGCGGTGCGCACAAAAACAATTGCATAAGTGAATAGGATATACCAGAACCGGTACCAGTGCCAGTGCGCGGGTATCCGTCCGGTAACATTTCTGCTTCCAGTGCCAGTTTTGTACACCGAGTTGTCATGAGTGCATGGAGTATAATTCTCAAAATGGAAACAAAAACGTAAAGAAAGTAAGGTTGACAGTCACCGCACTTTCTAAAGCGTATAAGAACTTAAGAACATATGCATTTTACTGTCAGTGTGGGTGTGCACAGACAACATATTCGTATATTACGGCAAAATTCAGGACCTGCTATGTTTTGTCGAGTGGGCGTTGAATTGAATGATTTGGCAAGGCGTACGGAGAGTGAGTTGAATCTGAGTTTGTTTGATACGTATGCATGAGTCGGTCGAGCGCTTGCCGGCTTTGGAGTGCGGAAATGAATGGCGAAATTTGAAAATAAATGTACAAACGCTTGACAGGATACACAGTATACATATGCACATGAGAAGCACACGTTAAGCCACGTGAAGTTGTTTGTAAGTACTCGTGCGTATATATATATGTATGTGTGCTACTTACAGGTGGTATATGAAAACCGACTCGAATTATCTATAACCCTACTTGTCTAGATATAAGTGTGTCCTGGCTATATATATACCATCATATTAGAAGGTACATATGTTTTTGAAAGCAGTATGCTGCTAAAGTACTGACTTGTTGTGTCATCCAACAGAACGACAAGTACATTGTCAGTCAGGAACAATGACAGCCAAAGTACTGCGTGCATACTTACAAGTACAAATGGGAGTATTTATGTAAAATAGTATATGCTAGATAGATATGAGAGCAAGTATTGTACTTGAATATGTTATAATGTTACTTCTCAACGAGGCATTATAACGGAAAACGACATGCACAAGTGTCTGAAAAAGCCAATGGGAGAAAATTGAAATTGGAGGAGAGTGGAAACAAAACTCCTATTTGCTAATGACTTTAATGCTATACATATATACATACCCACTCTTAATTCATAATCTTATTGCTTATTGTGGCTCATAATGTTATGTATGCAGAATAATAGAAACCATGTTAATTATTTGGTTGCAAGTGCATAAGGATAGTTAAATATTCAACGGGAACTCGACTTTTTCCAATTGTCAAGTGCTCCATTTGTTAGATATTATGAAAGTTCGCACAGTTAATTAGTAAGTGGGTGTTTACCTATATGGTGCATTCCATTTGAATAAATTTGATGCGGACTAGTTCTGTGTACAAAAGATCGAAATATTTTGCCATGCGAGTGAAGAAAGCTTTGGGGAAATCACACGACAATGATGAATAAAAGATTGCGACACAAACTTTAATAACATTTGTATACAAATCCCTCCCTTTGATTTTTTCATGACGTCACAACATTATATATTTTTATGTCAAAGCAATTCAAAAAAATTATTATGTACTAAGGGGGATCCGAACATTTTATACTCAAGCAATTTATTTATTAAGATAACACACATTCGCACAATTATTTGAAATGTTATAAATCGATTTCGACAATTTTTAAATGTGTGATGAAACACTTTCGTCACTGCTCACATACAGAGGTAGTCAAAATTATTTACACATCGGACGTTTTTTTACAAGTCTCGCACAAAAAGCTTTCGCTTGTTGTTGTTGTTGTCGCAGGGTAACAAAATGCTATGTTGTTGTAAGCCTTGATCTATTCGTGAGCGAATGAAGTCAGTTTGGCTAGAATTGCTGGAAATATGGCGGAGATATAAGCAAATGAACTGAAGACTCGCAGTAGTCTAAAGTAAAAAAAGTAAAAGTGTAAAGTTATTTACACACAACATAAACTCTATTATCCTGTTCTTATTTAATGATAACTTTAAAATTTTAATGTTCAGTATAAATTCCTATTCTAAAGCGCTAAATTCATAATTGGTTACATTACCATTGGCATTAATACCAGCCTGCTTTATGGTCCGAATTGAATCAACCCAATTGTGCGCTAAGTTAACTGTTAATTTTGACCAAATGTCGGTAATTTCGGCGTTTTCGGTTATTATATCAATTGTCCTCTGATATTTAACGAAAGACCAAACATTTTGACTAAAGTTTTGGTCAGGGATGTGCGGAGGTCAACTTGATTTACTTCATTTTCAACTTTTGTAGGTAAAGATCCTTTATGAAATGGAGCATTATCCAGTTGTAAAATGTAGTCAATAGTTGGAAAAGGCCGACAGACCACTATAATGGCATGGTCATGTGAATTCTAATATATCCGGATGATTTAGGGTCTCTAAATTAGTACCAAATCTCCAAAACAGAAGTAAAGCAAATTCCCCCAAAAAATCATAAGGTCACTCCCGACTCTATTTAGCGTCTAAACCTCTTCTTCTAGCGTCTTATTCCTCTTCTCTCGTGGTAAAGGCATAAAGCGTATACTAAAGAAGCCCTGGAACTAAAATTCAGCCTTATCTGTCCACGACAGGCTTTAGCATGCATTTTAAGGCAAATCGCTTTTTTGGTTTCGGAAATAAAACTTTTTTATTTTCGGTAGTGGTCAACTTTATGCACAACGTATGTATTTATGTTTCTATTTTTAAATGTCCTTAGCAGTGTAGCATCATTGGCTGTTCATGCAATATGCTGATTCGATGATGCTGCAATATTAAGAGGACTAATTGTGGGATTTTGTATGACAATTCCTACCAATCTTCTGCATTCTCTTTGAGTTATCACAGGTTTCCGCCCAATTATCTTTAAATTGCCCTTGCAATACTTCGTTTCCTTCTTTTTAATAACATTATAAACAGTATTCCATCAAATTCTATAAATTTTAACTAACTTCGAAGCCTAAACCCGAGCCTTAAACTTAGTAACAGTCTCCAATCTAGTTATAATATATAATTCCTTTGTTTTCGATATTTTATTTACCAATTTTTATATTTTAAGGCTGAGTTAGGTTGTTAAGAATGCAATAGAATCAAATTACTACTTTTGCTCAAACCAAATCCAAGGATAAAGGCTAAATCGCCGTGTGTAAATACTTTTGACGCAAAAATAATGTGTGTAAATACTTTTGACTACTGCGAGTCTTCAGTTCATTTGCTTATATCTCTGCCATATTTCTAGCTATTCTAGCCAAACTGACTTCATTCGCTCGGGAATAGATCAAGGTTTACAACAACATAGCAATTTGTTACCCTGCGACAACAACAACAACAAGCGAAAGCTTTTTCTGTGAGACATGTAAAAAAACGTCCGATGTGTAAATAATTTTGACTACCTCTGTACATTCAACAGTTATGAAGGAGGGGAGAAGCTAATGGAGAAGAGACACAGTGAGGTTTTTCACGAATGGATCGAAACTTAGAGGGGAAATTGAAGCATTATTCAGACAGAGGTGGGTGCCATTATGGTAGCAGTAGGCACACTACTCCGAAGAGAAGCAGAGCTACAGATACTGGCCTTGGATTCAATGACAGTACGCTCTAAGCTAGTTAGTGAGTGTCTAACATCTTTATCAGTAGCTTCGAACTACTTTGTAATCCGACTTGTGAGGTTACTCGGTCACCGCGGAATCACTGTAAACTGCAAAGCGGGCTAACTTGCAAGATATATTGTATCGATAGCAATATTGACGTCGGAGTGGAAGCGGATGGATAGTGCTTGGTCAATTTGCGCTAGAGCACTGGACACACTGACTTCGAGTGAGCTCGCCAAACGCTGGACAACAACGAGCAACTGTGCAGGAGCAAGATCTCTCTGGTCCAAGGTGGACCGAAAATGGTCCTTCCAGTCGCAATCATTGGTGTGTTTACTGGTCACTGTTCAATAGGCACAAATGCGCTGAGATTAGGGATCAAGTCAATCGCTAGTTATCAAAGCTGCTTGGAGGACGGCGAATCATGTCGAGCATTAGCCAGACACAGCGAAATGTCTGGAATCGACATTAATCATTTTATAACAGATGTGTCTCGGCGACACAGAAGATCCCATACCAATAATTATTCTAGAGGATAGTGCGTACCTAACAGAAAAAAAATATTATTTCTTGATGGGTAATTAGTGAATAATTGACGATCTAGTTCATTGATGAGAGTATATTCTAGATACATAGTGATATTGATATCTAATATTGAAAGTATCCAAATTAAGGACTATGGTACCCTAGAGAACAAGTCCTTAGCGTCAAAATAGTGTACTTCACGTGATTGATTAGAAAGAAGTTATGAAATGATTACATGAAGAGAAGCGAAAACATCTAATTAGTAAATTCGCTTTAATTACTAAATCTCGTAAACTTATTTAGTGCTACTTAGCTCCCCAATATAAATAAGAACATACTTGTTTACTGTACTTTAGAGTCACTTCAAATACTAGCTGCCTACTTATGTTCTTACGTCACACACACCATTCATCTTCATCTATTGTGTTGCAAGCAACGGAGTTATGAGTGTTCCATCGATACAGCTTAACCAAACGATAAAGCACACAAAACTAACCAAAGATGGAGCCACCAATGAAAGCAAAAATGTAATAAGTAGCCATTTGAGTTGTCTCCTACTCTAGCTGGTCATTTAAAGAAACTCTCGGAGCGTTCAATAAAATTTTGAACTCTGTATTGACATGTTTTGTGGGTTTGTATGAAAAGTTGACGTGTAACTGTGAATGCTCCAGTCACAATGTTGATATTGACATTGTGGTTAGAGTAAATGAATGCCACAGCCACTGTACAAATATGACTGTAATAGAGGTGTACAATGCAGCATTCCTTGCCACTTGGCTGCACTAATGGTATAAATCGGTAGATATGTTACTTTGCCAACTATGCCTAAATTGTAACTGATGTGTGAACTGTATTCGCAGCAGTTCATCCACTTGGACGTTGCAGTTGGTTGCCATGCTTGACATATCAGTATTATTTGGTTTCTAAGCTGTGCTCAAACAGACTTTTTTCATTTTTGTAAATATATGGGTGTGTGTGCCTTTGCTGTACTAACTGTGTTTGAGTTTACAGTTCTAGCAGGCTATAATAGTTTTCAAATATTGAGGCCGGTTTTGCACCGGCGTTCACGTGTTCACTGTCCGATACATCGACCTCGTTTGGTATGGAGCGCCGCCATTTGTTCAAACATTATGTGTGGCAAGTGCTTTGTATGAAAATGGGTGCCTTGAGCTTCGTATACTGTTCAATGTCGTCTATTTGTTTTTCACATCAATTATAAAGCCAGTTATGAGTTTGAGTGCCGTTCAAGAAGTAGTCGTACACTACTGTAATCCCCATTCAATCACATACATACATACAGACGAGTATGTACAGTAAGTGCTTTGTAAAAGCTTTTGTTGTGCGCTTGTTTTTGGCAGTGTTATTAACGTCTTGTTCTGATGACAGGTCTTCATATACGAATTATTATTGTTCTATTGTTGATACGAGTATTGTTATATATGTGTATGTATAATCATCTTCAAATACAGATGTATGTATTCCTCTCTCTGTGCGCAAATATTGTAGCTATTTTCTCGGAATATGAAGGTGTCAGAACAGGAATTGCTCATTTTGCGATTTTGTCATGCTTTCATTCGGTGCGTTTTGGTCGCCTTAAAGGGTCACTGCTGTACATATTAATTTATAGTTGGGTGGAGGAAATTGTATTTGTCTTCAAATAAAATATCTTTTGTTGTTCCTTTCTAGCCAAGCAGCTCTAAATATGTATTTACATTCACATGTGTGCGTGTGCGTTAGTATAAATACATCTCAACATTCTCATACAATCAGTTATAACTGTTACAATTGTAAGAGTGATTTGCCTGTCCACGTCAGATATATGTATACCTACATATAGACATAATTGGCGGTAGCCATTATTGCATGTGACAGCTAGACAATTGTCATGTCATATAATAGAATAAAGAGAATGCATATAGCCACATTAGTACATATTTCTGTGAATATTCAGGTAATGATCGCCTAATTGATTGCATTGTGATTTAATAAGAATGCTTTTATGACGGAGTTGTTATGAGCTAATTTTCATTTAAATTTCATATATTTCAGTTTTTTTTAAGAAAAATATATATATTATTTTTTTCAAATTCAAGTGAAGTGATTTATTTGTATAAATAAAAGTATGCAGATGGGGTAGCAGTTCGTAGCCTACATCGACCAATTGCGTCATAGCGGTGTTGAAGGTGTGAGTCGGTGCTTTGGTGTTAAAACAACACAATAATTCGTCAAAGTGAAGCTATGTTTTGACATTCTCTAGGTAATCGATGTAGATTTCAACTTCTGATCCACAGGTTTCGCCTTCTTCAGCAGATTTACTGAGTGAATTCCATTCCGTGACAGCTATTTTCGAAGTTTGGTTCCTAAAAATCCAATGTGACACATTGGTGATCGATAAACCAATTTTTGGTAGCCATCATCGAAGGAGAAAATTAGGCGTGTTTTATTTAACCCTTATGGTGGTGATGCAAATAGCTAAACCATGGACAAATAAAACGCATTTAGCTTATTTCATATCTTCGCTTAAAAATTAATTGTGGCAATGCGGGCCCGACTTTATAAATCAAATTTTCTTTTGTTTACCGCTTTTCTATAATATTCTGATCTTTTAAAGAATCTACAATCATTATTAGTTTTTATTTGCCATTTTGCACATCGATAGAATTTAAAATTTTGGTTTGTTTAAATTTTTATCTGTCAAAATTGGGTTCCCGCTATTTCCAACTACTTTTTTTTTGGAAAAAACCTAACTATTGTGAATGAAAAAACGCGATGAACTGGCAATGCCTCTAGTTCAATATGCAAGCTATGATAGCTTATGACAAACCCACATAATTATGTTGATTAAGTCTTCCATACAAAATAAGCTAACAGCTTAATTTGCAGGTCAAATAAAACACGCCAATTAATAAAGCATCCTTTCTGTGAATTCAACTTTTGTTTTGAAATTTGAAATTTGTGCTGAGTAATTATGTACACATCCACACAAAAAAATAATTTTGTCATGACCCGGGGTTCTAACTATGTTTTCCTAAAGTTTTTGGGGTCGCTGAATTCGAAGCCGAGGTCCATTTAACTCCACAAGATAATGAATTTGTCATAACCCTAGAAATTTTCAGCGATTTTTTAAATTTTTCGGAAACTCGTTCGGAGTCGGATGCAATATAGGGAAGTTTTAAAATTCGTCAATAGCGACCCCGAGGACCACTGAGTATGAATTGGAGAGCGATCCCGATGTATTTTTTAAAAAATCGTCCGCCATACTCGTCCAATTCGGATTCAGATTCAGCGACCCCAAAAACATATGTATAGTACAAATAGTAAGACCCCCAGGTCTTGTGTGGCTGTGTTATTGTCGTCGGAATTCAGGCAGTAAGGTTAAACATCTTACGGAATGCTAGCTGTAGAAGCTGCTTAAAGGAGGACGAGTTGGTACCATCTCATCACTATTTTCTGGAATGTCCCGAGATAGCGAGATAAAGGAAAATAGTTCTCGGATCTCAACAACCGCGCGAAACACCGGATATAGAAGTGAAAAAGCTCTGCAAAATTTGTAGTAGGTTCAAGGCGTTTTGTCGAATCCTAATATCTAATCAAGGAGGGTTATCATGGCTTCATAAAGGACTGTGCCCCTCTGGGTAACAGCCATACAACCTAACTTAATCTATTATCCTGAATGCAGGATCTTGTCCAATAATTTCTATGTTAACTTTAACTTTAATAGTAAGGCACCTTAATCTTGTTATTGCGAATCGTAAACAAATAAAAAAATAGAAAACAACACTGCAGTGTTGAATAATGGGCAACCGCATACTCTGCTCATTTAAATTCAAACAAAACATTCTCATTTTACTAAACTTTTGTTTCAATTTGAATGGAATTAAATAAAAAATGAAAATTTCCAGACAGTAATTAATGACAGTTGCCATTGCTTTACAATAAATGAGCAATGTGTCATGGCTTGGGGCGTGAGAGGGGGCCAAACTGGTGGATAATGAAAAGTGAAGGGCTCCGAAGCACACTTCATATTTTTTTGTACACTTTATTTGTTCTATGGTCTTCGTCTCGGGGGACAAACGCGTGGCATCCGGAGCAAAAAGGGAAATTCGCGCCGCCATTTTTTGTTGAGTATGCGTCGGCCTTTGTCAGCCTCTCTTCGTTTTTCGTTTCCGTAATTGTTGTTATTGTAACTGCTTTTGTAGCTGCTTTTTAAAATTTCATAATGAGCTGACGGCTGCCACTGCTACTTTCGTACTTATGAAAACGAGAATCAACAAATGAAAATAAAATAAAATAAATGCAAAAAAGCCAACAAACAAAATGTGGAAGCAAATTGCAAATATGGCAACTGCAGCAAACAACAACGGCATTACAACAAAAACTAAAAAAGCCGATTCAGCAAACTTTTCAAGTGCAAAAGTTTGACATTTCACTTTTGTAATAAATTTTTGTATTTTGTTTCGTTGTAGGTTTTATTATGAAATGTGGCAACATTCGATTGTTTTGGTACTTTGGTTTTGAAAAATGTCTGTTTTGAATGCCGTTTGTAAGCCACCACTTCCACTTTTATGCGCGTCTCGCACGTTACTGTTGCAGTGCTGCTTTTGGCTTTGTGTGTTCGTTTTTGTTGTCACATAATGCTTGAGTGTTATGTCATTTACATTTTTTGGTGCTGTTGTTGCGTTTAATAAGCTACCATTCAAGGCAGTTGGCGAACAGATTTTACAAAAACTGATAGTGTCAATCAGACGAACGAGGCGGCGCACATAGTGTATAATGGAAAGGAAACTGGCTGCCACGTTGACAATAAGGCAAATCACGTTGGCAACACTGCTCAACGTACGACATATTTATGCAACTACATACGTTCATATATCAATATGTTGCTATAACTAGTAATATCTTCGATTTCTTCTAAGCGTGCTGGGAAATAATACTAGTTACAGTACTTGTTCTACAATTATTGTAAAATAGGTAAGGAAAAGCCAAGTTCGGATGTAGCCTAACATTTTACACTCTCGCAATTTGAGAGGCTCAAACGAGAGAAAAATATTCAAGTCTTGGTAGGACTTTATATTAACTTTAAAATAGGCTATAGCTTCACTTAGTTTCATTAACTAACTTCTCGCAACGTTTTTTTTAAGATATTTAGGGGCTGAGGCAATTTATGAACCGATGTTACTCAATTTCGGCTCTAATTTTTAGTATGTCTAATATAATATCTTCACTTAATTTGGCTGTTAATTAAGACAATCAGAAATTCAAAAATCCTTGTATGAGACACGTTCAGTGATTAACTACCGACAAGAGTGTAGGGATGCAAACATCGTGAAATGAAACATCGATGGTTCGATGTATCGATGTTTCTTCAAAACCCTTCGAAATCAAAAACATCGGCCATTAAAACATCGATACATCGAAACATCGATGTATTTTTGAACTTTTTTAACTTATTTTAAACTTAGTGTAAAAAGCTTTGGGATACAGAAGCAGAAGCATAAATAAATGAAATGTAGTACGTCTTAAGTTGATACATTTTATTTCACTTAGCATTATATGTCTGTTAAAGTTTTTTCTCAATAAATAACAGAATTTCAAAACAACGACATGGAAAATTTTTTCACTGTCATTTCTTTTCGATTTTACTTCTGCGTGATAGTTGTCCAGGGCGTTTAGAAAAACGTCGTTTACTCGGCACTGAAGTGGTTTTAATGTGTAAATATTAATACCTAGTTGCCTATTTATACAACTCCGGAAACACAGTATTCATGTCAACCCAAACTCTATTGGCTTCTGATTGGTAGGGGTAACAGCCGAGATACATTTTTTCTTCAACCTTCCATCCCTGTAATTGTAGATAAATTTGACAGGTTACATTTCACCTTTTGGTGGACCAAATGTTTATTCTGGTTCCAAATATCAAACGAGTATTCTGTTTCACACTCATCCGAAGATTCCGTTGTATCAGCGCGATTCTTTGAATTTTATATGAAACAAAATAAAAAGCATTTCTTTTAGCCATAGCATCTTTAAAATGCAGTACTTTGAATCTCTGATCTAACGCAGTAGCCTACGCCAGAATTAAATTGTATAAATAAATCATAAAAGTAGCCGCAGTATTGTCCAAGCGCAAATTCCCTTAACGAATTCTCCGTATTTTACAAAAATCAAATTCCAATGTAATAAAGCGTATCCGAATAGAGGGTTTTAGAAAACATTGATGTTTCAAAAACATCGTTTGCATCCCTACAAGAGTGTGTCTTGGGCACTGAGATTTTCATATTCGTTTTATGAGAAGTGCCATACCTTGAAGGTACTATTTTTGCAAAGTTTTATTCCGATATCTTCATTGGTGCCTGATTTATATATTGTAAAGTTTGATGGAACTTCAAAATAGCGTTGTTGTCCGATTTCTTTCAAACCGTAACATAATGATGTCATGATATGCACCAAATTCGGTCCAGTAGTTACTGAAATATGACATTTCATACTTGTATGTACAATAAACACATTAGAGACGGGACCCACAATTCCAACATTCACTGATTACTGATTACGCGTGAGCTGCCGCAGTAAGAAACAAGCACTACAAATCGCCATGTAAGTTGAAATAAGAGTGGATATATGGAATATGTCGGAAAAGTTGATACAATCCATTTTATCTATAAATCATATACATAATTGTTTGTTCAGGGACATTTATCTATTTTATAAAATTTCGTACATTCCTTCCATATTTAAGTTGAGCTGTTTGCAGAACTACCTTCCTATGTTACGATAAATCTGCAATGGTTTCCAGTACACAGCAATTAATCGGCAAATATGTAATAATGTTGGCTGAGTCTCAGTAGAAACAATACTTGACTTGCTCAACAAGGAGACAAACGTGGATTGATTGAAATATGGGCCGCACTTTCCGATTGTTTCAATTTAATAGGAATAATTTAAGAACTCTGATAGGAGTTCTAACGGGACACTGTTTGATTGGTGGATATGCCAGCAGATGGCGGATATCATACAATGATTATAACTGAAACTATTGAGAATTAGAAGAAGAAGAGTCCGTAAAACATTTTCTATGGGATGCAAAACTTGCACAGACTTCGTACAGGAACAGAATGGTAATCCCTGAACGATGTTTCGGAAGTTACACAGATAAACCTTTTGAATTTATTAATTTCATCAAGAGAACATGGGAGTGTGAGGGGATGCCAGTCTCGGTGGTTTCATAATTGGGTCTTCTAAGTCTAGGTGCGTCGTCCGACACTCACTATACCTACCGATCTATACATATTTATTATGAAAATGTCACACCTTTTCATCGTTTCTCAACTACAAGATTTTATTACAGAAATTAACAAATTGGAAGACTTTATTTAAAACCCTAATCCCACAAAGATCTCGTCCGCTGCAAAACTTTTGCGAAGATAACATCAACTCTGGATGAAATCGCTATTATTATTATAATATTTCTTCAAAGTAAAAGCACATGAGAAATATGCCAGTCATTCCCCATTTAAACTAATGGACGAGGTCAAGGTTTAAGCACATATCATGCCAATTTCTGGAAATGGGGGAGGGTAAATTACTAACCGATTGATAAAGAAGGCAATACAACATTTGAAGTTCCTTATTTTTTAACCAATCTCGTTGAACTCGAATAAGAGCGGTATTCCCTCTCTATTATAAGAGAAGCAAGGTATATAGTAAACAAGTTTTGGATTAAAGAAAGTGAGCTTTCACTGACTTTCAAGATAAGCAAATATCAATTTTAGATAAGCAAATATTTTATTTCAATCAGTGCTTAATTAAAACAGCAACAAGCTCATTAAGTCCAAAGCGAGCTTAGCTAGCTTATACTATTACATAATGTAATAGTTGTTATCGTTAGTACTGGCATTTCAGCATTATCAGAAAAGAATAAAATTGGGTAATATTGTATATTATTTAGTGAGAAGAATTACAACTGTTGCAGCACAATGGGATCGACTTAATCAATGAGATGTAGCGCCGCAAATGAGCCGCGTCAGTTGAAAAGGATTTACAAAAACGAAAGTGTGTGTCTGTGGTTGTGCGCATGTAGGCAAAATAAAATGCACAAAACAATTCGAAAGCTTGGCTCATTATATCCAACTTGGTTCTGTTCGACTCACCAGAGAGTTCCGAAGCAAAAGTACGGGGCAACTTATCGAACAATTGATATGTTTGCAATTGGAATTGTGTTTTCATCAAATACACATTGAAATTGTTTGTGGCTCCTTTATTCAATATATGTATATATGCAAGTTTAGAGTTGTATATCATCCCCCACTTTAAGACTCACTGTTTATATTAACTCTTCAATTGTGCTGTTCTCAGAAGTAGTTTGAGTGGGATTTGGCCTGTACATGCAACGAGGTGTTTTCTGGGGTTTCAATGGGCGGGCTTACTTCGCCGTGTCGCGCCTGTCAGTCGCCTGCTGTGCAATTGACAGGTGTTTTTTTCTTTTACTTGTCTGCTTTCTTTATATCAAATTCTTTTCATTTACGTCAGTTCACGTTGCGTTGTTTACGTTGACGGTTGAATGGATCGTTAGCTATTGTTCTATATTCTAAACGCTTTTCACGTACATACGTGCATGCTTTAGCCCCGTTATTGCGAGTGATTCTGTCCGTCCAAAACACGTACTTTTGTATTTAGAATGGAGTATTGGAAGGAACTACTAAATCTGATTTTCTAATGAAAGTCAGTAATTTCGCTAAACTTTTTATTCGTTTCAATAAGAATCGATTTTTATATCCAATACTTTTTCAAGCGATTTTAGTATACGAGTATGCAGTTATCCCAACTCCAACTCATTTCTACTGCTATCATTCGTAACCCTTGACCTGTGTTACTTACAATTCAAAAAGCGTTGAATGACAGCTTTGACATTTCCATTGCTGCTTTTGCAATTTAATCTGACAACGCCAGTCGCACTCGACCCCAACTTTCTAGCAGCTTTTATGTGTGCATTATTCACTTTTTAATTCACTAAAAGTTTTTTTTAGCTCAAAAAGCTTCAGTATTGATTATTGATTGAGGATACATTAAGGATGGCCAAATCGTGTAAATATACTCTAACAAAGGGTGATGAATTCCGAGGTTCCTTTATTTCTTAAAGAAAAGACTCAGAAAATTCAAAAATTATATTGTTATTCGAAAGAATATTCTAGTGCATTTATTTATTAAAGATTATCTCAGATGGTCCATCCGTTGAGTCCAATTTTCGACGACTTGTTCGAGTATTTCGACTGTTAACTGGCGTGATCTAGTTATTGATGACCAGAGTATACTGAATTTGTGGAGGGAACACTTCTCCAGCAGCTCCTGAATGGCAGTGAAAGTACAACAACAGGAGATGGCGAACCCGATTCCCCAATCGACGACGATGGAGCAGGTGTTCCATTGCCCGACCGTGAAGAAATTCGAATAGCAATTACCCGCTTGAAGAACAATAAGGCGGCGGGGGCCGATGGATTACCGGCCGAGCTATTCAAATACGGCGGCGAAGAGCTGATAAGGTGCTTACATCAGCTTCTTTGCAGAATATGGTCGGAAGAAAGCATGCCTGACGATTGGAATCTTAGTGTACTCTGCCCAATACACAAAAAAGGGAGACCCCACAATTTGCGCCAATTACCGTGGGATAAGCCTCCTCAACATCGCGTATAAGGTTCTGTCGAGCGTATTGTGTGAAAGACTAAAGCCCACCGTCAACAAACTGATTGGACCTTATCAGTGTGGCTTTAAACCTGGAAAATCAACAACAGACAAGATATTGACCATGCGCCAAATTTTTGAGAAGACACGTGAATATAGGATCGACACACACCATCTCTTTGTCGACTTTAAAGTTGCTTTCGACAGCACGAAAAGGAGCTGCCTTTATGCCGCGATGTCTGAATTTGGTATCCCCGCAAAACTAATACGGCTGTGTAAGTTGACGTAGAACAACACCAAAAGCTCCGTCAGGATCGGGAAGGACCTCTCCGAGCCGTTCGATACCAGACGAGGTTTCAAACAAGGTGACTCACTCTCGTGTGATTTCTTTAACCTGATGCTGGAGAAAATAATACGAGCTGCAGAGCTAAATTGAGAAGGTACAATCTTCTATAAGAGGGTACAGCTACTGGCGTACGCCGATGATATCGATATCACGCCGCCCGCCCACCCTCGCCGTTAGTTCTGCTTTTTCCAGACTGGATAAAGAAGCGAAGCGTATGGGTCTGGTAGTGAACGAGGACAAGACGAAATATCTCCTGTCGTCAAACAAACAGTCAGCGCATTCGCGTCTTGGCTCCCACGTCACTGTTGACAGTCATAACTTTGAAGTTGTAGATAATTTCGTATACCTGGGAACCAGCCTGGAAATCCAACGCAGAATCACTCTTGCCAACAGGTGCTACTATGGACTAAGTAGACAATTGAGAAGTAAAGTCCTCTCTCGACGAACAAAAACCAAACTCTACAAGTCTCTCATAACGGTGTGATATCACCCAATCTTGGCGGCCAATCGACCGGCCCAAAACGTGAAAATATCTGTTCTCCGAAGTTTTCTCTCAATAAATCCATTGATTGATGCGATGTAATGAAATGCCAAACAAACTGAACAAAAATAACATGACACGACTCACGCGGTATATGTCTTAAAAACTCTTTTGAAAAAAGTACTTCTACTTGGACCACCCGATATTTGTAGGTATATCTTTAAAAAATCAAAAAATTTCCTTGTTTAATTAAAACAATTTTTTTTAATATTGTAATCTTGAGAAACCTAATGAACACCAACACATATTCGAAATGCACAAAGCGTTTCAGCGAAAAAATTACTTTTACAGTGATTACCAATATTTTTTCTCAAAATGAAAAAAAAATTAATATGTACCTAAATACACAAATACATATTTGTTTGTTGTTCGCTCTGTCTCCTTCTTTGGCACACACTTTCTAGCTTCATCCTCTTTCGCTATTGCATAACACACATACAAACTAGCTTTGCTTATTTTACAATTTTGACAATGGTCTACAACAACAAGTGCAAACAACAAATGTACACAATGGCTGCAACTGACAGAAAATATTATGCCACTGTCAATTGACATAATGGTTTTACTCAAAATTAAGGAGAAAACTGGTGTGTATATACAGTATGAGTGTGTAGGTGGGCGTGTGTAAACGAATTATTGAAAAAAGGATAGTCACAAAAAAATTGGCTACTTAAAGTCAACTTGTGAAAATTGGAAGTCTAAAGTATTTTTTTTCGTTACTTATATAATGGAATACTAGAGCGATGTGTAAAAATACACATATTTATATGAGAAACTGAGCACCTCGGGCATATACGCCTAAAAGTATGTCACAACAATTTTCAACAGCAAAAATATTAAGTGCATTGAAATATTTTTCATCCCCCCTCTTCGCTGTCGTCCTCTACATACGCTTCAATGTGTTGCCTTTGTTATGTTTTCATTTCTTTTCAATTTTGTAAATATCAATTCTCTCACTTATCTGCTATTTTAGCTGCATGTGAGCGCTGCGCCACATGTTTCGGCGTCGTCAAGCGCTCACGTGCTCTAGTTGTCTCTTTCTATTGTCAACTCACAAACTCACACAGGGTGCCAACATAATGGAGCAGCGACTGTTTCGACTGCGTCGCCGAACAATGGGCGCGATTCCCATTCTTTCGATTGTACTTCGTCGCCGTTGTTTGTCCTTTCCCTGTTTTCACTTTACGGAAATGAAATAACGAACTCGAAATTGAATTGTGCAACTAGAGTGAAGTGGGCGTAGTGAAAGGCAGCGCACCCGACCGACAAGTAGACTATGGGTTTGTGTGTTGTTCGCAGGCGTGTTAAAAATGCATATAAATAGTACTCCAGCTGGTTTTATATTTTAAATTGGAGTTGTTACTTGCCGAACGGATGTTTGTTAGGCATTTTTGGGAAATCAGGTTCGTCGCTCTGTCAATTCTTTCAAAATATCATTATTGTGTCGCACTGATTAGGAAATTAAATATGTGGCTTTTAAAAGAGGAAATATCGTTTGGTATGAAATGAATATCCGGACAGACATGAATGCAAAAATCCCTATATATGAGCAATCGACAGTTTGTTTTTTGTACGAACTGTATGTGTTTTCGACTTGCAATTATACATATATTTTACTTTTAAATTATTAATGTTTGCTTTATTGTTCTAAAATCCCTATGGTACTCCTGGCTCACTCCAATGCAATGAGTTAATGAGCGAGTGTTCTTCAAAAGCAACTACAAAATCAAAAGCACGTTTCCTTTTGCTTAACTTCGCAACAATTCATTCGTAATTAATTTGCATTGTTTTTTCTGTTTTCTATTGCTCACGATTTCAGACAAGTCGCTAATGGAGCCGCGTTAATTTCAAACCATCCATCATGGATGGAGAGCATGGCTTTTTAATGCTCAAATGAGTGGAAAGTACTTTGGAGCAATTGGTGTATTTCAAGGACTTCAGGTTAACGGTTAAAGCGTTGAGTGCTAACAAGGCATTACAGATTACCAGCGTAGTGTATAAGATGGAAAAAATGTATGTATTTTTCATTTCATTCTTGTTTACTAAAATATCAAAATCTTTATTCAGAATTTTAGTTGGATGTTTTCAGCTTATTTAAGCAACTAAATGACTTAATAAATGTGCCTGGAGGTGGATTGCGGCATCAGACTCAGATACATTGGGCACAAATAAGCACTGCAACGCGGAAACGTCCCCCAGTGGTTTCTTCTCTACGCACCCGGGAGAACTCGATGGAGAAGAGCCGCACTACACTTTTTCACGGATGGATCGCTGCTCAATTTCTTATCAATAGCTTGCTACTTTGGTATTCGACTTGTGTGAGTACTCGGTCACTGCGAAATTGTTGGAAATTGTAAAGCGGACAAGCTTGCAAGAGAGGATACCGTAGAAACATTAATACCGGAATTGGAGCGAGTTGGCAATGCATTGTCCACTTGTGCACGAGCGCTGGACTTACAAACATCACATAATTTCACCAAGCGCTGGAAAACAACTAGCGTTGGAAACGAACTGCTTTCTCTTAGCAAGATCCATATTGGTGCTATGATAGATGTACTCACTGGACACTCTCCGATCTAAGGATTCTGGCAGATGCAAGCTGCCAAAGCTGTTTGGATGAAGGCGAGGTGGAATCATCTAAGCATTTCCTCTGCCATAGCCATCATTTGCCAGACTGAGGTTGAAACATCTTGGTAGGCACACTTTCGGCGAACCTAGCGAGTTGGCTAGATTTGACAGTAGCCGACTCAAGAAATTTGTAATACATTCCAAGTGCTTTGTCGAATCGTGAGAGTTTTATGATTCATTAGTAGTGTTTTTGGTACCACAAAGGACGTTGTTCATAATTGCCTTTTAACCTAACCTAACCTAATATAATATTATATTATTTTGCGCTCTACTATTGTACACAATTGTACAACATACACCGTTATTCTTTCTTTCTTCCTTACATTGAATCGTTTTTTTAATTATGAGATTTTCTCAACGATACTCTCTGCAAGTATTTGAGTATTTCTGGGATAACCGTTTCCCACAGCTCACGCGATTACATCCCATTCAATAACAAACATAATCTACTCAAATGTCTACCAAAATTCTACACTGATTGCAACAACAACTCGTTACGAAATCCAACAATTACCTAAACCACCAGAGACGAGTGTCATCACAGCCACACCACACCACATCATTCGCCGCCGGCGAGTTGTCAAAACTGACATTAACGCGCTGTCAAACAATGACACAACGAATACACAAACTATTTGAAAACACTCGTCTCTCCGCTGCTTGAGGGGCGGACTGCTGGTGGTTTGTTTATTTGAAAGGGGTGGTTGCATTAGTTAATGGTATAGTGGCAACAAACAACAAATGCTGCCAACTCATCATGTGTACTCCCTCATCCACTTAACTAGTTGCATAGTTAAATGATTACGCAAAGCTAATCTCCAGCATCGAAATCGAAATTGGGCTCAAGTTGCAGGTCTCGTCGAGAATCGAAAATAAACGGCGCGTGTCAACGCCAAACCAATGCACAATTTCGCACAGCTTCAGCGAACGCACACACACACACGCCTCTCAACTTGCTTGGCAAAAATAATTCAATTTCAATCACACACATCAACGATATTGTGTAAACGGCACGTGTCCTCCAATGTCTATGCATCCTCATCCCCGCAAAGGCCGCAACACCCAAATCACAGCTAAACTTTGCCAGTAACAATCTGCTACATCTTAGCATAACAATAGGCGCAAATCCTTAAGCAGCTCAGTGTTGAGCTTTCGCTCAGTGTCTTTGGCGTCGAGTCATCGCCGTTGACTGTTTCATTTGCACTTTATTAAATATGCAAACGAGTGTACGCGCTTATGCGTTCGCCTTCGCCTGCGTCTTCGCTTTGTCATTGTGTGAATTTTGCTCGTCTGCCGTAGGACTATTGCCACAAGCGGAGCGTTGCCAAAATACAGATAGAATAAGTTGCTGAATTTTGACAATGATACTTGAGCTTAATTTAAATGGGTTTTTGTGGTTTTAAGTGCATACAAGCTTTGACAGGTGTATAAATTTGAATCATGTTTACCTTACGCGGCAGACACCATGCAATACAAGAATAAAGTAGTGAAAAGCAGATTAACATAGTTATTGGCAGCTTACCAGGGGTCTGTTCCAATAGAGATAAGCAAGGAATATCAGAAGGGAAGAGCTTTCCAAGAGCTTATGGATTGCTTAATAATAACTAATATTAATAAGAATATGTACCCCTCCCTTAGCTCTAAAATAGCTTATTCAAACAAGCTAAATTTTTAGTTGTATAGGTATGTTAGAATTTCAGTCCATTATATCTGAACAATTTATTGTAAGGTGCAATATATGCAATATATGTAGTAGTCCGATTTATATTAGTTTTGATCTCCGTAAAAATGATCGTTGGCCAAGGTAAGATTTTGAATATATTTATCTCAGCTGTTGTATAATAACGAATGAGCAAATATAATATAGAACATAGTAATAATAAATAAATAATAGGAAATAGACGGTATTGAAACCCTATTTTGCCTTATATGACAGTATTTTCAATGGACACCAGAATATACATAGCCCTTCCAATATTTTGAAATTTAGCCCTTTTTAGTCAAGAGAAACTTGTACCTATACCTTAAATTTAGGAAGCTTAGGACCGGTCTTTATATATCACATTCAGAGTAAGATCTTCTAATTATTCCTATTTTGCTACATTTTTATACTCTCGCAACAAAGTTGCTAGCAACAAAGTTGCTAAAGAGAGTATTATAGTTTTGTTCACATAACGGTTGTTTGTATAGGGTTTATATACCAAAGTGATAATGATGAAGAGTGGAGTTCAAATCCGAATGTCTGTCTGTCCGTCCGTCCGTCCGTCTGTGCAAGCTGTAACTTGAGTAAAAATTAAGATATCTTAATGAATCTTGGCACGCTTATTTCTTGGCACCATAGGAAGGTTGCTTTCGAAATGAGCAAAATCGGACCACTGACACGCCCACAAAATGGCGAAAACCGAAAACACATAAAGTGCCATAACTAAGCCATAAATAAAGCTATGGAAATAAAATTTGGTATGAAGGATCGCACTATGAAGGGGCATATTTGGATGCAATTTTTTGGGGAAGTGGGCGTGGCCCCCAAATAGGTTTTTTGTACATATCTCGCAAACCAATTAAGCTATATAAACCAAACTTTCTGCAGTCGTTTTTTTTAGCCACTTCCTAATACAGTCCAAAAATTAAAGAAATCGGATAATAACCACGCCTACCTCCTATACAAAGGTTAGGTTGAAAATTACTAAAAGTGGGTTAACTCACTAACGAAAAACGTCAGAAACACTGAATTTCACATAAGAAATGGCAGATGGAAGCTGCACTCAGATTTTTTTACAAAATGGAAAATGGGCGTGGCGTCGCCCACTTATGGGTCAAAAACCATATCCCAGGAACTACTCGACCGATTTCAATGCAACTTGGTTTGTAATAGTTTCCATCCCAATGATATGTTGTGAAAATAGGCCAAATCGGTTCACAACCTCGCCTACATCCTATATACCAGAACTTTGAAGACGATCTGAATCGATTACTTTACAATATAAAAAGTAAGCACTAGTGAAGATATCGGTGCAGAACTTTGCACAAATACTATGCTTATAGTGTGGCCTCCCCATTCTAAAAATCGCCGAAATCGGACCATAGGTTTTTAAGGCCCCATATATCGATGACGAGGACCTCGGTGCTTCTAACCTAATATTATGGTTTCCAACTTTCAATGGACTTTATACAATATATATGACAAATATGTTGGTCAAATAAATCATAATATTAATAAAATTAAATAAATAAATTGCGAGAGTATAAAATACTTTTAATACTTAGCCCTTCCTTACTTGTTTAATTTGTCGATATTCGAAACATTTATCCTTATTAAGAGCGAAAGCCAAACCAGTTTTATTGAGATATCTCTAATGCAGTTAAAGAATATATGAAGAAAATCGGATTTTTGGTTGTGGCAAAGGTTGAATTACTTAGATGTACATTAGAAGAGAGGTACAGATAAAAATCCCGTAATAAACCCAAAATCTTAAGATATGAACCATCATCAGGGAATAAGTTTTAAATTTTTGAATCTTAATGAGAAATTTTAATATCTTGACACAATTGACGTTTTAGACGTTTGACAACTTAAAGGGTTACAACAGTTTCATGATTTCAAAAATCGAAACCTTTTATTGTGCTACTAAATTATACAACTTCTATAAAATATTGTCCTAATCTAAATTCTAGAACTTCTATCGACCCGAGTAATAGTCTTGAAGATGTAGTCTAAAAATCTTTTAATTAACACGTATTTTTCACTTCATATGAACCTGCTAAAAGTTATGAAGGGGTAGGACCTTTTTCCAGATTGTTCGCCCGAAATGATGTCATAATGGCGTAGTTTTTCATATTTATACTATCGCAACAAAGTTGCTAAGAGAGTGTAATAGTTTTGTTGACATAACGGTTGTGTGTAACACCCCAAACTAAACGAGTTAGATATGGAGTTATATTTACCAAAGTTATTAGGGTGACAAGTGGAGTTTAAATCCGGATAACTTGAGTAAAAATTGAGATATCTTGATGAAACATGGTACATGTGTTTCTTGGCACTATAGGAAGGTTGCTTTCGGACACTGCTACGCCCACAAAATGACGAAAACGCATAAACTAAGCCATAATTAATACTATGAAAGTCAAATTCGGTACAAAGGATCGCACTATGAACGCCCGCTACCAAGTTTTTTGTACATATCTCGTTAACTATTTAAGTTAGAGCAACGAAACTTTCTAGAGTCGTTTTTTTAGGTACTACCTTATACAATAAAAAAAAATGGAGTAAATCCAATTATAAAAATGCCTTCCTCCCATACAACGGTTATGTTGAAAACTACTAAAAATGCTTTAATTCAGTAATCGCCTTTCTAAAAATCGCCGAAATCGGACAATAAGTTTTCAAGGCCGCATATATGGAACATGAGGACCTCAGTGCTTTTAATAAATTTTCTACCGAAAATATAGGTAAGTGTCTTATATATTTTGAAGAAATCCAAAGGGAATATTTTTCTTCCAATAATATGTCTCCGTCCTAAAAATTAGTGAAATCGGGTCATAACTTCTTCTAGCTCCCATATACCTAATATTAGGGTTTCAAACTTTCAATGCAGTTTATACCATACATATGCCGAATATGTGGTTCAAATTGTTGGTTATATTAATAAAATTAAATAAATAAATTGCGAGAGTATGAAATGTTCGGTTACGCCCGATTTTAGCTCTTCCTTACTTGTTTTCTTTCAAATTTTCAGTAAATCCTTATTAATGTGTAACTTTAAGAGAAGATAAAGTTTTACCTAAATATTTCATGTAATGTTGCTATACCAGTGTAATCCATGAAAAATTAAGCGATTTTCGTGATTTTTTTTAATAAAGTACTCGATCGAGTTTTTTGGACATAACGTATATTTTCAGCTATATAAAGATTTTTTATTTCCAAAAATATTGAAAAATAACGGAGTTATGGGCTGTCCTGGGAGGTGCGATCGAACGGTCTATTTCTCGTTGAGTTATGATGTAGCAAGGTATAAACTATCGAATAAGCAAAAAATAAAACAAAATCGCTTTTTGAAAATGTCAAACTGATATAGCGTCTTAATGTAGCGATCAGCTTTAATTATTACTCACAAATATGGATTTTACAATCAAGAATACATTTGACTTGCCTAAAAGTCAGTTTGACAGCATATGATAACGGTGTGAACTTGTATATATGTAAGTATGTATATTAGGGTGGCCCTTAGTTGTATGGAGGAGAAAAAAAGTTTCTAGATTCTCGATCGCACCCCCTAGAAATATGCGAATAGCCCAAAAACTAGTATATACAAAGTTTTGGGTCAATCAAAAAAGGTTTAGAGGTTGCGCAAGGAGCTTGAAATCCTGAAAAAAATAAGAATTTATGCCATTTTTATGTCTCAGACTTCCATATTTCAAAGTCACACTCTCCCTTACTGGTTTTCCATACCGTAATAAGATAAAAAGAATAACATTAGAACCGTTATAACGGTATATCACGAGCATGCGACGTTTGAGAATGCACCACATTAAATTTACTTTCATATTTGTATTTCTGTAACTCTATCATCAATCGACCGATTTGTGGTAATTTTGGAAAGGTAATAAAATGCAGATCTTATTACGGTATGGAAACCAGATAGTGTGGCTTTGAAATATGGAGACATAAAAATGGCAAAAATTCTTAATTTTTCAGGATTTCAAGCTCCTTGCGCAACCTCTAAACCTTTTTTGATTGACCCAAAACTTTGTATATACTAGTTTTTGGGCTATTCGCATATTTCTAGGGGGTGCGATCGAGAATCGGAATACTTTGGAAAATAAGGGCCACCCTAATGTATATATAATATTTGATTTACTAAATACATTTCATTGGGTTATCATCCGTTTGTACCATGAAAAATTGAAGCTCTTCAAAAACTAAACAATCGATTGAGCTGTGATTTTCTCGCATTGAATGACCTTTATTGTTGTGAACATACGAGTATCATTATTTCAATTTTCCTACACCAACGCACAACCTTTAGAGGTCAAAAATCAACAATATAATACAAATTAAAAACGAAAATAACAATAAGCTGAAGTACTGAAGCAAAAAAATGCACATACATGCACATTTCATTTTTTTTTTGCGCCCAATATGTACAATGTCTGAAGAGCCTTCCGAAATATTTGCTTCACACATGAACATAAAGGCGCACAGCTCGTGCTAACGGCGCAACATGCTTGTAATCACGGCAATCTATGGACCGCCTCAGCTAAGGGTACTCAGAAAGGTCAATAGCGATTGTGTGCACCACGCCATGCGGTCAGTTTTAGAAGCTGGAGTTGAAGTAACTCCATTTGTAGAGAATTTCGCTGCAGCGCTGTTTTCCGCATACCATTGTAGTCGCGTTGGGCTGGTATGAGATTAATATTCAAACACTTGTTCAATTTTATAAGCAGACCTGTGTGTGTGTGGGAACTTCATTTGTTTCGTCGAATTCATTGTTGTGAATACTTCATTCTGAGTGCACTGGGCCAGTGAATGTTTTTGCGCCTTATTCATTGTTTTTAAGCGCAATTGGACTTGTGCCCACGTTGCCATTACCATGGGAACCCCTTTTAGCACGGCATTTCTAAAGCTTCAATTCGACATTATTTCCATTGAGAGTTGAAATGAATCCAACTTTTGTTTTGTGTAAAGCCGTTCCATACGCTCTGTGCATTCTTTTGCAATAATGATTTCGAAATGTTTTTACCCCGTACACAGCGTTTCATGGCGGAGTATTCTAATACATGCATGCTTCCGTGATGATTTATAATTCTTTGTTTGCATATTTTTCTATAAATATTGTTTGTTAATTATCATAATTGTACTTACCTAAACGCTTCGATATTTCCGAGTTATGCATCTTCGGATTATCCTGTGCAATTTTTCGTCGCTGCAGTCGAGACCAAACCATGAATGCGTTCATGGGTCTTTTGATGTGTTCCTCGTTTTGGCGCTTCGTTGTATTTTGTATCATTAGACTAAAGAAGACATCGCTGCAAAAGCAAGAGTTGACGGAATTATGAGGAAAGTTCATAAAATATTGTAGAAAGATTCATATAAGGCGTAAGGAGAGGGAGAGCTGGAATTAATTTATTTGTGTGGTTATTTTATGGTTAGTGGTCGTCGTTCATTGGTAATAAATGGCTTCACGGAAGAGTTTTATTCCAGTTGGTTCCTATTGTTTGGAAACTTAGCATCAATTGCCGAATAGCATCAAGTCATATAAATTCTTAAGAACCTAAATTGACATAATTATCATACCTCGGAAAGCAAGAAAATCAATTTGAAAAAATATAATTTTCTTCAAATTCTCAAGAGAGGTCAATTGACCTCTGTTTGCTCTATATTTTCACTCTATCTATCTGAGCTCATTTAGCTTCTCGCCTGGAAGTGTGAAATTCTTTGACTTGAATATACAACGTCTATGTACATAGTTTGCGTCATGCCTTACTCAGAAATGAAAGGGGTCTACTATGCATAATTGCATATCGCATATTGCATTGAATCGATAATACCAAAATGCAGAAAACCCGCATATTTGGTGAATTTAAATTTTATACCGGCAAACAAGTATGCCGTCATCATGGTCAGATTGAACGAATTGTAGCCTTTTCGCACAGGAGTTAATTGATCAATTAACCGGGTTTTGCTTAATTAGACCTCTGAGTGAGATCAATTTATCACACAAAAAAGGCTATTAGGCTTCTAACTGCTGCCCATCTACCGCATTTTTTTGTTTTGATCTTGTATCACTTCTTCTTGTTTCCTATCTTGAAGTGTCGATAGGCTGAAATTATCGTACTTTGTGAAGATAATCGCCGCCAACGAGGTCTTCTTACAAACTGTTCGGCTTAAAAAGTTAGAACATCGCTGTTGATGTGTATAGAGCTAAAAGGATACTATGTTGAGAATAAAATCGCAATTTTTCCAATGTCTTCTTTTTACTTTTGCCGACCGCAACTTCCTTCAATCTAATGAACACGTAAATCGATTATTCCATCAATTCAGTTTTTCACCATAACCCTTACCGAATATAGCTAACTCCACTTTCTTCTCATGAAATGACAATGGGCGCTCTATCTCTAATTTGAGAGTGGTGCCCAAAACACTCGCTTTAAGCAGCGGAAATTCCAATTAATGCGCCACATCAGACATCAATAGAATTCGGAATATGTGTACAAACGTGTGATGAAAGTGTTGGGGGTAGATGGGAATTTTTGGGTTTCATATTTACATATTTGGTTGGCGTAATTACCTGGCGCTGCTGCCACTATTCATGAGGCCGCCCATGTTTTGGTGTAGATTTGTCATCGGTGAGGTGGCCTGCGCATTGTGGTGCAGATGTGCAGCGGCGGCGGCGGCCATCACGGATGCGGTACTAGCCGAATTCGTTGCGTTAGCGGGCGAAGAAACGGCGGCTACGTGCGCGTTCAGGTGACTGTGCGCGTGATGGTGGGTGGTGTGGTGCAGTGAATGCTGATGCTGACTATGCAACGCTGCCGAGCTGTGGTGCTGCAGCTGATGTGTCGATGAACTTGAAACCCCTAAAGAACCGGCCCCACCTGAGCCCACCGAGCTCCCCGATCCGGCTGAACCTGCCGACGAAGAAGCAGAAGCTGACTGATGCAGTGAAAGCGATGTGGCTGACGACGCGGAGTGATTGTTACTGCTGCTGTGTGGATGATGTGACAACGCAGTGGGGGATGCGTGAATGCCCGAATGTGTCGCCAGCAGCGAGGTGTGGTGATGGTGCAGCGACGCTGATGCTGAGTTGCTAGATGTTGGTGAGTGGCTAGTCGAGGATGCCGAATTCAATGACAACTGATGATGGCTTAGATGGTGATTGTTGTGATGTGCCTGCAGATGTGCTTGTTGTTGTTGATGATGATGTTGTTGTTGCTGCTGTTGCTGTTGCAACTGTTGTTGTTGTTGTTGATGTACAACAGCGGCTAATTGACCCAAATGGTGATGATGATGATGATGCTGGTGATGGTGTCCACCTGTGCTAGTTGACGATGTGACCGCCGATGCGGAATTAAGATGGTTTTGAAGTTGCTGTCCTGTTGTGGATAACGAGAGTGGATGCGCGAGCGATATGCCTGATAGCGATAATGATGGGATGCGATCCATCATTTTGTGGAGAAACGCTGTGAAGTTTTGCTTGCTGGCGTGGTGGTTATGGTTGTGGGAGTGGTGGTGATGTGGGAAAATAGTGGTCCTGGTTGGAGTGTCGGAGTGATGTTGTTGAGTTTGGTGGCTAGAGCTGTTGGCAAATGGTGGCTGTAAAGAGATAATTTATTTAAAATTCAATGAGCATACTTTTTTCCCAATTTCTATTAAAATACTTGAAGTGTATTCTTTCCCAAAATCTCATTTTCGGATTAAAACTCTGAAGTGTGCTCAAATGAGCATAGAAGGTCGAAGCGAATACACCGGCAGATAAATAATTCCATCTGTTATCCCATAAGAGGCAATAGTCTATGTATGACATATTTTCAACCAGAAAATCTAACCTACATATCTACATATTTGTTTGTTGTGTTATTGCGATGAAATTGTCTGCAAACGAACTCGTATTCCAAATAAGTGAAAATCACTTTAAATATAAATAAATATATTGAAATGGGTGTGTCGTACACCCATTATGTATTGAACACATCGTTTGGGCCCTCAACAAGTAATTGAAGGGAATCTTCAATAAACAAACAAATATGTCGATTGCAAAATGCAAACAAATCACAGGCGAGTGAAAGGGAAAATGTCAATACCCGTATATGTACACACACATCATTCCACAACCACAAACATCTGATATTGGTACGATGGCTCAGGACTAGTAGTGCATACACACTCTTAAACATATGTACACACACACACGTCTAGAAGCCCAAACCTTGTTTCAATTTAATAATCCCATCAACAAATGCGAATGCCAAGCACAGTGTTAACCCAAATTTCGTTAGCATATGTCGCAGCCATATGTCCGGCATCCGCATTTACACACAAATTTATAAATTCATATTCACTTATGTAGGAGTGAAAAACACGAGTAATATTCTAAGCACCATTTGTATTGGGGTGTTATGTGTCGGGGGATGTTTTGACCGACGACGAATTAAATGCTTATAAACTTGTACTTAACCACAAAGTGAAAATGGTAACAACAAAAAAATGAAGTGAAATAAGAAAAGAATACAAGGACAGTTTGACAAAATAAAAGGATTGGGTTGTGAAATTTGCTGGCCTGTGCTGTGCTCTCGTCCGGCTTAGTGTTTCAAGTGCCTTTACGCCTAATGAAATTTCCATTAAGCACAAAGAAATACTTCACTCCAACGCCGTGAACGTGAACAACGAGCGTCTCACGAACGGTGGTGGGCTTCACCACATACCGCACAGTGGTTGCAGGAGGGTTTATTGTATATTTGATATACATATTTTGAAAATTTGCAGAAGTGATTTAAATAATTCTTCTCTAATTCGTATACAAATCTTCTCGTTTCATTAGATACATTAAATGATTAATATTTATGACCTTATGAAAGTCTTGAAAAAGTAAAGTTTTTTAAGAAATTAACTTTGACTTGTACTTGAGTGCATACCATTATGATTTAAGGCGTTAGGTGTGTTCAGAATTAAAAAAAAAATTATCAAACTATTTTTTGGTCAATATATGAAGTAAAATTCTGTCAAAAACTCAAATTTTAATATTTCAATTCATCATCAATTTTTAAATAAAAAATTCAAAAAATACTATTTAACTATGTATCTTTGTTATCGGATATTGTTTAAATGAAATATATGTATTTAAAAATATATTAAATACCCTTGTTTTTAGCCTCTGAAATCCACACCTTAAGTATAATGAAGTATATATAGGATTTCAAGAAGAAGAAGAAAACTCATGCATTCCCGCTCGCTGGGTGGTGGAATATGTGACAGATTAAAAGTGAGTTTACTTGCAAATGCAAGACATTTAAAAATAAAGAATTGAGAATTCTTCGAAATAGCATAGATTTCTAACCTGACTGGATGGATATCGATTGTACAACAACCTGTAATAACTCCTCCAACTAGGGAAATGCTTTGCTGAAAGCCTATTAGACCACTTGCGAACTTACAACTGTCGAGGCTCGGCACGTATCAAGTTCAAGTAAGGGTTAGCCAACCATTAGTAGAAAAATAGCAGAGCTACAAATATAAGTTTTGATGCATTTTGACCACAATGCGATGGCGACCGACGGGGTTGAAATTCGAGTGGCCCAGCTACCCGTTGAAAGGATAAATTGTAAAAAAGAGGTATGTATGTCTATAAGTGAACGCTTCGCTTTGAATGTTTCGCTTACTAAATCGAGATGTGGCCTGTTGATGGTTATTTAAGCGGAAGCGGAAGTGCGTTTGCCAGCAAGCCAAAGAGTTGGCCACAGGCAAACGACAGCTCCATACAAAGCACATATTTTATTTGGATATTTTATGAAAGCTAAAACAAAGCAAACTTTTATAGAATACCAAATCAGCAAAGCTTATTTACGCTTACAGCTCGCTATCTATTGTTTTGCATACTTTGGGGCAGGGAAGGCAACTGAGAGACCAAAATGTTTAAGGCGTAGCATTAGCTGGGGGGTTAACGGTCAAAAGCATTAATAGCTCAAATCAATTACTTAATTGAAGAACAACGGCGATCAAATGAGGAGCTGACGCCCGCACGAACTTCAAGTATTTAAACTTGTACCCACATAGAGGTCACTAAACTCTTAACTTTATCCTTTCGCAAAGCAGATTGTTCCCTAGTGGCGTATAAGTAAACATTTTTAATGGATGCGTGTCGTCGAGTGCCCTAAAGTGTTGCTCTGCAAACGAAATTGGGATAATATGAGTGTCCCATCATTGCCTTTGTCCCTGACGGTCGGTGTGAGTATTATTTTTCCACCCTCTGTATTATTTTTTCGCCTATTACTCCTTCACCAACATATTCAGCAATTGAGGCTTTTGGCGAAATCTTATTTTATCTTCGTTTTGTTATATTTGGCATTGTTTCGAAAGCATTATGGAGTGAAAAGCTGTAAAATAATAATAATCAGGCTATTTATTTAATTTCCATGAGGCTCAACTTAAACGCTTTATGACTAGCTTAAGTATCGGCTTATGACACCAACAGTTGTTCGTAAAGTTTTTCTGATGCTTATTACAGCTTTATGTTTTAATTATTTCCTCAATGGAAGGGATGTACAACTTTAGGAGTTAACAACATGGTCACTCTATTTGACTACTCCCTTCAAGGGCGTGTAATGTGTTCTCAAACGTTATGGCTTTCATAATGTTGTAATTGAGTAATGCTGATATGTTAAAAAGGAATAAGATATAATTGGAATAGGAATATTTTAATATTCGTCTACGTTCCATAGAATACCATTTTAAATACCATGAAATCCTTTTTCCTCAGAACAAATTAACTAAATATTAAGAATATATCAAAATATGTATATTTATCACTTGTTTCAGATATTGGCTACTCTCGCCTAAAAATTGTCTGAATCGCTCCTTATATCGAGCTCGCAAATACCAATTAAGAGAATATCCGTCCCCAAGGTTGAATTTTGCCGTTTATATCAGTCAGTTTGTGTGATAGAAAGAAGGAAATAAGTCACTCAAAAGTTTCCCCTACCATAAAATAAGTTCATTAATTGATTCCTTGAATTTATGTCGTACATGTTTTTTAGTGTGATCTTAATATGTCAATAAAATGGGACTATAATAATAATATAACCTGAGGTCACAATGAATGTAATTGTAAATTTTAAATGATGAGAAGAGGATGTTTGTGACGCCAACGCCAGGTACACCTTATGAGGGATCTACAGCACAAACACCAGACAGGATGTATTCTAAACAGGAATTTAAGTATAGATATGTAAAAGATGCAAAAGGCCAACATTCATATTCTCAAGTTCGAAAAGGTTTGCGAGATGGGAGGAAGGCCGGGATCCAAGACTATCAACAGAGACAGGCAGCCTTATCGTCTATGTCTGGAGGTTGTCAGGAGCCTACCATGTCGGATCACTCCTGGATATTCTTCAGCATCCTCCAGAAATCCAATATCGACCCCCAAAATTAACAGCATGGAATAAATTTAATATGAAAGCAACAAGAGGCCAGCAATTAACCAAAATAATAATCGGATCAGTAATATTCAAGAGCGACATACAGATGTGGAAATTATTGAAAAGATATTAATCACATCGATTAAACAATCCACACAGTTAAAAGGAAGTCCCCTCCTTGGTGAAACGGTGACCTAAGAAACTAAGAACTTAACTAAAAAACCCGTTAATGAAAGTTATAAAACTAAAATATTCCAACCTTGTAAAGATATCATGAAGCAATACAAAAAAGCAGTCAAGAATGTTAAATCAGACTCTAGGCAATATTTCTGCATATCGATAAAAAGTTGCAAATAATGCGCCAGGCTGATAAAGAAACAAAAAGAAGAACACAACAACATACATAAAGACTGAGGAAGGAGCTTTGGCCTTCTCTGATTAAGAGACACTTGAGTTACTAACAAACCAGCATTCCTGATAACCAGCAAGCAAGGGTAATCAGCTGTCACAGTGAGCTAGAAAAAAGTCACATATGCTCATAACAGTTTCTTACCATATAAAGGGGCGGGCCCGGATAGGATTATTCCCATAATGCTACAAAAGCTGAAGGAACCAATGATTCCTTGAATAATATCCGATGCCTTTGATTTTATTTTTAAATTAAAGTTATATTTTAACACTTGCCTAAATTTTCTTCATTAACTAAGAGTTACATCTGGTTTGTGCAAACATACACATATATTTTTCGTCATCAACAGCGGATTTGTTGCAAATTGCTTACGGATCTTTCCGTCATAACAACTTGATTAGGTTGTAAAATTCACGCGCGACTCTCGGAAATTGCAGAAGCTGACCGCCAACAGTTTGTGAGCAAAAGCATTCGGTTCTTGCAGTTTGTCAACAATAACTATACTAATTCCACGGCAACAGAGGAGAGAACAAACAACAACAATTATATGACATAAGAAACATAATTGCTTTAACAGCAGGTTGCTGTGGAATTTATGACTTGCAACGGACGCTACGTTAACGCTTTCTGACACATTCGACTTCGTCCATTGGCAGGAATACTTATATACATATATGTATATGTTGCATACTATGTAGGTGAAAAGGACGGACGGACAGACCGACACCCGGATTTCATATCTATAACTCTCTATCTAACTCGTTCAGTTTAAGGTGTTACAAACAACAATTATGTGACTCTTAAACTCTGTGCAACATGTTGCGAGTGTATAAAAATGATGAAAAATGCAGATCATTTCAGTCTACAATAATCTTAGGGTTCTGCTGGGTAGGTTCCTGTGCACATTTACCAATGTACGCCTTCAGTAATAAAAGAGCTCTGATTTTTACGCGTTTCTCCTGCGATTGTCTTCTTGCAAGTGCATGCTAGCCACAGTGGCAGTGGCACTTTTGCACCACTTGTGTGACATTACGCTCACGCTTTGCATGTGCAACAATTGCTGCAACAGCGCATATATAAGTACATATATATGCACTAAAGAAAAGAAAAAACTAAAAGTGTTGTGGCAATAATGGTTGTTGCCGCAAATGTTCGCGTGTTAATCTGCGAATTTTGAAATTCGCTAAAGTCAACAACACAATCACGAGCGGCTGCCTAGCTGGCGAAATTGTTCGACGGATTAAGCTGCAAATTTATGGTAACAGCTGGAGGTCGGAGTCGACGTTGTGCCCATCTCGCCCGTGTCCCCGCTGGGTTCGTGAGCCGTTGAAGTTGGAGCCCATTCCGAGTAAGTGGATGCAAATATCCTGCATGACTCCGTCTAATCCCCAATGAAAGCAAACAGTATTATTGTCGGAAGATGATAGTTGCTTAACAGTATAGTTGGTATTTGGCTTTTCACTTTTGTTTTTGTTGTGGTACTTTTATTTTCATGGTACAGAAGTGTCAAACAGCTTGTTGGACAGAAGTGACATGCCAGACCACATTCGAGTTGCACCACACAGTGACCGTGAGATCTGCAGTTTTTGTTGAATCCACATATGAATAATATTATATTTGTATATGGAAAAGTAATGAGTGTGTATATGTGTCTTTTACAGCTTCTGCATGTTTCGGGCTTTGGCTGGTGCATTTCGGTCGGGCTCCTGCTCCACAGTAGTTAGAATTAGCATTCCTGCTGCGCGCTTTTTCGAATATTTTTTTATATTCGGCTTACATAAGTTACGGTAGTACTTATGTATAAGGTTATTTCTCTACACTGAACTGACAAACCAAGATATGTATAATATATTATGTTATTCGGTGCTAAAAATTTAGTGTTTCAAAATTAATGTGATGAATATACATATATTTAAAGGAAAGAAAAGATATAATAAATATGCTAATTGAGACTATGACCTACTTCATATGTCAATAATATAATAAAGAAGTAAGCAATCCATTTGCAATTCCGTTGGATAACGATTATTGAATTCATATACAAAATTATCTAATTATATATATGTATGTATAAAAATTAATGTCTGTATGTCCTTTATTTAATTGTAAATTATGCATTTGATCATGTGATGATATTTACCCAAGTTTTTGGGCATGAGCCAAAAAACACAATTTTGACTGGAAAATTTATAGGTGAAAACGTACTGTTGTCTCGTATATCAATGGTCCAGACAGAGATGCCATTCAAATTCAAACGTTTGCTGTTCGCGGTGCTACTTCACTTCATAATAACTATCAACAAAGCACAAGGACATGCGTTGCATTCTGAATTATTCATTTGTTTTATTTCATTTATGGAAAATCAAGAATTATTTGTATTCCTGTTGTCGTTATCATTTTAAAACGAATTAAGATTGTCTTTGTGGCATTCCGGTTGCGTTATCGACATTTATCGAAAATAAATTAGTACTTCACCATTTGAAACGAGTATAGTAACGACATACAAACAGTCGTTCTTTGTCGTTGTAATAATTGAGAGCGAGATGGAAGCGAGCTCGGTTATTTGAAGGAATATTTAAAATGAAGATGAAAATTACGAATCAGAAACAGTTTAAAATTTTAATTTCTGAAATGGCCAAGGATTCTGCATATGTCAAAGGTTTTAGAAAGGGGATAAAACCTTTAAATTTCAATGTTTTTTGGAGGGATATTTCCAAAAAACTAAATCCATTCGCACTTCCATCTCTGAAGTCTGAAGTTAGAGCAATATGAGGAGTAGTTAATAAACAAATACCAGGGTCTTCTTTGGAAGAAGGTTTTGTGAAGATAATGCAGTTTGGTAACCAGCTGAACACACCAGGTAGAGTGGTCGGATTAGCCGGAAGCGAAGAGCATTCAGGAGACGCTAGAAATATCAATTTATTTAAGAATTTACTACGAACGAAACGACGATAACAACGACAACAAGAATAAGGTTGATTGTGCATTCCTCAGTACTTCAACAAGTATTGAATTTAAACGAAACGCTGCAACGTCAACATTTTTTCGAAATTGAATATTTGGTGTTTTTGGTCTGTAATCACCGTTCTGTATATACCGTCTTTACTACTTTTACATTAGAATTGTTCAATAATTGAGATATGGACTAAGTTTGTTTGAAATCGGTGGGAATGTTTTCGTTAAATGAAATTTCACCAAAAATTGGATGGTATTGGCTCATTGACAAATTTTTTATCGAATTGAATACAGACCTGTTGTATCTTTAGTAGCTTTTTTATTAATCAGAACAATTGTAATTAGCGTATATTTAGTTATATGGTTATTGTTAATTTTTTATAAAAATCATTGTTTCGGAATTCTTTCGTAAGATGGCATTTGTCTTACCCTATTTCATCCAACATTCATTTAATAATGATATTATTGTTTTGTTCTGAAGACCTAGAAATACTCACACAGCCTCATCAAAATAAACACTCCCTAAAGATTTATTTGAGTCATTAGTGTACAAAAATTAGCAATCCGTTTAGATTTTGCTAAAATTTATTTTATCCCTTTTTTTAGTTTTTACTTAACATCACAATTTGAACGCAAATTAGCGCATTTGTATCAACAATTACAAAATTAAATGAATATAATTGAGTTTGTTAAACAAGCAGAAAATTAATAGCAAATTTCAAAATTAGTTTTACATAAGCAGCTCTTCATTAAAGTTGAATTTGCTGATCAAATATTGGAACAAATTAGTAGTTATTAGTAAGCATGCACTTATAGAACTGCTTTGTTAAACACTTTCTTAGGTTTCTCTAATAGAAATGAGTAACTGTGAGCTTACATATGTATATTGATATTGATTATATATGACTTAATCTTGGCTATAGACATTACATTAGTTCTTTTGCTATACAGTTCGAGCTTTAATGAATCATTCTCTAAACATCGTTCTTATTTGAGAAACATTAAGTTCGGCTTAGAAGCTTAAAAGTCAAGTTTGGAAAACTCACTAAATAATTTTGAAACTTTCTTTAAAAAGGTAGAGTTGAAACGGGCTTTGCAGTGGATTTTGTAGACATCCTGAGGCGGGAGGGGTAATAAATGTGAACTGTTAACAACTATTTTGCGGCATAAAGTTTTCGGAATGCAAGATTGACACAAGAACTTAAAATTCGGCCCTCACAAAGCGCTGAATAAGTTTATTTTCATATAACTTTTAGTCTAGTCTATACTTTGGTCTAAACTTATATTCTGTGGTACTTTTAAATATCTTCGCGTTTTCTTTGTCGTTTCATTATAAGTAATGAGGTCCTTGTCGTAACTAAAACATTATCGCATTAGAGAAATACATATTTTCCTTTATTTTCTTCTGCTGAGTTTGTTAAGTTCTTTTATTTCTTTTTATTTCTCACTTCCAAAAACTACCACTTAGTGTAATACATTTAAATCCTCGGCCTTAACAATAATATAAACAAGATTCCATAATAAAGGTAACTTCCTACTTTTTTCATGACGTCACAGACCAATATATTTTCTGTCATTAAAAGTAGCGGAACGTAATTGTTTTTAGTCTACTTTTCGCTTTCGATCAAATATTCGGGACAGTCTACAAGAAATGAATCACTATGTACTAAGTTGTATGCCTAGTTGCGTTGTAAAAGAAAGTGAGTTCCAATTAAAAAAAAAACTTGATAACTGATATCCGAGGGAACAATAGGAATGAGATCTGTATACATACTATATACATATATATTTACATATTTAATACATACGTATGAAATTAAGCACGTATTGTGTTAATAAAAAGTGGGAATTAGAGGAATTAACATTTGAACGCTATTTTCTTTGGTTTATGTTAGTAGTTTGGGAACAAAACATAAATAAATGGCAATAATGAATGTAGCATGTTTAAAAGTTATATAAGAGTACTAGACTACATAATACCAACGATATTTAAATGTGCCTATGTACATATGTACGTATGCACTTATGTATATTATAAAAAAAATTACAAAATGTTTTTTTCCTTCTAAAAACGTATTCTAATTTTCACTGCGTCACCTTTCTTCCAGCTCTACAATAACATGGCGCAGGTGTGAAAATACTATAGGAGCCAATTGAAAGAAATTTCGTAGGAAGCATGTGACAGTAATGGCAACATAGTGGCGATCTGTCATGCATGAGGTGGCATTAGCTACCCTTGAAGCGTGGGCTCTTTTTCGGAGTAGTGAAATAACCAACACAGTTCAAATAATGGGATGATATAAGAGCATTTTTAGGAAATAAACGATGCGGCAAGCTGTTTTCAAATATGGCTGACCACTTTAGTCCAAATTTCTAAACTTCTTAAACTGATCTGTGAGTTTTTAATTACCTACAAGTTTTTATTGTATTAGTATTCTCGCGGTACCGTTTTGCAGTAATACAGTCGAATCACCATGATCCACAAAAAAAAACTTCGAGTTAGAGAGACTTCCGAATTACGAAAGGTAAATTGTACAAAATTTTACTTCTATTGCCAATTCAAGAGCTCGATTTATGGAGAAATTCGAGTTAGAGAAGTTCAACTGTATACGGTTTTCTACGAATCATTTAATAAAAGACGATTCAACCAATCTCGTGATGATTGGGATGACAATTGATACGGAATGTTTCCTATAAAATATTAAGAATATATATCTTATTCTTGATTGGCGTAGACACCGCTTACGCGGTTAAAGCCGAGTCCAAAACAGCGCGCCACGTATCCCTCCTTCTGGCAGTTTGGCGCCAATTGGTTATACCAAGCGAAGCCAGGTCCCTCTCCACCTGGTCCTTCCATCGGAGTGGAGGTCTCCCTCTTCCTCGGCTTCCACCAGCGGGTACTGCATCGAATACTTTCAGAGCTGGAGCACTTTCATCCATTCGAACAACATGACCTAATTGACGAAATTATCTACAACTTCAAAGTTATGACTGTTAACAGTGACGTTGGAGCCAAGACGCGAATGCGCTGACTGTTTGTTTGACGACAGGAGATATTTCGTCTTGTCCTCGTTCACCACCAGACCCATACGCTTCGCTTCCTTATCCAGTCTGGAAAAAACAAAACTAACGGCGCGGGTGTTGTTTCCAATGAAATCGATATCATCGGCGTACGCCAGTAGCTGTACACTCTTATAGAAGATTGTACCTTCTCTATTTAGCTCTGCAGCTCGTATTATTTTCTCCAGCATCAGGTTAAAGAAATCACACGAGAGTGAGTCACCTTGTCTGTCAGCTTTAAAGTCGACAAAGAGATGGTGTGTGTCGATCCTATTTTCACGGGTCTTCTCCAAAATTTGCGCATGGTGAATATCTGGTCTGTTGTTGATTTTCCAGGTCTAAAGCCACACTGATAAGGTCCAATCAGTTTGTTGACGGTGGGCTTTAGTCTCTCACACGGTACGCTCGACAGAACCTTATACGCGATGTTGAGGAGGCTTATCCTACGGTAATTGGCGCAAATTGTGGGGTCTCTCTTTTGTGTATTGGGCAGAGTACACTGATTTCTTCACGGTCGGGCAATGGAACATCTGCTCCATCGTCGTCGATTGGGGAATCGGGTTCGCCATCTCCTGGTGTTGTACTTTCACTGCCATTCAGCAGGCTGGAGAAGTGTTCCCTTCACAAACTCAGTATACTCTGGTCATCAATAACTAGTTCACCACTGGGGGGCCTACAGGAGTGTGCTCCGGTCTTGAAACCTTCAGTTAGTCGCCGGATCTTTTCGTAAAATTTTCGAGCATTACCCCTGTCGGCCAGCTTTTCAAGCTCTTCATACTCACGCATTTCGGTCTCTTTCTTTTTTTGTCTGCAAATGCGTCTCGCTTCCCTCTTCAGCTCTCTGTATCCCCGGCCCCGGCGAAGTCGATCAGCCTCAAACCGTTTGGCGAGGTTTCGTCATGGAGGCTGAATTTTCCGACTGTTGTGCCAAAGACACCTTCTTTACCCACCCTAGCGTTGAAATCGCCAAGCACGATTTTGACATCGTGGCGGAGGCAGCGCTCATAGGTACGTTCTAGGCGTTCATAGAAGGTATCTTTGATCACTTCGTCCTTCTCTTCCGTCGGGGCGTGGGCGCAAATCAGCGATATGTTGAAGAACCTCGCTTTGATGCGGATTGTGGCTAGACGTTCATCCACCGGATTGAATGCCAGGACTCGACGACGGAGTCTCTCTCCCACCACGAATTCCACACCGAATTTGCGCTCCTTTATATGGCCGCTGTAGTAGATGTCACAAGGACCCACCTTCTTCCGCCCTTGTCCCATAGCATTTCTTGGATTGCGGTGATGTCAGCCTTTACTCTTACGAGGACATCAATCAGCTGGGCAGAGGCACCTTCCCAATTAATGTTCCGGACATTCCAGGTGCATGCTCTTATTTCGTAGTCCTTTAAACGTTTGCAGTGGTCGTCATCAAAATTGGGGTCTCTCATCCGAAGCTGTTGCTTCCTTTTCATTGGGGGGTGCTTTTATGTTGTGGGTCCCAAACCCTACGCACAACCGCATAAGCGGGTCTCACTTTAGCTCGCTATATATATATATATATATATAATATATATACCCCGATTCACGTGAATAATTAAATATTGTGTTTTTAAGTTCTGAAATTATTAGCAACTTAAAAGAACTTAATCCAAAAAAGTCGCCAGGATAATATCACCCCAAAAATGATAATTGAGTTACCAAATATTGCTGTAGAGGCGCTCTCTTTGCTTTTCAATGCAATTCTTACTTTTGGATACTATCCAATTTCCAATAAAGTAGGAGATTTCAATCTGATGAACGACAGATAAGGGCTGGAGTACCACAGCGCAGTGTTTTAGGCCCAACTCTATACATCATATATATAGCTGATCTTCCAACTGCTAATAATGTTTTGACATCAGTTTTTGCATCCGATTCTACGAATTGAAGGCCTCCACTCCGTTGAAATGACTAGGTGGAAAGTGACCCGGCTGCACTTGGAATTTCCAAATGGCGCCAAATACCAAGAAGGAGGGAAGAATGGCACGTACTTAGTAGATTCAATTCAATAGTTCGAGTTATGGGGAACTTCGAGTTAAGGAAGTTTAAATTATGGAAGGAAATTTGTATGAAAATTAATTTCTAAACGCAATTGCCAATTCGAAAGTTTTTTTTTTATAAACTCCGACAACTGAACTGTTGGTACCTCATCTCCCATGACGTGTTCAAATAAAGATCTTGCCTTAGACAGCATAACTCATTATTGGTTAATCTAAAATTAATAAACAAAAAATATTTCGGTAGTACATGGATACATTTTATTATTGAACGAAGGAAAAAAAATATTAAAATTTGAGTTTTTGACAGAATTTTAACGAAAAAACTAACTTTTTTGGTCAAATTTTTGCCATACATATATTGATATATCGAGTTTAACTTTTTTAATTTTTGTATAAAAGCCACCATGTTCTAAATTAAAGATAATGCATTATCAAATATTTATTTGTTTAATTGAGAAGTAAAGCATCTGAAACGAAGTGAATTACAATCCGAACCTATCACCTCGCGAATATTTTACGGCTTTCCTTTAGTCATCCCAGATAAACTGCAGTTCATTGAAATTATACTGAGCTCAAGAAATATAAAAGAAATAAAATAATAATAACAACTATTTAATACAAAGTATTCTGAAGGTGCCTCATTTTTCATTCTTTTAAAAGCTACAAATGCACATGTTTCTTCATATTTCTGCACCGACTACTGAACGAACGGGCAAAATTTGTGCAGTTCAATCGGAATTTTAATTAAAACAATAAACACATGCCAACCTAAAAAGAATCAGGGCAACAGGGGTTTACTGCCTGTGGCTCACTTCATAGCGTTCACCTACAGGGGCTTTATTGCCTCAATTTGCAGCATTGGTTGGCATCAAATCGTGAGCGATGGGAGCAAAGTGTCGGGCGGCCAGTGAGGAGCGCGTGCATGCGTGATTGTATTCGAGTGTGAAAGTAGTTAATTATAAACATTAGGGGGCTGCCAAAGAACAAAACGCACCTAAAAAGGTGCACAGACGGAAGAGACAAACAAACGAAGGCGAGACCGAAACGACATTTCGGGTACTACTGTTTTGCCATTTAAGAACACAGAAGTAAACAACAAAAGCAACATACTATATATAATATGCGACCAGCTGGCAGCCGCGATGGCGCGGAAAAGGACAGTAGACCTAATAAAAAAATTACAACAAAAGCAACAAAAACTGTGTTGTTTTTCTTTGGTGAAGTAGTTGCAGTTAACCACTCTGAAGTGTCAAGAATCGTTTCGAGTCCCGTACACAAGCGAGACGCGAGCCTTGAACTTAACGGCGCGGCGCGGTGGTGACTCGGAAGCCCAGACGGCTGCGCTAGTCTGGTGTTTGCTGGTGGCTGAATGCGTGCCTTAAGCGGTGGCTCAGCATGTGGCTAAGCCGATCATAATTCTTGTTTGCCCGACAGACAAAGAGACAGATAGTGGAGCTACGTGCGATCCCAAAGCCACTTCCAAAGTGAAGTCTCAAGCGTTGCATACGCTTCACTCCGCTTCTGTTGCATTTATGTGGAGCCTTATTGTTTTGTTTCACTCTTTTTTTTTGTTGGTTCCATTCTTTATCGACCATTTTTCTGCCCACCTTTACTGCCCTTTCTTTGAGTGTCCAATACACGGCTATTGTTATTGTTATTGTTGCTTTTGTTTTGTAGAAAATATTTGCTCATGTGTCAAGTGGCAGCAGGCAATTTGCTCCCACTGCGTCCCAATAAGTTTTAGTCGCTTGCGCGCGCAGTGTAGAGTTGCCGGCGGTCAAAACCTGCTGACTACGCTCTGAGACTACCCGTCTCCGGTTCATTTGTTCAGCAGTGGCTGCTGCAATCGCGCGTCATATTTACATGTTAATGTAATTTAGCTGTGAGCTATAAATTTCAAACACTGATATCTATTACTGTTCAACTGGTGTTACCGGGGATTAATAAGTCCACCATACAACCATAGGTGCGCATGCGTGCCTGTACGAACGGGCGGGTGAGTGGTGCCAACTGACAGGTCGAAGTAGTGGAATGGCGCAGACGTCTTGGAACCAAGCCAACGACATGCCTAGCCACGTTACATATTTACTTTTCCGCTATCTTTTCGATTAGTTGAATCGATTTTTCTATCCCCTTTTTAATCTGTTTTAATGTTATGAATGAGAGTATGAATGAATTGGTGAGTGTTTTGTGCGGTGGCATTGTTTGCTTAAGTGGACTGGGATTTCTGTTTGTTAGGCAATTTGTTAATAAAGTAACATTTTTCGCTTACAATGTCAGATTTCGAATTTAAGCCCGTTAGATTACCTTTCAGCTTGGAGCGCTAGACTATCTGTACAAATTAATTGCAGAGTGTTGTGTGTTCGAATTGGAGCGAAGTGTTCCAAAACGGAAGTTGCCAGTGTAGGCAATTGACCAACCATTGTCTGTGTTAATCAGTTTTTTGTAATGCATTTATAATATTTTTCATTAGTTTGTGATGTGTATGCATATAAACGTAACGGATTGTGTAGCAGTCAAGTATTATTGTTGGAAGTAGTTGAATACAAACTATATTTTTGTAAATAAACTTTGAAAATTATTAGAAAAATTTGGTAATAATGAGAATATAAATGAGTGGTAATCAAGACTTCGGCTTTACCACCCGTTGTCCGAAATGCCTTTAGACTTGCCTCAACAATAGTGATAAATGTATGTACGAATATTTTATCCGAAATTTGTTCAGAAACCGAATATCTACCAATATTTTTGTTGTCAGTGCTACTCTTTGGCAGCATATTCATACAGTGCATACTGTGAGAAAAGCGTTTTTTGAATAATATACTCTAACTATAAGTAATCTCAGACAAAGTGTCACCGAAAAGTTTAAAAACAAAGGTTTTGTTCATGGCAATCCGAAGACTATTTGACGGCTTTTTTGAAATGCAGCGACCACCCGCTGTCGGTATTATGCGCTTCTCACTAGTGGGTTGTTGAATGAAACTTTTTTGTATACTAGCATAGAATAGTGTATTCTAAATCGATATTTCAGTTTGTAAAATGCAAATGCATTTGTGATATACCAATCGGCTTTTAATTCAGAGCTGATTGGCAATATTTATTAAATCAATTATTTTTTTAGTTATGGCAAAAAAATTAGTCAATGTTATTTTTTATATTAATTTCATTATATTTAGAATTTGTCTAATTATAAAAACAATAACCAAATTGTGGTAGTATGAAATTTAAAATTAAATTTACATTAATTGCATCGACAGTGAAGGTCTAGCCGATGGTATCTCTTCAATCTATTATATTGCAAACTATTGTCCAGCAGTGGGATATTTTCATGGTACAAAAAACGGAAGATATAACGTCTTCTAAATTCTTCCATTTATCATTTTTAAAATGTGCCATGGAACTTTCTTAAACCAATCTGATTATTCGGAATAAATTATTGAAAAATTGGAATTATTGAGGGGATTGGATACAAGCAGAAACTTTTTAAGGTTTATCTCTGAAGATTAACTTATAGCGGTCGGTATATGGTTTTATTTATCAAAACTCATTTCATAGGAAAAATATAAATTAAATCGGTGGAAGTAGACCTTTTAATCTCTATATCGGAGTGATCATGTAGGTTTTGAGTCGAAATACAAGACACTCCCGATGGTTTATCGGTATGTTAGACCGAGGATTACATTTGCAAATATTTGTAATGTGTTCATCATTTTCGGGATCGGAAAGATTTTATAAGTAAATCATGTAACATCTTTTTGATTATTCAGAAAAGAAATGCGTGTTTTTCATTGGTATCAAACAAATACTTTAGAATGACAGTGCCTAAGTGAAGGATTGATTGTCTCATTAATGCTTTTAAGAGTCAAGTTACTGCAATTTAAAAAAAAATGGTAATATTTCTAAACTTCGAAATACTTGCCAGAGCATGTAAATAAGTTATTGAATTTATTCTATTATTTTTCTATTATTCTATATTTCCAAAAAAGTTTAAATAATTGATTACAGTTATATGATTATTTGAAAATTTTAAATATGTATGTGCTTACCTTAATATTTTAGTCATTTCCAGTTAATCGTTTGATATTTCCGTAGTAAAACTCAAATTAATTTTTGTTGCTGTATGTTTATAGTGAATACCTTATGCTGTTACTCTTGTGCTCTATAAATATTTAATATTTATGAATGCACACACACATGCTTAAGCACAGTTATGTAGATAGAACAAGCACAGAGGATTTTTACAATTGGAATACGTGTCACTCTAGGTATTCGTACCGTATTTGACCAATACACGATTTAAAAGTAATAAACTTGTTGAGTATTTTTATGTGATTTTGTATTGGCTTTGACTTAAATTGTATATCGGAGGTTTTATGATTTCTACAGCAGCTTTCAAGCTATATAACCCACAGTGCTTTGTCACTATTGTTGTTGCACTTGATGGCCCAATTTGCCACACTCACCCTTGTCGAATCGAAACCTTACACAAACACACGCGAACGTTTAACTGGGATGCTAAAGATTTTCGATTTTGTATTTGCACGAGTATTCTTTCACCAGCAGCACATAATCACAAAGACAATGCAACAAGCAACAAATTAAAAATCTTTACAATCAATAAACGGTTTTGACCCACGTTTTTGTTGTATTTAATATTTAGTTTTGGATTTTGTATTTGGGTTTTATTGTTATGACCGCGCGTTCACGATTTATTGTTGCTGTTGGCTTCAGCGTTTTTACGGAATCACTTTTAATGATTAATTTTTTTATGACTATTTATGATTTTTCACCGACACAAGTCGTACTATTCATGTACAAATAGACATACATTCATATGTATGTATATACACAGGTATCATATATTTTATTGACTTTGGCTCGCTTCCCTGACATTTCGGGAAACTTGCTCCATTGTTTTATTTTATCACTTTAATTTTATGTTTTAATGTTCTTGTGTGTTCTCCTAATAGTCCGTATTGTTTCTGAAAATAATTTATTCATATTTTAATTTAATTGATTATTTTAGTGCTGCTTTCTAATAGCGCTTCGTTAGCGCTTTTATATACACACTAGTATACGACCATTTATTGTGCTGCCATAAAGCTTCGGGGTTATAATAAATAAGTAAAAATCAAAAAAGATTTAAAATGATCTGCAGTGTATAACGCTGTGGTTTCGTCACCTTTAATACGCTGGCATAAGTCTAATTTTATTATAAGTGATAGTTGATTGTTTGAGGGTTTAACTTGTTTAACCTACAATTATAGTTCAAACCCCTTTACCTTACGTAAATGATATACTCAAAAACTCAATACTTCAAAAATTTTGCTAAAAAATTATGTTCGTTTGCGGTGTATACTTATGTATGTATACATATGTGTATATTTGATAATGAGAGAGTAAAATGTTTAAAATAAGTCTTAAGCCACCACTATCAAAACAAGGTTCCTAAGAAACTTAACATTAGCTAGTTTTATATTATTTTCTAATAAAAATGTTGTTTCAAATGGTTATCTGGAAATACTGAAACTCTCTCACGAAATACCATACAACTTGGCGAAGCGTAGTTGTAAGAATATTATGGAATTGTTATTTGATTCGCAAAGTATTAAAAAATACATATCTGTTGTAAATATGTTTTCTATTTACGTAGTTATGTGTTGATCTAATGGCGAAGAGGATAGGAGTAGGAGTAGGTACCTAAGTATGCAATGTGACCTACATATATGTGAGTTTGACATACATATAGGTATACATTAAGGTTAGATATCCGTAATAATATTTATATTTAAATAACAGCAAAAACATGTTACATAATATTCGGAGTGCGCCCATGCAAGCTCTTTAATTGAGTATATTGTCCAATCTTCAGACCGGTGCATTCCTAAGCAATGGTTTATAATGTGATGGGGTGTCACTTAATGTATAAGTATCAAAGGGTAAATTAAAATATTGACGAAACGTGAGTGCAAAAACATTAAAAAAATGGATTAAATTTCAGTTTTTTTTTACATATTGGCTATAAGGACACAAAAAACATTGATTTTGGGGTTTACAGTCATCTAAGAACTTAAAGACGGACTTATTCTGAGAAGCTTTGCCAAAGAAAGTTTACCAAAAAAGTCAACATTAAAAAAGTTAGAGACCGAAGAAAAAAGTGCCTTTCTCTTACAATGGGCCACTTTGATGAAAAACTTCAAAAAAAAAATTTGTATGAAACCATGATTGTAACTCAAAAAAGTAATGATGCAGTTCGATTCGTAGGACCCGAAATAGGGGGAAACCGTCGAATTTGGTCTTGTCTTTTTTTTTTACTATCACAGTGTTATTATTAAAGAATTTAGCGATCCAAAATTCTTTTATCAACATTGCTAAGGCATATATTGGAGTATGGTTCTGTGGTATGGAAAAAAATGCTAGAGTCCGTTCAAAAACAATTTTTATTTTTGCTTTAGGTCACTTATAAACTTAAAACTTATAAACCTACCAACACTCACTAGTCGTAGGGAAATGCTTGGCATAATATTCCTGGTAAAACTACTGAATGGATCAGTTTGTAGTACATTCCTCTTGTCTGATATTACTTTTAATGTCCCCGCTCGTCCATCTAGACAGTTTATACTCTTATATTTGAAAATGTCTAGAACACATTTTGAGTTAAATTAACCATTCCACAGAATATGTCAGAATTTTAATTCTAATTCTAGTACATTTGATCTCTCTGACTCAATCTTTTGCACCAAAAAAACTATTCTGTCTTCTCTTAAAAAGTACATTCCAAATTTTTGTAATTTTTAAATCTAAGTTGTTGGACGTATTCTTTTTGTAGCTGAGCAATTTGAGATCTCGACCCTTAAAAATCTCTTGCCTTTCATAACTCGGCAAAGGCTCTTATGCGGATTGCGTCCCACGCATCGGTTGAGCGTGATGAGGGTAATCGTGAGATCGTTTCATAAATATTGTTTTCATAAATCATGGAATTTATAATCTTAATCTCATACATATATTCGAACGATATTTTTATGTTTTCAGTTTGTGCATTACATTTATTGCAGATATTTGACCGAAAAGAGAATATAAATTTTCAGAGAGGGAGTTTATTTGTTACAACTTCAGTATATTCGATTCAAGTTAAGAATCAGTTGTTTCAAATCCTTTTAAAAGTTTGTTTATTATGGCATATATAAAAATTTGAACTACGATTTCAAGTAAATTTTATCTAGTGACGACGGCAGCATAGTAAAGCTGTATCGCAGGTTGAACTTATAAAAATATATATAAAAACTTTGAAAAACAAATGAAAAAATTTAAAGTTGTATTTATATTATTATAGTTATTGACGTTTTATATTGCCATGAACTTTTTATAGATTGGTATATTTGAATCTATGTAAGTTTATATTTATGTATATGCGACATCTGTACATATATAAACAAATATTATTTCAATAATTTAAAATGTCTTTTGTTTTTACAAATATTGTCATTCTTTTAAATACAAAAATGTTCCGCTATGATTGATAAATCTACATCACATTTTTATGGCATCTGCCACCCCAATAATCGTATAAGAAATCACCGACGGCAAATCGGAGTTTAAACTGTTATTAACATATAATGTTAAGACACTGTTATATGTCTAATCAGATTTTTGGGATTGAAGTGATTATGTTCAATGTGTGAACTGATTTCTTATTGGACAAAGATTAGTGTTATTAAATTATAATAAGTATTTTTCTTACTGATCTACACCTATTCCACTGGCATTGTAATTATTTAGTACTATGCGGTTAGCATTTTATTTATTTTCTTCATTGTTCCAATTATTTATTATTCTTGAATACAAAAACGGTCAATTGTTTGTATGTAATACATGAGAACACATATATATTTGAGCTTACACACAAGTCAGACACTTTAAATAATTTCCCGAAATTAATATTTTATTTCAACCACTTTATAGCAGTAGTTTATCGAATTATCGAACGCATAAACAGCGTTATATGACACACTAGAAACACACAACGAAACGCGCCAAAATTTTAAATTCGCGTCGGCCACGTTTTTAAAACCGCCGCGTGAAACTGGAGCCAATTGAAAAAGTCACACAACTGAGTTGAACTTTTGTGGACATTTGGCTAAAGCGAGAAGAGCGCCAAAGAACCGAATGTGGCATACAACAACAGCAGCAGCAACAATAATGACAAAACGACAACAAACACTTTGAATGAAATCGAAGAAAAAATCGAAAGAGAACAAACGACAAACGACACGGGCTAAAACAATTTCACAGATACGCAAAAAAATCCGAATCCAATCCAATCCAGTTCAACACTCCAATACGAGTGCGAGTTAGTAGAATGCTACAACGACAACAATAATACACAGTAGAAGAAGTAGAAAAAGGCACACAGGCACAGACACAACGAATGCGGCAATGTTTGGGGATATGTAAATGGCGCTGGAGCTATGCGCTGTTTGTTGTATCTGACGGCAGTGGGGATGGATGGTATTGGGTGACGAACAACGACGACGACGCCGACTACATCGTTGGCAGAGTCGATGACGAATGTGTGAATACGAAGAGGCGAAGTTGGATTTGCGAATCGCAAATGCGAATGTAAACCTCATCCCCACAGTAGGCAACATGAATACATACATACAGCATACTATGTATATTCGCATAGATTTGTATATTCATATACATATAATGCATATTGCGGCAATATATTGACTGGCGAAGTCTGTTCAAATTCGCTTCGACTAAAGCTGATTGGAAAACTGTATGGGCACCTGAACAGAAATTCATATTGGTTTGCTGTGAGGAATTGTTTAAGAGGTGAATGGGTAGCCAACGAGATATTTACCTAAATATTTACATTTGTATATGTATGTACATTATTATATGCAGCTAAAAAAGAATTAAAATATAATATTTTATATACGATCTGTTTATGTAATAATTGCTATGTATCTATGCATATATGTGCATACATGTTTACTCAAATTGGATTACTAACATACTTCTCAACTCATTTTATTCGTAATATATTATTCGTAAATATATGAGCTTCCCACTTATTCATAAATATGCATATACATACATATATGTATATTTATGTGCATACATGTCTATGTATTATATGTCGGTCCTACTGGGCAAATGTGTGTCCAATTTAGCATATTTGGACAGTGATAAAATGTAATAATTAATTATTTCTTTATGACATATAGTTGCTTTAATTATCATATACACCAAAATTCACCTCATTCATATAAAAATGGCCACTATGCTATTCACCATGGTTCAAAGAACAAGCACTGGCGCTCAAATCAGAGGTAATGTCCATACACTGGTATGTGTATACTTTTCTGGGACTGTGTCTATAGATTTACATACATACATACAAGTGTTTAACAGGAGGGTTTCAGTTCAGCCAACAAATGTAGAAGAAAGAAGAAAAGCAAGACGATAATATGGAACACTATCAGTGTGTAAATACACAAATGTTCACATGATAAAGAGGTGGTAAGAGTTGCTCCCCTACTGACATTGGTGGTGTTTTGTTATTGTTGCCACATAGGTATGTACACTAGAAGTTGTTAGCCATATTGCTGGTTACTGTGTTACCACAAGACCTTGGGGCAGCGAAATGCCGCCCCAAAAATGCAGTAATACATATATCGACCACACATTCATTCATATGTGTGTGCACTTATAGCATGCAGACACAACTATTGAAAGTTTGCTCTTTTCTTTCATATTCAACGGTTTGTTTGTTGATATGAAATGTGAAGTTGGAAGTTTTAGTTAAAGTTTTCTGCTACATTTGCATATACATCATATACGGTACATATATATGTTTGAAAAAGGTTCCCAATTTTCTAAATTTTGTTTTACCACAATCGATTTTCTCATTGGAGACTCTCTTTTCTTTACTCTTTTTGGCATACTGTATGGTAACAGTTTGCACTATTTGTTAGATTTGTGACGCTTTAAAATAATTTTATTGAACATCATAAATTTTGAAGGATTATTGACCGCGAGCTCTTGTTTCAATATGTTCTTAATTATAATAAAAGCGAAATACTGCATACATTGATATTAATGATTTCTATTACATGTTATTTATGTAAAATTATGTTAAAAATTATGTCCTTATTTCTTCACAGATAGATATATTTATGTACGTATAAGGCTATTATTTAATCTTAGATTAACTTTGTGTAATCGGTTTTCTACTACATTTGACCTATATATTTATGAAACAAAAACACTTTTCAATAAAAATTTTAAAACGCTGAATTTACATATCGTTAGTTAAAATGCAAACGGCCCTAACTAACAAAAAAATCAAAATGGGTTTTTTGATTGATTATAATATATTTATTCAAACTACATGTTCATACAAAATTACAGAGTCATACGATTAAAAATAGTTGTTTTATTAACGAAATACAAAAGGCCCTTACTACAAAGTGTTCGTTTTGATAAATGCAAAGAGCCCTAACTACACACAACAACAAACACCACACAATACAAAAAAGGCCTTGTCCCGTTACACCGTTTTGCTTTCTAGTAGACAGCACAGTAAACACAATTAAAGTTTTTAGTAAACAGTACACGTGTTTTTTAACGATCTCAGTGTTTAACTATAATTGAATTGTTCAAATTTTAAGCAAATAAATTACATATCATTAATATGAATTCGGATAGTGAAAATATGTCGGAAAATAATTTAGCAAGTGGTGCAACCAGAAATGCGAGTAATACTACAAAAAATGTGAGAGTTAATAACCAGCAAAAACGTATGGCAGGACAGAAATATCAAGGTTTATCTAAAGGAAATATAAGCTATAGAAAGCCCAGAGAAATGAAAGATGCGTGTAAGTCGAAGTTCTGTGAGAAAAGTTCCATTCGATTTTGCTCCCATTTTACAGAAGATACTCGTAAAGAAATTTTTGACTCGTTCTGGATAATGTCGTGGGATGAAAAAAAATTATATGTAACAAACCTCATTGAATGTTCCAAAACACAACGTGTAACTGTTGAAAATTCCAAACGCTCCAATACTAAATATTATTTTCTAAAGCACAATACAAATCGAATGCAAGTTTGTCGGCAAATGTTTCTATCAACTTTGGGCTTATCAGAAAAAATGATACGTTGTTGGACCCAATCCAGTGGCTTACATTGCACCCAAAAGAGTCTAAAAACGCAAAATTCTGATCAAAATAAAGAAAGATTACACTATAAGAAAAGATGTAGCTACTTACAAAACTGGTTAGAAGATTTACCAAAGTTGGAGTCGCACTATCGTCGCAAATATACAACAAAAATATATTTTTATTTCAAAACATACAGACAGATTTATGAACTTTATTCTCAATCATGCGAAGAACATAAAAACAATGATATTGCTCGAGTATCATTTCCAATTTTTATGAATGTTTTTAAATCAAGCAATTACTCGTTATTTAAACCACGAAATGACCAGTGTGACTTATGTTTATCTTTTAAATCAAACAACTTGTCACAGGATATATTTGACATTCACCGAAATGAAATTGAAAGGATGCGAAATGAAAAGCAAAATGATGTCGAAAATGCCAAATTAGGTGCATTTCTACTATTTTGCATAGATATGGAGGCAGTTAAACTTATACCACAATCCAACGCCAGTTCCTCTTATTATAAAATGAAACTACAAGTTCACAACTTCACTATATACAATGTTATAAGTCACGAGTCTGATAATTACGTTTGGGATGAAACCGAAGGAACTCTTGTCTCATCAACGTTTACAACAATTGTTTTAAAACATTTAAAACCCCAACTTTTGAAACATCCTCACATTCACCACATAGTTATCTACTCTGATGGTTGTTCTTACTAAAACAGAAATGTTGTCCTTTCTAATGCGTTGCTCTCTTTATGTGTGGAAAAAGACATTATCATAGAACACAAATACTTAGTAGTAGGTCACACGCAAATGGAATGCGATTCCACTCATTCTCTTATTGAACATTCAAAAATAAACAAATACATTTGCCATTTCAACTAGTAGAATCAATAAGAGCAGCCCGGAAAAATCCTATGCCTCTACAAGTTCACCCCTTAAACTACAAATATTTCCTCGATTACGAGTCTGTTCCAATGAGGTATTCATCTATTAGACCAGGTAAGGCACACTTTTAATTTCTAAAAAAAATTCCAAAACTTTATTGCTTATTAAATTTTTAGGAAGAAAAACAGGAGACCCTACTGTCAATAAGGTACGTGCATTGTCATACGAGCAGACTGGAATTATTTATTTTAAAACTGATATAAATGACGATTATGCCCAGCTACCTCAAAGAACTTCAAAACAATTCACAGTTGTCGAACCTTCCCAATTGCATCTGAGCAGACTAGCAATTTCTAATAAGAAATGGAAGCATCTGCAGGAGCTGAAAAAAGTACTACCAGCAGACTGTCATTATTTTTATGACAATATACCCTATGAAAATTAATTATTATACGAGTTGTTAATACACAAGCTGATAAAGTACAATTTACCGTTACCTCTGAACTGTACTACATATTTATTTAATCTTCTTGAATTAATTTTATTTTCATATACTTAATAATTTAATATATAATGCATTCAAAAAAATTTGCCAACCATACTTAAATACATTTTTCTTTATTTTGTTTTAAATATAATTTTTAGCATCTACCCATTGTTATTACAGCGATATATTACTTCATTGAAAATGTATTGAAAAGTTACTGACAAATAACTCAAAAAATTGAATTGTAGTTAGGGCTTTTTGTTTCAGAAAATCTGGCTTCAAAAGGACGTAAGTAACATAACTTTTAAAATATTTAAAAAAACATTATTTTATTTCAAATTTAAATTTGTAGTTGTTTTACAAGTTACATTGAAAAAAATTGCTCTAAACACATTAATATATATATAGTTTTATACAGTTTTTTGTTTCTCCTGTAAAGTAATGAAAATGTTAGATAGGGCCGTTTGCATTTTAGCTAACGATATTTAAGTTTAAACAGAGTGCAACATGTAGCGCATGATACATATACATACATATGTAAGTATGTAATGAAATTTGTAAAATTAATTTAATAACTTCCAAATATGCGTTATGCTTTTTATGGCTTTTCAAAAGGGGAGACCGATCCTTCTTGAACTCAGAACTTCGTTTGTTATAATTTTCTGATATTCTTTACTTTTAGAAGGAATACTTTATATAGTCGGATATATCACGGACTTGCAATACCAGTTTTCAGATATTCATGGTCCACATGCGACAAAATCTCTTATCATTCCAATATTACGAACGGATATACTGTTTTAGCTTCGTCATATGTGTCATATTATAATTGTTTTCGGAATGTTTAAGTGACCATAATAATGGCTTTGAAGAAATTTTTTTTTGATATTTCTCATTTCTACTACAGGCACATATTATGATTAATTTCCTTAGATTTATAAGAAATGGTGTTCGTTCCTCAAAAACCGCTCTTAGACTAATGTTATTTTTTTAAGGTTAATGTTTTTGTCCCAAATAAAACGTTCAAGTAGTTTGGGCCAAATGAACAACGCACAAACCGACCAACATCTTCTATTTTCATAAATATGTAAATTAAGCTACTAAAACGTATTTATGCGAACACTTATACATATACAGCTAATGTCTTAATAATGCTAGAAAATACTTTGCAATACAAATATCCAGCAGATATATTCCCCTAAATGTATCTAGTCATGCTTATCACCTAAATTGCGGTATTTTCAATTATATGATTCTGTTGGCTGGGAAAGTAATTTTCATAAAAAATATTTGAAAACGCTGCGGATTGCTTTTTTATTTGATTTCGGTTTTCTAAACTTCTAAATATAAATTTAATTTCCATTAGATCTTTTTAATCAAATTATATATAAGATTATAGACAAGATTAAAACTTGACTTAACGCAGTGATTTTCAAAAACTGATACCTATTGAAGCTGCTATTCACTAAAAACTTGAAGTATATGGACTACATATACATATATATTTATAATATACTTGTATACAATATTCATGTATGTATATGTAGGTTAATTCAATTTTGGTATATTCAAATTTAATTTTTTATGTTAAAGTTTTTACTTGAGCTTATTTCATCTTGCATTTAATGAAACACTGTACTGATGATAAAAATACAAGTTTGTGAAACTTTTAAAATTATTTATCGAAAATCAATTAATTTCGTTGACTCGGCAAAAGTTTCGAGAGCCTAAGTAAATATTTACTTAATTCGTACGACTAAAAGTGAATTCGCGTCCAGACGCGCGCGTCAACAAATCAAACTGAAGGGGAGATTAGAAAAAATATGCGACCATTCATATGAATATGTATAGTAGTTATGCTATGTACATGCATATATGTATGTACATATATATGAATACTAATGCACACATTTGAGACGATTGAGAATGTGAACAAGCAAATAAACTGTCATGCCAAGGTGTAAACATGTTAGCAAACTCGCCCAGGAGGATGGAAAGCCAGCGGTGGAGCTTGAGTTACAGCAGAAGTTGAATTTAGATGAAACTGCCCACTGTAGTGAGGGATACAGTCAATGGGAGTGAAACTCAAAGTGAAGTACATGCGTCTACCGGCGAAATGTCTAACGGCGTTGCGGCGCAGGTAAAGAGAAAAACTTAAAACTTGAATGAGAGTTTTTAGAAAAAAAAAATAAAGAAAAATACACAATTGGAATATTTTCATTGAATGTGCAAACAGCACGTGTGCCCCTACGACTTTCTGATACATGTAAAGCAAGACAAAGTCTTCATCTCAAGATATAATTCAAAGAAACTGAGAAAATATAGCAATATGGCGCTCTCAGTAATTTATTGCACTAGACTGTGTATATCTGATCAATAAATACGACTGCAACTAAGAGAGCTCCAACTCGTTTACAAGAAGTGACAGTAAATATTCGTTCACATTGTTAATTTGGTTCAAAAACCTAACTACATAATGGTACGCATTTCTTTAGACGCCTGTTTGTAAGTGGTTTCTTACAAATCTCGTCACACACCAAAAGTGGCGCTCACCAATACCAACGAAAACCCGCCAGCTTAAGTAAAGACTCTCATGCGAAGCCTCCATATATTAAGGCGAGCGAATGCAACCAATGTACAACCTGTCCAATGCAACAACGCCAATGGTGAACAGCAACAAAAAACGCACACCCCTATTACACACATACAAATGTATATAAAGGTAATCTGAAATGTGTTGTGGGGAACATGGACAACGCGCGTAGACGAGTGATGGCAATCGCCAACTGTGGCGCAGCAGGTGGCTAAGCACACTAGAAAGAGATGACTCTATGCCACAAGCAAGCAAGTGACTCTTCTAACGCTTGCCGTTTTGCGAAGCACTTGTTGCCACCATGCCATCACACACTGTGGCGACAACATCGCGACCGCTCTCAGTAAAATGGGCGTTGCCTTTTGGGGTAAAGCTGATAGACAGTCTGTTTTTATATGCATATGTATGATTTTGGAGGTTTGGTGTATTCTGGTTTCGCAGTTAGTACCCTCATGTACGTCCAAACACATACACATGGTGGATATATATGTAGATATGTTTGAAAAACTTGAAGCTTGTGTTGCGTGGATAAACTGTTAACGGAGCTATGAAAAATTGGATTTGGCATGCATTCAGTTAAATAAAAAATATTCTTGACTTACTAAGGGTTGCTTTTTCATTTCCTTGTGAAAGTACTCTCCAAGCATAGAGGTTGCTATAAAATGTAAGCGACAAAATAATATCGCTTGCAAGCAATGTTATTTCATAAGAAAATGTTTGCTATAAAATCACTTTTTAATAACAGTACTTTTACATTTGATTTTAATTACAGTTTAGTATTAAATACAACGCTTACTATTTTAGAATTTCGTACTGAGACGTGGTCTTAATTGAATGAATTATAGACTTTGATACGAAAAGTATCAATAGCTTTCATCGAGTATCTATGCATTTTTCGAATAAAATTTCAGTTCTGGATTTAGAGTCCCTGAAGCTTAGCTTATTAATAATAATTTTGAATACATTTTAAATTTCAAAGAATATTCACCTTGAACACTTAGTAGTATTTAAGTGATGATTTAAGTTATTGTTATTGACATGATTATTATTTAAGTAATTCGTTCATTATATTGAATATGGAAATAATTTTTAGGTAAATATACTTTTAATCTTTTATTATAAACTTCGCATATCAATCTACTTTAAATATGTTTATACTAGCGGACCCGACAGACGTTGTCCTGCATTATTTTTCAAGTTATTAGGATTTTAAACAAAATATGAAATTAAACACACATAATAAAATAATTGGAATTAATATATAATTGGATTGAAGATTTGGTACTCCGAAAGTAGGGGCACCCGATTTTAAAGCATTTCCAAATAAAAAACAATTTTATATATATTTAGGAGGCTTATATACAGTAACAATGGCGCCATCTAATTTTGGCAAATATTAAACATCAGAACAAATTAAAAATTTAAAATTAATTAATTACTATTTAAATTGAACCAAAAGTTATCGAATCCACCTGAAGGCATACAAAACAAGTAAGGAAGGCTAAGTTCGGGTGTAACCGAACATTTTATACTCTCGCAATTTATTTATTTAACTTTAATTATATTATATAACACACAATTTGACCCACAGTCCATTGAAAGTTGGAAACCATAATATTAGGTTAGAAGCGCTGAGGTCCTCGTGTTCGATATATGGGGCCTTAAAAACCTATGGTCCAATTTCGGCGATTTTTAGAATGGGGCTGCCACACTATAAACATAGTATTTGTGCAAAGTTCTGCACCGATATCTTCACTATTGCTTACTTCATATATTGTAACGTAAACGATTCAGATCGTCTTCAAAGTTCTGGTATATAGGAAGTAGGCGTGGTTGTGAAGCGATTTGGCCTATTATCACAACATATCATTGAGATGTAAGGAAACTATTACAAACCAAGTTTCATTGAAATCGGTCGAGTAGTTCCTGAGATATGGTTTTTGACCCATAAGTGGGCGACGCCACGCCCATTTTCAATTTTGCCACGCCACGCCCACTTCCCCAAAAAAATTACATCCACATATGCCCCTACATAGTGCGATCCTTCATACCTAATTTTATTTCCATACCTTTATTTATGGCTTAGTTATGGCACTTTATGTGTTTTCGGTTTTCGCCATTTTGTGGGCGTGGCAGTGGTCCTATTTTGCCCATTTTCGAACTTAACCTTCTTATGGTGCCAAGAAATAAGTGTGCCAAGTTTCATCAAGATATCTTAATTTTTACTCAAGTTACAGCTTGCACAGGCGGACGGACGGACAGACAGACATTCGGATTTGAACTCCACTCTTCACCCTGATCACTTTGATATATATAACCCTATATCTAACTCGTTTAGTTTTGGGTGTTACAAACAACCGTTATGTGAACAAAACTATAATACTCTCTAGCAACGTTGTTGCGAGAGTATAAAAATCATTCAAATCGGTCCAGCCGTTTAGGAGGAGTTCAAGGACATACACACGTACAGAAGAATTTTAAATTTAAAGATAAATTGGTGAAATAAATATGAGGAAAAATTATATATGACAATTTGTTTAGAAATTCATTCGGGCATTTATTTTATTTAAAATTACAGTATATATTTCACAGAATTATTTTGTAATACGAGAATTTTAAAAATCATTAAAATTTAAAATAATTTTGGTACCTATCCTCAACTATGCATAGAATAAATATTTTATTTTTTAATATTAAAAATTAAGTATATTCGTATAATCTACAATTACTTAGTTTTAAGATTTAAATCAAGCATGTTTTCATCAAAGCGTGTCATTAAGTGACATAGTATTATAAATTTTGTACAACTATTTAGAAACTAATATTACATAGTAGCTACAAACATCTAATTTTTTAACAAGCAAACCTCTTGAACGTACATAAGACTATATGAAATAATGGCGGTTTGCCACGCCCCTAATTGCAGTGACGCGAAACGCTGTTAATAGAACATTTGCATTTATTTTTTAGAACAACAATTGCAATTTGCAACAATGCAGTGGCTTGTCTTCAGTCGCTCATCTCACTTCCGCCTCCCTGCCACCTGCTGCCATACAATTGCATGCCGATGCATGACAGTACTATATACATGTATGCGCATGTACCTTCTTCCATCAACAAAAACTTTAATTTCTTTCATTTCATTGTAGTAATGTGCATTTACTTTTTATATGGCTTTTCTTCATTATTACATTGCCTTTCTTTGCTGGCAACAATGTTTTTGTTTGAATTCTTTAGTATCTTCTCAATCAGAATATTCATTAGCATTCCATTTTGTTTGAGTTGTTGTTTTTGGCGAACATTTGCATAAATATAATGAGTGAAAGGAAAGAAAGACAACAGAAGACAAATATAATAGATACAGTGAATATATATGTATGTAAGTATGTATAATAAGAAATGCCATGAATACATGAAAATTAAAGCTAGTATGAAGAGTGATTTACATTTGTACCCCCACATACATACATATAAAAAATGTAACTGAAATATATGTAGGCATAAACGTAAATGTATATATTAAAGAAATTTTATTGCCAGGACCTCCAGGGCAAAATCCACTTTTAATTACACTAATAGATTTATTTTCTGGCAATCGAAATTTTAATTATACCCATGCCCATAGAAATGCCAAAGTCAAAAGCCACTCATAATGGACTTATAAACGGCAATACTCAACGCACGTATACATAGACATATTAATTTACGTCTACATCTAGGTTTTACGCATGCCATTTGAAAGACACCTCGTTTTAATTATGAGTTCTCTGGTGAATAATGGGAACACGAACTACGTTCTTCCGCTCACCTACATCTTCCACCACTGTTCCCACATACTAACGTTGTGCAACCCGCCGCAGAAGGAACAGCGAAAGAGAGACAAAGGGAGGAAGGAGCAGCGACAGTACTGGCGTAATTCGCTGTGTTGCCCAGAGCGACTCCATTTGTCGCCATTGTGTCAGCGACCGCCTTTGTTTGAGCACTCATACGGCATCAAAGCCACATTCATGCATACAAATACAGTACTTATGTATGTATGAAGGCATATACATGAAGGCACTCATGTTGTTGGGTGTGCGTGCAAAGGTATATAGATTGGCGTTTGTAGTTACGTCCTTGCGAGTCAACTCATTTGGGCGCCTCCTTTGGAAAGTTCAATATGCGTGGGTGTGTTTGCGTTTGTCTGCACGAGTGTATGTGTGTAGACACTCGCTTTTAATTCATTCATTATTTGACGCGGCAAGGTGTTGAACGAGAAAGGACTTCCACTTTGGTCTCCATTTTTCTATTCAGTCCTTTCAAATGATCGTTCCGTTATTCATGACGGCATAATGAAAGAACGTTGCCACCAGACACCGAATAAAATGCTGGCAAAGAGAAGAAAACGCCTGAACAATAACATAATTAAATGAAAACTGAAACGTCTACATAGAAAGAAGAAATTACAAAAATAAAGTTTGTTTTCCTCTTTTTGTTTCTTTCTCTTTGGTTTTCATATTTGAGTGAAAAGCGTTAGGGAAAGAGTATTTTAATAATTAAATATGCACGCATTTAGAAGCAGATGAGAGTAAAATCGGTGAAATGGGTTTTATTGTCAAATAAAGCACTTGTAGATTTATAAATATAATCAGCAAATTTCAAATGTTTTTGAAAAAGTTAGGCGTTTTCATTAATAAGTGTTTACATTGTGTAATTCACATTGTATGAGTAAAAAATATTTTCAATTTACGTAAAATGAAAATTAATAAATTTGAGATTGTGGAATATTTTAAATTTCAAATTTCTGCAGTTTACGAGGAAATCCCGTGTTTATCAAAGCTTCATAAAATCTGCTAAGTTGCTAATTGGCGCTTAATAGGGTTGGGTCTAAGATGGCCTAGGTGCGGTGGCTTGCTGTCGAGGGCTCTTGTGACCTTTTCAACAAAACAACCAATCAATCAAAATATAAAAACGGAGACGCTTTTTTAAAAAGTGTTGAGGAAAGGTATTTGTGAAGAAGTAAACATTATCTAGGGTAAAGGCCTCAGAAAAATAATGGAATATGGAAAACAATGAAAAATTATAAATTTTGAAATTAAAATTATATAGAATTTGTAACAAAATTTGTTTAACTATTAATAAATTGAAACATACAGTTTTGCAATCATGTCTTATTTCAATTGAAGGCATACATGTAAGAAATTTTGCGCCCTTCAAATTACTATTGCATCTTGTTTGGTTTTCTCTACCGGTATTTCGATTAATTTTATTAGTTGAAACAATTTTATTATAAACTTAACAGACATGATCGAGGACAAGTCGTCTGAGGATGCTCTGAGAAAAATATAAAAAAAAAAAATAAAATTAAGATTGTTGAAGGGATTATATATTATATTATATTATATATTATAATCTCTTCAACAATCTTAATAACATTTAAAAAAAATTTAAATACAATTTATTGTTATATTAAATTGAGTTCATTAAATAAATTTTGAATCAAAAATTATAATTTGTTTGATGTTCTATATTTGCCAAAAATAGATGGCGCTTTTATTATTGTATGGAAACCTCCTAATAAAATATATATATAATTGTAATTGATATAATCGCTGAATAACTAGAATGAATTAACAAGAATTGAAACATACATATATTTATTTTATTACCAACAAAATTTTCTATTTCTCTATTCGAAAACCACAAATTTCAAGATTTTTCTCGAAAACATTATCTGGAATGAGTAATGATTTTTCATACTTTTGTATAGCAAAGTTTTTATAATCGAAACGAATCCACCATGTAACCTCGTTGTCTGAACAATCTCACATGCAAATCTTAATTCATGTTGTTGGGTATTGAAATGGATTATGCTGAAAATCCCAATTCATGTGAGCAAACTAACTAATAAAATATCGATTACATTTTCAATTGGTACAAGACAACAAAGCATTTTTGATCGTCAAATGTCAGCACAGTACAAATACAGTTACAATATGTATGAATTTGTGACCCCGAATTGCGATTTCGAAATTTTGCATATTGATTTGCAATCCTTAACTTTTTAATTATTTCACATCGGGGAATAAGCATGTGTGCCATGTATAGGCATGTAACCGGCGCAGAAATATTCCATTCATTTTCTAACAAAACAATCGCAAATAGATTGTTTCTTTTTTCGCAACAACAAGAAAGGGGTAAAAAAGCGTTACACTGCCTCTTTGTGCAAGGAAAAGATTTTTTCGAGCAATTGCAAATACCTTTGCTATACGGCTAGGGTAAAGATAAATTAATGAGGGGAGAAAACAGTTGAGGAAGAAAATTTGCATGTTTCTTTGTCTGCGTTGCTCCAGATCTACCCTCTGCTGGAATAAATAATAAAAAAACCAGAAAATATAATGGAAAATACACAAAAGACGTAATTTTTCCGAAATAATCGCTGCGCAATTCGCAGCAGTCTTACATTTTCCCTCCTTACGCCAATGAGCCAACTTTTTATGTTCCACGCGCCAGCGTTGTTTTTTTGCAAGCCCACCTTAATTTAGGCCCTCTGGGATGATGTGAAAGCAGCCGATATACCGACCTATTTTAGATCGATTCTGTGCGCTTCTATGCAGTGGCTCAGCCTTTATTTCTTTTCCTTCTGTTCATACGTTTTCATTGTTTTGCAAATGCTTGGATTCTTTGTCGGCTGGCTGGTCGGTCGATCTGGTTCACTTCATTATTTATGACTTTTCAATATTTTTTCGCCTCCTCGACTACCATTCCACATCCGATCTAATGAATACAATTGCAATTTTCCTGCAAATGAGCAACGAACAGGATAATAGCAATAGTAAGGAATCGACTGACGAAGGGTTAGCACGCCTTTCATTGATTGATAGCGTAGAGAAAAAAAAATTGCCAAGAAAAGAAGAAAAGGATGGGCGGTTTGGGTTGAGGTGTAAAACCATGACGAATGTTGGGTGGCAGGGAAAGCTGGAAGAAATCATGAGCATTTAAATTAACTTTGGTGACTGTCTCTTAACGTTAACGTTTTCAAAACTTCGTTTCAGTACGAAGGCCCAGCGGATGGATATAAGTTCATTATTGTACTTTGAAAACATATGTAAAGAAATTTAATTGACAGTTGGGCGGGAATTTCCAGATTCTTCATAGGGAAGAGAAGAAGCAGCGATGTTAGGAGCACTTTTTAATTATTTGCCGGGGTTTCATAACCTAATTATTCTGTCAGAATAATTTAATATTCAGCTTAAAAAATCGTTTTGAAGAACTAACTATTTTCCTTATTTTAGCCACTTTATTGGCGCACATTAAAAAACAGATTTGAGCTGTTGAAGAATAATTAATAATTAAAAAAATGAGCAAAAATCAGTTCGAAAGGTGTAGAAACATTGTGGGTTTGGAAATATTTTTGAAAATCACAGAAGGAGATGGCAGATTTACTGCCAAAATTGCACAATGTCTTCGAGTTTGAATATTCAAGTAAATGTGACATTCGATGAAGGATTTACGCACACATGGGCGGCTCCTCATAGCGAATTCTTAAAAAATTGTTAGTTATTGGATTTCAGTAACTGAGATTAGCATCAGTTTCAGTGCATTCAATTTCACAGTTGCGAAAAGGGCGATGCGATTACCATCAACCACAGTACTTATCTGCATAGAAGATAGCACAAAAACACAAAAAAACAATTGACCACATACATACATATGTGTGTACATTACACACACTCACATGTGAGAATGTGGTATTCGCATATGTAACAGATACCGTTCTAATGATTGTGCTCAAGCGTTACTTTGTCCAACTATAGAGTTCAGTGTTTTGCAGATTCTCATTACAAGATTACTGGCAATTGTTCGTATGCTAAAAAAGAAACAGCAAATAAACGAAGACTTTGGGGGAGATTGTCAACCGACAATTGATTGCGTTTAATCCTTAAAGAAAAATCAGTAAACATCTCGAAAAGCTACAAATGTAAGAGATTGCAAATATGATTGAGCATATGCGAGTACATATACACATATGAATGTGCAAAAAAGATGGATTCGCCTAACAAAAAAAAAGAAAACAAATTTGTTGAAAAGGTGAGGCAAAAGTAAACCAATACAACGTGAAACCATTGACGGGACAACTGTTCAATTGAGAAACCTCTGCGACAGACCTAAATCATAGATAACCTAATACCACTTGAGAGAACACATAGATGTGAATGCCAAAAACAGTTGTTGTAGTTCCATACAATAAGAGTTTGACACACATTCATACACATACTTTTGAGTTCAAATAGTCGGCATAAATGTTTAATAATTTGCAAACTGTATATTTGCTTGGTATTTCATATTTATTATTTAAGTATAAATTTAAAAATTCTGAATAAAAAAATAAATTATTTTGTTTGACTATTGTTATTTAATTATAAATATACACAATTAAACGATCTGATGTAATGACTTTGATTATATTTTATTATAAAAATAACTTTAATACAATCTCATAAAACCAGTAAAATAAAAAATTAAATATTATATAATATATATTATATTATATTATTAATATAAGTTAGTTTATCTTAATAATGAATTTAATTTAATTTATATACTATTATAAAAGTACAAAGCCTACATACATACATATACATATATACAGTGACTCAACTAATTGATCACGAATTAGTGAATGCGTATTTATATTTAGAAAATTTACTTTGATTTTCATAATTTTTTCTATTAAAATATTTATTTAAGTTGTTATTAATAAAATACAAAAAACATTTTGACCGCTGATTGACTAGGTAAATCAAGGTTGACCAGTGAGTTGACCTTTGAATCAAAATAGTTTTAATATTTTGTGTGACTTCATTGTGGTATCTAAAACAGCTTGAAGCCTTCTGCGGAAACTATTGACAAGATCTTGCATTTTCGACAATGCTTCACATTTCATTCATTATTGACCCAACCAATGTATAGTCAACGATGCTTCGCTTTAAATGCCCTCAGGGGACTGTTGTGGGCAGTCAATTCTTTACTATATTTGCTTATACTTAACGTATACTGGAGTGTAACTTCGGGAAAGTCTTTTTGTCATAAATCTAAGCTAAAGCTTTTAACCCGTATTCAAATATGTTGACATGGTGGTCGACATTCATACATATTTTCATCGACTTTAACTAGTTTTCCCAACTCTTTCTAGAGTCAGACAACGCCAACCTCCCCCAAATAAATATTCAACAATTAATGTGGGCATTATGTGTCCGAAAACAGTTTTTCATTCCTCTCTTTCGAGACCAATTGTCGTTAATTATAATTAATTTTATTAAATTTTGTTACATCAGACTACAAAATTTCGCTCAAACTGTAGGTTTTTCGTCATTAGAATCTATTGAAAATTTTTTACATGATCAATTAGTTGAGCCTCTGTATATAAAGTCGCAAATATTAATAATAAAGAAGTAAAAATAATATTTTTAAAATAATATCATGATTATGTCGGCATAACTAAGCCTATCGAGTATTTCAGTACAGCCTAGAAGTTATTATGCTACTAAAAACTCAACCGAAATAGAAGTCATCCGACTCTCTTTTTATACGTACATATATATACAGGGGTTTTCCGAAATAACGAATAGTCGTTTTAACGAAAACCGTTTGTAACGTACAAGCAAATTTGTTAAATTGAGTACTTTAAATAAAGAACATCCGGGATTTGTAAGTACTCGGTTTAACGAACAACATGAAGAAGATATATGTAGAAAGAGTTAAAAATCAAACAAAATCGTGCTAAAAGACGAATTAAAAATATAACTTGAAAAAATTCAAAATAAATGTGCAAATTGAAAAAATGAGTACAAGAAAAATACTGAATTTGAAAGAAAGCTTGAAATAATTAATCAGCACCAAATAGAAATATAAGTGTCGAAATTGTGTAAAAAAATTAATTTAAAAATGTCTACCGTCTCCACTATTTAAAAAAATATGATTAACCATTCGAAATATATGAACTGTTCCTACAAAAAGTAAACATTGCGAAGTTGTGAATTTTCTGAATTGGTACATTTTGGAAGAAATTAGCTGATAAAATATATGTATACTCTTCAGAGACAGGGAGAAAAATATCCAAGAAAGGAGTGGATGTCATTTTATAATGTGAAAGAATGTGTGAAAGATTAAAGCCCACCATCAACATACTGATTGGACCTTATCATGGCTTTAGACCTGGAAAATCTACATCTGACCAGATCTTTACCATTCGCCAAATCTTGAAAAAGACCCGTGAAAAGAGGATCGACACACCATCTCTTTGTCGATTTTAAAGCTGCTTTCGACAGCACGAAAAGGAGTTGCCTCTACGCCGCGATGTCTGAATTTGGTATCCCTGCAAAACTAATACGGCTGTGTAAGCTGACGTTGAGCAACACCAAAAGCTCCATCAGGATCGGGAAGGACCTCTCCGAGCCGTTCGATACCAAACGAGATTTCAGACAGGGTGATTAACTATCGTGTGACTTCTTTAACTTGGAGAAAATAATACGAGTTGCAGAGCTAAATAAAAAATGTACAATCTTCTATATGAGAGTACAGCTGCTGGCATATCACGAACAACACCAATAATAATGTTAGCCTTGAAATCCAACGCAGAATCACTCTTGCCAACAGGTGCTACTTTGGACTGAGTAGGCAATTGAAAAGTAAAGTTCTCTCTCGACGAACAAAAACCAAACTCTACAAGTCCCTCATCATTCCCGTCCTACTTTATGGTGAAGAAGAGTGGACGATGTCAAAATCCGATAAGACGGCACTAGGATTTTTCCAAAGAAAGGTTTTGCGGAAGATGTATGGTCCTATTTACATTGGAAACGGCGAATACCGCAGACGATGGAATGCTGAGCAGCATGTTTTATTTGATGACGTAGACATAGTTCAGCGAATAAAGAGACCCGCGGCCACGCTGGCTAGGTCATGTTGTTCGAATGGACGACAGTGCTCCAGCTCTGAAAGTGTTCGATGCAGTATCCGCTGGTGGAAGCCGAGGAAGAGAGACCTCTACTCCTTTGGACGGACCAGGTGGAGAAGGACCTGTCTTCACTTGGTATAACCGATTGACGCCAAATTGCCAAAGCGAGGAATAAGTGGTGCTCTGTTGTGGACTCCGCTATAACCGCGTAAGCTGTGTCTCTGCCAGTCAAGAAGAAGAAAAATGAAAGAAGTGACAAAGATGAACAATATCAATTCAAACTTATCGTATTGATAAAACTTTGGGAAGGAGCCAACGAAGCGAAGCAAACGACGATTAATCAAATTTTCAAATAGCTATAGAAATTTACGAGTATCTGTAATGAAAAAGTATTTTGAATTTGTTTGTTAAGCACATTACTTCTTCTCAGGCAACATTTGAATATTTCTGTTATGGTTTTTCTTTTTTGAACAAATAATTTAATAAAACAATTCATTAAGCTGCAATTTTCGGATATTTTTATTGAAAAACATACCTCTAAATGAGTACTCGCATTAACGAAAAATTCGATGTAACGAACAGGCCTGACAATTAATGTTCGTTATTTCGGAAATCCACTGTATATGTATATAAGCAATTACTCCAAGATGTTAATTGTTAGATATCTCTCAGAAATATCCCATTTTCGTACTATTTCTAACAGGAATATACATACGTAACTAAATAATTTAATAACTAAATTTAAGAACAGTTTCAATTACGATTTTGTTTTAGTCGTCGGTGTTTGTTTAAAAAAAGTATTCGATTACGGACGAAGCGAAAACCCTGTTTCTGAATCAACATTTCGAAAAAATTGTTTGATGCATTTCTGATTGGTTCGATTTCAGTCAGTAAATTCTAGTTGCAAACTGGTATTTTTCTCTGACTAATTTGATGTTTCACTGCGTGGTATATTTCAGACTACATACATAGATATGTTAATATGTATTACTGTAAGTGTATCCTTTTAATCCACATCATACTGTGCCTTTGTCTCATTGCACGTTCTGCCATTCTTTTCCTTTTTATTTTTCAAATGGGTCCCTCCATTCAAAGTTATTTTTTTCTATAATATTTTTCTTTAGCACACCTTTTGTGTGCAATCGAAACAAATGTGGCTGTATATGAATGTATGTAACAACAATAATGTATGTTCGGACGAACAATGGGAATCCTCTAAATTAAAAATTCATTCAATTCATTCGAAAATGTCATATGGCAGCTGAGGTGAACGCATGAGACAAGGTGTTGCACCTACCCACACTCAGACTCACACACACACGAACATATTTTGAAACTAAATATTATACATATACATACATATGTATCTAAGTGCGTAGGTGAACACATACATACCCATACGTCGGTAGTGAGTCCTTCCTCACTTCTCTTGGCTAAGCAGCATTGTTAGCGTCGTTGTTTCAATTCGAGACGTTGTATTCTACAACACCTTAAAGCGGATTATGGCATTTTGACACTTTACTGCTCTTCTTCTTCTACGTTCCGACACTTTATGAGTATGTGCACTGCTGGTGTTCTAGTTCCATTGAGAAATTCGTTAAGCACAGACCCAGTAATATACATGAGCACATACACACGCACGCATGCACAAGAATGAATGAGGTCCGTTCGCCCCAGTCGCAGTATCGATCGTCGCCAGACTGTCTGGCGCGTCTTTTGCTCGTTCGCTTTGGTCGTTTACTTTTTGTCGGTGTTTTGGTAGTTGTTCAGGTGTCCTGGAATGTCCTGCACACGTATGTGCATGTATCCTGCTCTTCAATGATGTCGGTTGACTCGTTGACTGTCGTCTAGTTTGGTTGGCTGCTTACTTTGTTTCTCAATGAAATTGCACAAAAGTCAATTATTTGCGTTTTCTTCGGTTATTCTATTTTTTCTTTTTTTTGTGCGTTCTATAGGTGTGTATTGTTAATAGTTTCCTGATCTTTTATGAAACTGCGCTCCTACTGTGCCGATATGCTGTTCCTTTGTTACAGGTTTTCCAAGAAATTTCCAATTTTTCAGTGGAACCGACGCACCTAGCCCCGAACGTGTCTTAGCCTCGAAGCGTGTGCAAGAACGGGTTTTGAAATGCTTACGTTGGATTTATTTTTTCTGTACTCAATGACCTGCAGATTTTTTTACATTATTAATTGTTTTTGTAAGTATTGAATTGAAGGTATTATGAAATTCTTTGAGAAATACACTCTCGTCAAAAACATATTTAATCTCATTAAGGATTCACTGAAATTCTGAGTTCATTGAATTGAAAGCCCGACTTTGTAACAAGTTCTTTCGCTTGACAATTACAACTAATAAGAAAACATCACTTGTTCTATTGGCATTATGAATTAAAATTTACGCGAATTTTATTTTTGGAGTATTTCGAAAAAAAACACTAACTAGTTTTAAAGATCTTTATATATATACATATATAATTATATTTATATAAATTGGTATTTGTAACATTTCGAGATAATATTATGAGAGAAGGATCTGTTATGCATTAATGCGACGTAATACATTTTAAGGGCAAGCCATCGTTACGCGATAACTGGAAACCTTCAGAATTAGACTAGTAAAAGAAATGGGAAATTTTTAGAATAAAAAAAATGCCAATGTTCCAATTTCTTTAACTGCTTTAGAAATTTGAATATATTCCGAGGGCTGTATAGTAGGTTTAGGTGGCGACCACAACATTCTAATTCTCCTCAAATTTCAATAGGTCTAGAGATTCTTTCCATTTACAAAAAAAAAAGATTACAACGGGAACAAATTTTTAGAATACGGTGGATAGGTTTGATAGTGATAGAATAGAAGGTGTGAACGGCGCGTTGTCATGGCGGAAATTCTTCTGTATTTCTGAAATTAGAATCTGTGTAGGTCACACCTTGAAAATACAATAAAACATTGGTCATCTCTTTCCGGCCCTTCTGGGTAGTCTTTTCTTTTTTCGGAGCTTTAGTTTCTGGTGAGTACCAAATGATCTTTGTGTCGGTGGTAACGACATGAAGAATGATGAACACTGCTGTGGAGTGGTTTTTCCGTGGTTCAGTAATCCGGAGTGAGCAAACGTGGTATCAATAACGCTTCAATCGACGGTCTACCAATACGTTTATCCCACTCCAAGTCAATGCGAAGATATTGATGCGATATCTAAGAGCTATTTAAGTTCACTGCGCGATTTCCATGAATCGAATCAGCGACCGATATAGCGCTTTCATTTGTAAAATCCGCGGACACGTCCGCTTCAACACCTGCTCAAAACAAAGCCTCCATTTAAACCGGTGAAATTTTGATATGTAGTAGGCGTTTAATAACTAGTAGACTATAGTTCTGCGTTGGTAGGGCAATCTAGCGGTGAGTCGTAGTATTTTTTATCCATACTCATAATCAATAGTAAAAATAAGTATTGTTCGTTTCATAAATTTCCTGTTGAATTCCATAGCAACGTGGCACCGGGTAACACTTGCTTGCTAGGCTTCAAGCAGATTTGGTATTGTGAATTGCTCATTTGCATAATAGCAATAATTTTTCTGTTGTGTGCTTTTCAGAATTCGCCTAGCAACTTTTCTTCCACATTTCCACGTACACATGTGAGATTCTCGGTAAATCTTTTGTTACGAAAAGCTCGCGAGGGTGGCCGTGCGGCAGGCGAAACATTTGATCACTTACTTTCTTATCAAGAATTGAAATGAAATAAAATATTTTCTCTAAAATTCAAATTTTCAAAGGTAGTATATGCAAACAAGGGCACGGAAGGAATAATAATATGGAGAGGCGGTCGAAATCCGTCTTAAGAAGCTGACAAAGCGCGATTTCAAAGGAAAGCTTGCAAAAGTAAACAAAACGGTGCAAACAATGAACGAGCAACAAGAAAGAGGCAAAGGGAAAACTAAACGAAAGTGTGTGTGTTTGAAACTGAGGGGTACTCATACGTCTACCAATTTTGCATGCGTTGCTGGCCAGCAAACTCATACAACAATAACTATACAAAACGATTTAAATAAAAAATTATCGCTCGTAATCCCAAAAGCCTCAACCCATAATTCAGTGGGAGTGGGAGTACTACTATTTCTAACAAATCCATTGAAAATTTACTTTTCTTTTTGTAGTCGAATGCAAATTGATGAGTTGTCGCGGCTGTATTTAGGCAACAACAAAACATTTGCGAATACGGTATTTGTAAATAGTAAAGGAAATTTGGTTAATGTTAGGCATTTCGACTGAGTTTATGGATTGCAGAACCTTATCGTACAAATAATTTATTGTAAAAATATTCAGGATATTTTCTCAGTTGAACTTGTGTGTAATTCTCTCGATATAAAAGGGGTCCACAGGTAAATAGAAACATATATTATGTATGTAGCTAAGTATGCAGCTGAATGCACTACCTACACAAGTTTCCAATTCAAGTTTAATATTCCTAATTTTTTGACAATTAATTTTTATTAATTTTTTTTAATTATTATTTATTAAACAGAATAGGCTTTCCTCAAATATCATCATTCTTTATAAAACGTCTTAATATCTTCAAACCCTTTTTATAAAAACTGGAAGCAGTGGATTGCACTTTTTGCGTTAATTGTTTCATATTGGATAAGATAAGATGTATAAAAAACTCTGAAATGTGTGGCATTTACTGCATATTTCTCCGACGCAATGTTTAATAAGTAAGTATTCACATACTGGCTCCATTCTTGTATATATGTATATATGAATGTATAAGTACTTTTAAATATCCACTCACGAAACGTGCGTTTCATCCTTAGTTTCCACGCGGATTAGAACTTTTAATTGACCATCGAGAGTCCAGTTTTCCAACTCATTGCTTCAATCCGCCGATTTATTAATATGACATATGAGAAATCTGCCAGCGCGATAACATCTGCGCTGCCACTACTTTAGCTGATATCATGACCATGATACCGACGTATTTGATAGCCAACTGGCATGGGCAAATTGCGCAGTTTTGCTGCCAAAGACCTAAAGAAACAGCAAAAAGTTAGCGCGAGTGCTGCATTGATTCCCATGCCCACTTGGTTGCAGGGCGGTCAAGACGACAGGAGAAGTCATTTGTTGTACAAGTAGCTAATGTTGCTGAGGTGTTCTTTTCTCGCTGCTGCTGGTGTCCATTTAAAATGCCAAAAGTCGAGCGTGCATACAGTGGCCAAGCGTGTCGAATGCACCAAGTGCTAATTTATGATTGCTCGCCATTCACATATATACATACATATGTAAGTACCTATACGAGGGCAGGTTTATAGGTTTATGTGTATGCATGTGTGAGTGCACACATTTTTAATGCGTATAATGAATTGCAATTTTTTTGAATGGCTATTAGTCATGTGTATTTTGTATGCGTTTTCATTTTTATATGGTACCATTTCATTGATTTCGGCAATATACACACACAATCAAATAACACAATGCAGATGTGTCTTTTTATATGTTTGTCCATATTTCCTTGGATGGTTCCACGCTGAGACATTCGAAATTCTCTGCATTTTTGACTTCATCTCTGAAAATACTGACCATTGTGTCGGGACGTCTCCTCCGAGGGACGTGTGTGCAGCTAGTATTTTCACGAATGGATCGAAAAATGCGTGTAAGGTTGGAGGGGGAGATTTTGGTAAAGAGCTCTCGATTAATGGACCTCTCGCGAACTTGGTTAGCAACAAAAACCTGCTCGATTGCATAATCCTTTTAGCCCAAAGTAGAACGCAAGAGGTCGGCGAAACTACGTGCACTCAAAAAGGTTCACCCTGCCGCAAAAATGGGAGTACTTACCGGAATGTGCATACATGCGATGATGCTAGGGATCAAGTCAACAACGGAGGGAACATCTCGGCAGCTATACTTTTGGCAAACCATGCGAACTTCCCGGAATAGAAATTAGCCGCCTCATAAAATGTGTGGCTTAAAGCTCTTCGGCGATGCGTGAGGGTCTTCTTTGCGATTCATATTTAGGAGTCTTTTGCCAAAACAACGGATCGGCACCTTCAGCCGTCCAAGTGGGATCTGTTCCAGCGACAAAGGCGAGGGTCAGCCTTTGAACCTAACCTAACCCATATTTCCTATGGTGATTTAAGCCAACTTCTTACTTGCGTGGGATTATTACAATTTATATAATTCTGTATCTTCCTCGATTAATTACAAATAACAGTTAGTTGAAAGCATGCGGATATATCATTAATTTGACATAACTCCTTGCTATGCTTCAGGCATTTCATTATACCAGTCTATTCGAATTGCACAAGTTGAAGCCACTTTCTAAGTTTTGGTAGATATGAGCATTTGGCCAAAAATGAGACTGACACGTTAGAGAGCGATCAAATATGTAATATGTTTATCATAAACGAGCTTACAAGGTCCCAAAATATATGCTTGATTAAACAAATCAACAAATACATGTTCTTATTGGTACAATTCTTAAAGACATAGCAATCAACTATCGAAGTTTTAACTAAACTTTTGAAACCTTATAAATGTATTTGTTCAAAATCTCTATTATTGCAGTTGACAGTTTTCCAAATCAAATAGAACAAAATGAAATATGTGTCAAGTTAATAGCCCTTTGGGACCATTCGGTCATGCTTAACTAAGGCAAGTACATTGCATATACATACTCGTAAATATATGGATTTGAGTATAAGCACATTTACATAACTAAGTTCACATTCTATATTTGCTCTTGCGTTTGTCATCCCATTGATAATTTTTTTTGTATTTTTTGGTGAATGGTGAATGGTAAATACGAATTGCAGAAAAGCCAGTAGAGCAAATCTTTTATAGGCAATGAGTGCCAGAGTGTTTGCGAAAAGGATTAAACTTCACACACATACGCACAAAGACGAGTAAATGCATGTCTATGTACATATATTCATTTGAGAATACCTGCTTGCACATGTAAGTATTCGGTAGTTTGCCAATTGTCAATAGAAACCAAAGCGAAATAACTGTGAAAGGGATGCCAAACAAAGGCGCAGTGGGTGTTTGTCAATTATTCAGAAATGCGCTCAGACGCCTACACACGGAATTGCAGATGGCTAAACACACGAATGCATGCAGAACTGTGAATTCAAGTTGGCAAAAAAGAACGGTTGTTTCCATAGCTACGCAACTGTGTGTGAAGTGCTTTCAGTAAACTTTATTTGTGGGTGTGCCATTGAATTTTAGCTAAACAATTTTTTTTTGCGAAACAGAGAGTAACATAATAGGGTTGACAAGTTGATCATGTTGCTGCTACCATAGAGGTAAGTTGTATGTTGAGTTATGTGGAATAATTCATCTTTAACAATTATGATAGTTCAAATCCACATCTCATCTCTTTGTAAAAACCGTAGTAGCGCTGTCTAGAGGAATATAATTGAACTGAGTTACTTATTTTAGACTGTCTATATCTACGGGTTTGTTTTCGCTACTGAATATATTCCGTTTCTTTATAGAGCGTCGTCGAATTAACCCAAATTGGGATAGTAGCAGTGGGAAGAAAACCGTAGTCTAGTGGACTTCACTTCGCGAAAACCTAGTTATATAGAGTGGAAATGTGAAAGCTACGGTTTTCTTGGAATCAGAAGACGTAACCTGCAACGACTACTTGAAGAAGGGCCAAACGAAGACCCGATTGTTTTATGGTTTTTGGTGTGTACCATTGGATCCATGTTACGTCGACGATGACTGTTTAAAGTCGTCAAGACGATGAGATTTATTGTCTTTTGAGACGGATCGAGTATTTTTTCGTATATGTGTAAGTACATGATACAGTGTGATGATTTGATGAATAATGTTATGAATATATCTCAATGTTACTTGGTAAAAGCGTTCTTTGACACTGTAAGCTATTGTAGATGGGTGAAATCGACCATTGTCAAGCCCAAAAATGCCATTAATCGAACAGATATACAATGGGTGAAATCAGATAATAACCACGCCAACTCCTAAATCTAATCTAAGCACTAAATTTTATAGGAAAAGTAATAAGGAAATGCTGAACTCAGATTGATATAAAAAATTTAAAAGAGGCGTGACACCACCCACTTTTAGGACAAAAACCATATCTCAGGAACTACTGTCAAATTTAGTACGTTCTATTTTATTGTAATTCTAATGATATAGATTGAAAATGAACTCAACCAGGCCTGCTTATACATATGTATGTGAAGTACATAACATAATTGGAGATCTCGGCTAACATGGGTGAAATGGGTTACAAATAACACCTAATGAGCAGAAAAAGTTTACGTACAAATATCTTTCCAACATTAATGGTCTGAAAATCTAACTTAAACAAACCGTAATCCCAATATTTTTTCATATAATATTCAACGATACTATTAAGATTAAATATTTGGCGTAATAATGCCCTTCATTTCTTCCAGGAATTCAATATTGTCAAAAAACAAAAAAAAAAGAAGTGAAAATCACACCAAAAAAGTTTACGTACAATCCTTGTTTTGGTTTTGGCTTGCATTCCTTTCCAAGAAAATACGCTAATGTACCTCACTCGGAAATAGATAGAGCTTTAAGTTCATTATCATTTATTAACAACAAACAAACAAAAAATTAGAGGCATTTTATTCTGCAAGCTTAAATGCATGGAATGGTCTACGTCAAAATGAATTACCAAATATCGGACTTTCGGTAAAAATTAAAAAAAAAATGGTAATTTTGCTACATTTTTGGAATTTTTAATTATTAATAGAGCATTCCATGCGTTTCTAAGTAAGTGCTGAGTGCCTCCTACAAATTTCAAGTCATTCGGTTAAGCCGTTTTTGAGATAATAAGGGGGAAAGTTTTGAGAAAAACTCGTTCAAAGTTTCCAGCTGCCAACATAGCGCTTCGAACAAATCCTTCTTCTAACTGGTGAATTTTTAAAACGAATTTGACTTTTTAAAAATAACTTTACTACCGTATTCAAGACATGTTCAGAAAGCAATTTATGTTAAAACAAGTAAGGAAGGGCTAAGTTCGGGTGTAACCGAACATTTTATACTCTCGCAATTTAATGATGTAATTTTATAAAGATAACACAAGTCGACCCATATATTTGGTATAAAGTTCAATAGAATAAAGAAAATCATCATAAATAGTATATGGGGACTGAGGTAATTCCTAAACCGATTTCACTCGTTTTCACCACCAAGATACAATGTATCGAAAACTATACGCTCACTTAATTTAATATTACTTATAATTAGGTATATGGGATCTGGGGGAAGTTATGACACGATTTTTACCATTTCAGGTACAGAGAGAAACTGTTATTCAGAGGGAATGAATTACATTAAAATATCTGAGGGATTTACCTATAAATTAACTATAGGCACTGAGTTCTTCATGTTCGATATCAGGGGCCTTGAAAAGTCATGGTCCGATTTTGACAATTTTTCCACAAGTGATGTCACAGCTCAAATACAGTATTTGTGTAAAGTTTTATTCCGCTAGCTACATTGGTTCCTTATGAATACATTATAAAGTGAACGAATCAGATGGAATTCAAAATTGAGTTATATGGGAAGTAGACGTAGTTGTGAACCGATTTCGCCCATATTCCGTGTCATCAGTGTGTCAAGAAAATGTTATATACCGAATTTCATTGAAATCAGTCGAATAGTTCTTGAGATACGGTTTTTGACCCATAAGTGGGCGACGCCACGCCCATTTTCCATTTTGTAAAAAAATCTCAGTGGAGCTTCCTTCTGTCATTTCTTATGTAAAATTTGGTGTTTCTGACGTTTTTCTTTAGGGAGTTAACCCACTTTTAGTAATTTTCAACCTAACCTTTGTATGGGAGGTGGGCGTGGTTATTATCCGATTTCTTTCAGTTTTGGACTGTATAAGGAAATGGTTAAAAGAAATGACTGCAGAAAGTTTGGCTTATATAGCTTTATTGGTTTGCGAGTTATATACAAAAAACCTATTTGGGGGCGGGATCACGCCCACTTTTCCAAAAAAATTACATCCAAATGTGCCCCTCCCTAATGGGATCCTATGTTCCAAATTTCATTTTCATAACTTTATTTATGGCTTAGTTATGACACTGTATAGGTTTTCGGTTTCCACCATTTTGTGGGCGTGGCAGTGGACCGATTTTGCCCATTTTCGAAAGCAACCTCCTCAGGGTGCCAAGGAACATGTGTTCCAAGTTTCATTAAGATATCTTAATTTTTACTCAAGTTATCGTTTGCACGGACAGACGGACAGACGGACGGACAGACATCCGGATTTCAAATCTACTCGTCATCCTGATCATTTATGTATATATAACCCCATACCTAACTCTTATATTTCTTGGTGACACAAACAACCGTTAGGTGAACAAAACTATTATACTCTGTGCAACAGGTTGCGAGAGTATAAAAATCAATTTTTTGTAGCCATCATATGGTTGTCCCTTTTAAGTATTAGTTAAATTTATTTTGATATAAATATCTCTTGAATGGAGCGAAATATAGTGAGTAAATTACCAATACTAAAAGCTAATATAGTACAAAAAGCGAATAAAATCAATTCACGGTTTCGTCGAATCAATTCTATTGAATTCATTTGCTACATTGTTTGATGTAAAGTTTTCTCTGAACACTTGAAAATATTTGCCGCCTTTGAACCTTACCTTGGTTTATTTAATCAGTCGTACATTTACCGATATTTGATCCTGGACAATTTAGAATTTTTTCCAACTTCAAATAAGATTTTCAATCAACTGACGTTTAGGGTCATACATTTTGGGCTTTCAACACTATTAAGAGTTATACCGAAGCTATCCTAAGCAATATTTAGTTGTTTCATATTTTTGTTTGAACAACCACGACGAATATTAGACATGATTTAGTACTTAACCGATGAGAGGCTGCAAAACTTACTGATTACGAGCGTGAAAATAAATGTAAACAATATTTACGTCCAATTCGTACTAGCTATTACAATAGAGGGGTGTGCTACTAATAATACTGAGCAATTTTTATTAGCAGAGGTCAAAGGGGTTGACACCACAGTCAACACCGATGCAGAAAGTACCTTACATTACATTAATGGTGTATATTTAAAGAAAGGTTTAAAAACTTGAATGATTCAACTTGCAGAATCCCAAATTGTAAATTGAAAATGGTCAATTGTAAGGACATGAAACGCAATAAAAGTGTTGGTTATACACACACAATAATAAACCGGAAAATATAAAATTTTGCTGTTGGCAGTTGGAAATTCAACCCTTTCGCAGCACGTGCGTAGGCATCCGTTTCAGAGTTGTACTCTTAAAAGCATTAAATATTGGTTGTATTTAAAATGTCTTCCGCATTTTTTAAATCACATAAAAACCTTGCAGCATATGAAACTATTACCCCAATTGAATAATATTGCCAATATCAATGATAAATCAATAGGTCATTATAGCCGTTGGGAACACAACCGAAATGCAAAATGGGCGTGTACCATAAAATGAACAGTTGTGCGAACCTTTAAATTGCAATTTGCCAATTTTATTTATTTTAAATTCGATCAACGATACTGAGATATCCCAAGCAGCAGTAGAGCAACGCCCACTTTTGATTTCGTTTTTTTTTTATATTTCTAATTTTCGCAATAAGCGATTGGAAGGAGGGTAATAGTGTTCTACCACAAAATAAATATTTGATTTCTAAATATGTGTAACTTTGTATGTGCACCTTAACATGCGTTAATGACTTCATTACGAGGTTAAATTTATTGCCGAATGACAACATCTATGAAGGGTTAAATCTATATCTATGTAGTTTTTGATTTCTTTTTTAACCGAATTCAACTTAAGCTACATATGTACATATAGAGCATAAATGAGAATCTGTCTAATGTACATATACATATTCGCCAGAACTCTACAATGCTCAGACCTTCGATATTTCGCATTTTATGACATTTAATTTATGCTTTTTCATCTTTCACCCATTTGCATTTCATTTGTATTCGCTTGATATGATTTTCAACGGTTGCCAAAAATCGATTATGTTCGCATTCAATCCGAATTGTATCAATTTAGAAGCGTTGCGAACGTGCAAAGTCACAAACGCATTTGACATTTTGCACATGCCAAACCATTTTAATGGTACGAAATTTACACATTTTTTTCATGCATTGATACTATGTAAGTGTAAATTTTGCATATGCATGGGCTAGTGTGATTTAACCACCATGAATTACCTCACATGTTCAAAAACATTAAGGTTTTTAACAAATGTGTAACCTTAAAATGCACAATATCCTTTCGAATCGAGAACATGATATTTTAAAAGCAAGTGTTCTATTGATTACTAGTCGTAAACATCTAGCGACATCTGTTGGTACTACTTTATATTCCAGCTCGAATTAAGCAAGTGTGCCACTGTATCAAAACGAGTACTAGTCTACTAGCTCTCACAATAGGATTACTTATATACTTAACATTAGGATTTGTAAGCTTCTGGTAAGTTTTATATCGTATATATCGGTTCATGTTTGAGCTATATTAAAATAAATTATGTGAACACATAATATTGGATATCTATTGAAATCCGTCCCTCAATCACCTATTTGCTATATATTATAATTTCCCTTATTTTAGTGGACTTTAACCGAATATATGGTCCAAATTGTGTGTTATCTTAATAAAATTTGGTTTAGACATTTTCTTGAGTATAGAACTTCCACAAATCGGGTGTAAACCTTGGTATAGGGTACATTCAACTGTAATATAAACCAATACCTAATAATCTATTATACCCTATCTTTGAACCTTGCATATTACGAGAGTACAAAATGTACTAGATTCGGGAGCCCTTCCTTACTTGCTTCTAATTCTTCTTCAATGGTATTCAGAGAATTGAATTAACTCAAGTTTAAATAATTTCTCAATATAGAAAAAATTTGATATACCTGGTAAATTTTTTGGTTCTGAAGTTTTCTTTTTATAATTATGAACTTGGCAATGAATTAAGATATAAAACAAATTTGGCACACGGGATCACAGCTAATAAATAGCTTTGATATAAACTGCTGTTGTAGGCTCACAAATTATTACATCGAATTTTTTTCATAACATTTCTATTACATCCTAAGATTGGAAATGAGTGAAAATGGATCACTTGTAATGAATATCTATTTAGAATACTTACCTATAATCTTATTAAACTTTTACCATCAACAAAAAAAATCGAGAAAGTCTTCCGGATAATAAAAAAGGGACGGTTTTTGGTAGACATTTATAAAAAATTGTGAATTTTGCGTGTTTTTTTGCTATAAAAAATCGAAATTACAAAAAAAAATCATTCAAATCCAGCCCTTTTGGGGTCTAAATATTCGATATACATATTACTTTTTCTCTGGTTTAAGAATAAATGTATATCGATCAAAATGTTAAATATCTTATTGAAATTATTTACAAACATTTTGCTTATTCTGTTGTTGTTTATTTCCTAAAGTGGTTTGATGGACTCGGTGTACATACCATACACATACATATGTACTATTGGATTTGGATTGCGAAAAACCAAAATCTTGTTTGTAAATTTTTTACCCCGGTCACATAGAAACTTTATGAAACAGCTTTATAAAATGAGTTGAAACGTTTTTGCTACTTTATTGGCCGCAGTATTATTCATTAACAGTTTGTTTTCAATTGCGAGTACGCGAGGGATTAAGAAAGATAAATATTTTTGTGATCAAATTACAGTTAAATACGAGTTATTTTCGATTATTTTTAATAAAATAGTGGATATTTCTAAAAAAATATGTATATAAAACTCAAAAATTAGTTATAATAAAAAAAATAGACAAAAGGGTTCATCAAATATATAAACTGTTTGAAAAATATAATGTATTCCAGTTTTGTAGGTCCCTATGTTTTAAGAATCTAATTAATAAGATACCCTTTATTTCTCGAAATTTATACAATTGTATTTATCAGAGTTCAGGACTAGTATATAATATATAATTCATATCAATAATGTCTAAGTATTGGCTACCTGAATCGGTTCAGTTAACCAATGGAATGAAAGTGTACTTTGATAGAACTAGTAGGTTTCAAAAATATCTGTTTCACAGAATAGAAAACCGTTACTAGTAGCCACTCAGCTTCTTACATCTGCTGTCAACTTTTTTTCTAAATTCAATGCAAACAAATGTACTTACTCTCCAAATACTGTATGATTTAATTTAACTATTGAAAAGGCAATGCTAGAATGCCACTGCACAAAGAATGCACGTGAATAGCTTTCATGAGAAATTCTTCACAAACATTTGCTACATATGATGAGACATACAAACGAACATTTAACAATTAGAATTCAATCAAAGAATCCCTCAAAGCATGGCCATGTGTCCAAACTAATGTCCTCCTTTCTGCCTTCTTTAAGTTTTGATAAAAAACGAAGGACCTGAAGAGCGCGGTTGCAGACGCGCCAACTAAACAATCGACCTCTTCAGCGAGGATGCGGAGCGAACACCTTAAAGTAACCGTTCTAAGCACACAATAGACACTACCAAAAAGTAAAAACAACAATTTAAAATCTGGATCAGAAATTTAAATGAATGACAAACGGCGAGATTTACGCGATGCGCCAGCGATGATGAGGCACTTATTAAAAACATCTTTAAGGACATTTCACGGATTGACCCCTTTTCAGCGGCGTACATGTATGTACATAAAAAACGCGAAATTCTACTGCAGCTGTGTGCTCACAATTTCACTTACATACATACATACATTCTTGATGTACATATCTGTATTGTACAAATGTGTATATGCGCTTGTTTGCTAACTTGATGCGCATGCGCAACTCCACAACAATACGAAAAGTTTTTTTTTTCCTTTTAACGCTTTCCCTTTAGATGCTGTCAAAAACAATCAAAGATAGCCACATCAAAATCACGCATATTAACATTGAAGTGCCAGAAGGTAGACAAACCCGCACACATCTCTCATCTTCCATCAGCTGAGGTGCATTGGTAGTTCATATGTACGTTTGTATGGATGTGGTCATTCGCATAAACTGTCATTTTTCCCATTACAAATGCCAAGAGGTAATAAGCAATAAAAGTCTAAACACTGAACGAGTTTTAAATCTACATATGTATGTACATATATACATACAATTGTAGAGAAAAAGCTAAAAGCAAATTTATTTAAGTACATATACACATACAAATCAATATACAGATTGGTTGTCTCAAAATAAATAAAATCTAGAAATGACTTTACCATATATGTATATATTATATTTGTATATATTCACGTACTTATGTATCCTATGTATTTCAAACTAAACATGTTCAACTTCCCGGCAGTCATCAAATTTGTTTGGCCAATCATTTTGCGGTCAATTGTTGGACATTGAAGACTTGTTTCATATGGGTTTCCCACTTGGTGAGTGCTTCTCAAACGGTCTATTACACGCGAACGCACACACAAATTAACCTCGAGGCCCTGTGACCTGACGTTGCATATTGCGCAACTCTTAAATATGAATTGTAGATTATCTGTCGTTCGGCTCACAGTAGCCCGTATGGTGACCTTTAATTGTCTCACGCGGCGCGCAAACCAGTTCACCAGCTAATTTCATTAGCATCCTTGAACGCTTCCTTTCCCAAATAATCAACATTATCGCAACGTACTTGCACGAGATCACTCCCCAATAATTTCGTGAACTTGCTTGTCATGCGCTTTGCCGGTCGAGAAAGCAAATTATTTGGGCTGAGTGCAGTGGTGCTGCATTTGATTAAATTCAATGAATTGTATTTTTTTTTTTTGTTTTAACCCCTTTCTTTCTTCTTTGCCGTGTTCACCTTTTCTTTGCGCGCTCAATTAAAGTGACCCTTGTTTGCTGTCGTTTGTTGGAAACAGATTGTATAGATGAACTGTCTAACCTAACCTGTTCAAGTTTCCAATCCAAGCAATCCTTTTTCTATCATCTTTTGATGAACTACTGTAGGTACATACGGTCCTCCATGCTCTAGATTTCATTCTCGTCATGCTGTTTCCATGTAAGCGTGATTTTAAAAGCAAATGTCATTTCAAAGGCATGTTGTTTTCGTTTAAAGTAATTTTGACTCGGGCGTCTCTATAAGAATATAGTGATAAATAATGTAAACCGTCGTGTTTGAGAGAATTGAGTAACTACCAATGGGTTAGTATAAGCAACTAATTCGAGATTCTATGCACAATTCTGAAATTGTATATTATAAGTTTGATGGATTATTTACAGGGACCGTAATCATTATACGTTTTATTTAAAAAATAACATAATAATGATTATATATTGGTTTTTATGGTTTTCTTCACCGGTAACGATTGATTTTGAGTAATTTTCTAATAAATCATAAATAATAATTTTTTTAGAGCAAAAAAAAAAAACAAAAATTATAAATAATGCTTATATACGATTTTTTTATACTCTCGCAACAAAAGTTGCTAAAGAGAGTATTATAGTTTTGTCCACATAACGGTTGTTTGTAAGTCCTAAAACTAAACGAGTTAGATATAAGGTTATATATACCAAAGTGATCAGGGTGACGAGTAAAGTTCAAATCCGGATGTCTGTCTGTCCGTCCATCTGTCCGTAGGTCCGTCTGTCCGTCCGTGCAAGCTGTAACTTGAGTAAAAATTGAGATATCTTAATGAAACTTGGAACACGTGGTCCTTGGTACCATAAGAAGGTTAAGTTCGAAGATGGGCGGAATCGGACCACTGCCACGCCCACAAAATGGCGATAACCAAAAACACATAAAGAGCTATAACTAAGCCATAAATAAAGTTATGAAAAAAAAAATTTAAAATTTGGAACATAGGATCGCATTAGGGAGGGGCACATTTGAATGTAATTTTTTTTGGAAAAGTGGGCGTGACCTTGCCCCCAAATGTGTTTTTTGTATATATCTTGCAAACCAATAAAGCTATATAAACCAAACTTTCTGCAGTCGTTTCTTTTAGCCGTTTCCTTATACAGTTCAAAAATGAAAGAAATCGGATAATAACCACGCCCACCTCCCATACAAAGGTTAGGTTGAAAATTACTAAAAGTGGGTTAACTCACTATCGAGAAACGTCAGAAACACAAAATTTCACAGAAATGATAGCAGAAGGAAGCTACACTCAGATCTTTTTACAAAATGGAAAATGGGCGTGGCATCGCCCACTTATGGGTCAAAAACCATATCTCAGGAACTACTCGACAGATTTCAATGAAATTCGGAATATAATATTTTATTGACACCCTGATGACATGTGTGGAAAATGGATGAAATCGGTTCACAACCACGACTACTTTCTTTATAACTCAATTTTGAATTCCATCTGAATCCTTCACTTTATAACATATACATTAGGAACCAATGAAGATAGCGGAATAAAACTTTACACAAATAGTACATATCATCTCTGGCTTCACTTGTGAAAAAATTGTCGAAAACGGACTATAACTTTTCAAGGCCCCAGATATCGAACATGTTGAACTCAGCGCCTAAGGTTAAATTTTAACCGAAAATATGGGTAAATCTCTCAGCTAATTTAATGTAACTCAGAGGAAATTGTTTTCTTCCAATAGTGTGTCTCTGCTCCAAAAATTATTAAAATCGGGTCACAACATCTCCTAGCTCCCATATACATAATTATAGGTTTTTCAAAAATATCATCCCCTAGCTCCCATATACCTAATTATAGGTTTTTCAAAAATTCGTTGGGCTTTATTACGCATATATGTATTGGTTAATATGTGATATATCTTAGCAAAATTAAGTGAGCGTATAGTATTGGATATAGTGTCCCTTGCTGGTGAAATTGAATGAAATCGGTTCAGGAATTACCTCAGCCCTGATATCTATATATGACGATTTTCGTTATTCTATTAAACTTTGTGCCGAATTTATAGGTAAATTTGTGCGTTATCTTAATAAAATTTCTTCAATAAATTGCGAGAGTATAAAATGTTCGGTTACACCCGAACTTAGCCTTTCCTTACTTGTTTTTTTTCTAAAAATAAAACTCACGCACACAAAATGGCGAAAACCGAAAACACATAAAGTGTCCTAACTAAGCCATAAATAAAGTTATAAAAGTAAAATTTGGAACAAAGGATCGCACTAGGAAGGGGCATATTTGGATGCAATTTTTTTGGGGAAGTGGGCGTGGCCCTGCCCCCTAATCGGTTATTTGTATATATCTCGTAAACCAATAAAGCTATATAAACCAAACCAAAGTCGTTTCTCTTGCGTATCCCACCACACACCATCCTTCACTTTATAAGATTTATGTACATTAGAAACCAATGAAGATAGCGAAATAAAAGTTTACATAAATACTGTATATGATCCGAGACATCACTTGTGAAAAAATTGAATCGAATTTAAAGAACTCACCGAAAATATCGGTAAATCTCTCAGATATCTTAATTTAATTCAGAGAAAATCTTTTTCTTCTAATAGTGTGTCTCTGTATAAGAAATGGTTAAAATCGGGTCATAACTTCCCCGAGCTCTCATATAGCTAATTATAGGATTTTCAAAAATACGACGGGCTTAATAGCTTATAAATCGGCTAATATATGAAATTTCTTAGCCATATTAAATGAGTATATATATATTACATATAATGTATGTTGGTGATGAAAATGAGTTTAATCGGCTCAGGAATCACCTCAGCCTATATACAATATATGATGATTTTCGTTTTTCTATTGGACTTTATACCGAATATATGGGTCAAATTGTGTGTTATCTTAATAAAATTATAGCAATAAATTGCGAGAGTATAAAATGTTCGGTGCACCCGAACTTAGCCTTTCCTTACTTGTTAACTTTCATATTGATGCACGTAACGGTCACTTGCGTTTTTTGTGTCGTTTTTTTCTCTCTCTTACATAGGAGGATGGGATCATGTGTAGAAGTTCACGCAAGTGAGGAAAGTTTTTGATTGTCATTCACTTGGGAGTGGCCAGAAACGATTCTTCTCCACATGGTTTAAGCAGCTCACGACTTCCGGTTTTAGACCAAGTATCCTCTGGGTAGCCAACAGACATCCGTTTGAAGGCGAACTAAAGTGAGAAGGCGAAGCCCGCTTATGCGGTTGTGCGTAGGGCTTGGGACCCACCACATAAAAACGAAGTACCAATGAAAAATCTACGAAAGCCTCGGATGAGACACCCCCCTTTTGATGACGACCCCTGCAAACGTTTTAAGGATAATGATATAAGGGCATGCACCTGGAATGTCCGGATCCTTAATTAGGAAGGTGCCTCTGCCCAGCTGGTTGATGTCCTCATACGACTCAAGGCTGACATCACCGCCATCCAAGAAGTGCGATGGACGGGACAAGGACGGAAGAAGGTGGGTCCTTGTGACATCTACTACAGCGGCCATATAAAGGAGCGCAAATTTGGTGTTGGATTTGTGGTGGGAGAGAGACTCCGTCGCAGAGTCCTGGCATTCACCCCGGTGGATGAACGTCTAGCCACAATCCGCATCAAAGCGAGGTTCTTCAACATATCGCTGATTTGCGCCCACGCCCCAACGGAAGAGAAGGACGATGTGACCAAAGATGCTTTCTATGAGCGCCTAGAACGCACCTATTAGCGCTGCCCCCGCCACGATGTAAAAGTCGTGCTTGGCGATTTTAACGCCAGGGTGGGTAAAGAAGGTGTCTTTGGCACAACAGTCGGAAAATTCAGCCTCCATGACGAAACATCGCCAAACGGCCTAAAGCTGATCAACTTCGCTGGGGCCCGAAATATGGTCGTCTGTAGTACCAGATTCCAGCATAAGAAAATACATCAAGCTACTTGGCTGTCTCCTGATCGAAACACGCGGAACCAAATCGATCACGTTGTGATAGACGGAAGACATGTCTCCTGTGTTTTAGACGTGCGTACGCTCCGAGGACCAAATATAGACTCGGACCATTATCTGGTCGCAGCGAAGATACGCACCCGCCTCTGTGCAGCAAAAAATGCCCGTCAACAAACACAAGGAAGGTTCGACGTCGAAAAGCTGCAATCGCAACAGACAGCCACGAAATACTCTACTCGACTTGCACTCCTGCTCTCTGAGAGCACTCATCAGCATCTCGGTATAAGGGAACTGTGGAACGGCATCTCAAACTCACTGCGTACCGCTGCAGCCGAAACAATTGGGTTTCGGCAACGACAAAAAACAAGCTGGTACGATGAGGAGTGCCGTCTCGCAGCGGAGAGAAAACAGACTGCCTACCTCGCAACGTTGCAAACGACCACAACACGTGCGGGATGGGATAGATATCGAGAGCTGAAGAGGAAAGCGAGACGCATCTGCAGACAAAAAAAGAAAGAGGCCGAAATGCGTGAGTACGAAGAGCTTGAGAAGCTGGCAGACAGAGGGGATGCTCGAAAATTTTATGAAAAAATGAAGCGACTTAACGAAGGTTTCAAGACCGGAGCATCCTCATGTAGAGACCAAGGTGGTAATCTAGTAACCGATGTCCAGTGCATACTGGGATTATGGAGGGAACACTTCTCCGACCTGATGAATGGCAGTGAGAGTACAACACCAGGAGATGGCGAACCCGATCCCCCAATCGATGACGATGGAACAGATGTTCCATTACCCGACCATGAAGAAATTCGAATAGCAATTACCCGCTTGAAGAACAACAAAGCAGCGGGGGCCGATAGATTACCGGCAGAACTATTCAAATACGGCGGCGAAGAACTGATATGGTGCATGCATCAGCTTCTTTGCAGAATATGGTCGGAAGAAAGCATGCCTGACGATTGGAATCTCAGTGTGCTCTGCCCAATCCGTAAAAAGGGAGATCCCACAATCTGCGCCAATTACCGTGGGATCAGCCTCCTAAATATCGCATACAAGGTTCTATCGAGCGTACTGTGTGAAAGACTAAAGCCCACCGTCAACAAACTGATTGAACCTTATCAGTGTGGCTTTAGACCTGGAAAATCGACAACTGACCAGATATTCACCATGCGCCAAATTTTGGAGAAGACCCGTGAAAAGAGGATCGATTTTGTCGATTTTAAAGCTGCTTTCGACAGCACGAAAAGGAGTTGCCTTTACGCCGCGATGTCTGAATTTGGTATCCCCGCAAAACTAATACGGCTGTGTAAATTGACGTTGAGCAACACCAAAAGCTCCGTCATGATTGGGAAGGACCTCTCCGAGCCGTTCGATACCAAACGAGGTTTCAGACAAGGTGACTCACTATCGTGCGACTTCTTTAACCTGATGCTGGAAAAAATTATAAGAGCTGCAGAGCTAAACCGAGAAGGTACAATCTTCTACAAGAGTGTACAGCTACTGGCGTACGCCGATGATATCGATATCATCGGAAGCAACAACCGCGCCGTTTGTTCTGCTTTTTCCCGCATGGGTAAGGAGGCGAAGCGAATGGGTCTGGAGGTGAATGAGGACAAGACGAAATATCTCCTGTCATCAAACAAACAGTCGGCGCATTCGCGTCTTGGCTCCTACGTCACTGTTGACAGTCATAACTTCGAGGTCGTAGATAATTTCGTATACCTGGGAACCAGCATCAACAACACGAACAATGTCAGCCTCGAAATCCAGCGCAGAATAACTCTTGCCAACAGGTGCTACTTTGGACTGAGTAGGCAATTGAACAGTAAAGTCCTCTCTCGACGAACCAAAATCAAGCTCTACAAGTCGCTTATCATTCCCGGCCTGCTTTACGGTGCAGAAGCTTGGACGATGTCAACATCAGATGAGACGACACTAGGAGTTTTCGAGAGACGATGGAACGATGAGCTGTACGAGTTATACGACGACATTGACATAGTTCAGCGAATAAAAAGACAGCGGCTACGCTGGCTAGGTCATGTTGTCCGAATGGACGAAAACACTCCAGCCCTGAAAGTGTTCGATGCAGTACCCGCCGGAGGAAGCCGAGGAAGGGGAAGGCCTCCACTCCGTTGGAGGGACCAGGTGGAGAGCGACCTGGTTACACTTGGGATCTCCAACTGGCGCCGAACTGCGAAGGAGAGAGAGTGGTGGCGCACTATCGTCGATTCGGCTATAACCGGCTAAACGGTTGCAACGCCAATCACATACATACATATGCGATTAGAATTGAATTCAATATTTCAATTGTCGCCCATTATAGCGGTATTTTGTTTTTTTTTTACTCCTAATTCACAAAATTAATAGCTGCTTATTTTTATACTCTCGCAACAAAGTTATTACGAGAGTATAATAGTTTTGTTCACATAACGGTTGTTTGTAACACCTAAAACTAGACGAGTTAGATATAGAGTCATATATACCAAAGTTATCAGGGTGACGAGTAGATTTGAAATCCGGATGTCTGTCTGTCCGTCCGTCTGTCCGTCTGTGCAATTAAAATACATATCTTAATGAAACTTGGAACAGATGTTCCTTGGGGCAGTGAGAGGGTTGGTTTTGAAAGACAAACGGACGAACAGACATCCGGATTTGAACTCCACTCTGTGAAATCAGATTATGGCGTTCCAACAATTTATGAACTTATTTTTAAGGAAGAGACATGTAATCAAATCTTCAATAATATATATAGATTTCAGCATTATCTAACAAAGCATGCTAAAAATAAAAGTACTCATCATATATCGTCGAGACAGAAGGGATTTTTACACAATTCACCTATTTTGCAGGAATCGACAAAGAAATCTTCGTCATAAAACCAAATATTATCCTCATTTTCTTCATCATAAAGAATCTACAATTTCATTTCTTATTCAAAATGAACTCAAAGCAAATGAAAACATTTTTTCATTTATTACTTCTCATGATTGGCGATTTAGTAGATTCTAATGATATAGTTTAAACATTTCTTATATTGTTTGTAACTTTAATTGATTAATTACTTTTACCAAAATACAATGATACATCTTTAAGTAACCTCCAATTGTTAATTAAACAGCATAACGATACATCCAAAGTTTATTTAAAGAATACTGAAAAACAATATCATAATGTGGTGCATTATCCATCTATAATAAAAAAGCTAGAGCCTTTAAAATATTTATAGTCATTTATATTCGAGGCTGTACACCAACTTCACAAGCAATATGCAAGAAACATTACCTCTAGAACGAATATTTCATTGGCTTTAGCTATAAAACCCTCACTGAAATTCGTCAATAATACACAATTAAAAGTACTAAAATATTAAACCCGAAAATAGATATTTAACCTCGTTAGTAGAGACCGACCGATTTATCGGCCTTGGTATCGGCATCGGCCACAAAATTAAACATCGGAATCGGCCATATTTGGCCGATTCTTAGCCGATTCTTTCTATTTCTTTCGGATTATACTAAAATACATTTTTTTTTCATTTTTGATTTCTTTAGAGCATAAAATTTTATTTCTTCTGTTTACCATATAAAATACAAAGAATCACATTTGACTAAACTAACAATTCATCATGGTGATAATTTAAGTCTAGTATAAAGAAATTCAAAAATTTTGCATTAATGAAAGGTTTTATTTAGCACTGCTAGAAACATTCGATTTATGTCTAATATTCGCAGTTTTGTTTAACAACTTGTTTAGATTTTGAAGATAATGTCATAAAGTCACTATTATAGAAGCATTCGTAAATAGGTTAATTTATTTTTAAAAGTTTGCCATAGACAGGGTCACGTAAAAGTCACATGGTGCTGGCCTATAATAAGGTGCATGGAAAAGAACCTCCCAAACAAGCTTCCGAAGTTTCTATTGAGTCACTATCACTATTTGCCGCCTTTCATAATGTGAGATATAAATGACAAAAGTCATCTCTTTGAAAATAACGGATTATTTTTACTAGACCTACTATTTTCGAATATTGGCCATAATGCTCATATTTGTCCTTAAGGGGTAACCCAGTGTAACCCATGAAAAATTGGCGATTTTAGTGAACTTTTTTAAAGAAAGTACTCGGTCGAATGTTTCGAAATTTTTTGGACATAATAAGGTGTACTTTCAACTATATTTTAAGATTTTTATTTTACAAAAATTTTGAAAAATAAAGGAGTTATGGGTTGTCTTGGGAGGTGCCAAAAAAAAAAGTTCCCCAACTGCTGACATGATTCCCGGCGAATGAGAAACTGAAACACAAAAATTTAAAAAGGTTATCAAAGTTGAATATATTCCCTATACAATGACCTACGATTATTGAATGATATCAAACATTAACAAAATGGCGTAGTTCTGAAAAAAATTTCGATTTTTAGGTCGAAATTTAAAAAATGGTCGTTTTTTAAATGCCAAATTGACAATTTTTAACAAATCAAAAAGATCGTAGGTCATTGTATAGTAAATATATTCAAGAACATTCAGTTTAAATTTGAAGTTGATCGGTCAATATCTCGTTGAGTAATTTTGTGAAAAGTCGTTTCGAGAAAAACGCGTTTAAAGTTTCGACTATAACGACTAATAATGAGAGCGATTGCTCTTTAGAACGCTGCCATTCAAAAACTATTCAAGATACGACCTTACCTTTCACAGGATATTTTTGAAATTATAAACTTTCGAATAAGCAAAAAATAAAAAATCGATTTTTTGAAAATGTCACACCGGTATACCCCCTTAAAGGAAAAAAGCTATTTTGCTGATTGCAGATTGGCTTTGAGAAAACGCGAATAACTTATTTATTCTATCAACATATATCTTATAATAATAATTTATTTAGTTTTGAATATTAATTAAATCACTAAACAACTTCATATTTACATATGAATTGAGTTGTTTACCTATTTTGTGATGTTATTTGTCTTTGTTTTTATTTTGTTACCATACTAATTTACTAAATAATGTGGTTGATGAAAGAATCGGCATCGTCGATTCTTTGCCAACTGACCGATTAATCGGCATCGGCATCGGCCAAAATTTTGGTATCGGTCGGACACTACTCTTTAGTGCCAGATTTTAATTTATGGGGCATTCTCTGGAAAAAAAGCCACTTGAAAAAAAAAAAGTTCTTTATTTTCTTTGGCAATGACATATCTTATAGTACATGTAAAACCTAAAATAAAACATATGGTTTTAGGTCTGTGTAACGCGGGGTTGCCATATTAAAGGGTGATTTTTTAAGAGCTTGATAACTTTTAAAAAAAAAAAACGCATAAAATTTGCAAAATCTCATCGGTTCTTTATTTGAAACGTTAGATTGGTTCATGACATTTACTTTTTGAAGATAATTTCATTTAAATGTTGACCGCGGCTGCGTCTTAGGTGGTCCATTCGGAAAGTCCAATTTTGGGCAACTTTTTCGAGCATTTCGGCCGGAATAGCCCGAATTTCTTCGGAAATGTTGTCTTCCAAAGCTGGAATAGTTGCTGGCTTATTTCTGTAGACTTTAGACTTGACGTAGCCCCACAAAAAATAGTCTAAAGGCGTTAAATCGCATGATCTTGGTGGCCAACTTACGGGTCCATTTCTTGAGATGAATTGTTCTCCGAAGTTTTCCCTCAAAATGGCCATAGAATCGCGAGCTGTGTGGCATGTAGCGCCATCTTGTTGAAACCACATGTCAACCAAGTTCAGTTCTTCCATTTTTGGCAATAAAAAGTTTGTTAGCATCGAACGATAGCGATCGCCATTCACCGTAACGTTGCGTCCAACAGCATCTTTGAAAAAATACGGTCCAATGATTCCACCAGCGTACAAACCACACCAAACAGTGCATTTTTCGGGATGCATGGGCAGTTCTTGAACGGCTTCTGGTTGCTCTTCACCCCAAATGCGGCAATTTTGCTTATTTACGTAGCCATTCAACCAGAAATGAGCCTCATCGCTGAACAAAATTTGTCGATAAAAAAGCGGATTTCACATTTCGAACCGAACACTGATTTTGGTAATAAAATTCAATGATTTGCAAGCGTTGCTCGTTAGTAAGTCTATTCATGATGAAATGTCAAAGCATACTGAGCATCTTTCTCTTTGACACCATGTCTGAAATCCCACGTGATCTGTCAAATACTAATGCATGAAAATCCTAACCTCAAAAAAATCACCCGTTATAAGGGGCCAAAATTTTTTTAAAAACAATTTTCGAACCGCCATAACTTTAAAACTAATGAACAGATTTTAAAACACCATGTGACTTTTTTGTACAGAATTTCTCAAACTTTAAAACTGCGTATCGTAAAAATTTTAAAAATTAATATTTTATAGCAAAAAAAGAAACATTTTTTTTTTAATTTTTTTTTTAGTTTTTGCTTTTTTTTAATTATTACGTAGATTAGATTCAAGTACTATAGTGTGGCACCGAACTTCTCAAAATCGTCTAAATCAATCCATAAGTTTTCAAGACCCTATATATCGAATATGAGGACCTCAGTACTTCTAAAAAATTTTTTACCGAAATTATAGTTAAGTCTCTCACATATTTTGAAGAAATTATATAATATGACTAAGTGCCAACAATGACTGAAATCGGGTCATAACTTCATTTATCTCACATATACTTAATATTAGGTTTTCAAACTTGCAATGTATACCATATATATGTATGACAAGTATGTGAGGTAAATTGTTAGTTATATTAATAAATTTAAATATATAAATTGCGAGAGTATAAAATGTTCGGTGACATCCGAACATAGCCCTTCCGTACTTGTTTTTACGTTAAAAATGAAGTTCTATGGATAGTAGGCATCCTCCATACTTAGCTAAGAAACGCTAACAAAACGCCATACATGATACAAACTACAATTGTAGTAACCGTAGGGAGTATATCAGCAACCAGAGTCTACAATAATATCCATACATAATAAATAAATATTTGCTTCATTGCTATATAAATTGTTTCCCGTTCTAAGTTATACAATTATTTTAACGTCGCTCATTAATCATTAGTGAGATTTTTGGAAACTTTGAACATGTTTATTATGCAATAAAGAGAGATTACTAAAATTATCTCATTCAAACTTTGAATTTCTATATTTATGACGAGTTTGTGTTTATCCTAGGTGGCCTAAGACCGATTTCACACAGGCAATTTTTGTTGCGGCAATTCTTAACTTTATAGGAGAGGGGGCGACCAAGGGAAGCGAAAGAGAGAGAAATTCTCCTCTCTTCGTCGCCCCCTCTCCTATAAAGTTAAGAATTGCCGCAACAAAAATTGCCTGTGTGAAATCGGTCTAAGTGTGTAAAACATTGCATTATTTGTAGATAAATATGTAGACAGTAAACATACATAGCTGAATCAAAGCTACTTATGTAGGGAGATTAGGCACAACGAAAATATGAAAACATACACAAATACAACAACGGAGTTGAAATCGAAAGCAATCTCATAGCGTGATGGAATTTGAAAATCGTAAAATGAATTCAACCCTCAATTATGATTTGAACGAATTATTATGGGAATGTCTATTGCTAAGGGAAGTAACAAAGGTAGGCTTTACACTTCAGATTGGAAGAATAGCTTGTACGAGCGAATTAAAAAAACGGAGAACTTCAATATTACAACAATTAGGACAAAGTTTTTGCACGGCTGTCAGCTTAAGTAGTGAACTTGATTTTAATCCATTTTTCTGAACATCAAATAAATATTTTACTGATCTTGCAGGACAACTTTTTTATTTTTTATTGTGTTTTCCACGATGTGTATTGAAAGTAAAGGCATGTAAGCGGAGTCCTTTACGGGAAGCAGTTAAATTTGGTCTAGTCTGCAAAACCAAGTGCCCATGTTTGCAAGATCTTTATCTGTGATACTTTTGCAATTTTAGGCTTTGCTCATACCTAGTTATGTACTGATGCGCAATATTCTGATTGGGGATGGCGAATATCGATTGTTTTGTCCTTGTCCTTTATAGTTTTTACGCTCAATTGATCAGTGATGGCATCGATAAGTGAGTTAATCCTAATACTGCAACATATGCAGGCATTTGATATGTAGAGTGTGAAGAACATAACTCGGAATATCAAATTTCTATTTTTTTAAGAGATCCGTTAGCACAAAACGTGCCTTGTTTGGTATTTTAATGTCAAAAAATAATATTAAAAAAATTGTTTTTATGAATGAAAAATATTTTAAAATATTCGAAATTAAAACTTTATACAATAAAGAAAAGACAAGCAATTAAGGCATTTTTCAATCGATAGATCCATCATCAAGCCACACAATAATTTCAAATAAAATTTCCATATCTAAAAAAATTATTGAAACATCTCCGGTAGTATTTAATTCTATGAAATTAATTTCATTGAGAAAATTTAAACTATTTTTCATTTTTTTTATTTAGAATAATATAAGTTTCAAAAAAATATCAAAAATTAAAAAAAATACTTAATTTATAAAATTAGATAATGTCTGATATTTTACGAGCGGCCTTTTTCTCATTAGTAAAACCCCGTTGAAGTCGGTCAAAAAATCGAAATTTTTTTATTATTTTATCTGAAAGTATATATTCTTAAGAATGTTATCTCAAATTTGAATAGAGATTTAAGCAGTAGAACGAAGTTATAGCGTTTTGTATCCTGATTCTTGAAAACGTCGTCACGGTGACTTGGATTGCCGAAAGATTTTTCAAATTGTTCGTAATTTATTTGCCGTGTCCTTGAACGATTTCATTTTTTCGTTTAAATTTTCATATCAATGATACGAATTTTTCGATACATTTCATCAGATGAAAAAAGTTGCATTTTTGAGAAAATCATCCATATTTGCAGAAAATTTTTTTTCTCATTTCAATGAATCGTTCAAGGACACCTTAAGTCCCCATACTAACGAAATTTAAAATCTCTACAGAAAATCAAATTTTTCCCCATTTTCCCGCACCTATGTATATAACCCCTTAACAAAAACTTTACATCCCATATGTTGTAGTTAGATTGTGGGATTCTTGGAACAAAAACTTAAAACATTTGTAATGAGACCGTTCATGGCATTAGAGATGGGTTTCAGAGATTGAAAACAAGCGTATTTTAAGAAATTTTTTTTAAATATGTTTGCATGCATTGAATTTGAACAATTCAGCATATCAAAGGTACATATAATATTTAAATAGTATTCTGTGAAATTTTTATTTTAAAATTCCGAAAACTCAGCCGATTGTACATCATCGCCCATGATGTGTCCAAAAAAAAATATTGTCGTGGACACTATAACTCATTATTCATCTTCATTCATTGGGTTCATCTAAATCCCAACCCAAATATATTTCGATAGTACATGCATAAATCAAGTTAATGAATGAAGGAAAAAAGAAAATACTCATATTGAAATTTGTATTGAAAATTGTCATCATATATTGGGTCGAAAAAAATAGTTAAAAAAAAGAATAATGTTATTTCAAAGATGCGTGCAAAATTTGAACTAAATCGCTTCATAACTCTTCGAGAAATCGTGTCCAACTACTTAAAAAATTGAGTTTTGAGATAAATGCGTTTAATGTTTTCAATTGAAACTGACGTAGACTGATCGGTGAAACATCTAAAGGGTAAAAACCTATTGTACTATTTAATAAGCCAAAGAAAAATTGTATTTAAATTTTGAAATTTTTAAACCAACCAACCAAGGGATTATTTTAAACTCAAATTAATGCAATTTGTACCTATGCATAAATATAACTGTATTAAATTTCGCCGTTAGAAACTGTAGTTTCGCTAGTTCACGTTTTGGAATTTTTGGTTTACTAGCGCATTATTTTTATTATCTATTGCGACTCATACAAAAAACACAAAATAGTCCCCCTTCCGAATATTGTTATTGCCTTTGTGATTTTTGTTGTTATTGCTTTGATTTTTTGTTTTCTAAAAACGAATTGCTACAAATCCTTGCCATATTACCCTTTGCTCGCTAATTATTTTTATAGCCCTGACGATGAGCGTTAAAAACAACAAGTTTGCTAAATATCCCGAAGGGTCAAAATCAGGATATTCACTCCACCAATTCACCGCACTTAACCCCTTGCATTGAGCAAGAGTACGAGCAGCAACAGTGACTGGGCGAGATTCATGGTTTGTCGAAATTGTGAAGCACAAATCGTAGTTATGCACGAGTATACGGATACATGTGTGTATGCAAGCACAGTTATACATGTACTTTATGGCGCCTTCGGCTGCAGTAATTTACAGGCTCGCAAGTTGGTTTTTTATTGCCGACGTATGGGCAATGAATTAATGTTAGGAAGGATACTTTTGCCCGCCTGTACGGAGTGACAGTTTGCCGCAGGATATGCTTATAAATAAATTTAATGTGTTACGCTAAAAATGCGCAGAGACATTGGCAAGCAAAAGGAAGACCCAAACAATTTAAGAGAAGGCATTGCGCGTACTAATTGCCCTCAAACTTCCAGAAGAAAAATGTATTAGAAGGATAGTATAAACGTGCTCGTAATTAGAACATGTAAAAACAACCAAGGAAGTTAAAAAGAAATGGCTACCAACCAAGGTGTGAGAAAGTGTGAAGCAACACAAAATATGTGGTTATTTACGAGACAGAAGGAGCACTACCCAAGAACTGTGGCGAATTAATTTAACGGATTCAATTGAAAATCAGAATTATTACGTAGGTCTTTTGGCTATCGCAAAGGATTAGGATATTAGGATAATCTCTGCAAAATATATTAAAAAGCTAAAATACATCAATGCTGAGTTAGGCTCCATTTGCATACATTCAATAAATCTATAGAAGATCAGACAACCTTTTTTTCATTTTTCAATAAAGAATATGAGGATTCGGCATAAGAAGTGTCGATAGGCGGAGTTGCAGACAGCTGTCCTAATTGAATTGACCACGAGTGCCAAAATCGTTTGTTGCTTAATCCGCTTACGAGTATATCAAAATTGGCCAGTGACCATTTCACGCATCAAAAGCCAGTCAACAACAAACCGCACTTCTAGACATACATACAAGCAAACTATTAACACAAATAAAGGACAGTTCAGCTGCTGGTCAGCTAGTCCACTCTCCTCCACCCCACACACACATTTACTGACATACATACATATGTGTGTTGGCTTTTGTACTTTTTATTTTTATTCTATGAGTTTTTCCTTTTCTCTTGAAAACCGTAGCAAAGGACATTTCAAGTGCAGGGTAATAATGCTCTCTTTCTTCGTCATTCTTCCCTTTTTCATATACCTTTTATAGCTGTACGGCGGTTTCGTCATTTTTTCTTCGCATCCTTGTTTCTTTTGTGTCCATTGAGGCGCAAATTATAAACGAATTAGTGAAGCAAAGTGGCCACTGGTCTTATAGCAGATCAAATGAGGGATTTTTCGTCCATTCAATTGTATTTATTTTCTCGTTTACTTGCGGATAATATAAGATTTACTTTTTGTAATTTGCATTGTATATCTGAATGTGTTTTTTTTTTTCTTTTGACCAATTCTTATTCCTTGGGTGAAATGAGAAGACTTAGAGGGTGAGCTAGCCACAAAAGCTCTATTATGGGACATTTTTCGACAAATGTCACAAAGTCGCAAGTGAAGTCCCTTCATAATTAGGCAAAGATGAGTGTCTTTTTTAATTTTTAAATTGAAAATGAATATTATGTTGAAGCTTTTCTCCTGCGTGTAGACGTATGTATAGCATTTTTACTTATGGCTTGTTTTAGTGAAATTCATAATGCTGTTTATTTGTACAGTCATGACTTCTAATATAGCGTTATTTTTCAGAAAATTATGAGTTTTAAGTTTATTAGGCTTCAATTAATTGTTGTTCTTCTTCAAGTCATTTCAAAGACTTTTAATTCTCATTATTCTAGTGTTATTAAGACATGCTCTCAAAAACAAATTAGGAAGTGAGTTTACCCACAAAAGCTTTCCAAATTTGTCTGTTGCGTGACAACGCTTTCCGTTCATAAATTTATATGTCGGTTCCCTTCAGGATTGTTCTTCTCTAAGTTCTTTTAGGCCGGGTTCTAGTTTCATGAAGTGCCTCTTAAAGTCTTTCTGAACAAATATCGACCTCTACCTTCTCGGATGACTCCTCTTATCCATTATCAACTTTTTTACATGAACGTCTATTGTAAATCGGAGGAAATCATCTTTGTATTTGAGAGGCACTTTCAGTAACAACCAATATGTAAGTGAATGTGAATGAAGTGGGGGCTCTTATATTCTCTCACTGCATAAACATTAAAAACCACAATAAGATCATATAATATAAACCTAAAATGTTTTGCATAAAAATGCCGTTCTATTCCCAACTATAGTTTGTATAATAGGCATTGAGATGTATTATATATAAATATAAGCATCTATCAAGCTAACAAATACTTCATTTGCATTTTTACATACTTCAAAGTGTCATTATGAGTATTATTGATCACTTAACTGTTTACTTTACGAAACAGCAAGAGGGATGAAGGCTCATGGAAAGTGTTCCCATTGTAAAACATGCATATTTCCTTATGCTTATATTTGTTAGAAAAGAACGCTCATAAAAGTTCGGTGGCAACCAGTATTAATATTTCTGTAAATGTTTTTTCCTTTAGGGAATAATTACAATAGGAGAATAGCAACGGAAGTACTTCGAGCACACTTTACTTTGGCTGTAAACTCAATAATATGAGTCGTCAATTCGATTCGTTAAATATTAATTCGACAGGCGTTTATATTTCCACCTCCGATGCTTTTTACTTTTGACCAAATAATAATTTTATCTCTAACTAGCTGACCCGGCGGCAATAAATGAGCAGATTGATTGATTTTATTGAGTTAAATTTTTTTATTAGGATAATCTACAAAAATGTATGCGTTGCACTCTTCAGAAGGAAGCTGCACTCATCTCAGGAACAACTCGACCGATTCGAATGAAATTCGGTATATAATTTTTACTTGACACCCTGATAACACGGATAAAAAATGGGCGAAATCGGTTTACAACCACGACTACTTTCCTTATAACTCAATTTTGAATTCCATCTTATTCCTTCACTTTATAATGTAAACATAAGGAACCAATAAAGATAGCGGAATAAAACTTTATACAAATAGTGCATTTCATCACTGGCTTCACTTGTGAAAAAATTGTCAAAAAGGACTATAACTTTTCAAGGCCCCAGATATCGAACATGTTGAATTCAGCGCCTAAGGATAAATTTTAACTGAAAATATGGATCAATCTCTTAGATAATTTAATATAATTCAGAGGAAATATTTTTTTTCTAATAGTGCGTCTCTGTTCCAACAATTATTAAAATCGGGTCATAACATCTCCCAGTTTCAATATACCTAATTATAAGTTTTTCAAAAATACAGTGGGCTTTATTCCGCATATATGTGTTGGTTAATATCTGAGATATCTTAGCAAAATTAAGTGAGCGTATAGTCTTGGATATAGTATAGTGAATGAAATCGGAATTACCTCAGCCCTCATATACTATGTATGACGATTTTCGTTATTCTATTAAACTGTATGCCGAATTTATGGGTAAATTTGTGTGTTATGTAAATAAAATTTCTTCAATAAATTGCGAGAGTATAAAATGTTCGGTATAATAACTCCAGCGCAGAATAACTCTTGCCAACAGGTGCTACTTTGGACTGAGTAGGCAATTGAACAGTAAAGACCTCTCTCGACGAACCAAAATCAAGCTCTACAAGTCGCTTATCATTCCCGTCCTGCTTTACGGTGCAGAAGCTTGGACGATGTCAACATCAGATGAGACGACACTAGGAGTTTTCGAGAGGAAAATTTAAGATTTATGGTCCTCAGAACATTGGCAACGGCGAATACCGCAGACGATGGAACGATGAGCTGTACGAGTTATACGACGACATTGACATAGTTCAGCGAATAAAAAGACAGCGGCTACGCTGGCTAGGTCATGTTGTCCGAATGGACGAAAACACTCCAGCCCTGAAAGTGTTCGATGCAGTACCCGCCGGAGGAAGCCGAGGAAGGGGAAGACCTCCACTCCGCTGGAGGGACCAGGTGGAGAGCGACCTGGTTACACTTGGGATCTCCAACTGGCGCCGAACTGCGAAGGAGAGAGAGAGGTGGCGCACTATCGTCGATTCGGCTATAACCGGCTAAACGGTTGCAACGCCAATCACATACATACATAAAATGTTCGGCTAAGTTAGGGTAGCCTTTCCTTACTTGTTTTTTAATATTTATTGCGAATGCATATTATTGGAAATTGAAGTCGTTTAAACTCGTACGTCATAGCGGTTGGGATCATCGGGATCCTCGAAATGAGAACTTTTATTTAAGTATCATCGTGTAGATAACATTGTACACACATTTGTTTACACCAAACGCATTCCGTTGCGCAGTTTTTGTTGGTTTAAGATTTGAAGCATGATTACTATGGAGCCAATTTTTATTTGTAAATTGTGCGGTGATAAGCCAGGCATATCCAAGCAGTTAAAAATTCAATTGTATAGTTGGTGGCTTCATCTTCGTTTATTACACAGTTAACATATTTGAATGAATAAAATGTACCATTGATCTCATTCTGTATTATGTAGCTTAAGTCTCCTACATCTTAATTCTTAGCAGTTTTTGAGTGGTTAGCTCTCACTCAACCATTCATTATTTTTGCGATTGGGAATACTTTGAACGTATTTGATGAGTTAGTTTTCCGATGTTACAAAGTTATAGAAATTGGAAATCCGCTCGATTCGTCGACAGGTACTCGATCATTACCTATTGTCAGCAATTATTCCGTTCTTGAGTTATAAATAGTGTAACTAACAAGACTTTCTTTTATAAAGGGTGATACATTTCCAGGCTCCCCACTTTTTTTAAAGAAAAAATACAGCAAATTCAAATTTTATTTAAATTTTTTAAATTTATTTGCCATTTATTTTTTCACTTTCAAATGTTGGCCGCGGCTACTTCTCAGATGATCGATCCGTTGAGTCGAATTTTCGTTTCGTAACACGTTTAAGCATTTCGACTGGTAACAGGCGAAAGACACGTGTGATGTTTTGCTCCGAGGCCTGGATCGAAGCGTATAGACTTCAGACTTTACATATCCCCACAGGAAAAAGTCTAACGCAGTGATATCACACGATCGTGGTGGTCAATTCACCGGCCCAAACGTGAAATTATCTGCTCACCGAAGTGTTCTCTCAATAAATACATTTTTTGATGCGATGTGTAAGAAGAGTCGACCCTCATTAAATCATTAAATCCATTGATTGTTGCATCCAAATGTCGCAGAGATCACGAGCTTCAATTTCAGTCATCAAATAGTCGGTTATCATGGAGTAATAACAGTTGTCACACACCTAACTGTTTTTTCTGGATGAAATGGGAGCTTCAGATTGCTCTTCGTCCCAAATACGGCATTTTTTTGTTTACCTACCCATTGATCCAGAAATGGGCCTCCTCGCTAAACAAAATTCGGTTCGAAAATGTCGGAACTTCTTGGAACTTTTGAGGATCGTTATGGACTCTGCACGGTCTTCGTGTGCACTCTCAGCTACGGCTGCTATATTTCTTCACTGCATGTTGGACGTGGTCCATTCGGTGGAATATTATCCAGTAATGAATGCACGTGATCTGCAAAAAAAGGCTATTGAAAATCTATACATCTCTTCTTGGACCACCCTATATACGTATATAAATAGATGAAACATATAAAAACCAAAAGATTTAACAAATATTTTATTCAGTTTTATATACCTAGAGATTGAAAATAATTTTCTGTCTTTGCATATATTTTGCATATAAAAAATAAATTTGCTTGTATGTACAGTTTGCATGTAACACTGATTTACTTAAAGTAACTTTATTTAACAAGTAAATATTTGCAAAGTTTTGACTCTCCCTACCTCGCAGTCCTTAAAATTCTCCCCATAGGTCCTCTGCCTGTTGTTCATTTGTGATCCGTAGCAGTCACTTGCATCATAACTCTTTCAGCTCACGAGCATGCCTTTACACACTTACATATGTACATGAGCACTGGACCAGCATGTAAACATGCGCATTTGTAAGTAAGTATGCATGTAAAGTGGTTTAAATGTATTCGTAATTGTTTTGAAATATGTTCAACACGTTTCCGCACATTAATCATTGCCACTTAACGCTACGAAAAGAAATTCCTCTCGTTGCTTGGCGCATTGGCTCCACTTCTCGGCATTTTTCTTAAACTAATAAATATTTATTATTTTTAAAACGTTGTGGAATTCTCTTCACTCATTATTCCCACCTATTGTATTCTGCTGTTTCTTTATTGTAAAGCTGCTGCTTCACTTTATTGTTGCTGTTGTTGGTGTTATTATTAACAGTATTGTTTGTTAAACAATTTTTCTTCTTAGCCAATTGTTTTCATTTATTCAATTGTTGTGGTGAATGTTGTTGTCCCCCACCGAACGTATTTGTATGAATACCTATGTATACATACATATTTGTATTCTTGAAAGATTTGGTTTGCAGTGACTTCCACCATCGTGTCAGTATGTATTTGCTCATCTCATCTTTTTGGTCATCGATTCCCATTCACCTCAAGTTGGACATCAAGTTCAATGCATTACTGATGAGTGATGACAGCTTACTCAAAACGAAAGTTTAAAGTATAAAGTGCAATGATTCATGGCAGCGATGTTGTTGTTGTTTTCATCATACAGACAATCTATAAGAAATAAAATATTTTATGTATATTTTTAATCTGACAAATCGTTGTAAAACAACGCTTAAAAGTTTTCTTTGTAAGAACCATTGATAAAAGAAAGAAATGAGAGCCTGTAAAATATTTCCTTGGATTGCAAAAGAAATATAATCCTTATTTTCCTATGTTTGTATCTTAAAATCAATCGAACACTCCAAACTTTATAGATATATCTCCCTAAAAAACGGATATATATAGATACATATATATTACAGTATAAAGTCAACTAGAGAGACTAAAGTGAGGTATAAGGGACAAGAAAAAAGTCTAAACGGAAATATAAATTCCCATAGCTTTTGAGAATTAGTAGTCTTTTGGAGTAAGGTTAATTCACTGGCATGAGCTTACCATGTTTGTAAATGACATTGAACCCTTATATATAGAAATCATATTCAGTTAATCGCATTGAAATTAGTCTGTCTTTCGGCGATAGCCCGATTTCTTGAAAGCAAAAAGTCGCACACCTAAAATTGGAGCTCACCTAGGCCGCAACAACGTCCACGTACGAGATACTACGTACGCTTGGATATTTACTGTTGCATCGTAACCTATCAGCGTATTTCGACGAGTCACTGTCACCATACAACTGTCGAAACTCAATGTAAGTTGGTATTGATAAATGAGTTTACGGTGACAGTTATTTGACAATTTGGCTGTCTATTGTTTGGTGTTGTTGCACGGTCAAAGTAGTTGCGATCTTGCGGCTTAACAAGAATTGGTAAAAAAATAATAGTAGTAAGTAGAAAATATAAATATATTTTTTTAATTAACCGAAATAAAAAGCGTCACACAAAAGTATGCTTGAGAAATGATAAATACGCGTATGAGTGGAGTAAAAAGCCCCAAGATGTGACAATAGCGAACAAAGGCCGTTACAAAAGCCAAACAAAAGCAAGTAAAAGGCAACAGAAACGGCACATAAAAGAAAACCTAATCAAAGATATTTGAAAGCCTCAAATCGGATTGTTGTAATGTTATGTTTCGTACAGCCGTTACACAAAAGTCTGAGTATAGAAATAGAATAAATGAAACACCGCACAACACTTCAGTTGGGCCCATGGATGTTGGTTAAACAAACAATCATTTTGTGGTAAGTATGTACTAAAAGCCGATTTACTATTTTTTTTCTGGCAAATGAACTCAGGTTTTCTGGAGTGTGGTGAAAGGGATAACCAATTTTACTTATTATGGAACCAAGATGCTATTTATCTCACTTATTTTACTAACCAAGGAGATTATACATGTAGACTAAAAAATCAAAATACTGAATATGATATTAAGATGTTATAGAAGAGCTGCACCCAAATATTGGTAAGAAGAAAGGCGTGGAGCTGCTTTTCTTTTAAATCGAAAACCATACCTCAGGAACTTCTCGGCGATTTTCAACGAAATTTGGACGAAATCGGTTCGCAGTTTTCACTCCGATTTTTAGTAAAGAACTTAATGTCTTTTTTATAACGCCTTGTTCTCTTCAATTGATTCCTCTAAATGTAACCACCAAAGTAAGTCTAGTGCTTCTCCAATTGGCCTTTTAATTGACTTCTGAAGAGTTCTTGACCATTTGGATTATGTGTTATAGCTCTTTTTAGGTTTATTCATGCCCTACCACAGTTTTATAGCGTATCGTATCATATTATAAGATATACATTATATTTATAATGTATTAATGTTCATAAATATTTATAGAAGATTCTCTTCCATTTTAATCGTCTAAATACAATATTCTTCCAGCATAGTTGGAAGGTGAGGTCGGTGCGGAGTGCGGTGTGCGCTCCAAGTCAGGTATTATTGTTACCGAAAACTTTAAACGCGTTTTTCTCGGAACCGTATTTTCCAAGCCGGTTGTCAAATTTTCTCGAAAACTACTGAACTGATCTTCATGAAATTTTTCACAGGTGTTCGGGATACAATTTACTCGTGCTTGAACGAAGGATTTTATTTTTCTTCAATTACAAGTATTAAAAAAATAAAAAATGTCAAGCAAATTTGACAGACATTTTTATTTTTTTGTGAAAATGTCTGCCAAAATTCCAATTTTTACTTTAATTGCCTTTCCTTTGTTCAAGCACGAGTTTATGTTCTTACAAAGCACTTATTTTGATTTTTCATTTTGGATGATGCTGTCAGGAGTTATGCTGATAACGCGGACTCGCCTTTTTTCCGAGGAGTCACCGGAAATTATGTCACAATGGAGGAGTTTTAATTTTTTGTTTTGAAAATTTCAGAAATTATTCTTTAAATATGTAACTATAAGACCGAAAATAGTTTGAATTAAATAAATAATTGTTTACGCGACAAAACCCATGTAACCCCGCGCAAGCGTTGTCTACGCCAATTAAGAAGAAGAAGAATATAAAGGTAATCTGACTATATATTGGAACGCCATCGCAACAGAAGGAGAATCATTATATAAATTAAACGTATATATGATAAGTTATAAATTAATTATTTTTTTATGTAGTGGGAGTTACTTCTAAAAATAACTACAAATGCCTTAAAGTTTCAGAGTATTTAATGGAGTGTTTACTTAAGTTGGCATTGTTTTAAATACACACACACACACGCATACACACATACAAATGAAGTGCAATATGCACTTTCGTAGCGACATAATAGAATGGACATGAAAATTGACGGCGAATGTCTGCCAAAGCAACCACAAAAGCTAAAATGGGCATATGAATTTAATAAGATTTCCATTTTCCTATGCTTCTTCAGGTGGTTTCATTACTCATTATTGACAATTTCACCGCAACAATCATTAGAAACACAACTGTCGCAGTAACAGACAATCGGCCACGGTAATGTGCTTTATTACCGATTGTTGATTGTTGTACAACTATTTATTAATTGGTTTGTCAGCGTGTGTGTGTGTGTGTGAGTATAGCTTTTGGTCATATTGGCCGGATTGTTGTTGTTGTTATTGTGGTTGAGTACACGCATAAACGGGGAGTAGTGCACGAACTTCAAGACTTCAAGATTTTACGGTTTTGTTGGGCTTATGTACATACTTCTTTCGCGCGTCTGTCCACCAACAAATGTTTACATAGTTAACTGCCATTTTTTGGTTTAACAACTGTCATTGTCATTACACTTTTTGATACAGTTATTGTCGTTATTGTTATTAACCATTACTGTTTCTGTTGTTATTTACGTAATTATTGCAATTATGTTGAACGCTTGTTTCGCCGATTTTTGCCTCTTTTATCACACACAATTCTTTTTTCATTTTTGCCTATGCGGTATTGTGAAGGTTTGGTCAACTCGAAATTTAATAAAAAATCCAACTTTGTCACTAGCCAGTTTTCAATCATATTGTGTCGCATTATTAAGCAATCATTTTGATTGATTGCCAATTCTTTCTTTCTTCCATTTCGCCTTTGTCTTTTTTCTTCCTATCGATACTTGTTAGCTATGTTCGTCTAACTTTTTATGCGTTTTGATAATTCAATAACTGAAATAACACAATATTATTTCAATACACGCGCCTTTTCTTGAGTGCTTTGTTGTTGCGGTATTTGTCTCATGTGACCTAATTTTTGTCAGCCGTAGGGTTTATTTTTACTCTTGCTTTTCAAGTCCACTTGAATGCAGTTACTTTTTGTTTATTGGAATGTCTAGATTAAAATCAAAAACTGCCAAGTAACTGCGGCAGCTGTAGTTTGTCTTCTACATTGTTGCCTATAGAATGAGATTTTTAGTTTTCTATATTGACGTGTGAAACGATCAATATTGTTAGTAGCGTTTAAGTTGAGCACTGTTACTTAACTGTGGGGTCGAAATTAATACGTCTTTAAGTAGGTTTAAATATAGGTACAATTACAACTAACCGGTTTAAGGTATAAGTTACCATATGTCATAATTCTAAAAATAATAAAAAATGGAATAGTCAGAGAAATCTTGAACTCCGATCGATTCCACAATTCGCAGTAATATTGATTATTGATTGTTACACTTTATTCGAGGTATTCACTGACTAAAACCTTGGTAACCGACTGATATATTTTAGGACTTTTTGGAATTAACTTTCACTGAGCAGCAACCATTCAACGGATTGTCGATTGGATTCATGGTGTATCCAAGTTCCATCCATTGTCGCAAATTGGCAAGGAAAATCGCTCTAATTGAACTTTGTCAGATCAATGTTAGTTTGTCCCTTGAATGTCCAACATGTTTGCATTTTGATCAACCATTGCGGGCGACCGTTGAGGGAAAGTGTTTTTAATTTTCAATAATTCGTGAATGTTATGCATTCCTTAGAGTTGTCAATGTTTTTATATTCTCGCAACAAAAGTTGCTAAGAGAGTATTCTAGTTTTGTTCACATAACGGTTGTAAGTCATAAAAGTAAACGAGTTAGATATAGGGTTATATATATCAAAATGATCAGGGTGACGAGACGAGTCAAAATCCGAATGTCTGTCTGTCCGTCCGTCCGTCCGTCCGTCCGTCCGTGCAACGGATAACTTGAGTAAAAATTGAGATATCTTGATGAAACTTGGAACACACGTTCCTTGGGACCGTGAGAGGGTTGCTTTCGAAAATGGGCAAAATCGGACCACTGTCACGCCCACAAAATGGCGAAAACCGAAAACACATAAAGTGTCATAACTAAGCCATAAATAAAGTTATAAAAGTAAAATTTGGAATTGAAGATCGCACTAGGAAGGGGCACATTTGGATGTAATTTTTTTGGGAAAGTGGGCGTGACCCCGCCCCCAAATCGGTTATTTGTATATAACTCGCAAACCAATAATTCTATGTAAACCAAACTTTCTGCAGTCAGTTCTCTTACGTACCATGAAAATAGTTGAAATCGCATAATAACCACGCCCACCTCCCATACATACTAAAAGTGAGTTAACTCAGTAACGAAAAACGCCAGGAACACTAAATTTCACATAAGAAATGGTGTGGCATCGCCCACTTATGGGTCAAAAACCATATCTCAGGAACTACTCGACCGATTTCAATGAAACTTGGTTTGTAATAATTTTCTTACATCCCAATGATATGTTGTGAAAATAGCCCAATCGCTTCACAACCACGCCTACTTCCTATATACCAGAACTTTGAAGACAATCTGAATCGTTAACTTTACAATATTTAAAGGAAGCACTAGTGAAGATATCGATGCAGAACTTTGCACAAATACTACCTTTATAGTGTGGAAGCCCCATTCTAAAAATCTCCGAAATCGGACCATAGGTTTTCAAGGCCCCATGTATCGAACATGAGGACCTCGGTGCTTCTAACCTAATATTAGGGTTTCCAACTTTCAATGGATTTTATACAATATATATGATGAATATGTGGGTCAAATTGTGTATTATATAATATAAATAAATCAAAATACAAAAATTACATTATTCATTGTAAACAAAGAGGAAAAGTTCCTATGAGACCAATAACTTGAGAAGAATGGATGAAATATGCCGATTCATAGCTTTCAATATTTACTTGCGGTCAGCGGGAAGAGCTGATAAGTAAAAACCTTCAAGAACAGGTAATGAAGGGTAAAAGCGAACATTCTGGAAGAACTTTTTAAAATTAAAAGAAGACGACCAAAAACTATTTCTTTTAACACGGATGAATCGGACAGTGTACAATATTCTTTTAAATATAATTAGTCCGTTTTTAAAAAAACCAAAACAACAAGTTGGCGTCGAGGAGCGAGTGGTTATAACATTAATGTAAGTTAAACAATCCTTGAAACATATTCATTTAATTGTATTCTCATATATTTTTTAGGTACCTCGCTTATGGAACACCTTTTGAGGTCATAGCCTCGATGCATAAGTTAGGCAAAACAACAGTGCGGAATATCGTACTTGAAACGTGTGAAATACTTTGGTTACATCTGTCCCCGATATACCTTAGCGAGCCAAGTACCGCACAATATAAAGATATTGCTGCAGATTTTTTTAAAACTGTGGAATATACCCAACTGTGTCGGAGCAATTGACGGGAAGCATATAGCTATTGTTCGTCCACAAAATTCAGGCTCGTTATTTTATAACTATAAAAAGTTTTATAGTATAGTTTTAATGGCATCCTGCGACGCTAGGTATACGTTTACCTCTGCCAGCATTGGTAGCTATGGAGGACAAAGTGACGGAGGTACATTAAAAGATTTGTAATATATAGATATTTACTTATTTTTATTTTATTTCTAGGTGTCTTTCAGCAATCTAAATTTGGTAAAGCGCTCTTGGAAAACAAATTGCCACTACCACCAAGAGCTCCATTATGGAATGAATCCTCAACAGATTTTCCACATTTTTTTGTGGCCGACGCAGCGTTACCGTTGAAGGAAAACTTAATGCGACCTTACCCCGGTGCACAGCTGCCACGAAACAAAGCAATTTTCAATTACCGGTTATCGCGAGCTTGTAGAGTAATCGAAAATAGCTTTGGTATTTTAACCGCTCGATGGCGTGTTCTACGAAAGGTCATAGACTTTAGCCCAAAGAACTGCGAAACAATTGTGTTAACCTGCTTGGTTCTTCACAATTTTGAAATGTTGAATGACCATGATCGTTGGTATTGTCCAGATACATTTGTAGACACAGACACCGCAGACCATGGAATATTGGAGGGAGAATGGCGTGAAGATTTAGAGAGTGTTGGAGGTGCATTACATTCAATAAGTTCAACTCGACGCAATGCATCTTGTATCGCATTCCGTGTAAGGGATTTTTTGGCAGAATATTTTAAAGGGTGATTTTTTAAGAGCTTGATAACTTTTTAAAAAAAAAAACGCATAAAATTTGCAAAATCTCATCGGTTCTTTATTTGAAACGTTAGATTGGTTCATGACATTTACTTTTTGAAGATAATTTCATTTAAATGTTGACCGCGGCTGCGTCTTAGGTGGTCCATTCGGAAAGTCCAATTTTGGGCAACTTTTTCGAGCATTTCGGCCGGAATACCCCGAATTTCTTCGGAAATGTTGTCTTCCAAAGCTGGAATAGTTGCTGGCTTATTTCTGTAGACTTTAGACTTGACGTAGCCCCACAAAAAATAGTCTAAAGGCGTTAAATCGCATGATCTTGGTGGCCAACTTACGGGTCCATTTCTTGAGATGAATTGTTCTCCGAAGTTTTCCCTCAAAATGGCCATAGAATCGCGAGCTGTGTGGCATGTAGCGCCATCTTGTTGAAACCACATGTCAACCAAGTTCAGTTCTTCCATTTTTGGCAACAAAAAGTTTGTTAGCATCGAACGATAGCGATCGCCATTCACCGTAACGTTGCGTCCAACAGCATCTTTGAAAAAATACGGTCCAATGATTCCACCAGCGTACAAACCACACCAAACAGTGCATTTTTCGGGATGCATGGGCAGTTCTTGAACGGCTTCTGGTTGCTCTTCACCCCAAATGCGGCAATTTTGCTTATTTACGTAGCCATTCAACCAGAAATGAGCCTCATCGCTGAACAAAATTTGTCGATGAAAAAGCGGATTTCACATTTCGAACCGAACACTGATTTTGGTAATAAAATTCAATGATTTGCAAGCGTTGCTCGTTAGTAAGTCTATTCATGATGAAATGTCAAAGCATACTGAGCATCTTTCTCTTTGACACCATGTCTGAAATCCCACGTGATCTGTCAAATACTAATGCATGAAAATCCTAACCTCAAAAAAATCACCCGTTATTAACCAGGGAGCAGTTTCATTTCAAGAAGATCGTATTTAGTGTATATTTATTTTATTTATATTTATTTATATCGTATTTAATGTGTAAAATTGTAATCCAAGTATGAAGTACTATACTTTTTGTTACGTTAACTTTTTTATGATATTTTATTAAACCATATGTTTACATGACTTAGTAACATATTTTTCCGCGCTTTGTATGTGTGTGGTGAATCTTAGTAACCCTCATTAATTTTATTAAACTTGTAACAAACCAATTGTATTTCATCAAAGAGAATTTCCATTTAATAAACCTAATAATAATTTTTATAACGTTTTACAAATATCGTGTGTTTGCCCCTTTCACATACTGGTTATAATTCCGCACGTAAGTATACCTGTGTCATACGTATACACCATAGATATATCTATAAATATTGTTTTATTTACTGAAAAAGATGGTAATTATCTGTATTAGGAAGATTACACAGGCATATGGCAAATGAATTCTGTATAGTAAAGTTTATTACGAAAATATATGTATATATTTTATTTACCGACAAAATCATAATTATGACGGTATCTAATTAGTAAATAAAATAAGACTAGGCTGTATAATCAAATAAATGTACATACAAAATAGGATAATTTTTCCCTATCAAAATCACTACCAACATAACTACATAACACACAAAAAATAAAAGACAAAGACACAAAATTAAAGAGTTATAAAAACAAATTGTTTTATTTTTTTTTTCAAATACATTCTTAAAACTATTTTTGAAAATTTAGGTACATTGTTGTTTCTTACGTATTTTAAACATTTTTACATATTAATTCAATATAAGTATAAAACGTCAAGCGTTTTAAACATTTTAAAAATATTTTTGAAAAATGAGGTACATTGTTGTTTCTTACGTCTAGGTAACAAGCGTTTTAAACATTTTAAAACTATTTTTGAAAAATGAGATACATCGTTGTTTCTAACGTCTAGGTAACAAGCCTTTTAAACATTTTTACATATTAATTCAATATATGTATAAAACATCAAACAAATTATTTAAAAATTAAAAAAAAATTATTCGGGTTCCGATTTAATAGCAAATAATGAATTTGTTAAAACTTGTATTGCTTTCATTTGTTTTACCTCGCTCATATCGTTCATGATAGAGGTCAACATAACACCAAACGACCTCACCGCCTCGCTGCCTTTGCTCCTCTCTGCACACATGCTTTTGTATAGCTCGCACGCTTCTTTGAAGCAGCCGTCGTCATCGCTGTTTGTTATACTCTCGCAACCTGTTGCACAGAGTATCATAGTTTTGTTCACATAACGGTTGTTTGTGTCACCAAGAAATATAAGAGTTAGATATGGGGTTATATATACATAAATGATCAGGATGACGAGTAGATTTGAAATCCGGATGTCTGTCCGTCCGTCTGTCCGTCTGTCCGTCTGTCCGTGCAAGCGATAACTTGAGTAAAAATTAAGATATCTTAATGAAACTTGGAACACATGTTCCTTGGCACCCTGAGGAGGTTGCTTTCGAAAATGGGCAAAATCGGTCCACTGCCACGCCCACAAAATGGAGGAAACCGAAAACCTATACAGGGTCATAACTAAGCCATAAATAAAGTTATGAAAATGAAATTTGGAACATAGGATCCCATTAGGGAGGGGCACATTTGGATGTAATTTTTTTGGAAAAGTGGGCGTGACCCCGCCCTCAAATAAGTTTTTTTGTATATAACTCGCAAACCAATAAAGCTATATAAGCCAAACTTTCTGCAGTCGTTTCTTTTAGCCATTTCCTTATACAGTCCAAAAATGAAAGAAATCGGATAATAACCACGCCCACCTCCCATACAAAAGTTAGGTTGAAAATTACGAAAAGTGGGTTAACTCCCTAACGAAAAACGCCAGAAACACCAAATTTTACATAAGAAATGGCAGAAGAAAGCTGCACTGAGATTTTTTTACAAAATGGAAAATGGGCGTGGCGTCGCCCACTTATGGGTCAAAAACCATATCTCAAGAACTATTCGACCGATTTCAATGAAATTCGGTATATAACACTTTCTTGACACCCTGATGACACGGGTGGAACATGGGCGAAATCGGTTCACAACTACGTCTACTTCCCATATAACCCAATTTTGAATTCCATCTGATTCGTTCACTTTATAATGTATTCATAAGGAACCAATGAAGCTAGCGGAATAAAACTTTACACAAATACTGTATTTGAGCTGTCACATCACTTGTGGAAAAATTGTCAAAATCGGACCATGACTTTTCAAGGCCCCTGATATCAAACATGAAGAACTCAGTGCCTAAGGTTAATTTTTCACCGAAAATATAGGTAAATCCCTCAGATATTTTAATGTAATTCATTCCCTCTGAATTTTTTTCTTATAACAGTTTCTCTCTGCACCTGAAATGGTAAAAATCGGGTCATAACTTCCCCCAGATCCTATATACCTAATTATAAGTAATATTAAATTAAGTGATCGTATAGTCTTCGATACATTGTATCTTGGTGGTGAAAACGAGTGAAATCGGTTTAGGAATTACCTCAGTCCCCATATACTATTTATGATGATTTTCGTTATTCTATTGAACTTTATGCCGAATATATGGGTCGAATTGTGTTGTCTTTATAAAATTACATCAATAAATTGCGAGAGTATAAAATGTTCGGTTACACCCGAACTTAGCCCTTCCTTACTTGTTTTCTTTACTCTTTTCCGGATCGGAGTTGAAAACGACAACTCCGAAGGCGACGATAAATTAGTCTGAGAACTAATTGGCTTCAACAGCTCCTGCGAAAACATATCATCTAAAATGTTTGTGGTGCAACGATTTCTGTAAAAGGGAAATAAATATTTAATACGTATAAAATATTAAAAAAATATTAACTTACGGTCTGGGCCGTATATATAGTTTTAAAAAGCTCATATTATCGAACAATGGCCAGGTTTCGGCGTTACTCGCCCTACTTCCTGATGGTGCCTCCATTTTCCTTACCACCTTACTGAATCTTTCCCTTAGAGTCAGTCACCTCTTCGAGCACTGCTCTTCTGTAAAATAAACACAACTTAAACTATTAACATCTACACATATATATATATACAAAATATATTACAATCTAATAAATAAATTGTTAATAACAATTACTTACCAGTAGCACCTAGCTCCTTCGCCACGCTTACCAACGCGTCCCTCTTCCGGCTCGGCACTCGGTAGCCTACGCAGGCCTTGTTATATAAAATTTCACGCGCCCGCACTTCTTCTATTAATTTTTCATCATTCATTGTGTTTATTCGGATTATTTATCAAATGGCAAATTAAATATAGAAAATTAAATGAGATTATGAAAATGAAATGATGAAAATGAAATGAAGCGTGCTATCAAAAAAGCGCGCGAAATAACTGAGCTGTCACTCTCTGAAATGTCAAAATAAAGGGAGAGAGCAAAGATGCCACTCTCTGAAATGTCAACTTAACTTGAAATTCTAAATTCAACAGACTTTCAAGTCAAGTCATGCGTTCGGTAATCAAATACATGCAAGGCCCATTAAACGGATCTTTTATGTGACAGTTATCAAGTCTCTCTAGGTCAAGTCAAGTATGGGTAACTGGAGCTTAAACTTGTATTTATTTAATTTTGTAAAGGTAAATTAATCCATACACATCATGGAAAGTTTGAAAATCGTAATATTAAGAGCATTATTAGTACGAAAATATTTCTTCCGAATTTCTTTAAAATATCAGAGAGATTGAGCTATATTTTCGGTAGTGCTCTGAGGCACTCATATTCTGTAGGTATCTGGGCCCTTGAAGAGTTGTAGTCCGATTAGATTTTTTTCCAATGGCTTCATATGTGCCTGATGTATATATTTAAAGTGAAGGAATCAGATGGATTATATAATATGTGGGAAGTAAGTGTGGTTATAAACCGATATATAAACCAATTTCGCCAATTTTCAAGATATGTCAGGATGTCAAGGAAATATTATATACAAAATTCGGTTAAAATTGGTAGAGTAGTTCCATCTATTTTTAGACCCACCAAGCTTCGAGCTTCTCGGTTCACGCCATTTTGTGATCGTGGCAATGGTTCGATTTCTACACAAAAAACCTTCTTATGGTGCCAAGGAACATACATGTGGCATATAAATAAATATATATATATATATAAATCTCATCGGTTCTTTATTTGAAACGTTAGATTGGTTCATGACATTTACTTTTTGAAGATAATTTCATTTAAATGTTGACCGCGGCTGCGTCTTAGGTGGTCCATTCGGAAAGTCCAATTTTGGGCAACTTTTTCGAGCATTTCGGCCGGAATACCCCGAATTTCTTCGGAAATGTTGTCTTCCAAAGCTGGAATAGTTGCTGGCTTATTTCTGTAGACTTTAGACTTGACGTAGCCCCACAAAAAATAGTCTAAAGGCGTTAAATCGCATGATCTTGGTGGCCAACTTACGGGTCCATTTCTTGAGATGAATTGTTCTCCGAAGTTTTCCCTCAAAATGGCCATAGAATCGCGAGCTGTGTGGCATGTAGCGCCATCTTGTTGAAACCACATGTCAACCAAGTTCAGTTCTTCCATTTTTGGCAACAAAAAGTTTGTTAGCATCGAACGATAGCGATCGCCATTCACCGTAACGTTGCGTCCAACAGCATCTTTGAAAAAATACGGTCCAATGATTCCACCAGCGTACAAACCACACCAAACAGTGCATTTTTCGGGATGCATGGGCAGTTCTTGAACGGCTTCTGGTTGCTCTTCACCCCAAATGCGGCAATTTTGCTTATTTACGTAGCCATTCAACCAGAAATGAGCCTCATCGCTGAACAAAATTTGTCGATGAAAAAGCGGATTTCACATTTCGAACCGAACACTGATTTTGGTAATAAAATTCAATGATTTGCAAGCGTTGCTCGTTAGTAAGTCTATTCATGATGAAATGTCAAAGCATACTGAGCATCTTTCTCTTTGACACCATGTCTGAAATCCCACGTGATCTGTCAAATACTAATGCATGAAAATCCTAACCTCAAAAAAATCACCCGTTATTAACCAGGGAGCAGTTTCATTTCAAGAAGATCGTATTTAGTGTATATTTATTTTATTTATATTTATTTATATCGTATTTAATGTGTAAAATTGTAATCCAAGTATGAAGTACTATACTTTTTGTTACGTTAACTTTTTTATGATATTTTATTAAACCATATGTTTACATGACTTAGTAACATATTTTTCCGCGCTTTGTATGTGTGTGGTGAATCTTAGTAACCCTCATTAATTTTATTAAACTTGTAACAAACCAATTGTATTTCATCAAAGAGAATTTCCATTTAATAAACCTAATAATAATTTTTATAACGTTTTACAAATATCGTGTGTTTGCCCCTTTCACATACTGGTTATAATTCCGCACGTAAGTATACCTGTGTCATACGTATACACCATAGATATATCTATAAATATTGTTTTATTTACTGAAAAAGATGGTAATTATCTGTATTAGGAAGATTACACAGGCATATGGCAAATGAATTCTGTATAGTAAAGTTTATTACGAAAATATATGTATATATTTTATTTACCGACAAAATCATAATTATGACGGTATCTAATTAGTAAATAAAATAAGACTAGGCTGTATAATCAAATAAATGTACATACAAAATAGGATAATTTTTCCCTATCAAAATCACTACCAACATAACTACATAACACACAAAAAATAAAAGACAAAGACACAAAATTAAAGAGTTATAAAAACAAATTGTTTTATTTTTTTTTTCAAATACATTCTTAAAACTATTTTTGAAAATTTAGGTACATTGTTGTTTCTTACGTATTTTAAACATTTTTACATATTAATTCAATATAAGTATAAAACGTCAAGCGTTTTAAACATTTTAAAAATATTTTTGAAAAATGAGGTACATTGTTGTTTCTTACGTCTAGGTAACAAGCGTTTTAAACATTTTAAAACTATTTTTGAAAAATGAGATACATCGTTGTTTCTAACGTCTAGGTAACAAGCCTTTTAAACATTTTTACATATTAATTCAATATATGTATAAAACATCAAACAAATTATTTAAAAATTAAAAAAAAATTATTCGGGTTCCGATTTAATAGCAAATAATGAATTTGTTAAAACTTGTATTGCTTTCATTTGTTTTACCTCGCTCATATCGTTCATGATAGAGGTCAACATAACACCAAACGACCTCACCGCCTCGCTGCCTTTGCTCCTCTCTGCACACATGCTTTTGTATAGCTCGCACGCTTCTTTGAAGCAGCCGTCGTCATCGCTGTTTGTTATACTCTCGCAACCTGTTGCACAGAGTATCATAGTTTTGTTCACATAACGGTTGTTTGTGTCACCAAGAAATATAAGAGTTAGATATGGGGTTATATATACATAAATGATCAGGATGACGAGTAGATTTGAAATCCGGATGTCTGTCCGTCCGTCTGTCCGTCTGTCCGTCTGTCCGTGCAAGCGATAACTTGAGTAAAAATTAAGATATCTTAATGAAACTTGGAACACATGTTCCTTGGCACCCTGAGGAGGTTGCTTTCGAAAATGGGCAAAATCGGTCCACTGCCACGCCCACAAAATGGAGGAAACCGAAAACCTATACAGGGTCATAACTAAGCCATAAATAAAGTTATGAAAATGAAATTTGGAACATAGGATCCCATTAGGGAGGGGCACATTTGGATGTAATTTTTTTGGAAAAGTGGGCGTGACCCCGCCCTCAAATAAGTTTTTTTGTATATAACTCGCAAACCAATAAAGCTATATAAGCCAAACTTTCTGCAGTCGTTTCTTTTAGCCATTTCCTTATACAGTCCAAAAATGAAAGAAATCGGATAATAACCACGCCCACCTCCCATACAAAAGTTAGGTTGAAAATTACGAAAAGTGGGTTAACTCCCTAACGAAAAACGCCAGAAACACCAAATTTTACATAAGAAATGGCAGAAGAAAGCTGCACTGAGATTTTTTTACAAAATGGAAAATGGGCGTGGCGTCGCCCACTTATGGGTCAAAAACCATATCTCAAGAACTATTCGACCGATTTCAATGAAATTCGGTATATAACACTTTCTTGACACCCTGATGACACGGGTGGAACATGGGCGAAATCGGTTCACAACTACGTCTACTTCCCATATAACCCAATTTTGAATTCCATCTGATTCGTTCACTTTATAATGTATTCATAAGGAACCAATGAAGCTAGCGGAATAAAACTTTACACAAATACTGTATTTGAGCTGTCACATCACTTGTGGAAAAATTGTCAAAATCGGACCATGACTTTTCAAGGCCCCTGATATCAAACATGAAGAACTCAGTGCCTAAGGTTAATTTTTCACCGAAAATATAGGTAAATCCCTCAGATATTTTAATGTAATTCATTCCCTCTGAATTTTTTTCTTATAACAGTTTCTCTCTGCACCTGAAATGGTAAAAATCGGGTCATAACTTCCCCCAGATCCTATATACCTAATTATAAGTAATATTAAATTAAGTGATCGTATAGTCTTCGATACATTGTATCTTGGTGGTGAAAACGAGTGAAATCGGTTTAGGAATTACCTCAGTCCCCATATACTATTTATGATGATTTTCGTTATTCTATTGAACTTTATGCCGAATATATGGGTCGAATTGTGTTGTCTTTATAAAATTACATCAATAAATTGCGAGAGTATAAAATGTTCGGTTACACCCGAACTTAGCCCTTCCTTACTTGTTTTCTTTACTCTTTTCCGGATCGGAGTTGAAAACGACAACTCCGAAGGCGACGATAAATTAGTCTGAGAACTAATTGGCTTCAACAGCTCCTGCGAAAACATATCATCTAAAATGTTTGTGGTGCAACGATTTCTGTAAAAGGGAAATAAATATTTAATACGTATAAAATATTAAAAAAATATTAACTTACGGTCTGGGCCGTATATATAGTTTTAAAAAGCTCATATTATCGAACAATGGCCAGGTTTCGGCGTTACTCGCCCTACTTCCTGATGGTGCCTCCATTTTCCTTACCACCTTACTGAATCTTTCCCTTAGAGTCAGTCACCTCTTCGAGCACTGCTCTTCTGTAAAATAAACACAACTTAAACTATTAACATCTACACATATATATATATACAAAATATATTACAATCTAATAAATAAATTGTTAATAACAATTACTTACCAGTAGCACCTAGCTCCTTCGCCACGCTTACCAACGCGTCCCTCTTCCGGCTCGGCACTCGGTAGCCTACGCAGGCCTTGTTATATAAAATTTCACGCGCCCGCACTTCTTCTATTAATTTTTCATCATTCATTGTGTTTATTCGGATTATTTATCAAATGGCAAATTAAATATAGAAAATTAAATGAGATTATGAAAATGAAATGATGAAAATGAAATGAAGCGTGCTATCAAAAAAGCGCGCGAAATAACTGAGCTGTCACTCTCTGAAATGTCAAAATAAAGGGAGAGAGCAAAGATGCCACTCTCTGAAATGTCAACTTAACTTGAAATTCTAAATTCAACAGACTTTCAAGTCAAGTCATGCGTTCGGTAATCAAATACATGCAAGGCCCATTAAACGGATCTTTTATGTGACAGTTATCAAGTCTCTCTAGGTCAAGTCAAGTATGGGTAACTGGAGCTTAAACTTGTATTTATTTAATTTTGTAAAGGTAAATTAATCCATACACATCATGGAAAGTTTGAAAATCGTAATATTAAGAGCATTATTAGTACGAAAATATTTCTTCCGAATTTCTTTAAAATATCAGAGAGATTGAGCTATATTTTCGGTAGTGCTCTGAGGCACTCATATTCTGTAGGTATCTGGGCCCTTGAAGAGTTGTAGTCCGATTAGATTTTTTTCCAATGGCTTCATATGTGCCTGATGTATATATTTAAAGTGAAGGAATCAGATGGATTATATAATATGTGGGAAGTAAGTGTGGTTATAAACCGATATATAAACCAATTTCGCCAATTTTCAAGATATGTCAGGATGTCAAGGAAATATTATATACAAAATTCGGTTAAAATTGGTAGAGTAGTTCCATCTATTTTTAGACCCACCAAGCTTCGAGCTTCTCGGTTCACGCCATTTTGTGATCGTGGCAATGGTTCGATTTCTACACAAAAAACCTTCTTATGGTGCCAAGGAACATACATGTGGCAGGTTTCAATAAAATCTCTCAAACTAAGTGTCAATGTAGCAATTAAATAATTGTGTTTAACATAGTGTCCATAAATTTGATTGCATCAAAGGGAAAATGTGTTAAAAATAGCTAAGAGAACACCAATTTTTCAAAATTGTTTTTTTAACAATTTGTTGTGATGGAGGAGACCGAGCATGAGGTTTGTTAGTTATTCAGTTATTTTAGTATTAATTCCAAGCATGGTTAGTCCATAAATTTATTAAAGTCCCAACAAAATAAAGTGCCACCAAAAAAAGTAAAAGATTAAAACTCAATATTTTTCATACCGTCCTCAAAGGTACAGAAGTGAAAAAAGGAATTTTTAATTTATGGACTGTTACAGAAATCTGTCGCATACAGTCGAAGTATTACCACATGTGTCTACACGCTGGCATGTGAATGGTTTCGCGCAAAAAGAAACAGTCCGAAGTGTACCCATTTGCCGGTTCATTGACAAAAGCGTGACAAAAATGCACAACAACCACAACAAAACTCACCAAAGCAACAGTGGGCACCGGCAATATGCAAATAAAGTGTAGAAAAGCGCTCAACTATGCTGCAAATTCATAAAAGTAAAGTGCACAAGGGACAACAACGAAGCTGCCACCATACACCAGACACGAGAATGCAATGAAAAATCACAACAAATCGACTACAATGACATTCAATAGACACTCATATGAACACAGATTTTTCACGCCCATGTAAAAAATTATAAATGTGTGGTTTGGAATGCACACATGCCGATTTAAATTTTAGCAAACTTGCGCACAAGAATGTCTTGAGAAAGTCATAAGAAGTATGTAAATAAAAGATAAAAGATTTAAAATGTTTGTATAAAATAGGTAAAAACTGCAGAAAATAAAAGTAAAATCCTGGCAGAAATTTGAGTCGAATGAGGAGCGCATCGCTGACATGCAGATCCACTGCTAGATCAAATATATTTAGTTAAAACGTTAATAGTATGTTGAGAAATAAATTTCCAAAATTTTTTTCTATTTTGAAGACTAATTATTTATCACAGTATTCATGTTTGCTTCAATTTACAAATACGATTTTTAATACGTTTTGTCTTTTACATAAATAGCCTTTATAAACTGTAAATTGCTTAATGTTGCAGCGAGAATTCGTTAAGGTGGAAGCACAGTAAAAAGTCATTGGGACCAGATCCGATATCATGCGATGTAATAAAACTTCCATCAATGAAAATGCAACTTTTAGACAGCTGTGAAATGTATACAAATGTTATTTGAGGGTTAGGAACAACTTCAAAACATATGGGTTAAGTTTTGGTTGCGCATTCAGATTCTTTTCTGTTAAAAAAAAAAAATATTTTGATTATAAATGGGTTCACCGTAGCTGCATGAGTTCCATCAATGCATTCTATTACTCTTGGTATTCCAAATTTACATTGCGGATAAAATGTTGAATACTGTGCTTCTACCTGTAGCAATATCGGTATACTTTCCAATTGAACGTTGATATGAACCTTCAGCGAAAAACCTACGACTCGCCGCCAATTTTATTAAATTAGGTATGGGTGTTTCTTTAACTAAAGCTATGATTTCGTTGAGTATTTCTAAAAATGCATGCTTTCTTAACGATTAGCTGGAAACAAACCTGAAACAAAAATAAACCATCTCAAGTCGACAGGTAGAAACGATTTGGAATGGTATCTCAGATGACGCCTTTCGATTCTTCCTTTATAATAAACGGCCACATAAACCATTGTTTCTTTAATAAAAACTGTTTCTTTTCAAATTAGTTAAAATTTTGATCCAACGAATTCTGTTATATTTGATTTGTCAAAATGTCACAAAGAAATCGGCTGTTTCGAAACCGAAATTCGCAAACAAATTAAATCCTACGAATTTCCAAACACCTAAAACCAAATCGTATGAATTGTAATTTCGAATCCGTATTGAAATCGAGCGATTTCCAGAACATGCCTGAATATTTACAAATTAATAATTATAAGCTGATAACTGAGATATATTATCCAAAGCACCAACATCTTTAACATCGGAGTAAAAATAGCACTGAATAGCATCGACTGGTTTGTTTTTATTTCGTCTTTTGTGCTTTTTACGCCTCATCAACAACACTCCCAATCGCCGGGCGAGCGCTTTGATTAAGTGCACCATTCCTTGGGGTTAATGTCAAGGCAATGATTTAGCACCTTGTTACATGGTCACAACAGTGTCCACACTACCTCTCCCAGTCGCACTGTCACGCAGCAAGCCTAACAGGTAGTGTCTACAAGCAGCTCCAGCCAATCAGTCGCCAATCTGTACGAGAACGCTCATTGATATACATATGTATATACATATAAGCATGTGTGAGTGTGTATGCAAGTGCTAATATGTAACTTCCAAAGGACAACTTCGGCTTTACAAGTTGACTCAAATTTAAGTTTGTATGTGTGTTCTATTTTTATTTCTTATTCCAAACGCATACATTCATACAAGATATGATTGTATAATTTTCTTAATGTTTAATTGAGCACGCGGAGCAGACACGTTCCTTTCCCTCTCGAAGAGATAGTTTGATTGTACGCTAAATGTTGGTAGTTGGATGCCAGCCAAATTGGCCGCGTCTGGCAACGATTAGTGGCGTTCACTTTTCTGATGGTGATCACCCATGGTGTGTGTCTAATTGAATTTGTGGGTGTGGTGATTGGCATCTGTGGGTGTTAATCCCTTTGTATCCGGTAGAAATATTAGTTAGTGCAGTTATTCTTCTGGAGCTAAGGAAACATTTCTTGTCAAATGTATGTACTAGTTGAAAAGGGCAGAAAATTTTATTAATTGTCTGCGACAAGCATCGACATACTCACTAATGTACTTAAAGTCGAGATCAACAACAAATTTAGTAATGGAAGCAATCGACTTGCCAACATTCATATACATACATATATATGTATATACAGTGGAACTTCTCTAACTCGAATCACCATAATCCACAAAAGAACTTCAAGTTTGAGAGACTCCGAGTTATAGAATTTTCATTAAAACATACATTTTTCAAAAAGCTGTAAAATATAGATTTATACACAGTTTTAATTATTGACTTCGCATAACGTCTTAAGAACGTTTTAAAACATTTATTCTTTAATTTTGATTGTTGACCTTTGCTACTGTCTGGCTCTCTCTCGGTATCCCATGTTTTTTTTCATGATTTATGAAATCCATTAGAGTAATATCATATTTTTTGTTCTCCTCTATACGATATAGAGGAACTCTATTCTAATTGTGCCTCGTTAGTAAAATTATAAATTTTGTATTATGCCCTGGTCGAAAAGTTCGATTTATAGAAGGAGATTTGTATGAAGTTTGACTTCTATTGCCAATTCAAAAGTTCGAGTTATGGAGATATTCGAGTTATAGAAGTTCGAGTTATGGAAGTTCCACTGTATATATATGTATATGTATGTATGTAAGAAAAAGGTTCCTTCCAAATTTCTATAAAATCTTTGAGTGATTTACCGATGTTTTCGGTAAAAATGAATCCATAGGCACTGTTCGTTATCTGGGTCCTTGGAAAGTATCGTATCCGCAGCCAACATTTGAATGAGATAATATTTAAAAAAAGTAAATGTCAAATAGTGTTTTTCTTTCAAAAGTAGATAATGGATCACCCTTAATAATTATTTGCACTCTTGCATTTGACTTAGACGTCCGTCGAGCGAAGAGATTTTTTGGGCACAATTCTTTGCCTCCATCAACTACTATCGCTGTAGCACCACCCCATGTTTAGATGGTTCATGTAAAGACAGTTTGCCCTGATAATACATACATAGGTATTGTAACGGAGTCTTAAAAACTTGGTTAGGAAAATATTCCCAGTTTCACTAAAATAGTAACAATATTCATACATGACATACATACGTTTAATAGCTTCCTGTTTTAACTGAAAAATACAATTCTTTAAAACATAAGTATGTATATACATATGTAGGTGTTTTATAACTGCACAGATGTAAGAGGAAACAATCTGAAAGCGCTGCTTTGTTGTTCTTCCCCCCTGTACTTAACAAATCAAGCAACATTTTGAAATGCGCCGCTGAATAGGGCCGCAATCATTGTTGCTTGGTTCCAGTGGCTTCTGACCGCTATGAATTAAACACCCCCCGTGGATAGCGCTATCAAAGCAAACGAGCGCCTCAATTCGACATAGACTCAAAAATGTTGCCTTCGAAAAAATGCCCTGCTCCACACTTTGGTTTATGCTAATCCCACCATAAAATATGTTGAGTTAATGCGGGAGTTGCAATGAAAAGGAAGAGAAATAAATTTTCAAATTTATAACAGCAATTTGTGAGAAAATCAACGTAGTCTCACTTTATCCGGTCTCTCTCTTCCACGCATGCGCATTATGCTTTAATACTCTTCGCACTTGCGTCTCGCCACTGAGGTGATACCTTTAATAGATTTTGCCCAAAAGTTTGATCTTGATTTTATTGTCTGACTGTCCATTCGGTGGTCAGTTGTTCCCATTGTGCTCTCCGATATTCAACGTTTTTTTAAACACACCAGCACCGTTGGCGTCTCTCAAGTACGGCCACTTTCAAGTGTACTCACGCAAGCATTCCGTATACCATTGAGATTGTGGCTCGCTGTGCCCACCTTCATTAATCCGGCATGGGAGTCCACCAATACAAATGTATGAATGTCTACTTGTTTACGTTCCAATCAATACATTCATTAACTTTTCCCGCAAGTCGCTCTGCGTAGCTGAGTTCAACCAAAGCGAAGTCGCCTCGATGTCTGCCGCGATCGTTGCATTCTAGGGTTGCCTCATTCAGTCTCACCACTGATTGGATCTCATAAATATATAAAAAATATATACATATGTATGTATAGTCATCATGGTGATATAAATGTATATGTGGTTATGTATCCAAACTCACATGAGATGTTGGCAAAGTGGCGAGGATGGATGTAAGGCACTTCTAGGGTCAACTCATTAGGTTCGATTCTTCTCAACTATACTTTATGGGCTCAGTTGTTATTATTGTCATCTATTGTGTTATTGCTGTCGTTATATGTACATATATATATTTGAATGCTCATATGCAGGTATTGTACTACATATATAATCTGCTGTTGTTATGCCATTGTTGCTCTCCCATCGTGTAGATTACATTGCTTTTGATTCAGTTTGTTTTAATGTTATAGTTTTTCTTCAAGTCATCTTTCAATACTCAGCGCTGTCAACCATGACTGAAGTATGTTTATATTTGTGGAGAGAAATTGGTAAATATTTATGTGTGATGGTTCACGTTTCATATCGCAAGATAATTCGGTTAGGGAGCGCTGTTTCCAATAAATATGTTTTCGGTTGTAAATTCTTTATTAAATAACAAATATAACTCTGAAATATTGAAAAATTAAGTGGAATTTTTTAACGGATTTCTCCAAGTTTGCTGAATATTAATTTAAACACAATTTTTCAGTTATTCCAGGAAGGGGGAGCTAATTAACTTCAGTTTGCGGCTGCCAGACCATTGCAGTGTCTTTCAGGCAGATGTGGTTGCCATTAAGTTAGCAGTAGACATTCTGAATTATCATTCAGAGAAGTATATATTCACATAGCCAGCAGAGCGGCAATGGTGGCCTTGGATTCGATGATAGTACACTCTCAGCTAATAAGGGAGTATTTAACATTCTTATCAGTAGCTTCGAACTAATTTGCAATCCGACTGGTTTTCGTACCCGGTCACCGCGGAATCGCCGGAAAATGCAAAGCGGACCAGATTGCAAGAGCGGGAACCCAAGCAACATTGAAGTCAGAAGAGAAGTTGGAAGAGGGTGGTAGCAGCACCTGTAGCGGTGGTTGGAGTGCTTACTGGTCACTTTCCAATAGGCACATGTGTTGAGATTAGGGATCAAGCCAGATGCTACTTGCTGCAAAGCTGCTTAGAGGAAGACGGAGAGGAATCACCCCGATAGACACATCTTCGGCGAACACAGCGAAGTGACTGGAATCGTCATTAGCCGACTTTTAAATTTAGACTTTATATGCATATACTTTTGAAAGCAAGTAACACACAAGTTCAAAGTAAATAACCAAATTTACTAATATTTTACAAAATGTAATGAATTCATCAAAGCGGAAGCATCTTCGAATATCTGTTGCAATTACTTTCAAGTAAATTGACAGTTTCCAATTAAATTACATTTCTGTGAATACCGTCCCCTTTTACAATACTTAGAGTTGCAATTGAATTATTTGCATACAAACAAATTTACACGGATGTAATAGAATTATATATCGCATCTTGATCCGCTTATGATCTGAAAACATTCAGCGTTTGCGAAATTGAACTCTGATTATGCAACTTGGAAACGTAACGTCAAATCTACATAAGGCCAATGAGGAATTACCCATGCTTTGGTAAGTGGATTAAAGTTAAACAGTATATGGCAACTGTAGCTTTTTTAACATAATCGTCGAATTTGACAAATGATAGACAATTTACACAAGATAATGAAAAATATGAAATTTTTCTTTTTCTTTTTACTGTCGCCGCCCAAAGATAACACAGTTGGCAGTTTACTTTCTGCGTGGGTTGTTATCTGGTTAACTACTTCTCATCAATAACACCTTAAGAGCAGGGTTGCCAGTTATGGGCTTCTTAAATTTACATTGCAAGTATTGTTTATTGAAGTTTATTACGAAATATAGATGAGAAACCATTATAAAGAATAACATAACATTGCATTTGTTTCGGAAATTTTATATGGCCAAATGATATTAACTTAATTTAGAGGAGACAAAGAACCGCATATCTCAAAAAGTTCGAGGCTATTGTGTAGTGTTAGGTTAGTGTGTTAGGCCAATAACCCACACATACATAGACCTGTTTGTGTCCTTTGCGGTACAAGATAGAGTCGTCACGTAGTCATTGAGTAGTAGTCGTCCTTTAGGATGCTTGAGCATGACGTGACTTTTAAAATGTTATGTGGTTGTGGACTGTGAGGCTTAAAATGCTGGAGCCGTTGCCTTGACAATGTTGGACAAGCGAACACGAGATGTTCCATTGTTTCTCTGGTGCCTGGATCTTGACTTTTCCTATAGTCATCTCGATTTGTCAGTGCGGCCTGCTGTTGCATTGGAGGCTAGCTATGTGACTTTTCCAATAGCAAACACCTCCGCTTGACTAACTGTCCTAACTCCGGGCAGTATATTCCCTCCTCTTCCTTTTGAGCCAGCCGTAAATGCAGTTTGTCCCAGGTACTTGGTGCGGAATTTCGGTAAGAGTTCCGTTCCAATTAGGAGTGATTTTGTATTTCCTTGATAAAAGAACCATTCAACCCCAGAACCATTTGCGTTGCCCACCTATCTTGAGAGTGATGGTCATAATGTTGCTAATAGTGTGTTGACATTTTCCTCTTATTACGATAGCAATGATGTCCGCATATGCTACTATCTTAGTGGCCTTATTAATTAAGCAAGCGACGCATCATGTTCTTTTTAGGATAGGGACCTTTTTGATACCCGAATAAAAAACATATATTTTAAGTCGCATTCTCTATAGTTTATTTCCATTAAATTTATCAAGTAATGTGTCCAAACTTTTAAAACCCCATCGAAATGAAAACCCTTTGAGTAATAGCCATAGCATGAAGCTAAAGGTAAACATGCACCCACAGCGGCTGTCTTCGCGATGATGAACGCAGACTTACATGCATAGTATGGTATGAGTTCGTTTCTTAAGTGTGTCTCCCACGTGCCACGTGTGGGCTTGACAGTCTGATGCAATTGCCTTTGTGCGAAAACAATAAGAATTCATGAAAATTTCATACACCATCCACAATTTTTTCTTCACTTATCAGACATAACAACGCAAATTTTCTGATATTTATGAGCTACCAATTATCCGCCAAGTTAGGTTTGTAATTATGGCCCACGCAATGCTGCCTCCTTTACAACAACAACAAAGTGTGGTGCGGCGTACAATGTGGGAGTGGCAACAAAGCGACTTTTTTGCTCCATCAGTGGGAGTTGATGAACTTACTGCACTACTCGCCAAACAAAACAACTCGCTGCGTATTTCCAACTAATTTCTTCACATTCCATTATCTTCGGCCATAGTAATCAGTTGGCTGCAGCAATAACTCAATTAAGTGAATGCATTACAATGACGCAGTGGAAATGTCTAATTTCAAGTTCATTTTCCTCGGAATTCGGTCGGCTTTTCATATTCAAATCAACAAATTAATAACAAAGTAGAAAGCACGATATGTGTGAAGAAAACTGTAGGAGAAACGAATTCAACGAATTTTAAAATCAAAACAATATGAAAATGCAGTTTTTCATTTTGACGTTTGTCATAACCGAATTTGAATATCGAAGGGTCATACGGTGACGCATCCGGTCAATGGTGAGCCGGTGAGCCGCTCCATTCCATGCACTGCCAAGTGGCCGCTGCCGCTTAACAAAGGCTTGGATTGGAGTTGCTCAGCTGAATGGATTGAAACTGATATGCGCGCATTCCTCTGAAGCTACGGCGGCCACTTGCCCGTCTGGTGTCAGCAAGTGTTGCATTGTGGTGCAGCAGAAAAGTCTCGCAGCTCCAAGTGGCAGCCGCGAAGCGTGCCGCTGTGACAAGCACTTAAGAGCGGCTCAATACACTAGAGAACCCAATAAAAGGGTGCATACCAACATACATGTGGATATAAATGCATTATATATGTGTGTGTATGTAAAAACAGTTTGTAAATTGAATGGGATAAATGCATCCAATGCGATCACAGCTGGAGGTTCCAGTTTGTCTGCTGTTGCACAGACTTGGTGGCGACGTCGTTGAAATTGACGTTTTGGTCGTGTGTCGCTGGCAACTTTTTCCCTTCGCTGTTGTTTCGGGTGGTCTTTGACATTTGGGGCGATGCAGTCGTGTATTTGACAAGCGTTGCAATGAGTTTGATTTGTAGAGTATTTTTGAAAAATATCAAACCGTTATTTTGAATCATTGTATGTATGTAGTTATATTGGGCTTAAATATGCAGCCGTGAGAATTTAACTCTATATGATCACTTTTTATTAAGAATTAAAACTGAACTATAAAAAAACATTGACAATAGAATTTATACGTATTTATACGTACGAATATCTGTATGAGGAAATAAAAAGCGACCCATTTCGAGAATCCCAAGTTAAAAAAAAAAAACAGAAAATTAAAATTTAATGGGCAATGTTTATTAGCATTCAAAAGAACACTCTTTGGCATGTTTTTTTAATACATTTTAAAATTTGCTCACCGAAGTGTTCTCTGAAGAAATCCATTGATTAATGTGATGTCTGGGAAGTGGCGCCGCCTTCCTGAAACTAAATGTCGCCGAGATCACGAGCTTCAATTTCAGGCATCAGATATATACGTTTTCACCGACTTCATTTTTGAATAAATATGGACCGATGATTCCACCGGCCCACAAACTACACCAAACTGTTTTTTCGGATGAAATGGCAGATCTTGAGGATCGGAAGGTCGAGCGGCTTCTGTTCTTGCCCAAGCTGTATTTTGTACGCTTTCAATTTCAGGTGTCGATGTAAATTGCGTCAAGTCGCTCCATACGTCATTCCGTGTTGCTGTGAATAGCACCGAATCGACTCTTCACGGTCTTCGTGTACACTCTCAGCTACGACTGCTATATTTTATTCACTGCGTCCAATAATGCTGGATCTCAAGATGGGTGATGGTGTTGCGAAGAGCATGGTCAGTAGGCCGATTATGTTGACTATAAGTTGAACGAAGATCGTGAAACACATTCTTCACAGAACGTTAATTTTCGTAATAAAGTTTGCTCAACTTGCGAATTGCTCATTCGCAGTGAAAATCGACATTCCTCCGAGTCAATTGATTTCGATATAACTGATTTAACCCAATGCCAATGTTGCCTATAGGAAATTATGTAGACTTATATGCTGTGCAAGCTTAAAATTATATTTTCTGTTATGAGCTGTGCACGTATTCATTCAGTAAGCTTTCTCCGCAGAGTGGAATTGTCAAAATTGGTTTCGCGAAAAAAGTTATACTAAAGTGGTTACACAAAAAGTGTAAAACAAAGTGAACTATATAAATAAGTAAAACTAAGAGAACTATTAAAAGAAAAATCATGAGAAAAGTGTTACATACATAGGAATTTGAAATTTTTATCATTTCATATTTGAGTTAATACTAATATACAGTTCTACTAACATAACTCGAACTGCTCTAACTCGAAGTTCTCCATAATTCGAACTATTGAATTGGCTATAGAAGTCAAAATTCATACAAATTACCTTCTGTAACTCGGAAGTCTCTCTAACTCGAAGTTTTTTTGTGGATTATGGTGATTCGAGTTAAAGAAGTTCCACTGTGTATTTGTCCAAAAAAAATGTTAGCTCCGCCCATTTTAATTCGGGCATGAGAGGGTTAAGCTGTGAAAGTGAGTCAGTTTTCAAAGTTTTTTGGGATGTGGGAAATCACAGTATATTCAAGATCTAACCCTATTCTCAGGTTTCGCTCTTTTGAATTAGAATGTCGCCATAAAGAATAGCGGTATTGAAGAGGTAATGCCCAATACCGAAGCAATTCATACTATACATATGTATCTACAATTTGGATGATCGCTGTAATCGGTTGATGCTATTTTCAATATTAAAATCGATTTTGCCTCTAGTTTCTAGTCTACTTATATACTATATATAAAATTTTACAAAATAACTTGGAACATTATTTGTACGTTACTTAAATAAATAGTATTCTACCACTTTATTCTGCACTCTATAAAAACAAATACATATTAGTAAATTTAAATATGTATATACGAACCTTAACTTTAAAAAGATACATTTAATATTTCTCATATAAAGAACTCACTTTATATGAATTTCATGCTGTTCTTCATTATGTGATATTCAAATCGCGTTTTCACTCAATTAAATCGAATTATATTCGCAGTCAGGGGAAATGAAGAAAGGCAATAAGAGATCACATTTCACAGCAATCAAGAGGAAAATGCGATCCGGATTGGAAATATGCAAATTTTCAATATTCAATTTGCGATAGTGCCAATGAATCTGTTTTCTTCTACTTCTTTGCCTTCTTATGATGTGCTAAAAATGATCGATACGATCACCACGTGTGCATGTGAGGCCACAAAGAGGTTGCGCATGCGCAAACAAATAGCAATAACTGCAAAAAAGCAACAACGTACCGCTGATTTGGGAAACCAAGGAAATTCGCATGCAAATAAATCTTTCTGCTGCAAGTACGTCTTGAGGGGTGGCGACTCATATGCGCCTTAGGGTGGATATGACACTTCCAGCGTTGACATAACAGCGTGTGATCGCTTCAAGCATGCATGTATCGATCCATAAATCCGCATGCGAAAATGTAATGCCGTTCGCCCCTCCGTTTGCGAAGTTATTGCAAAAATATTCAATGCTACCTTTCCATTTGATTAGTTGGATAGCTGACCTGATTCGGAATTCATTGTGTGCGTTTCTTCTATCGCACGAATTTGCATGCCTGTCAAGAAGTTACACACAAGCGAGTAGGTTTATTTGTAGAATTTTGCAATTCAATTAAAATCCTTTCGCGCGGAAATTGCAAGTCGTTGCATAAGTCGTTTCATTGTTTGTTGATTTTTAATTTATTTTTGATTTGCGTATTAAAGTGAAAACCGAAATTGACATAATCCGCACTCAATGTGACGCACCACCGTCTTGAGCGCACTTCCTTTTCGAATGTTATTTTTTGCACCGAATGTCTTCGCAAAGTTGTCTCAAGACTGTGTAACCGCTTCACATGTCAATTTCTATTTGCAAAGTTGACATCTTTGCGAGTTTCCATGCGAACTGATATATTTACTTAAGGTTTCCTACATACAAACATATGCATGATGCCTGCACTAATATTTGCATCTGTCATGTCTATTGCGGTTTTTTTACGTAGGCAAGAGTACAACGGTTGCAACAACAAATTGCATTGCACGCATACGCAAGAAATGTCATCTATCATTTGGATTGAAGTTTTGATCGCTTTCCTTCAGTTTGGCCTTTTTGCCATTAAGTATCTATGTGTAGTATTTATTTTGTTGTTTCCTCTTGGTTTTATTATGTGTCAACTTAACTCGGTGTTGTTGTTTTTATAACACCCCAGTCAAGCAATTATACCGTTACTGTGTTGTTATGAATATGCACTTGGATGCTGGGCATGTAAAATTGCATATTGATGATCTGCTCGAAGCATTGCATCATAGGCAAGCTGTATCTTGGTATGTTTGTATATATTGCGAGAGTGCATGCATTATTCTACATTTCCGCTAAGAAAATAATAGACTTGGGATTATTGGAAGAATATTATAATGTAATCCATCAAGATTTTGCTTTAAATCAATAAGTCCGAAGCTTCATGAGAAATTTAGTATCGCGAATTTGAGGGATCATTATTTTGCTAAGATATTTCACATATTAACCGATATTGGAAAATTGAAAATCCTATGAGTTATAAAGAGGAGAGAGGAAAAATATACCTGATTTTGCCACATTTTCGGCACTATTATAAGAAACACATATCCTTTGAATTTCTTTAGAATATCTGAGAGATTTGCCGTTATTTTCTTCCTCCCGTTCGATATATGGGACTTTAAAAGTTTATAAAGGGGTTTTCAATAAGAGCCATACAAAAATCACAATAAATCGATGGTGGCATTCTCGGTGTGGCTTTCTGGAACCACATTTCGTCGAAATATTCGGTTATCATTGAGCGGTCAGACAAGACGATTATGACGACCATAAATTGGACGCTCTAAAGCTGAGGCACTGACTCCGAATTTTGGTAATAAATTTTAATAAATTCCACTCGTTGGTGATCGTATATCCTTCAATGATGAAATGGCAAACCTTACTGAAGAGCAATATCAAAAGAGCGGGAATGTAAAAAATATGAGGTCGTTTGCTGTTTCTTTACAAAAACCCTTTAGTTTGATTTCGGCGATTTTTTTACGGACACGGTCACATTATAAACGCAGTATTTGTGCAATGTTTTGTTCCGATATCGTCACTGGTTCTTTATTTATATATTGTAAAGTGAACGAATTATATGGACTTCAAAATTGTGATATATGGGAAGTAGGCGTGGTTGTGAACCGATTTCATCCATTTTCATAGTGAATAGTGAAGTGCCTAAAGTAATTGCCTTTAGTAGTTTATGAGATACATATACATATACAAAAATCACTTTGATATATGTACATATATAAACCTACATATATCTAAGTCGTTTAGTTTTAGGTGATACAAAAAACGGTTAGGTGGACAAAACTGTTATACCCTGTGGAATATGTTTCGAGAGTATAAAATTATAATAGAAAATCAAATTTTGTTAAATTTTTATAAACAACAACAATAAAGAAACACGGGACATTAAAATGCAAACAATTACATGCTTGAAGGCCCGAATTTCCGTGAAAATTATTAAAGAAAATATGGATATACCTTCTCATAGATACCACAACCATCCACCTCTTTGATCTAGTTAACCTCCTTAGGTCTAGAATATTCAAAATTAATGAGTTTTTCCATATTTGAGGTGACAAATGACTGACTTTTGATCCCAAAATTGAAGGTATTTTTCACACAAAAAAAACGAAAATCATGGTAGAAATAACGAACTTCAATTTGATTTGTGTTTCAATAAATTACAATTAGTTTTTAATTGAAGTCTGCTTTCCATTGATCTATAGTCTTTCGACTTTAATGCATCTGGCTACAAGAAATCTGTGATTAATTAAATATGAGGAGCATACGGTTTTTTAATTAAATCGTATTCGCAGTGATCGGCGGAAAAAGTCGCAATTGCGACGGGACAGTAAAATGCAAACAATTACATGCTTGCGAATTTTCTTGATCCCAGCGAACCTTTTCAAATACATACACGCAAGGCGCCCTATATTGAAAGGGGTCACAGCGAAAGTGTCCTCGACATCGAAATACCTACAGACAAGCGCACAATCAAAAAGCGAGCGATTGAACTCTGCCGTATGGAATGATAGCAGTTAATGCTCAGCAAAGGGTTGACACAAAAGGGGTCACAAAAGGGTGAAGGCAAGTGATTGTCACATTGTCTAATTGAAATTCGCAGCACCAAAATAGTGGCAAAAGGTTTCTTCGAAGATTAGTTCGAACGTATTTGGAAATTTCAAGAGAGCATCGGTTCGCCTTAGATGCGCGTATGTCACAGGACAAAATTAAAAATGTTGAAATGAGTTCAATACTTATGATATATTGGGGCACAGAAGTCACACAGGTGAGACAATTATTGCTCGGGAAAAATTTAATAATAATTTCTTTGCGAAAAGGGTTGATGCCAAGGAAGCGTATAATGGGATTGAACTCGTTATTGTGACCTTTGTTCGATTTCTTTTTCTTTGTTTTTTTTTTTTGCAGTGCGAACAATAAATTTTTAATTTTGATATTATTTTTCGCAAAATGTTTGATTCTAGAATGGTTTTGCATGAAGGACATAAATCAATTGCAAATTGCGATTGATTTTGTGCGCGAAAAGATTTTAGCGCTAAAAATTTTAAAAGCTGCAAGAGTAACTCAATATAAACGATAAATCGATATGTATATGCATTTGTATATTTTAAACATCTGCTGGAATCTTTCAATTTGTAGAACACACAAGGTACAGGCAGGAAAAAATTGCTATGCTTCAAGGCAATATAGCAATAGAACCTTAGTTTAGTTTTGTATATAGAAGGTTTCCTCCAGCGCCTAACGGTCTAATTCAATATCATACGTAAGATGTGGAAGCTCGATCAGAAAGGAGAATTTAGTAATGTCGCCAGAATTAATAAGAATACAAATAAACGATTATATTACATATGTATATACGAGTACGTAAGTAAAAAGCCACGGAAATCCAAGTTTAGTTTCAGAGTTTCATTAAGTTGCCTTTGCCGAAAACAATAATGAAAGGATTGCGATGTGAACTTGACCCCCACCCACTGTATTTGATCCAGATTTATCAACAATTATTTATTATTTGTCACTCAGATGTAATCAATATGGAAGTAAACGTCAATTTTAAGGCATCGAAATGTAAATGATGGAGTTCTGTTACAACAAAGACATTGCTATATCTGGTGATTATGTTGAAGAAGGAAGCTACATATATCTTCATTCAGAAATTGTTAGTATTAGTCGGCTAAATACTTTTCTACATGGATCCATTATAACTCTGCTAAGTAGACTAATTTCAATACAACAAAAAGTGCAGAAGATTGTTATAGAATTTAGAGTTATATGTCTAAACCTTATCCTTGTCAAATCGAAATCGTCAAGAAAATAAGTATGAAATCACTACCGCCTTCAACCAATTTCGAGAATTGTCATCAGCCATATGGTACTAATAGTGTCCGACCGATTCCAAATTTTTGACCGATGCCGATTATTTCATGAACAAATCTATTAAGTAAACTAGCATCGTTAAAAAAAACCAACAAAAATGTAAATATAAAACTGTTTATTAATTTTTTTATTATTCAAAACTAAATAACTTATTATTATAATATATAATAGAAAAAAGATGTTACTAGCTACTTATAGCTTTTTTTTGCTTTAAGGACAAATAGGTTTGACTTGGTAGCATTTCCGGGAGAGTGTTTTTTGCAACTTCTTCATAGTACGAGTTTGGCGACAAGTTCCTATCTATTTTTGTTTTGTTTTTTTGCTTGTGAAAAATTTGCCTCAAGAGAAAGCATTAAAAATCGTCTGTGCAAGTTTGCAATAAGAGTTTCTATGAGAATGGCATTATGAAAACAATTTCGAAATCGAAACAAGCTGACCCAAACAACAACAAACCCAAATCGTATCATTCAAAATTAATGCTAAATAAAAGTTCAAATTATAGTAAAAATAACACAGGCTAACACTCAATTTGCTTCTTTGAATTTATCAACTGAATCTAGTTAATTTGGGTGCGCTGAATTCAAATCTGTAATCAGTTTGTCTCTATATACCCACTTAACTTATGACCTGAAAAAATACGATTTTTTTTTTAATTTTGTCGGGCTGTCTAATGTATTTCTTTATACTAGACCTCAGTCAACCGTGTTTTAGAAGATGAACAAAATAATTTATATTTTACTCTTTTAAGAAATCAAAAAATTAAGGACCAAAACATTGATGCAAGTGACATTTGAAAGAAGTACAAAGAATTGGCTAAGAATCGAGCAAATATAGGCGATGGCAAAGCGAAAGCTAGGAACCAATGGAACAGTGAGGAGAAATATATAGAAATAAAGGTATTTAACTGAACGCAAGATGCTCTCTACACTTTCTAAGATTCAACTTGAACCAAAAGTATTTTCTGACAAGCGTTTGCTGTGCTTACGGGAGTCTCAGCGGTTCTGTTGCATATTGAATTTTGCGCCGATTTTCTTACAGGGCATTTACTATATACTTACGCTTATTTAAATATCGTGTTTCCCACCAAATTATTTTGTTTCACAAAAGTTGTATTTATTTCACAAACTCAACTCATTCTTAGCTGCTTTGAAATTGGTATTAGCTGACAACAAACAAGAGCAAATGACAATACAACAAATATGAATGGCTTGCCTAAATAAATGTATGAATAAAGACACACAAAACAACAACAATGATTAATACTTATGTACTTACATGTGTATATAGTTGATGTATATGTATCTAAATACATATTTAAAGTAAAAATCAAATGTCATTGTCTATCAACAATTCAAAGTCCAGCTGTGCTCTTACCGCGCTGACAAAGCGTTTGTGACACAGTGGATAAGTGGCTAAGTATGCCAGGAATATATTCATATGTAATTGCGCTGCTGACTGTACGTCTGATGGCATGTTGTCTTTGTTCTCCGCTGCACCTACTTTGGTGTACCTGTGCGCCGGGAATTTCCCAATAAAGAATCGACTAGAAGTCATATGACAATTGCAGAATTCTCAGACTGTTAACCTATAAGTCGAAATGAACACAGCATTGTCTTTGGTTTATTTTGTGTGTGATCCTCGGCGTTTTTAAGTTTACACAGACAATTGGGTTTTACCAGGCTATACAGCACTTGTGTCTTTTGTACCTGCTGCCTCCGATGGCGACAGGCTGTCTGGCTCGTCTATTTACCAGTCTAGGCCGTATCATTAGCTAAGTATATACGCGTGCACGTGTGTATTCTTATATACATTTTTCCTGTCTATGGTGGACACTGTGCACCAACTGGTGCGTTATATTTTCAAAATTGCAATAAGCCACGTTGTTGTTTTGAAATACTGTATCGGACACTATTTTGAGAAATTTATTAAATTCGTTAAAAATTATGTTAAGAATATGTATGGGACTTGGTAGTTTTGATCATTGTACTAAGGGATATTCAGTCATCTATGTACTTCCATTAATAAGGGGTCAGGTGGGTTTCAAAGGCTAAAAACAAGGGAATTTTTCCAATTCTTTTTTTTTTTAATATGTACAATCATATATATCATTTAAACAATTCAGCATATCAAAGATACATATTTAAACAGTAATTTGTGAAATTTTTATTTTCAAATTCCGAAAACTCTGCCGTTGGTACCTCATCTCCCATGGCAAAAAAATCTTGCCGTGGACAACATAACTCATTATTGGCTCATCCAATAATGAAATTAGAATTTGTGACACAATTAAAATAAAAACTTACTTTTTGGTAAAATTTTCGCCATATATAATAAAGAATTTTGTCTTAGAACGTAATGAATTAGAGATGAAGAATGTAATTGAGAAATTTTCAATATGGAAGTATTTTGGAATGGAACTTCCATCTTTCGGCAAAAATGTCATTAAGTTACTTTCATGTTTTTACTAAATAATGGGAAATATGCTCTATTTTCTGTAAATCGAATGAAAATACTTTTCTACCATAATACATGTACATATGTATGTATGTACATACTTTACTACAGTCGGAATTTGTTTGTAGTTATGAATTAGTAACTTTAAATTGCGCATGAACCGTAAAATCCTATTTATTTCAAACTAGAGTGGATTTTTGTTCCAGTCATTATAGTTCGATTGCTATATTCTCTTCAACGCATGTACCAAATGCATACATATGAAATTGTTACCGAAAATAATAAAACGCTTTTCCGATTATACAGTCCGACTGTCATTCGATTTGGAGAGAAACTCGAAAACAGAAAGAACAAAACAATATTAGGAGATTTTGAACGGAGACGTGACCAACAATAAAATTTTGTTTATTCTCTATGAAACTGAAAAAAAAATACAAAAGAAATTCAATACGTAATGAAATGATCGGACAGAGCAGCATTCATATTAGAAATGTGAAATATCATGGCTTGGAACAAAAACATACACATTCACACATTTATTTAACTATATCTGTATGTACAGTGTATTGTGCTTGGGGTGACCCAGACATCATGCCGGGCGGAAACAAAAGCAAAGCCGTTGCCATCGATCCTGCCAGACAGACTGTCGCCAACGATCGGCGAGCGCACTTACTGACATTGTCCATTTGTATGTATGTATGTACTGGTGTATATAAATAGGTACAATAGTATGCACATAGCAATCACCTGAGTCCTTAGCCATATACGTACTATATATGTTTGTATATGCTCAAAAACACATAAGTGATTTTTTGGTGCACATTATTTCCACTTTATTTCTTCCATTCTTTCTAATGCTGACTGCTACTTTTGGCCTTTGTTCAGCAGTTCAAGATCCTCGCAGACGACCAACTGCCGCCCGCACCAATTCGAACAGTCCAACGTCAATGAGTTACAAAGGATACTAACAACAAGCACATGTAAGTATAATAATTATTTGTGTGTTGTTGTGTGTGTGGAAGAAGCGAAACAATTGTCTCAATGGCATGAATGAAAATTCAGCTCGTCTTAATGCATTGAGTTTTCACTTACTCTTCGCTTCGTATTTCTTCGTGACTTCCATTTCGCATTCTAATGTCTTCGATTGTCACAATCCATGCATTTGACAGTCAACAACTGACTTTATATCGCTTTTATTTCAATTCTTTTTTCATTACATGTCTTCAGTTTACTTTACTTTATTTTATTTAATAATTTCATTTAATGACTACGGATTCCTCAAATATTATGGATCTTTGAGCTACGATTAGGTCCTGTAGTACTTTATTAGAGCAATATATGTTTTATATTAGCCCCTAAGGTGGACACTTATTCGTGCAAAATACTCGACCGTTTAACATTTTCAGACCATCGTCATTTGTACTCACCTATCAGCAGTTATACACTCAGGAGAGTCGAAAGTTTGAAGTTTCCACAGATATGTTTATGTTAAATAATTTTAAATAGTTGGGCAATGCTCAAAATCTTGTTACTTGATGTTCTTGGTAACATTCACATTTCATGCTTATGTTAATTGGTTATACTTTTAGACCGATGTTTGTAAATGCCCGAGGGAGAGAGCCAGTTCGGGAAAATCAGTTTATTTTACATATAAATTATCCTTGTTATTTTGCTGATACTATTTTAATGATAGAAAGCATTCCCCAAATACAATTGAGGAATGCAGCCGAACTCACAGAACTTGCCTAGATATATGTAAATCATAGTTCACTCCGGGTGGATATACCTGACTGTTATCGAAATGTGGATCGCCTATTTTGTATGTTTGTTAGAACTAAATAGGCTTAAAGCCCTTCGGCTCAGTAATACTTTTTTGCGATACATACTTAGGAGGTTTCTGGCAACATAATGGACAGGCGACTGTTCGGAAGTTCGATATACATAAAATAGATTTTTGTAAGTCCTCTTAATAATATTTACAAGCTTTTGTTATATCTATAATTTTCCATCTTCCACAGTTGGTTTCTAACACTTTAATAATCAAACATTCGATATAAAAATAGTGCAATACAAATACCTGTTCGCATTTGCTTATGTACATATGTACATACATACATTTGTTTAGGAGCTGTAGAAAGGCTTCTGTAGTGCACACTAGGGTGGCCCTTATTTTCCAAAGTATTCCGATTCTCGATCGCACCCCTAGAAATATGCGAATAGCCCAAAAACTAGTATATACAAAGTTTTGGGTCAATCAAAAAAGGTTTAGAGGTTGCGCAAGGAGCTTGAAATCCTGAAAAATTAAGAATTTTTACCATTTTTATGTCTCCATATTTCAAAGCCACACTATCTGGTTTCCATACCGTAATAAGATATGCATTTTATTACCTTTCCAAAATTACCACAATCTTAAAAATCGGTCGATTGATGATAGAGTTACAGAAATACAAATATGAAAGTAAATTTAATGCGGTGCATTCTCAAGCGTCGCATGCTCGTGATATACCGTTATAACGGTTCTAATGTTATTCTTATTATCTTATTACGGAAAGGAAAACCAGTAAGGGATAATGTGACTTTGAAATATGGAAGTCTGAGACATAAAAATGGCAAAAATTCTTATTTTTTCAGGATTTCAAGCTCCTTGCGCAACCTCTAAACCTTTTTTGATTGACCCAAAACTTTGTCTATACTAGTTTTTGGGCTATTCGCATATTTCTAGGGGGTGCGATCGAGAATCCAGAAACTTTTTTATCCTCCATACAACTAAGGGCCACCCTAGTGCACACACTTTTATTTACTGTACATACATATACATATATGTATGTATTGTATTTTCATTGTGTATTTCAAACTCATATGATTACTACTGGCGGCTACAGTGAAAAAATCATGTCCAGTCATCAAATGAAATTGCTTCATTAACAGAAATATCAAGCGCTCAAGAATTGTATTGTATAGTGGAAGACGGCAGAAGACGGCAACACAAGCAAAGGCAAAAAGCGAAGGAGGCAATCGTATACAAAAAAGAAGACTCAAGACACAAACGCTGCAAATGCAAGTACGAGTACTTCTGGTGCCACAATGTCTGCTTGGCATGAGAATTGTTGGCTATTTACATATATGTATATACATACATATATACATATTGTATTGGTATGTATGTAAGTGTGCTTCCTCGAAAATGCAGGATCTGAATGCTGTGAGAAAGGCAAGCGTACTTGCTATCTCTAATTGACTAGAAGCACCAACTGCGCTTTACATATTTACCATACATTCAAACATACTTATGCACATGTGTATTTATAAATATGAACCGGCATTAGTTAGGGAGTAGCGCGGACACACCTCAACTATCATACGAATTGTTACAAATAAACCGTAAAAAACGAATAATATCATGCGACGGAAATCGACGAGAATAGGAAGGGAGGAGCTCTTTAAAAGGTAGCTATGAAAAAATTAATGTGCATTCGAATTACATTTTACACGCAATGATTGCAGCCGAGACGCCCAGAGGAATTTTATGATCACAAAGATGATAATTTTGAGTGGCGGCATTCAGCTAAACAAGATTGTACATACACACACATATATACATACAAGCTTAGCCAATAATTTTTAGATAAAAATACGGTTGTTACCTCAGTGCATAGAAGTGGTCCTGCGTGTGGGTGAGTTTACTCATGTTCGTTTGTGTATATAATTGTGAATTGGTGGCAACAATGCGCGTGGGCAGTTCTTAAAGAAACTTACATAAGCAGCTCAGGAGCGCACTGACAAAAGATATTGCAGCTGAATGGTAGAAACAAATCGAATGTCATAGAGCGCTGGTAGTCAGCTATGAGCGCCTCAATCAACTCATCATCGCGGAGTGAGTACAGTTCCGGAGGGAGACACTTGAGTTGGAAACATGTAAAATGTGGCGGATTATGACAAGCATTCACAAACTTTACAATAGCACGCAAACAATAACAAAAACAATATTTTATTGCTGGGATTTGCGGCAAAGTGCAACAACAGTAAACCGCACAGAATCGCTAATAAAAATCCAGCAATGCAAATTAAAACTCATTTAAGCATAAGAGCGCTTAGAAAACTGTCGACAATGATTGCATTCAGCCTAACAAAGCCGAAATAATTTATCAAAGCTTATACGCTCATATATAGGGTACATACATGGACTTTGTAACAACCCTCCTGCACATATTGTTTTAGTGGTAGATATAGGCATTGCGTATAGAGTTTCATAATGAGATGCGTAGAAACAGATAGAGAATGCACATTTGTATGATATTGTCTTTATACACTGCGAGAAATATTAATAAAAACCGGAGGTATAGACATAATTACATAAGGTGAAGCTAGAACATTATGCTTCATAAAAATGTTTCAAACATTTACCGATTTTTATATAGCATATACAAAGTCTGCCAAAAATCGGAAATCAATATATTGGGTTAATAGGTGATAGAGAAAAGTCCTAACCGATTTCATCTATTTTTAGCATTAATTAAAAGTGTTTCAAACACAAAACATTTATTAAGATAACTCACACTACCGAAATAATACAAATCATTATATATGCTACAGAGGATAGTTGTCCATAGATAGATTTTATCCAATATTAGTATTAATGACTTCACCAACACTGGCACACAATAAAATTCTATATATAGCACCTGTTGATATTGCTGGTAGGTGTATTGCCGCGAAGGTGACAATCCGACTCGGAGAAGTTGGGTATATTAAAGGTCTCAAAAGGGACGTTCTGAATTTTTCGATCACTTGAACTATATCCCAGGAATTCTGGATGTCTACTGTGTTGCAGCTCCTTCGCTCCTTCTCTGTTCTCTTTTCTACGAAAGAAATATGAGCGGGACGATGCCAGTGGAGAAGAGGCAGGATGACCTTTTCAAGAATGGATCTATGTTCAGAGGAAAAGTTGGAGGAGAAGGAGCTTGGCGTCAAGTACAGCTTTAGGCTGCCATATCACTACAGCGTTTTTAAAGCGAAGGTGACTGCCATAAAGGCATCATCTGATGGATTACTCAGAAGTGGTAACACTGTCAGGAAGGTGAGCATTCACTCGGAAAGCGGATCCGCTATCTTCATATTCAGAATCTGGGGATGGGAGGAAAAATATATACTTTTTATTCCGATCTATGAATACTTAATTAATATATTGTAATATGTTTGAATCTAATGAAATTTAAAACAGTGTCATATATATCGATGTAGTAGTTAAATTTACCAATTTTTCAAACAGTAGGTATCAGAAGAATATCAAGAGAATGTAATTTTATTAATTCAGTGTGCCTTTCCTCCTGCCTTATATATAGGGTTTATGACTAATTTTCTTGATTCATAATTCTTCGAGTATTTCCAACTGAGCTAAACTCTGAAAAAACTGTATAGAGAGTGTAGATTGACATTTTATTAATTGGTCTTATGACTTTACAACTGAACCAGTTCCGTACTAGTGTATTCCACTACAGAGTAAATCTGCTCAGTGTAGATCTTTGGTATGTGTGTATGATTGTAGTAAGCCTTCTTTTCATACCCCTATTACTTTTTGAACGCAACAATCGCGGAACAACAGTAACAATTGCAATAATCGATGCTATTATACATACGTATTGTTATAAATACTCGAAATAAAAAATAAGCGAACTTTAAATCCTAAACTGCAGATAATGGAGATTCAAACGAGCGTAAAGCGTTAATCTTCAACAAGCAAACGCCAGTTAAATAAAACCAAACGCGTTGAGTAGATAGTATTGCTGTTTTTGTATGGTGCGAATACAGGAGACGTCACGTCATATAAGATAAAACTGCAATAACGGTAAACGTAACCAATCGACCACATTTCATAAGAGGTAGTTTTTGTACCCTATGCTCACGCAAATTCATAATACCATTGATAGAGAGGGCACAATTTAATTCCCCTACTATAGCGCAACAACAACAACAGATCGCATTTGTTTCAGAGCTTTAGCAGTGGACAAGAGTGCTCATGAATGTCAAACAGCATCAGGACATCCGACCGTGATGATCGTGTAAATACAAAAGCAAAAGTGCTGAGATCCCGTCAATGTCATGTCAGTGGTGGCGGCGATGCATCAAACTCATCGTCCGTATGTTCAATATGCTATTCGCCCTTAATATGGTGGAAGAACGTAAAACAACGAGGGGAGTATGGTGCTCTTGAGGAAGTGCGTGGTATTGAAGTAAAATTTTACGTTTTGCAAAGCTGGAGAAAAATTTAAAATTATGAGACTTTGAAAGGTTTATTTCCTATTTTAGTCTTTCGAAAAAAATGTATGATCTATTGTGTTAACTACAATGAAATATTGGTTAAATTAGTTGCAATGCCGCAATAATTTCTTCAAAATCCAACATCCAAATTAACGGATGTCGTTTTGGTACATACCAGACTGCTTTCTTATCGACCGGACAGGATATGTCGACTGTTTTCTGGTATACGACGATCAGTGAATCCCAGTAATACTGCCTCATTTTTGTTTCCAAACTTTGAAGTAGGGGGTATGGGGTAAAAATTTGAGTCTAGGGTGGTTGAGGTAAACGCTCCACCAAGGCTTACCTTGCAGACAGCCAAAAAACATATTTTTAACCTGTTAATCGCTATTAGACTCTAACTTTTTATATCGTTTGATATGAAATTGAGAGTATGTAGTCCAATTCTTCATGTGTCTTATTTTATCACTGCGTTTTTGTACCTAATTGATAATTCCTGAAATATTTTCCACTGGACCCTACCCAAAAAAAATATTAATTTAAAATTAAATCAAAATAAAAAAGTTTTATAAATTTAAAGAAGAGGTTGTACTCAACTACAGTAAATCGGCATTTGAAACACCCTGTATTTAATTTGCACCTACTTTAATTATATTAGATTTCCTGTACAATTTGTTACTACCTTTCCAATAACTATAAGCGAAACTACAGAGCATTGCACAAAAGGACGATTCATAGGACACGCATACGCCGCACAATGCTGCAACAAACAACAGAAATAACTCCAAAAGTAACAATGATAAAATGTGTACAGGATACTGTGCAACCGGATATACAAACAATGCGATACAATGAACAATGCAACAAACAAACAATATAAAAAATACATAGAAGGCATAAAACACAATCATCGTAAATACATACACACACTACGTTTATATACCATTTAAAAACATTTACGTATTGTACTCTCGTATACGAGTATTGTATAAATAGATACGAACATTAGCTACAAGTACAATGGAAAGTGTATTGGATTTTTAAAAGGCATCTTTTATTTAATTGTTTCCCTTCAGGATCATTGAATATCCGGCGAACTTATTGACAAAACCTTCATAAAATGTTCGATTATTCTCAATAATATGCATGCATTTATTCTTCGTTATCAATACATATATAAATAATTATAGATACAGCAATTATTGTTCTTAATAGAACCGATGTGAAAACAAAAAAAATATATAATTTTTGATCTTGAAGAAATTTACATTTAATTCTTTAAGCGAAATAGAAGGAATTAAGTAATGTTTTAAGGTTTTTTGATGTACAATTTAAATCAATTACTTAGCCAAACATATGATAACTTTAAATACTTATAAACGAATAAATTATTTTATTGTAATTAAAAAAAAATATATAAAATTATTTATAAAAGAAAAAAATGAATTTGGTTTATTGATTTGGTGATATTCCATGAAAATTATTATTTTCCTATGATAGGGTAGATTTAATACAAAATTAGTTCATCGTCAATATCTTTATACATATTTTTACTTTACTTTAGAATATTGTGTAAATTTTGAAATTTGTAGGAAATTAGTAGGAGGGAAGAAAACCGATTGATCGACCCATAATAAAGTAATATGCGATCTAATATAGCGCTTTCCTCTACTTTAAGAGATATTAAGTTATAAAATCCAAAAAGTTCGACAGTGCAGTGTCGAGGTTCCCTACTTCTTAATAAAAAACACAGAATATTCAAATTTAATGGAGAATGATTATTATCATTCCAAATAACTTTCATTTTCATTTATTTTTTAAAGATTATCTCTTCCAAATTGTGACCGCGGCTGCATCTCAGATGGTCCATCCGTTGAGTCCAATTTTCGTTGACTCGTTTGAGCATTTCGACTGGTAACTGGCGAAAGATACGCCTGAGCGGCTCCAAGGCCTAAATCGTTGCAGGATTGTCCGCATAGACTTTACACTTTACATATCCCCAAAGGAAAAGATCTATCGGTGTGATCAAATTTAAGTCGGACGAAAATAATGGAACAAAAATTATTCTACGCATTGACCAACAATCATTATCTTATTTAAAGTGTGATCCATTTCGAGGTTCCCTACTTGTTTAAGGAGAAACACAGAAAATTCAATTTAATGGGGAATATCTGTTATCTCTTTCAAGTGTTGGCCGCGGTTATGTCTCAGATTATTCATCCGTTGAGTTCAATTTTATACATCCCCACAGAAAAAGTCTAATAGCGCGATATCACACGATCTTGGTGGCCAATCGACCGGCCCAAAACGTGAAATTATTATTAAATCCATTGATAGATACGATGTGTGAGAAGTGGTGCCGTCTTGTTGAAATCAAATGTCGCCGATATTTCGAGTTTCAGTTTCAGGCATCAAATAGCACGATAACGGTCGCCATTGACGGTTCCGTTCTCACCGTCATCATTTTTGAAGGAATATGGACCGATGATTCCAACGGCCCACAAACCGTTGTTTTTTTCTGGATGAAGTGGCAGATCTTGAATGTCTTCATGTTGCTCTCTTCGTCCCAAATGCGGCAATTTTGCTTGTTAATATACCCATTGAGCCAGAGATAGGCCTTATCACATTTTCACACTGAGTAGTCACGCAGAGAAAACCGAATTACATAAACTCGAAGATAATTGCGTTGAATATATTTGATGGATAAAAAAGGTTTTAGATTGAAATTAAAAGATTCCTTGATTTTTGAACACACCTTAAGTATTATTCACTATATTTAAGAACATTTTAAACTTTCAAATATGTGCCTTTTTTATATTGAGTAGAAGAACATACTTGAGGCCTCCTTCGGTTAGGTATTTCTTTCGTCACAGTTTTAGTGTCTTCAGTGACCTCTATATACAAAAGCCCAACGGGAAACCTTTGCTCATGTCCAATAATAATTTTCCGGCAATTTGCTTGACAATAAAAACACATACAAATTAAGTATGTGCATATATATGTATAGGTAAATAACAATCAGAAACACTAAAGGCAGTACAGAGAGAAGAGTGCGTAGCACAAACATAATTAGCCAAAATAGAAATTTTAATTACATTGAGCGGACACTAGCACAGCATACATCACTTGTTTGTATGTACGTGTGTATGTATTGGGTTGAAGAAAGAGGATTAGAGTGTATAAATCCCGTATTAGTTAGCCAAAGGCTGGCTACTGCATGCGAAAATCATTGAGCATGGAGAGTTGGGAACTTATTCATGTCTTCTGTCTGCCAGTCATGCCTGTTTTTGTCATTGTTGTGCTTGCGTTGTGTGGTTTTTGGCCAACATTGTAGGAGTGAGTTCAAGGCGTACTGTGTTCTTAAGCTATTAGCCATATGACCTTTTGCCGATTGCGGCAAACAAGACTTTTTCTCATGCCTCACGCTCAATCGCATTGCTTGCAACATTCCAACGCTCAACGTGCGCAAATGTCAATTCCGTTTAACGGAAACTATTTGGGGTTTTCCCAAGGACACAGACCGGAACAGACAATATGCCGCTAGGTCATACTGGCACATAGTTATGACGTGCTTTGCTCTTAGAGATTAATAAAGGTCGCACGTTTGTTTGAGAGAATCCCGTCTTTGTTTCAACAAATGCCGCATTGTACGAATGTCATTGTCCCATTAATGCGAATACGTTAAGAGTTTCAGTTTTATTTAATAGACCAATTTTGAATTAAATTCAACCGCAGATTCAGCGAACGATTGCTTATTTACAAATTTGCCGCCGATGTTGGGGAATTCCAAATCCCTCCAAAGCCTTAGCAGAGTCAGTTAGTATTGAGCACCCATTTCGTAGATGGAGTTTCTACTACAACAAGCATTATTTAAATAATATCCCTTATTTAGTATAAATGCCTGCTGTATATCTGAATGCGTGAGCGATCAACATATTACAAATACATATGTACAAAAAGATGGAGAACTGATCGCATCCTTTTTGCTAACAATGGAATTCCTTATGCTACAAACTGCTATTTGCACCTTCACAATAAACTGCGCTCATATTCAACGATTGACTGTAATCATCTCGTCAGATTTCAATTGAAATTTCACACCTTAATGCAAGATTTAAGTGGGTGCGTGCTACATACCATACTTCTCTAGCGAACATACTGTATACGGTCTTTGTTTACTTGGAGAGGTAATGACTGGAAGCTGAAAAGAAGAAAACACCAACAGAGTAGTATCAAATTACGAGGACCAAATGCCCTTGTTCCTGCGCGCCTTTCGCTATAATCTAACGATCGATCGATACACATATGATGGATATATTCTCTTCATTTTTCATTGTTTTATAGTCGCTAAATAAAAAAAATAAAAATAAATAAAAAATACTACTTATATAAAGCCTGTCACGGCGAATCTTCTTTATTGCTCAAAAAGGTGAGTACCATACAATCGTAAGCAGTAGAGTATGTATGGGCGCATAGATATCTGGTATAAAATTTCAATCGTAGATTACATACTCAACATTAAAGCCTTAAAGAGTCCTTTTTGCGAAATATACGTGGAAAAGTTGGTTGAGCCAAGACATGCATTGCTCTCATTTCGTTTTTATACTCTCGCAACATGTTGCACAGAGTATTATAGTATTGTTCACATAACGGTTGATTGTGTCACCAAGAAATAAAAGAGTTAGATATAGGGTTATATATATATATGAACAGGATGACGAGTGGAGTTGAAGTCCGGATGTCTGTCTGTCCGTGCAAGCGATAACTTGAGTAAAAATTAAGATATCTTAATGAAACTTGGAACACATATTCCTTGGCACCCTAAGGAGGTTGCTTTCAAAAAAAGGGGAAAGTCGGTCCACTGCCACACCCACAAAATGTATACAGTGTCATAACTAAGCCATAAATAAAGTTATGAAAATAAAATTTGGAACATAGGATCGAATTAGGGAGGGGCACTTTTGGATATAATTTTTTTTTAAAAGTGGGCGTGACTTCGCCGCCAAATAGGTTTGGTTTATATATAACTCGCAAACCAATAAAGCTATATAAACGAAACTCTCTGCAGTCGTTTCATTTTGCCATTTCCTTATACAGTCCAAAAATGAAAGAAATCGGATAATAACCACGCCCAGCTCCCATACAAAGGATAGGTTGAAAATTACTAAAAGTGCGTTAACTCACTAACGAAAAACGTTAGAAACACTAAATTATACAGAAGAAATATCAGAAAGAAGCTGCAGTGATATTTTTTTACAAAATGAAAAATGGGCGTGGCGTCGCCTACTTATGGGTCAAAAACCATATCTCAAGAACTACTCGACCGATTTCAATGAAATTCGGTATATAACACTTTCTTGACACCCTGATGACACGGGTGGAATATGGGCGAAATCACAACCACGCCTACTTCCCATATAACTCAATTTTGAATACTTCTGATTCGTTCACTTTATAATGACCATGACTTTTCAAGGCCCCTGATATCGAACATGAAGAACTCTGTGCCTAAGGGTAATTTTTCACTTAATTTAAAATTAAGTGAGCGTATAGTGTTCGATATATTGTATCTTGGTGGTAAAAACGAGTAAAATCGGTTTCAGGAATTACATCAGTCCCCATATACTATTTATGATGATTTTCGTTATTCTATTGAACTTTGTGCCGATTTTGTGTTATCTTTATAAAATTACATTAATAAATTGCGAGAGTATAAAATGTTCGGTTGCACCCGAACTTAGCCTTTCCTTACTTGTTTAATACCAAATTAACCGATGTTAACTGGGTGATTTCTCTTTTTGAGAGGAGAGCTTGATTGTTGTTTGCTTTTCATCATTGCAGAAGAGAACAAAATACAATAGAATTCCGATTATCCGAACGCATTCGTCTCGGCTCTATTTGCCAATTTAATTCAAGTACCATTTCACCCAGAAGCTTTTGAACCTCTATGTATATGTTGCTTTTAAGTGGTTTGAAAGACAGGACGAATCGGACCCCGAACAGTTGTTACAATTGAAGAGCATCAGGGTCTTGGTAGCATTGTTTGATTTGCTTTGAAATCGATTATCTGGATTTTCGCTTATTTGTAATACCCCTTGTTTTATTTCATCCGCTTAATCGGAATCTTGATTGAATTATTGCTTTAGTCAACGACTGAATTTTTGTTTTTAGTAGAGAGAACATAAATTAATATAATCTAATTAATAATTCAGCTTCTTTGTAGAATATGGTCGGAAGAAAGCATGCCTGACGATTGGAATCTCAGTGTGCTCTGCCCAATCCATAAATAGGGAGACCCCACATTCTGCGCCAATTACCGTGGTATAAGTTTCCTCAATATCATATATAAGGTTTTCTCGAGCATATTGTGTGAAAGACTAAAGCTCACCGTCAACGAACTGATTGGACCTTATCAGTGTGGCTTTAGACCTGGAAAATCGACAATGGACCAGATATTCACCATGTGCCAAACCTTGGACAAGACCCGAGAGAAAAGAATCGATACTCACCATCTTTTCATCGATTTTAAAGCTGCCTTCGATAGCACCAAAAGGAGCTGCCTTTATGCCGCGATGTCTGAATTTGGTATCCCTGCAAAACTAATACGGCTGTGTAATCTGACGTTGAGCAACACCAAAAGCTCCGTCAGGATCGGGAAGGACCTCTCCGAGCCGTTCGATACCAAACGAGGCTTCAGACAGGGTGACTCACTATCGTGCGACTTCTTCAATCTATTACTGGAAAAAATAATACGAGCTGCAGAACTAAATAGAGAAGGTACAATCTTCTACAAGAATGTACAGCTGCTGGCGTATGCCGATAATATTGATATCATCGGTAGTAACAACCGAGCCGTTTGTTCTGCGAAGCGTATGGGTATGGTGGTGAATGAGGACAAGACGAAGTATCTCCTGTCATCAAACAAACAGTCAGCGCACTCGCGTCTTGGCTCCCACGTCACTGTTGACAGTCATACCTTTGAAGTAGTAGTTAGTTTCGTCTACTTGGGAACCAGCGTTAACAACACCAACAATGTCAGCCTTGAAATCCAACGCAGAATCACTCTTGCCAACAGGTGTTACTTTGGTCTGAGTAGGCAATTGCAAAGTAAAGTCCTCTCTCGACGAACAAAAATCAAACTCTACAAGTCGCTCATTATTCCCGTCCTCATGTATGGCGCCGAAGCGTGGACGATGACAACATCCGATGAGACGACTCTTGGGGTTTTCGAGAGAAAGGTTTTGCGCAAGATTTATAGTCCTCTAAACATTGGCAACGGCGAATACCGCAAACGATGGAACGATGAGCTGTACGATTTATACGACGACATTGACATAGTTCAGCGAATAAAAAGACAGCGGCTACGCTGGCTAGGTCATGTTGTACGAATGGATGAAAACACTCCTGCTCTGAAAGTGTTCGATGCAGTATCCGCTGGAGGAAGCCGCGGAAGAGAACGACCTCCACTCCGGTGGAAAGACCAAGTGCAAAGTGACCTGGCTTCACTTGGTGTTTCCAGTTGGCGCCAAAAAGCAAAAAGGAGGAATGAGTGGCGCGCTCTGGTGGATTCGGCTATAATCGCTTAAGCGGTTTCTACGCCAAATATATATATATATATAATTAATAAATAAAATACATTTTCAATAAGAACCCTACAAAAGTTTTTTATATGTAGTCTGGAGGTCTTCGGTATAAATTTTAGATTTTATCAAAGATTCAATTATTCAATTACCGCTAACAATTGTCAGTGGCTATTGAACAAATATCAGAAATATGATGACTCTACTTGTTCGACATTATAATATATATACTTCTGCATATATATGTATGTATGTGTACCTTAAGTATAACTTTCTTCTGCACACACTTCACATAAACCGTAACAGAGATATTTGGAACCCTTTAGCTCTATTATTGTCTGTATTTGTAACAAAGGTAAGGCATTGTTTTAGGACTTAAATGCACTAGAAAGTACTTATTAGGCTGGTGCCAAACTGTCTGCCATAAAATTTCTTCGTGAGCACACACATCTGTTTCGGCTTTCAACGAATATGTGTCTCTGATTGTTTTCTCCAAAGCATGTAGAAGTATGTATGAACATTTAAAAGCCTGTGTGATACTTTGTGACGGTCTTTTATTTTGATTGTCACTGACCACTAATCAGCATAGCCATGCTTTTGTCTTTTTAAATCTTTTTCAACATTTTCCAATAATATTCGGCATTGTTCGGTTATTTATTGCTTTTGTTCGCACAAAATATACGAATGCTAAAGGACCTCCCAATAAGTCCTTAAGTTATTGGTTATTGTCCTTGCGCACATATGCACATCTCAATAGTAAATATGTAATAGAGAAACGAAAAAATTTAACAAAAAACAGTTTACTTACTTTCATATGAGTGGTTAAGATTTTAAATACGCAATTGTCCCGAGAGCGAGTGGCGGGATGGAAGTAAAGACCAATAACGCAAGCGTCTAGGACAAGTTCAACACGTAACTATTATGTGCCACAGAGAGACATTTATTCTATATTGTATGTATGCGATTTGCCTTCCTATAGGAATTCGGTGTTCCATCCGTATACCGGCATGCACGCGTGATTGTTACATTTACAATGCCCGCCGCCGAACAAAGACATTTGCTATTGCGTTGCAAAGACGTTCGAGTGTATTTTTGTCTTCTTTTATGCACTGTAAGGAATTCAATCAAAAGAACGGAACGAAAAGAAAAAAGCAATTCATTAGCATTTTCCACAATAGTCGCAGAAGAATGGGCCACAATCTCAAGTAGGAGGCCAACAACACACTGGATGGCTGGCAGCAACCACAAAGATGCGCGTTTCACAGTGCCACGAGGAACAATAAAAATGGCAGGAATAAATCAAATATTGAATGTGGAGAGGCGCAACGCTTGGCTCCTAATCATGTTCTTAGAACAATTTTCAGCAGCTCACAGCATCGCAGTTGGTGATTCCGACCCACCGCACGCAGCGTCGAACAACGCAACGGAACCCGTAAATCGTGAAATGCCTTTATCCGCATATTGTTCACACTTGGCAACAAAACGCTTGGCGGACACGGGTATTAGAGTGCACGTGTTTATGTGACTGCCGCGAACGCTTTATGATCAGCGCGCGTCTTTGTGTGCTGCCACTGTCGCTGCGCGCATGCGCTTAAGCGAACTCCTGCGTGGAGCTTCAACGCTTTCGCGAATTCGTCTTTCTACGATGCTAGCGATGAGTTATGACGTTTGTAAAATTATGACAGACCACGTCAAATAAATTTTCGCATTGTTAACTCAAAATGCAAAAAAAAAACGAGAATCGATAAATTTTAATGTTCATGCAAAAATAAAAATAACAACTACTTTTGCTAACAACTTGGCAAAAATATTAATATTCCGACTGTATTAAGGAATTCACACTCGAATCACTTTGTAAGTTGGTTGTTTATTTAATTTTCTTTTCATTATTTATTATATTCGTTGGAGGTGTTGATGGCATTGTTTAGCATTATTGCATTACACCCCGGTATTCGGTCGACATTCAATATAACCACACATGTCCTTATATACATGTGGAAAGCATGTATACAGGTGTAGGGTAAATCAAGTTGCAAGTACCACGTAAAATTCGCGACAACCCACAAGCAAACTCCAAGATAACCCGCAATGCATTTTATATGCTTACTATTTTAATAGTAGTTGGTCAAATCACATACATATAACTTAACATAGTCTCCAGATTTGATCTTAAACCAATACTTTATAGATTACTGGAAAACTTGTTTTTGTTGAACACAATAAATCAGAAAATATTTGTATTTTACTCTCGCAACATGTTGCACTGAGTACTTTTTAACCCGGTACTGCCCAGGACCTTTTATGTTTCAGATTTTTCTGAATTGAAATACACCCATGTATTTTGACCCCCTGAGCATGAAAATGTAATCTGTTTTACAATTCATTATATTTAATATTTAACTTTTCCAGAAAATGCAAAAAACTAACATAGTTTATAGTTTTATAGTGTAATTTTCAAGTTATTTATGAAAATATAGGGATAATTTTTGCGTTACCATATGGTAATAACCCACAATTTCGGGTTAAAACTCTGTAAAAATTGGTGATATTTGATAATAACCACTCCCCTCCGGCATACAAAAGTTATATTGGAATCTACTAAAAGTGCGATAATTCGCCAACACAAATCATTAAATTAAAATATACTTCTAAACTTTATAAAAAATATGGTACTGTAGTGCTATATTCATATGGATATAAAAAAACCATGCCTTAGGACCTACTTGACCATTTTCTCATATAACACAATTTTTAATTCCATCTGATTGAAATCGGATTACAACTTTTCAATGCCTTAAATACCGAGCACGAGGACGTCTCTCTCAAATATATTTCTCTCAGATATATTTTAGAAATTCAGAATGGATATTTTTCTTCCAATGGTGTGCTTTTGTGCCAAAAATATATTATCGGCTAGCGTAAAGGATTTTATTTTAGTGTTATTAATGAAGGTGACTTGAACCTCTCTCTTGAAGTAAGAACCACCATCTCAAAGGAATAAATCGAGTTATTATGAATTATTAGACTTCGAAATCGAAGGTAGACCAAAGACATTCCATGTAATCCACTTGTATTGTACATAAATAATAAAACATATGTATCTGGAAAAAAGTTGGGTTGTTGAATGGAATTAGTAAAATGGATGAGTAAAATAATTTCCACGTTCACAAAACGGAATTGCTCGACATAAGAGAGATGATGAAAAAACTACTTATTCTACAGAGCAAAAGTTTGGAAAATGAGCGGTCATATATTTTATCTCGGGCTGATCTTTGATCTTTCAAATATGTTCAAAGATCATTTGAGATTTAAATATATATGGGATAAAGCTGTGAATACATTTCTTCGAATGGTTTAGCTTCTCCAAAGAGCGGTTGGCATACAATTGAACGAATATGTATTTTTGTATACTTTAAGACATTAATTCGTTATATATGTATGTACATAAATACTTAGTTTATACTACGTTCGAACCGACATTGAAAACATCTCGAAAACACATTTTTTGGATTGTTGAACCAAAGTCGTTCTGACCGACATTTTGTGTTTTCGGTGCGTTTTCAATGATAATTCACAAATTTATTACTTTGTTTAAATTTTTGCATTTTTATACTTCCGCAACTTGTTGCTAAGAGAGTATCAAAGTTTTGTTCTTATGTTGTTTGTAAGTCATAAAACTAAACGAGTTAGATATAGGGTTATATATATCAAAATGATATATTTGGTACAAAGGATCGTCCTAGAAGGGGTCATATTTGGATGTAATTTTTTTGGGGAAAATAGGCTATTTGTAGATATCTCACAAATTGTGAGTTGTGAGAGTTGACTAACATAATAGTGACAGTTTTTTGTTCTTTTATCATGTAAAAAATGGAATACTTTCAAAGAGGTAATGCAGCATGTGTATAATGTTGAAATAAAAATATGCAGCATTCGAGAAAAGAACAAGTAAGGAAGGGCTAAGTTTATTTATTTAATTCTATATATATAAAATATCTGTCTGTCCGTCCGTGCAAGCTGTAACTTGAGTAAAAATTGAGATATCTTGATGAAATTTGGAAGACGTATTTTTTGGACCAGAAGAAGGTTAAGTTCGAACATGGGCGTAATAGGACCACTGCCACGCCTACAAAATGGCAATAACCGAAAGCCATAAATTTATTTGGTATGAAGGGGCATATGTGGATGTAATTTGTTTGGGGAAGTGGGCGCCCCCTACTAAATTTTTTGTACATATCTCGTAAAGTACTAAAGCAATATCGAGGGAAATTTGTACAGTCCTTTCTTTTAGGTACACCTTATACGGTCCAAAAATGGAGGAAATCGGATTATAACCACGCCTATCTTCCTAGCTTCCCAGTGATATGTTGTGAAAATAGTCCAAATCGGTTCTGAACCACGCCTACTTCCCATACACCAGAACGTTGAAATCGATCTGAATCGTTTACTTTACAATAAATAAAGTAGGCACTAGTGAAGATATCGGAACAGAACTTTGCGAAAATACTGCATTTATAGAGTGATATCGCCCTTCTAAAAATCGTCGAAATCGGTCTATAAGTTTTCAAGACCCTATATATCGAATATGAGGACCTCAGTGCTTCTAACAAATTTTTTATCGATAATATAAGTAAGTCTTTCAGATAATTTGAAGAAAATCTAATAATATATGTATACGTGCCAAAAATGAGTGAAATCAGGGCATAACTTCCCCTATCTCCCATATACATAATATTTGGGTTTTCAAACATTCAATGGATATATATATATTCTGAATATGTGAGTCAAATTGTTTGTTATACTAATAAAATTAAATAAATAAATTGCGAGAGTATGAAATGGGTACATCCGAATTTAGCCCTTTCTTACATGTCTTTATTTCTGTTTCTCCAATTTAGACGCCTTCTAATAATATCGATTTTGAATGTATGAAAACACAAGTTTTAGAACGAAACCCCATTTTTTATATAAAAACATGTTTTCAATGTGGGTTCGAACATAGTATTAGGAAATGATATTATTATAATACGGACTACAATTGAGTAACAGTAGTATTATTACGGAGGACGCTATTGAATCGTAAGGTTATAATATTGGAATTGGAATAAGGTCAGAAGACGAATTCAATTTAAAGTTTACAGTTACTAATTAAAAGCCAAGAACAGTATTAAGGAGGCGATCCGTACTCTATGAGATGTGATACAACTGAGATGAAAAGATATTTAGAGTATTTATATATATATTATATGTGTATGTCCGCTACATATTAAATTTAGTCGAACTTATATTCTTAATTGCTATGTGTGCCTTGATGTGAACTAAAATTGTATGTAAGGACATATAGCTTCGGATTTTTGACAACATTTTTATACGACTGTTCTTTGTCGAAATTGAATAGATTAAGTACAGAAACGGGATCTATCGTAGGTCCCACGTACAAATATGCCTTCAAGATGTAACATCTATGGTTTAGTTGAATGAAAAAACATGGCCGCAAGATCTGCTAACCAAAGCAGCCGTATATAAGTCATTTTAAAGTTATTATCCTCTCAAATAATACCTAATTAAACATTTAATGAAATTACTGATTTGCAATTGCTTTAGTTTTAGCGAAGATCCTTCTTAAGACTCAATAAGCACAATACCTCAGTTTCTCTTATTGCCTTAAATGTGATTGCTTAAAAAGTAGGGGAGAATTGGAGAAAAGTTATCAAAATTAGAGAATATTGGAAAAGGACTTAACATCCAAATTAGTCTTATAAGAGGTGGTGGCCGTCATACGTTCTTATTCGAAGAAAAATCAGAAAACTTTACTATCTATTTTGACTGTGCATTTTATGCCACTCAACAAATGGGAAATCCTTACAAATTTCAGCGTCCGAAGGACTAATAAATGCTCGGAAATCTTTTCTAGTAAGTACATTTGAAGTTTGAGATATATCCATCGATTACTCTGTAATTTTCCCTTCATATTATATGATCATCGTGGTCTAGGTGGACAACTATAATTTTGTGTCGTTCGTCTCTATCTTTGTTCTGCCGAAGAATAAGATTGTATACTTTTTAAGCTTAGTTCATCCAGTTGGCTCAAGACTTTTGGAAGGCTTGCTGCTTTAATTGAGGTGGAAACTTTTCGATTTACAAATGACCACTAAAAAAATTGGAAAAACTAGTTTCAACGGGCACTTAAATACACTCGCTGAATAAGCGAAATTTTGCAAATTATTTGAAGATGTGACGCATTGCGTATTCTACGGAGGTTCAGAGCATGCGTACGCATTTTACGTGGCAGTCACTTCCGTGCCCTAGCTAAATTGATTTTTAATGAGAAACCAGACCGCAAGGATACATTTTGCGCACATCTAATTTATATATACGCGGTTTCTTACACATATACATAGGTACATATTATAGTATATGTTTGTTTGTGTTTATGGTACAGCTTCTTCTGCCTGCGGGCATGCAAATGCAAAGTTGACAATCTGAAACTTGTTACGTTTGCAATTGTGTGAAGATTAATGTGGCATTATTAGCAACACTTATGCCCATTCCATTCATAGAGACAGGAGCCGTGAAAGAGGCGAAACACGTTTTGGACCCCTTTTCGCAAGGAACGCATTCATTAAGATTCTCGTTCATTTTATGATTTGTTGTTCTTAGTCGTGTTTTGTTGTGTTAAGCATGTTATTTTTAATTTTTTTTTTTCGTAAAGCCCTGAGGTCAGTTCGTGTGCGAAAATTTTCGGAGTTGGTTTGTTCTTTTCACGTACGTTTTCTAAGTTCGCTGTCTTCATTTTTTTTGCCACAAGCACACACACACACATTCATATGCGTATTTCAAGTATTTATTTTATCATTTGAGATATTTTATGGTTTTAGCCTAGCGGCTATTTTTTGTTTTACTCCCCTTGCCACAGACTGAAAAGGCGTTCTTACTTTTGAGGAGTGAAAATTTGGACATTTATCTTTGATGTTTGTCGCAATAAACGACGCTGTTGGCTAAAGGTCAGAGTTCAGCTCGAAATAAGCGACAAATGGATAATGATATGGTGGACAATTCGAACTTGAAGCTGCTAGTTGACGTTAAAGTTGACAGCGTAACGACTTGGACGTAGTATGGTAAAGTGCCGAAGGCGTTTCCTCGGTTTTTGATAAATGTGCATGTTTTGGTAAATAAATGTAATTGGAAATAAAAGCGGAATTTTTGATACTATTTAACAATGAATTAATCAAGCATAACATTGTTTGGCAAAAATGGTGGCATCGTTGATGAAACTTTGAAAAAAACAAGTAACACTATATACATATATGCGTACTTTGTACCTAGAGATGTACAATAATAAAATGAGCAAATAATAATTTTTCAAATTTTAATCGGAAGAGTTAACTAGTAATTTATGGTATATAGAAGGATGCGGAAATAAATAAGTAAGGAAGGGCTAAGTTGAGGTGTAACCAAACATTTTATACTCTCGCAATTTATTTGTTAGTCGTTCACTAATTAATTAAAATGCGAAAATATATGTGATAATATGTTGATAGATGGTCAATGCCCGAATTGGTTTGCAAAATTTCGTTCCAGGATGAAATAAAGTCGTTGGTCCATGCAAATCGTCGAATAACAACTCAATAGAATGCTTAAAATATTAAATTTATCTAACGCGACCGTCCACAAGCACATGAAACGTCTAGGATTAATTTCAAAACTTGACATATGGGTTCCTCATGATGTGATAATGTGCAAGAGATCATGATTTAAATATTATGAACCAGACGAAACCACTTTGAGGTCAATTAATCAGTATCAAGATTAATTTTGAAGTGAATTCTAATCAGCTCGACAAATTGAGAAATGCACTTAAACAAAAGAGGCCAGACTTGATCAACAGAAAAACTGTAGTGTTCCACCAGGATAATGCGAAACCTCATGCAAGTTTGATGACTCGCCAAAAGCTGTTGCTGCTTTAATGGGATTTACCATACGCTACCATACGTCCCAAATTATCCAGTTTGGCACCTTCAGACAATTACTTGTTCAGGTCAATTTTTTAGGTGGGAGAACTTTCAACTCAGATCCCTACGTCAAAAATCACCAGTTTTTTGCCTAAAAGGCTCAACAATTTTATGTGCGTGGAATCAATATCTTGCCCAAATGATGGTAAATGTATTGGATCAAATTATGGAATATACAATTTCAAAAATTTATTTACACAATAAAAAAATTGTGTTTAAATTGCACAAAAAAAAAAAGAAAAACAAAATACTTCGTGAACGATCCAATATATAATTTTATTAAGACAACATATAATTTGGCTATGCATTCGGCATAAAGCCCGCTATAATAACAAAAATCGTTTTATAGAGTATATGGAAGATGGGGTAATTCATCGATTCATGATATTAGCCACTGTTCGACATCTTGGCCTTTGAAAACTTAAATTTAAATTGAAGGAATCAGATGAAATCCCAAATTCTGTTATATGGGAAGTAGGTGGGGTTGTGACTTCGCCCATCAAGTTATTACTGAATTGATATGTACCGAATCTGGCTGAAATTGGTCGATTAGTTCATGAGATATGATTTTTGACCCAGAAGTGGTCGATGCCACGTCTACTCTCAATAATGTGTATCAATTTCAATGCAACTTTTATGCAACATGTTGCGAGAGAATAAACATATATAATATACAAATTTTATTTGGGCTATACTGATATATTCAAATATGGTTATTTAAAGAATTCCAATCAAAAATTCGTCTTTACTATAATAATTTTTTTTTATCAATCATAATTTTGTTTCCACAAGTTATCAAAATATATATTTTTGCATAAAAATATCATATTTTCCTAACTTAAATGAATTGCAATTGGAGTGTGGTTGAAATGTTCGTTAGAGTGGCATCACGCTCTCACTCGCTTGTTGACTGCAATAGAAAATTGCTCTGGTAGCTTTTTTACTTCTTTTGTTTTCTTGTTTTTTTTTTGCATGCAACAATTTTCCTAACGACTGCAAACTCAAGTGGCGTAAAATTTTGCACAGCTTCATTTGCAACCTAGTCCATAACACATCATGCAAGCTAAGCCAAACAAGGTATGCTATCCTTGTGAGTTTTGTAAAAAAAATATTCCCTCGAATGCTTAGAAAATTCCATTCAAATTAATCTCTGCATGGAAATGTTAATTGGTTTTGATTTGATTTAATAGGCGGATTTGCTAGTTAAGTGCTTTTAAAATGTGAAAGCATAACGCATTCGCAAGTTCTATGTTCATATGCTTCGCAGATTACTCATGTGAGCGAATAGATCGTTGGCGTTAATTAGAGGCAGCCGAACAAATGCAATCGTTGCGATTCCTGTTTTTTATAGGATAGATGTGTAGATATTTATGATTGCATAGACTTTTATTCATATGTGTACGTATTTGTGGACGTTCTGTAATAACAACTTATTTGGTTTTTATTTCACACTAGATTATTCAACTTCGTTGACAACTAAAATATGTATTTCATATCAAGTCCTAATTGCATAATAATTTGGTTAATATTTGTATATTTGAAAATGGTCTGGTAAAGCTCTGACTTATACCTATCGCAGGAGCAAGAGGCCATTAAGCGATATAGTCACAAAGGCATACTATGTCGTATTATTGAGCCGATGTCGAATTGCAGAAAAATCGGACCGATTTAGCGAAGAAAAAAGTGCTTCTTCAAATGAGTTGAATAAGGCTACTAACTGCTGCACAATCCACAGTATTTTTCGTTTTCGTTTAAAAGTCACTCACCGGACAGAAGTCTAAGTCGATTGAGGGATTATCTCCAGTATGAAGGCCTATATTGTAGATCTTCAAAAAATTTATTTTTCAAACGGATTGAAAAAATTAGACCATCCTTAGGTTAATTCTATCGATATAAAAGTGGCTAGGTCGATATTTTTTTACAAAATTTTTGGCGAAGTACTTCTTGGCCCACTCTAAATACATATGTATGAATGTTTAGTACCTCAGGAAAATTGATAATTGTGCACTGCTATTTTTCTCAATTTTTATTCAACCTTTGCATATTCTATTCATGTTTGATTTTTTTTTTGTTAGATGTTAGTAGTATTTTTAAAGAAACAAAAACTTATACCATGATAAAAGAAAAAGTAACCAAATTAATAAAACTACATTTTATACCAAAGAAAATAGTTATTTGTACAAAATTCTAATATTTACTTAAATGGGTACCCGGTAACCGCGGAATCGCTGGAAACTGCAAAGCGGATCAGCTTGCAAGAGCGGGTACTTTAGCAATATTGGCGCCGGAGTGGAAACGTGTGGGCAGAGCGCTGGACACACTGTCTTTGAGTGAGCTCGCCAGCGCTGGAGAACAGCCAGCACCTGCGCAGTGGCGAGGACCTTTTGGCCCACAGTGGATCGAAAACGATCTATGCAGCTACTCTCGCTCAGTAAGGCTCATCTCTCCACGACCATTGGAGTGCTTACTGGTCATTTCCCAATAGACACACACGCGGTGAGGCTAGGGATCATGTCAGACGCTAGTTGCCAAAACTGTTTGGAGGAAGGCGAAGAGGACTTCCAAGCACTTCCTCCTTCAATGTCCAGCATTCGTCAGACTTAGGTTAAAGCACCTCAGTCATCGATATTAGCCGACTTAAGAACTTTATTATTGAGTACAAGCGCTTCGTCGCAACATAAGGGTCTTAGTGATCCGTTAGGAGCTTTTACGGGTGTCACAATGGACAGTCGAATTTGTCTCGGTGAGATTCTCTGCATTTGTGGAGACCTAACCTAACCTAACCTAACTTTTAAATAGGTAAACAATTTATTAATATGAAATTGGATCCCCGTTCTTGTTTTTCAAAAGTTTTATCCAGCCGTAGATCTCTCCAATACTTATGATCCATCTAAATTAAATATTTTCTCATCACAAAATATCAAATTTTGAAACTCTACTTCTTAGAATTAGTATTTTTCGAAAAAGGATGCATGCGTTTTTAAGGCGACCTTATAAGCGCGGTTTGGACACTTTGGATTCATATTTAAGATTTAAGTCTCCTTTGTTGTACACGTTGTCTTTACACTTATAGACAAACTCATCATGTCCTGAGTGGCTAACTTGCGAATATTCCATTTGGTACGTTCATTTATCGAAGATTTTAGTCCAGTACGCTTTTTGTATTCCTTGGGGTTTCTTAAAAGTGTCGTATGGTTTTTTGATGGCACATTACTTCAGCTTGATCTGTTCCTCAGACGAAATTCGGTTCTAAGTGGCATTTTTAGCTAAAATGAAAGTTAGTTGTTAGTTTTACATACATATAATTATTTTGCAATTATTGCTTACATCCTCGTTAGTTGTTTTTATTATCCTAATAGTCGAGATGTTGACACCGCGACATCCAAAAACTAAATAAATCGTTTGCACATATACCTATTTGCTATGAAGCGACCCGTTTTGCATAGTGGGCTTATACTAACCGCAAATTTTGTGCGGCAAACAGAAATAAAGCATTAAAAAACATAACTGCATACTCAGAATTAACCTTTTTTGTTTTTGAGAATTACAAAAAAATTTTTGCACAAATATCAGTTTTTCTGAGGTAGAAAGAGCTAACTAAAAATTATATAATTCGAACTTTGCCTGCTTTCAAGCATTCATATATTGGTTAAGACTGTATATATGTAGGTAAATAATATGAGAAAAATAATGTCGTTTGGTTCCGAATTCCATTAAAAAAGTGTTGCAATTTCGTTTTTTCTAAAATCCTTTACTTTCGGTCCATTGCATGGCATTTTGTTTGATATTTGTTAAACAGGCACCTGATCACCTCCCGCAGTGCTGTCACAAATAAAGAAGCCTTTTTAATTAACACTAAGGCACATTTTAGAGAACAACATGCAACTGTTGCGTTAAAAATTGCATTAAGCCTCACAAAACGGCCAACACTTTGTAGCAGTTAATGCAAGTCAGTAGCCCAAAATGCTAACTGCTTTGTTAACTGTCAAAAGGCTAAAAAGCTTTATGTGACAGCTGACAGCGGTTTGAATGAATCTAATGTATATGAAAGCAACAAACGGCGATGTGAGAAATTGGTTGTGATACCGTTTCCAAGTTTATGTCAGAAGAGCTAAAGTATCAGTTCGTTTTGTCTTTTACATACATTCCATGATTGGTAACTATCTATCGTGGCAAACAAGCCAGAAAACCGGACTTAATTTGGTTGTCATAAAGTTGGCTTCCTTTGTTCGAAACAAGCATTTGTTGCCACTTGTGTTGTAACAACAACTCATATGAGCAAGCTTACAGCGCTGAATATGATAAACACACTTACCAACACATACATATGTGCATATATATATGCATATTCGTTTGACTAGAGTGTCTTTAGGAGTAAGGCCCACTGGAGCTTAGAGGCGAGTATAATTGATACGCATTCGGCATATTTGTCGTTAAACTATTAGAAGGTACATATGAACATATGCATGTGATATTTACGCGGCTTTATCGACTTTTTTCATAGATTTACTAAGTCTTTGTACGCTATTCCAATTGATTGGCATTTTAACTTTTCAGCTTGTCATTTTAATTGTCATTTGTTTTGTTTAGATCTTATTGTACGCTCTATTACGCATTGTAGTGGTGTACTATTGATATACATATGTATGTATATTGTATAAGCGGTGGTATAAACATTAATGGTTGCTTATATACTCATACTTATCTGTCTCTACTTTAACAATTTTGTGGCATGTGTAAGGCGTCAAGTTATGTCAAAGCTTAGGAAACGAAAATGCTTGTAATCTAACCGCCATGAAGTGCACTCTTTTCGAACTGTGTGTGGTTTCGTATCTCATTGATTGGAATATTGACACTGAAGTAGAGCAAAAGCTTTTCAAGACGATATGCTGCATGTTTATTATATAAAGTGGCATTGGTTTTGTTTTCAAATGTTTGGTTGGATTTTTTTATAAAATATAATTTCATGCACACATTTTGAATCCGATAATAAAATAAATACATATATTGACGGTATCTTTTGAACTATTATATTTAATTAAGTCTGGAAAAATGATACAGTGAAACCTCTACTTGGCGGCACCTCCACTAAACGGACCCCTCTAATAACCGGGCAAAAATTGAGGAACCAAGTTTTACGTTGCGTTTTCAGAACAAATTCCATTCGAACAACCGAACCCTCTTATGACCGGACGCGGAAACACTTTTTACTACTTTTTGTTTTCATTACCTCTCTTAAGAAACTTGAATTACTAAACGAAAGTGTAAAGAAAACAGTAAAATATATGTGATGTTCTAACTTGCGAACAACGAAAGCGATAATTGAAATAAAGGAAGAGTAACTAATTCAGGAAGACTGAATGTCTCGTGGAATTATGTGTGAGTGACTACTAGAGTTTGATACCTACCTGCTAATAGACCACGTTTTTTGACAGCTCCGCGATTAGGGAATTATATAGAGTTTTATATGTCATTAGAGATGTAAAATTATCACACGCCGCTGAGCGGTTCAAAAATTCGATTTTAACAGCGCGTTTAGAAGTAAAGTTGGCTGGGAAAAACGAAATTTCTTTGCACAATAAAATTTCAAAATCACAATTCATGTAAACAGTTTGGGATTTGACGTAAAGTTGCCGCATTTATTTTGGGACCACGAACGTTCCGTATTTAGTGAAAGCAGTAAGACTTCATAGGACAACGTAAGATGGAAATATTAAAAACTGTGTTTCAAAAAAGTGTGAGTGAAATTGGACTTTGATGCCGAGGACGCTATTCCCATATCAACGTTATTGGCTTTAATAAAACTTTTAAATGAAAATCAACAAGGTCAGCATTCGGATGACCCACCCATAAGCGGACCAGGATTGTCAGGCTGTGTCCGGCTTTTGGTGGTTTCACTGTAGATATATCACAATAAAATTTAATTCAAAAAATATAGTAAATATTAATATATATTTCTTTCAAAATGACGTTCGCATAAGATAATATTATATTTCTTTATAAATTTTCGGTTTAAAGTAAAAAGTGGGAAATGTCATTAAACTAATTTGATATTTATCGATATCCCGAGTATAAAGGTATATGGCTGTACGAACCTTCTCAAATGAAGTATAGCACACATATTTGTCTGAATTCGACCATATTTAGATGAGAGCTGTCCGTATTTCATTATATGTATGGTGTGAACCCATTTTCAAATAGAATAATAACCACCTCTCATCCAAAGTTTACGTTGAAAACTACTAAAACGTTAACTCAATAGCATTCGAAAAATGGTGCGGAAAGGTTGCACTTAGATTGGTATAAAGAATTAAAATGGTCTTTTGCCTTAAAAACTGTTCGACCGATTATAGAATACTGAAGCCACAGTTTGATAATAGTTCGCCTATCGATTAGTCGATTCGTCACAACTACGCTTACTTCCATTTAAAATCATTTTGATCTCCATTTGATTCGTTCACTTTACCATATATAAATCAAGCACCAGTGAAGATATCGGAACAAACCTTTCAGAAACACTGCATTGTTGGTATGGTACTACTCGTCTAAAAACCGCCGAAATCTTTTTATGTTCCTGTATAATGAAATTGAAAGGCGCTCAAGAACAAATATTGAGATCCCTTGCAACATTTTTTAATAACTGCCTTGCAAATTGCGAAAGTATGAAATGATATTCTTAACCCTTTTAAACGTGAACTAAATAAAAAAGATAAAATTATACGGATTCTAATAGATTTTCGCAAGAAATTAAACCCGTATTTTCTAATTTTATTAAGTTTTTTTTTATTAAAACTACTATTTTTCTATAGGTCCGTATTTAATAATATTATTATTAATATTATGTGCGATTTTTAAAAAAAAATTATGAGAGATGATTTATGCAATTGTATAAAACGCTTCGTACCAATGATGTCACAAATAGTAAAAATTAAGAAAGTTAATATTTCAACGAATTGCGTGCTCGTAAGGGGTTTGAGACATACATGTTACACTTCTTCTAGACAGTAAGAAGATTGAATTAAACCAGTTATATGTGAGGGTATGGTTAAGATCCAATTTCACCCACAATATGATATTCAAACCGCCTTTCGATCAACAGTTGGGTTTTCTTACAAAAATACGAAAAAGGTGTAATTTCTTGCATTTGGAAAAGGATTATACCGTAATTTCTCTTAGTATTTTATTTGAATTATAGCATAATTAATATATTAGAAAGACCAGATAATTGCTTTTGATAGGAAATAATTCCAAAATGTTTTAAATGAGAGTACAATACCAAACCGGTTCTATATTGTGTAGAGCGCCAATTGCAAGAGAATATTGGATTTCGTAAATTAAAATACAATGAACATAAGTTCGCTTTCCTTCATTAGAATAATACAACGGATGGGAAAATTTCCGAAAGGGCAAATTGTCCCTCTATTGCTTCACTACAATGTCAATAAACTAAATAAGAATGCACATAATGATATAAACAATTGTTGTGCACATACATATTAACATTAGTATCAAATTTGCTGTCTTTTGCATTTTTTACTATATTCCTATTTTTTTGGATTTGGATGCGTTACTGCTACATAATCATTAATTACAATTAGCGAATGCTGTTGATACTTTGCGCACAATTAGTATTCGTACGATACTTACAAATACACCATATAACTTGCAACATCATGATATCGATGTGTAATACGTAGAGGCAAAAATGCAACACACAAACGATCACAATAAGAGATGCATTAAGAAGCGCGGCTTTTGTGTTCACCCCTAATTCACACCACAAACTCTGCGGTGGGGTACACAGCGCTATAGTGGTCAAAGTTCGTCGGCAATGGTACACTGCGTACGGCTGGAGGAAACTAAGTGCCGGTACCAGAAATCAGAATAAGTTTTTACGATCGGTAAGCGTTAGTTCTGTAAAATCACATTGGCTTACGATATTCATTAAAAATGCTAAAAAAGTAAACAACTGGATTGCTGACTGACAAAAATGTCATTTTGACATTTCATATTTAATTAGTGTCTGTTGTGTGAAGCAACCGCTGGCTGATATTGCAACATCATTAATTTCTGGTATCATTTATTTTAATTTTTGTTGTGCGGTCTAAGACCCATTTAAGTTGGTAAATTGCCTTTTGTTTGTGTAATCACACAAAACAGTGGCCCTTGATTCCAATAAGTTTTAAACTGACTTCTAAAAACGATCAATAAATGTTGGTGACTACTGTTGATTATTGACTATTTCCAACAGAAAATCTCTAAAATCATTAAGCTTGGCAAATTAAATAAACTTTAAAAAATAAATAAAAAAATTAATTTTAAATTTTACCTTTAGTGAGAGCATGTCTGAAAACTGAAGAATTACATAAATAAATATTCAAAGTTATCAGAGTTCCAAATCGGATCAGTCTTAATCGGAGCAGTCTCAGTCCTACCGTCACAATCGATTTCACATTTTGGGTTATGGCTTTTATGGTTGTGCACCTGAATTTTGAATGTGAACTCGTATATTACGTATCAGTGTAGACGTGTGGATGCATAGATGAGTAGCAATATTTGTATTAAAAATTATAATTTAAGTAGCAGTGTTTATATAAAAGAGATTTATTAAAAAGCGGTTTGCGGTTCATTGTGCTAAGCTGAAGAGCTTTTGTTAGCGCAGATATTTGATGAGGTGTCAAATTGCATTTTTGCTACAAAAGGCCAGAAACTTAAGCAACGAACTCACAATTCCGACAATAAAGAAGTTATAATGAAGAGTAATGGGCGCCACGGGAAGCCGAAGTTATGGCGATTTACTTGTACATTATCTTTGGGTAAAGATTAGGCTAAGCCAAATACATATGTATACATATACTTTATTTATAGGAATTTCCTCAAAACCGTTTTCATATACATGTAGATGTAAATATGTATTAAGAGTTTATGGTATTTATGCAAAGTAAATTACAAATGAAACATAATATTTTTAATGAAGTAAGTGTTAGCCTTGAATATTATTATATGGCTATTAAATAGTTGTTATATTTGAATTTTTGATGAAATTAAATTAATATTAATTAATATTATAACTAATAAATAGTATAATATATAAATATGGAAATTCTTGTCCATTTAAAAATAATTTTTCCTGACACTTTTTTAATATGTTCACACTTCGAGTGGACAGAAAAATAGAGAGACAACAGTAGGAATAATTTTAGAGTTAAGAAAATTGGATAGAGTTAAATCTCGGTAAGTGTCCGAGCAAAGCACACTTGGTATATGGAAATTTACTCCCGTGACAGAAGTCAAAAGAGCGGATTGAAGTAGCTAAGCCACTATACACTATCGTAAAAGTGTTAGCCAACATTTTTTGGGATTCACAAGGAGTGACTATATCGACAGTCATAGGACCCTAAAGATTATGTTGAAAATTACTTAAAGTACGTTAACTCAGTAATGAAAAATATCAGAAACACCAAGTTTAACATATGAAATGGCAGAAGGAAGCTACAATCAGATTTTTTTAATAATAATGTAAACTGGGTGTGGCGTCGCCCACTTATGGGGCAAAAAACATATTTCAGAAACTACTTGATCGATTTCAATGAAATTATACCGAATTTCGTATAATAATAATAATAATGTTTTCCTGAAACCCTAATAACACGGATAAAAAACGGGCTAAATCAGTCGAAATGTTCGAACGAGTCATCGAAAATCGGACTCAATGGATGGACCATCTTAGGAAGAGATTATCCTTAAAAAGTAAATGCCAAAGAATGTGTTTTTGAATGATAACAAATACGAAACCATAAAAATATATACGAATAAAAGATTAGCGAATGCTACTCCAATTTAATATTGTTCCGATTTTGTTTGTGCTATCATCAGTATGCAGCAGCTCTGCAGATAGGGATCCCTGCTGAGCTTGGAATGTTTGAAGGCGTACGGATTAAGCAAAAATTGAGCGTAAACACAGTGAAAAAAGAAAGATGAGTGACTCAGCTACTCCTTCTTTCATTGAACATATACAGTGTTAATTATTTCTTAGCATTTCCTTTTATTATTCTCATTTTTTAATAAAACCATTAAAATATATTTCAACATTAGAGGTTAGGCGCTGCAGAATAAAGACTTTTAGTTCCTTTCATAACATCACAAACCATTAAAATTTTGTTTTAGTAAAATTTTTACAATTTTGTACTTTCAGTGACGTTCCTAATTTGCTTAAAAGTTTTCAATGAAACACTGAAGACACAGTTAAGTGTGATGGTGCTCTTATTAATTTTTGTCCACTCCGTTTTCTTTTCTTCTCGGCGAACATAAATTTGAAAATTATTGAAATCACAGCTTTCAAATGATGACCCTACAACATTAGCAACAAGTAGCGCACTAACAAACAACGGTGGACACAGACAATACAATCGACGGTGGTGTAGAATGAAAGAGGCGTATACTATAATAAAATCTCGATTTTTGACACTAATCCTTGATTTACTTTTGTTTTAATGTCCAGATTAATTTTTTGGTGCATTCGGAACAAAGAATTTTGAAAGGTTTTAAGCGGAGAAGAGAATACACATTGTATTTAAATGATAATGCATAAATAAAAAACCAATAAAATCGAAAAACGTAGGTAAATTTATGAAAAGTTTGAAAAGCATACATACAAAGCTTATCTGTATATATGTATATGCTATATACAGTGGCTCACAAAATTGTTCACGGTGTCAATACGCACCTAATCGATGATAAAAATACTCGCAAATGCTTTGATGTTTTTTTAATATTTTTAATTTTTTATGGAGATATAATAAGACGCTATAACAAAACTGAAAATAAAATATTTCAGTGTCATCAATTTTGTGACTTAATATAAACAGACCTGCATTAAAAGACATTAATATTAACCTTTGGCGTCTATAACGGCTTTGATTCTTCTTGTCTTGATGAAATAGAGTACCACATCTGCCACAACTTAAAATATAATGTAATGTTATAGAGGTATGCACTGCAACTTGTGGTCTATTGTGCCCTCCCGATGTCTACATCGACTCCATTAGTACAAGCACTCTGATGAACTACAGAATGGTGCTAGAGGTAAGGGAATCGAGTTGTTAAACGTGCTACGCATTCTAATAGTAGGTGTAGGGGAGTGTCCTCAGCCTCCATGTCACAGAAGCGGCATGTTTTTGATGAGACCAACCCTAGATGTTTCCTAAGCATACAGTGACCCATGTAAATTCCATCAGTATTCTTGATATTTTATTCACCTGAATCTTTTAGTGTAATAAACTCCCAATAGGCGTTTTGCTTAGCGTAAACACGCTTTCTGCTGTCAGTGCTCCTCTCTGTCTCTCTTTCTCTTTCTCAGACCATAATTTGTCCAATTTCTACGGCCAATTTTTTTAATATACCCATTTGCGAGTTGGCTTAGCTGTGTGTTGCGGATTATTGTCCTGATGGAAGACAATGAACTATCCATTTTCACCTAAATCCCTTACAGAGCCAAGCAAATGACTGTGCAGAGTCTCAATATAAAACTCTTGATTCATTCGCGGTCATCCGATCCCGAACGATTTATTTTGGTCTCGTCCGACCACATGACCTTCCCTCAGTCAAATGCATTCGAGCTCTTGTATGTTTTGACAGAATGTAGCCTCAACTTCTTTTGTCTCTGAATGGAGGTGTTTAGACTTTTGCACGGTCTTTTATATCACCATTTCGTAATGTTCTGCGAATTGTCGATGCAGAAACCTTTATATTATTATTTTTTCCAGGCTATAGTATATTTCCACGGCATTTTCACATTAGTCAATTCTTATTATTCTATACTACGATTTTTTTTTCTGCGCATAGTCCGAATTCTTTGGAACGAAAGTTGACAACGGTACCGCATACACCAGCCAACATAAGTATTTAGTCCTATTTGTGTTTGACTGCATATGTAAGAGGAAATGAAAGAAGAAATGGCTATGCAACTCAAGCGTGATGAATTTTGTGAGTCACTGTTTTAGTATGTAACTCAAGGTTGGCAAAGCTGCACTGGAAAAAAGATTGTTTCGATTCTTTTTCGAGTTGACTATACACATACTTCTAAATTTGTTCCTCATAACCTCATTTACTTTGTTCAAATATGAAAAATTAAGACCTAAATATTTCCGAAACTATTCAGAAAATAGGTATTGTAAGTACAATATTGATCCTATTAGTATTTTGCCCTACCTTTTGTGAGGATCGCATTCCTGTTGGAGAGCTAAGTTTTAGATTACCCTGGAACGACTGACGGATTTCATAAGAGGCTGTTTCTTATGACGATACTTTTTAAATTCTAAAATATGTTCCACATGATCTTGATAAATACTTCTCCAAGACGATCATACAAATTTCTCTAGCTTTTTAACTGCGTCAAAAATTAATTTTAAAAAAGCTAATTCTAGAAAAATATAAAGAAATCACTATTTTTTTCTGTCTGTGTACTGTTCTTCTTCAGCCACTTATAAATAGTACTACTAATCGAGTTAGGGTATTCATTAACAATTCTCGATGCCTTGATTTCATTTTAACATTAACGCCCACAGTGGCTGTATTTCTAGGCCTATGTGAAATATAAATAGACCTACGAATAAGAAGGCTGGTTAGGCATTTAACACGATTATATGGGAATTTCAACAGCTAAACTGTGACGTTCATAATCCAATCGATTTCATCTACCAAGAAGTAGCTAAATACGAGTAGATAATGAGCAGTTTGGCAGTTGGATAGCGTTTACTAAAGCGTCTTTATGCAAATTTCTTTACACCTCACGAAGATTATTAAAATTATCCATCGCTGTTTTATTCAATCCCCATATTTCACATTTTCTATGCGTGTACATTTGCTCATGTAAGTCCAAATATGTGTGATTTGACGTTGGATTTATTTTATTATTTTTTGTGTTCGTGTTGCGCTGTGCTCTTTCCTAATTTGTCGCTTTGTAGTTTTTAATTAATTTATTGACGCTTGTAGCTTTTTAACTTAATTTTGTTAGGCTTAATCGGATTAGTTGCGTGCGCATTATACTCTTTTGTGAAATTGAATTCCGATTGTTTTCAATGTCGCATACTTTCATGAACCTACGCACAGTGTCAAAATGGAATCTCGTGAATGAACCGTTGAATAAGGAGAGTCTTGTTGATCGGCATGCTATGTTTAGATAATGCAATTTAAACTTTTACTTTTATGATATTAAACTGTGTTTTAAAAGATTTTGCTCTAAATTAAAAAAAAAACTAATTTAAAAATTATACGTTACAACTGATTGCAGAAAGAAAAAAATAACTACTCTACAAAATACAGTCAATGAATTCAAAGCCAAGAAACAGTCTCTAGAGAGAAAGAAATGAAGAGATAGAGAGGGTGCTACAAATATGGCGTTCTGTATATCAGCTGAATACTTTTTAATTTTTATAAAAAGTGGTTTTTTAACACAAATTCTTTTTAATTTTGATCAGTTCTGCGCAAATTCTTCTCGACAAACAGTCAGCGCACAGTTTTCCTCGAACAATAGTCTGATCTGTAGAGGTATACCTGTAAATCCGTTAAATAACTTAGTAATCATTTTGATACTTTCTTCCGCCACTAATTTCTCCTTCATTGGACACGAATAACGTTTAATGTCTATCAAGTGAACGGTTTTGTTTGTCGTTTGTTCTTTCGATTGTATGATCATTCGTCTGTATACAATGCCGTTTAGGTTCAGACATGCTTTGTTAATTCTTAATTGTGAAACAATTTTTTGTAAAAAAAAATCTATTGAGCATTAGCAGATGTATTCGCCTCAAAAAAATTCATTGTTGCCTTTATAAATGAGTTAAGTGGCTTTCTGCGAGTTTTAGAGTTTCTTGAAAATGAAATCAGGCATAATGTTCAGCTTCCGGCTGCAGAAAAACTTCTTGTATGTAGTATTTCTTTACTGAAGCGAATTAATTTCATTTAAATTTCTTTCCGATATGTGTGAGGATCATTAACTCATTACCTACATGTAAAGCGAGGATACTGTTTGAATTAAAGCAAATAAAGCAAGTTTTTATAACATGTTGTTATATGTGTTCACTTAGCGTTTGTTTCTTCCTTTGCCCACGTAATTGACATTGCGGATGGTCGTAATTGGAAATTAAGTGAAAAACTGTAAAGTGATATAATTAAACCACAAATTAAGCAAACAAAATTCGGTGCATAGGTCAAGAATTCGTTACATAGTAGATATGAGCATCTGTGATTTCAAAATTTCGAAAAGACTTAATATATATATATATATTCAAAGTTGGTACAGTTACATTTTCTAAACTTTCTGAAAACATTTTTCTCTATCATCTTTTAATACGGTACGAAATTTGATAAGATTGAATAATAAACGCTGAAATTTTGGAGTGATGACGTGTGTGGAAAATGGCTTAAAGTTCGATTACTTTTGCAATTACATATCACAGGAACAAATGGATCAATTTCAATATTTTATACATAACATTTCCTTGCTATCCTAACCAATATTACTTTGAATATAAAACCTTTTTGAAATCTTCCATTTTACAATATATGTACATACGTATAAAAAAATATTCAATGGAGCTACCAGAATAAAACTTTGCATAATCAGTGCATGCTTTAAAGGTCCCAGACACCAAATTTGACTATGACTGACTTTTTACGAAAATAATCAGTAAATATCTGAGATATATTATAAAAAGTATTCAGAAGACATCATTTACATATGTATATGTATATGTATATATATATATATGTAATTTTATGCTTTTCAAACATCCTGTTGTCTTTATAGTGTATATATCGGTTAATATGTAAGAGATCCTAGAAACAATAAGTGATCGTATAATCCTTGATATAAATACATATGTATAATAATAAAGTGTCAATTGTTAGGTTACCCTCGAACTAAAGCCTTCCTGACGTGAGAGAAATTTTTAAGCCTTCATTTTTGTTTCGACTTTGAAGTTAAAAAGTTAGATAAATGTTAGTTATATTTGAATCGCAATTTTTGAGACCGCAAAAACCTTATTGAGATTACTGAAAACGAGCTAAGACATGCGATGTTTGAATTTTGTCTTGTAAGTGACAGTTTGAGAAAAAATTCAAGTAGAAAAGTTTCAAGTAAACATTTACAATTACTAGAGAAATCATAGTAAGAAGGATAATACCATACATACAACTGTGAAAAAATTGTCATATTCGACACTATTCCTAGTAGTACAACGCATTAGATGATCCGCTCATCAACATTTTGCTTGTACCGCTTTAAGCAATTATAGCCGAAACCACCAGAGCGCGCTACTCATTCCTCCTTTTAGCTTTTTGGTGCCAACTGAAAACACCATTCGCCTTTGCCAATGTTTAGAAGACCATAAATCTTGCGCAAAACCTTTCTCTCGAAAACCCCAAGAGACATCTAATCGGATGTTCTCATCATCCACGTCGCCATACATCAGGACGGCAATAATGAGCGACTTGTAGAGTTTGATTCTTCGAGGGAGAGGGGTGATGTGTAGAAGTTCACGTAAGTGAGGAAAGTTTCTGATTGCTATTCACTTGGGAGTGGCCAGGAACGATTCTTTTGCATATGACACAAGCAGCTCACGACTTCCGGTTTTAGACCAAGTATCCCCCGGGTAGCCAACAGACATCCGTTTGGAGGCGAGCTAAAGTGAGATGGCGAAGCCCGTTTCTGCAGTTGTAGGTAGAGTTTGGGACCCACCACATAAAAAAAACCTCCACAATGAAAGATCAAACAGAGCCTCGGATGAGAATCAGCTTATTTACATTTACAATAAAAAGGTCACACTTACCCAAAGGCATCGAAAAAAAATCGTATTAACACTGTTTTTGACTTGTGATGATTTCCGTAAATTGTTTTCCTAAAATGGATATGATGGTAACCTATCCTTCCTTCTGATTAATATGACCATCTCTGATAAAGCAAACATTTCCTAAAAATAAGTCAACATTTTATCGAAATATTTTAGTTGCTTAATTAAACACATATTTCTATTCGTTTCCCTAATCCTTATATGCACAGTATAATGAATTTCGGCCGCTTGATGGACTTTATACTGTAAACATCAGCATTATTAGTGAAAAAACAAGGTCAAAAACTTTAAAAACTGGTGAAATTTACAAACTAATTGAACTGTTCGCTTGCTGTATTCATGAAATCATTTAAATAAAATATTTTTCTTATTATTAAAAAAATCGGAATGTCAGCTAGTTCGAAGATAGCCTTAGGGGATTTTCGAAAGAAAGCATATGCGCGCACTTCATAAAAATATTAGACAACAATAAACAACAACAATAATAAAACAAAAATTTATAGATAAAAAATAACTAATAATATTTTGAGTATACGTTTTCATCCCGCTCAACGGAAAATAAACTCCAAAGCATTTTCATATTTTCAAGTGGCACTTGAAGTAACATTAGCAACCTTCCACCGCATTATTCTCGCTTTTTTCACAATTCACCACTTCAACTCCACCATTAAGCGGGAGCAATTTGCAACCATTAACGCGTGTTTAATGTTATTTATTCATTAGCGCGTGGAAAATCAAAACACAAAGAATAACATTTAGAACGAGCGCGAACGAACAGCTAATAATAACAAACAGAGGCAATGCTGCCGATGGAAAACTCGTGAAAAATAACAAACTTTACTTTTTACCCACACAAGGTAAAAAATCGGTTGGGAAATTGCTTGAACGTGGTGTAGTGGTGTAGCTAATGCAAGTATTTATGTGTGTAGTTTGGTGTGGATGAATAGTTATGAATATGGATTTATTGTTGTTTACAAAGCGAACTAAGTGGAAGCAATAGAGAAACTAAATGATTATGAGAAAATGGTAGCATGACACTCAACTCACTTCAACAGCAATTGCTTGTTTATTCAACTGCAGGAAAATATTTGCATATTTTTTAAAAGCATTTATTAAAGAAAAGATATTCTTACGAATTGTTTTGAAATTTTTCTATATTAATCAAAAATGTTTCATACAAATTGTTTTCTTCTTCTTCTTGACTGGCGTAGACACCGCTTACGCGGTTATAGCCGAGTCCACAACAGCGCGCCACGTATCCCTCCTTCTGGCAGTTTGGCGCCAATTTGTTATACCAAGCGAAGCCAGGTCCCTCTCTACCTGGTCCTTCCATCGGAGAGGAGTTCTCCCTCTTCCTCGGCTTCCACCAGCGGGTACTGCATCGAATACTTTCAGAGCTGGAGCACTTTCATCCATTCGAACAACATGACCTAGCCAGCGTAGCCGCTGTCTTTTTATTCGCTGGACTATGTCAATGTCGTCGAATAACACATACAGTTCATCGTTCCATCGTCTGCGGTATTCGCTGTTGCCAATGTTTAAGGGACCATAAATTTTCCGCAAAACCTTTCTTTCGAAAACTCCTAGTACCGTCTCATCGGATGTTGACATCGTCCACGCTTCTGCACCATAAAGCAGGACGGGAATGATGAGAGACTTGTAGAGTTTGGTTTTTGTTCGTCGAGAGAGGACTTTACTTTTCAATTGCCTAATTAGTCCATAGTAGCACCTGTTGGCAAGAGTGATTCAGCGTTGGATTTCCAGGCTGACATTGTTAATGCTGTTAATGCTGGTTCTCAGGAAGACGAAGTTATCTACAACTTCAAAGTTATGACTGTCAACAGTGACGTGGGAGCCAGACGCGAATGCGCTGACTGTTTGTTTGACGACAGGAGATATTTCGTCTTGTCCTCGTTCACCACCAGACCCATACGCTTCGCTTCCTTATCCAGTCTGGAGAAAGCAGAACTAACGGCGCGGGTGTTGTTTCCAATGATTTCGATATCATCGGCGTACGCCTGTAGCTGTACACTCTTATAGAAGATTGTACCTTCTCTGTTTAGCTCTGCAGCTCGTATTATTTTCTCCAGCATCAGGTTAAAGAAATCACACGAGAGTGAGTCACCTTGTCTGAAACCTCGTCTGGTATCGAACGGCTCGGAGAGGTCCTTTCCGATCCTGACGGAGCTTTTGGTGTTGCTCAACGTCAGCTTACACAGCCGTATTAGTTTTGCGGGGATACCAAATTTAGACATCGCAGCATAAAGGCTGCTCCTTTTCGTGCTGTCGAAAGCAGCTTTAAAGTCGACAAAGAGATGGTGTGTGTCGATCCTATTTTCACGGGTCTTCTCCAAAATTTGGCGCATGGTGAATATCTGGTCCGTTGTTGATTTTCCAGGTCTTTAGCCACACTGATAAGGTCCAATCAGTTTGTTGACGGTGGGCTTTAGTCTTTCACACAATACGCTCGACAGAACCTTATACGCGATGTTGAGGAGGCTTATCCCACGGTAATTGGCGCAAATTGTGGGGTCTCCCTTTTTGTGTATTGGGCAGAGTACACTGAGATTCCAATCGTCAGGCATGCTTTCTTCCGACCATATTCTGCAAAGAAGCTGATGCAAGCACCTTATCAGCTCTTCGCCGCCATATTTGAATAGCTCGGCCGGTAATCCATCGGCACCCGACGCCTTATTGTTCTTCAAGCGGGTAATTGCTATTCGACTTTCTTCACGGTCGGGCAATGGAACATCTGCTCCATCGTCGTCGATTGGGGAATCGGGTTCGCCATCTCCTGGTGTTGTACTTTCACTGCCATTCAGCAGGCTGGAGAAGTGTTCCCTCCACAAACTCAGTATACTCTGGTCATCAATAACTAGATCACCTCTGGGGGTCCTACAGGAGTGTGCTCCGGTCTTGAAACCTTCAGTTAGTCGCCGGATCTTTTCGTAAAATTTTCGAGCATTACCCCTGTCGGCCAGCTTGTCAAGCTCTTCATACTCACGCATTTCGGCCTCTTTCTTTTTTTGTCTGCAAATGCGTCTCGCTTCCCTCTTCAGCTCTCGGTATCTTTCCCATCCCGCTCGTGTTGCGGGATCTGATCTTACTTATTGATATTTAGAAACATTTTAAAAGTTCCAAAGTAATATTCGTGAGCATCTTAACATAAAGAAGAATTTTTGTTGAGCATGTCGCATCATTTCAAAAAAAATGTTATGTTTTTATGTTGAATTTTAAACAGTATCTAAAATAATAGGATTTGATTTGTGAGCTGAAATAGATTTGATAAAAAATATTTACGGTATTGATGAAAACTCCTAATAATAATTCTCCTAATGGAGATTATCTGGGTTCTACACCATTCCTAAATATGAAGTTTGTTAAATTCGTACAAGTTGTTGTTCGAAGACTAAGAACGCAGTGGTTATCCAAACAGGCAGTTAACGATTAAATTACCGGAGAGTGCTTTCAGATATATATTTGAAATTTTGTATGAGTTCATTAAAGCTGAAATAAACAAAATTCGTTTGAACTTTTATCACTTTCTTATGCATAGGAGTAATGAGTTGTAAAGTGTTATATATATGAGTTACTTTCAATGCTAATTCTTTTAATATGTTTGAGTTTCTGGTAGTCGAGACTTACTAACAAATTATACACGATTATTTTTTATGGTCGTAAAATATAGTATGTCGAGATAGCTTTCACTCTGCCGATATCTAAGGAAAGTGGACTTTATTTCTTGAATATTTAGGTATACAAAGGTTATACGAGTATAGGTTAAACATAACGACATTCTTTAATTTCACCCAGCTTTTATATTGAGTATTATCCGAACTTCATGCAATGGATCAAACCCAAAGAGTGGATAGACGCAACAGACACATGGCAAAGGTGACATCTTTATTTACTACGAACTTTCTGAACTACCTGGGTATATATAGACCCTGCAACTTTTATCAGTATCTATCTAATATTAACTCCCAATTCAAAATGTATCTAAATATAGTTAGAGTGAATATATTTATGCACAAATGCTTCGTTACAGTAAAGCCATTAATCATATTCGAGTTCAATTTCACATCGTACTCAGCTTAGCACTTTCATATGAAGCAGTGGTATGGAAACAAATAAAGATGTCACTTTTCTAAGACTTGGCTTATGTTCACTTGTGAGTGAAATGATCACTTTTCCTTTAACCTCACTTTTCTTCATTGTGCAGCGTACAATAATAATTTTCATAATTTACGTTTTGTTTGGCAAACATTACCGCTACTCAACCTCTTATTCCCTTGTCTTTATGGGGTGTGCACATTGTCTTATCTCTGCCTGGCGGAAATCTTCACGCTCCCTCACCTTTAAATTCACAAAGCAATAATTCATATTTACTACCGTTTTGGCGCTTCTTATAAATCAAAAATCAGTTAAAAGTGTGCATTGTTGGGACGCTGTGACGATGAACCAAAAAAAATAATAATAAGAGCTTGTAAAAAGTCATAATTAATTTTTTATGGTTGAGTGGTTCGAATTGTAAGAAATATGTATTTATGATTTATTGCGAAATTTTGACAGCACCGAATGTTTAGAAAAGACATTTTTGTTCAACAAATATAGGTATGTGTGTGTGTATGTAACTGCACATAAGTGCAGTTAAGCAGCTGAAGACTGCTTTCGAGACAGCGAGATATAGCATAATTAAATGGTTTTATTACAACTGTATATGACTACCTTTATAGGTACATGTATGCATTATGTACCTTCCAGAGGTATATACATATGTCAATATGCACGCAGTTATACTCTTGTAAAATGTTTTTCCAGTTCACCAAACTTTCAAGTGCAGCTTAAATGTGCAAAATGCGACCGCTCTTGATTTAAATACAAATTTATTAAAAATTGAATACAATATTACAGAAAAAGGTAAGCACTCAAATCACAACTGTATAATTATGTAATGCTATTCAGAGCCGTATTGAAATGTTAAATGTGAATTCTCAAGTGCTTGGCCATATGCTTTTTTGTTGTTGTTTTTACTTTCGCATAACGACTTTATGACTGTAATTGTGCATCATTCCGCCGGTATTCAGCATTATTTCGGAACGGTTTAATGTTGAGGTGCGCTGCTTTCCAACCACTGCCACTTAAGTGATACCATTCAGGCGGATATAGCGGCTACACGCGCCGCTTCCAGTGACATCAGCGTTCAAATGTCACAAGTGGCGCTTGAAACAGCTTGGCACGTTCTACAACCATTACTTGCGGATTGCAGCCCAAATGCATATACACATTTTCATACGAAGACCACATGTGTATATACAATATGTATAAAATTAATATGTGCAATAATGAGCACACACAACTTAGTACGTTCAAATATGAAATAAACCATAAAAATGTTCAATTATTTGCCATTTCAACGGAGAGCACTTAAAATAATAAAAACGATTAAGAAGAACTACTAGAAGTATATATATATATATAATTAAAATGCTTATAATCATTTAGTAAGGGTTGAAATTATCGATAAAATATTCACATTCTCTAACTATTAATCGACCGGGTAATTAAATTATCTGACAATTCCGAAGTATCAACATATACCCCTGGGTAACAAACTTTTAACTTTTTTGTCACATGAAAACTCATATCAATTTCGAATGTGCTAGGACCATTATTACACAATGATATGTGAATGAAATAAATACATTTCGAGAAATGATTGCTTGATGTAGAAAAAATACTTATGAGTTTCGTGAATATTTGGCTTCTGTAACGTCTTTTTTAAGTCATCAGCGATAATTTGTTAGCATTCCAGCGTTCCATTTCCCTAGCGCTTCTCCATTAATAATTTATAATTTTTTTTAATAATAATTTTTCGCCTTGTTCATCACTCACCGCAACCAAATGTGCCAGAGCAAAATCCATAAGAAAGTTTCGTATACATATGTACTTGTTTTTGAACATATTACACTCCAAAACTTTATATGACACTATAAATTCATTTATTAAGTCTTTTTGATTTTCCGATTTATGGTTTCATTGAAAATTTGGCGCAACGTTCACAAAACATTTAATTGTTTCCTCGTCCTGAATCCTGACTTTCTTTCTCTTCGATTTGGAGGATTTGGCACAGACAGTTCGGCACTATGTAGGATCTATTGGCCGAAGACAAGTTTGGATACTGAGTAGTGTGTTTGGACTACAACCATGTCCAACCATTGTTTTAGTCAAACAAAAATAACAGTTGCTTACTTGATCTTTTGGTTTGGTCCATATGTCTGGATTCTTATTTAGCCCAACCTATCTATTAATCTCGAAATCTTATCGAACATTTAAGTGGATCCCAGGATATATCTTGATTCCTCATTGGATAGGATACCAAAATAGTCTAAATAGCATTGTTCAATTAAAGACGTGAAATTTAGACGCTGGCATTTTAAAGTTAATCCTCCATACACATAAAGAAGCTGTCATAAAAAAACTAGATTGAAACAAAATTATTATATGTATATTATTAACAACGGTACACCAATATAAGTTCATGTGGCAAAAACAACGTTTTTTAATAATATCATATATTTATGTATCATAATTACTATAAAAATTGTCAAATTAAAAAAAAAATGTCCTACTGTCCTACTACACATGGACTAAAAAGCCTAGCAATGAGTTTCACAGTCTGCGGTCGCATCACAAACTTCTTCACGTTTGCCTTTTTCATCGATGCTAAAGAAAACCGACCTACGCGCGATTGATTGGCATTAACTGTTTTCTCATCGTGAAACAACATAGCCGATTCACGGTCATTGTTGGACCAAATATTTGAGAACGATTGGATGAAACCATGAATTCAGTATTATAACCAAGACGCAAGCTTTTCTGTCGCAGCAACCAACGAATAAAAGCTAAGATCGAATATAATTATACCCACTTACAATTAGCAACACACGAACATAAGATATTTTCAGTATTACAAACCGTCAGAAGAATCTCCTGGAGATTTTATAAAACAAGTATTTCCTATTACAGGTCTATAAATTATGTCAAATATTAATTTTTTTTATTGTTTTGTGAGAATACATATGGTGCCTGCAATGAATAATATATATGTAACAAGTGTCAAAAGATACAAATCTTTTAAAATTTAATATTTGGGTCACAATATTGAAAACTTCTTATAAAAAATTGTTTGAAAATAAATAGCTTTTGGTCCAATAAGAAATTATATGCGTATATTTCAAATTAATTGTTTCAAATCATTAGTAACTTAGCCTTTTAAAAACACAGCTGAAATTTTATCGATCTTTGGACTTTGAACTCATTCAGCCTTTTTCTTAAACTATAAATATTTGTGCATAAAAAATAGCAAAATTGTTATATTTATTATCGACATACCCATTGTTTGAAGAGCATTAAGTGACAAACTAAGTATGTATCTCATATATATGTACATACATACATATACATACGTATGTATATTTAAATTTAAAAAGCACAATTTTGCCTCTCAGTCTCATATTTTTGTAGACTCTTTTCTGAAGTATCGAATGTGCAGGGCTAAATTATTCGTTTTTGAATAAAACAAGCATACTGAGTAATTCAGAAACACATTAACTCTTCTGAACTGTTGTCAACCATATTGTTGCTACTGTAATTAATTAGCCAAGCCAATTAACGTTTAACAATAAAATTGCAAATTTAATTACTTTCTTTTGTGTCCAAACATTTCATTGTTAAACAAACAAAACTCAAAAATGTAATTTATTGTATAGATTTCACTCCCTTTATTTGGCAATGCCATACTCACCGAACAATGCGAAAGTTGCGAAGCCAAAAAACGAATGAAACCAAACAAATTAGCGCCCTTCAATTATTTTGTGGGTGATTGTTGTCACTTTGTAATTTCAAACACTTTCTGCCAATAAGCTCAGCTAAAGCACCACAACCGCTCAGCACTCTAAGTACAGAAATGCAATTTTCTTCCCCTTAAAAGTAAAATATTTAGTCACCCCTGTACTTATTTATTTTAACTACTCTCCTTTATATACCAAGACTCATATTAGATATTTATTCGATGATAATAAATATGTGGAAATATTTGAGTCAATAGTGTTTGCGATTAAGTTTGTATAGCCATCGTCGTGTCGGTACCAAATATTTGCGTTTGAATAATTTCGACAAAAAGTGGTGTGCTAATTTGTGACGCCAATCGCAATTTCTACTCTACACCGTTATACCGTATGTAAATTTACTGCATTCCACCTAAATCAATTCAAATCTAAGTAATAATTAGAGGCGAATATCGAGAGTTTAGACTGAAAGTCCTCTAACAATAGTGAAAATTTGATATATGTACATTAGCCTGGTCATTTTTCTAGCATCATACGATATCAATGAGCGCCGTCCTAAAAAAATTTCCTTTTCATCTAAAAAAGTAACCTGCAAAGTTTGAAGTTGATCTGTGAATAATTGATGGACCCAAAAGTTGATATAAATTAGATAAGACAAAATTTATTTTTTGTTTTTTGTTATTTCTTCACAAGAAATTTTCCTTTATGTATAAATATAGTTGAATAATTATTTTAATTAATAACTTCTATTTGGTGATGGTCACTATATCTCTCTTTCTTTTGTGATCTGATTTTGTGTTTAACAGATAATATATACGAAATTGACGTTATCTTACTTTAAAAATGGCGAACGAATTGGATTTGTCAGTAATTTCGGTGAAAACAACAAATTGCTTTTATTGGGCTTGTATCACATCAAATTGTGGGAGCTAAATTACCGTCAAATAGGCAAGTTTTGGAAGTGTTTTTTCTACAATATGCATTTTGTAAAATTATCCTCGAAAGAAAGTGCAAGACCATAAATTATTCCCAGATCAGCTTCAACTTTTTCAGGCATTTTATTTAGATACAAAAGAAACTTTTTAACCCGCGCTCATTGACTTAGACCTTTTGTAAAATTTTATAAGAAATAGCGGCCAGGCTAATGTACATACATATAAAGAAATATCTAGATATTTCGTGAGACCATTTCTTGAGAAAACAGCAATACAATTCTAATTTTATACTCTATTTTTAGAAAAATAGATGTATGGTTGTGTCCATACTAATAACATGCCTTCAAATCGGTATGATTCACCACAACCACTTTCAATTATTCAGTAACATTTTGAAACACGTTTGGATTTAGATGCCTCTTAATGTTTTTTTTTAATATACTAAAAAATTGGCCATATTTAAACATATCGTTTCATAATTATATATGTATATGGATTAGTCCGGCAAAACTAAAGCAATAAGCGAAATTAATGTATTTGAACGTTGCAAGAATTTATTACATACTAATTTACAATTTCAAATAATTTAGAAAAATCCGTACGGACGGATCATCAAGTAAAAAAAAGTAAAATAATTTTTTCAACAAGTCGTTTTGCCAGTTATTTTATTAATACCTTAAAAAATTTAAGAGACTCGTCTCGAAAACATGGTTAATAAGTAGAGATCGCTGTTTACTATATTCACCAATAAAAATCAATAAAATGTTTCTTTAGTTATATTAAATCATATTTTCAAATATTTAGATTTGCGACAACGTGAATCCAAACTTAATTCATTCGCTTCCATTGCTACAAAAGTTACGTACTACAGACACCCATAAACAATAAGGCTTATGAAACCTTATCAGTCTATACAGTACAAAAAAGGATATTTTTGTTAAAAATGTATCAAAACTTTTAATATTTCCTTTTTTCCTTCGTTCATTAACTAGATATTTTTAGATGAAACAATCACGAGTTATGATGTCCACCGGAAGACCTATTTTTATATTTCTTTTTTTTTTGACACGTCATGGGAAATGAGGTGCCATGGGCTGAGTTTTCGGAATTTGTAAATAAAAAAATTCACAAAATACTATTTAAATCCGTATATATTATGAAACATATATATGATTCTAAAAATACCCTTGATTTTAGCCACTGAAATCCACCTAACTCCTTAATTAGAGGTTCAATATCGCAAACGCACTGAATTTATAAGTCTGTATTCTAATTGTAATTTACGCATAAGAAATTTCAAACAACTTTTTGACTTTCAGTAAGACTTATGAGAATACCTCACCAGACATATAATTTATTATACTCTCGAAACAAAAGTTGCTAAGAGAGTATTATAGTTTTGTTCACCTAACGGTTGTTTGTAAGTCATAAAACTAAACGGGTTAGATATAGGGTTATATACATACATATATCAAAAAGATCGGGGTGACGAGACGAGTCAAAATCCGGACGTCTGTCTGTCCGTCCGTCCGTGCAACGGATAACTTGAGTACAAACTGAGATATATTGACGAAACTTGGTACACATATTCCTTGGGACCGTGCGTTACTTTCGAAAATGGGCAAAATCGGACCAATGCCATACCCACAAAATGGCGAAAACCGAAAACACATAAAGGTCATAACTAAGCCAAAAATAAAGTTATAAAAGTTAAATTTTGGTAAGGTTTTTGGTATTTGGATGTAATTTTTTTGGGGACGTGGGCGTGGCCCCGCCCCCAAATAGGTTTTTTGTATATATCTTGCAAACCAATATAAACCTATATAAACCAAACTTTCCCTTATGTACCCCACCATACACTATGAAAATAGTTGAAATCGGATAATAACCACACCCATCTCCCATACAAAATTTAGGTTGAAACAACGTCAGAAACACTAAATTTTACAGAAGAAATAGCTGCACTCAGATTTTTTTACAAAATGGAAAATGGGCGTGGCATCGCTCACTTATGGGTCAAAAACCATATCTCCGGAACTACTCGACAGATTTCAATGAAATACACACCGAATTTACTTGATACCCTGATGACACGTGTGGAAAATTGATGAAATCGGTTCCCAACCACGACAACTTCCCATATAACTCAAATTTGAATTCCATCTTATTCCTTCGCTTTATAATATATACATAAGGAATCAATGAGGATAGCGAAATAAAACTTTGCACAAATACTGTATATGATCGATATTTAGGAGGCTTATCCCACGGTAATTGGCACAGTTTGTGGGATCTCCCTTTTCATGGATTGGGCAGAGCACACTGAGATTCCAATCGTCAGGCATGCTTTCTTCAGACCATATTTTGCAAAGAACCTGATGCATGCAACTTATCAGTTCTTCGCCGCCGTATTTGAATATCTAATATATTCTGATAATCTATCGGCTCCTGCCGCTTTGTTGTTCTTCAGGCGGGTAATTGCTATTCGAATTTCTTCATGGTCGGGTAATGGAACATCTATTCCATCGTCATCGATTGGGGAATCGGGTACGCCAACTCCTGGTGTACTTTCACTGCCATTAAGCAGGTCGGAGAAGTGTTCCCTCCATAATCCCAGTATGCACTGGACATCGGTTACCAGTTTACCACCTTGGTCTCTACATGAGGATGCTCCGGTCTTGAAACCTTCGTTAAGTCGCTTCATTTTTTCATAAAATTTTCGAGTATTCCCTCTGTCTGCCAGCTTCTCAATCTCTTCGTACTCACGCATTTAGGCCTCTTTCTTTTTTTGTCTGCAGATGCGTCTCTCTTCCCTCTTCAGCTCTCGGTATCTATCCCATTCCGCACGTGTTGTGGTTGTTTGCAACTTTGCGAGGTAGGCAGTCTGTTTTCTCTCCGCTGCGAGACGGCATTCCTCATCGTACCAGCTGTTTTTTTAACTTTTCCGAAAGCCAATGGTTTCGGTTGCAGCGGTACGCAGTGAGTTTGATATGCCGTCCCACAGTTCCCTTATACCGAGATGCTGATGAGTGCTCTCAGAGAGCAGGAATGCAAGTCGAGTAGAGTATTTCGTGGCTGTCTGTTGTGTTTGCAGCTTTTCGACGTCGAACCTTCCTTCTGTTTGTTGACGGGCGTTCTTTGCTGCACAGATGCGTGTGCGTATCTTCGCTGTAACCAGATAATGGTCCGAGTCTATATTTGGTCCTCGGAGCGTACGCACGTCTAAAACACTGGATACATGTCTTCCGTCTATCACAACCTGATCGATTTGGTTACGCGTGTTTCGATCAGGAGACAGCCAAGTAGCTTGATGTATTTTCTTATGCTGGAATCTGGTACTACAGACGACCATATTTCGGGCCTCAGCGAAGTCGATCAGCCTCAGGCCGTTTGGCGATGTTTCGTCATGGAGACTGAATTTTCCGATTGTTGTGCCAAAGACACCTTCTTTACCCATCCTGGCGTTAAAAACGCTAAGCACGATTTTGACATCGTGGCGGGGGCAGCGCTCATAGGTGCGTTCCAGGCGCTCATAGAAAGCATCTTTGGTCACATCGTCCTTCTCTTCGGATTGTGGCTAGACGTTCATCCACCGGGGTGAATGCCAGCACTCGGCGACGGAGTCTCTCTCCCACCACAAATCCAACACCAAATTTGAGCTCCATTATATGGCCGCTGTAGTAGATGTCACAAGGACCCACCTTCTTCAGTCCTTGTCCCGTCCATCGCACTTCTTGGCGGTGATGTCAGCCTTTAGTCGTATGAGGACATCAACCAGCTGGGCAGAGGCACCTTCCCAGTTAAGGGTCCGGACATTCCAGGTGCATGCCCTTATATCATTATCCTTTAAACGTTTGCAGGGGTCGTCATCAAGAGGGGGGTGTCTCATCCGAGGCTTTATTTTTCGATTTTTCATTGGTACTCCGTTTTTATGTGGTGGGTCCCAAGCCCTACGCACAACCGCAGAAGCGGGTTCGCCTTCAAACGGATGTTTGTTAGCTACCCAGAGGATATTTGGTCTAAAACCGGAAGTCGTGAGCTGCTTGAACCATGTGGAATACGATGGGCTTAATAGCTTATAAATCCAAAAAATCCTTGGTGATGAAAATGAGAGAAATCGGTTCAGGAATTACCTCAGCCTATATACTATATGTGTATGATGATTTTCGTTTTTCTATTGGACTTTATGCCGAATATATGGGTCAAATTGTTTGTTATCTTAATAAAAATATAGCAATAAATTGCGAGAAATAATTGCACCCGAACTTAGCCTTTCCTTACTTGTTTTTAGTTGTCGATATCAACTTGAAGGATAGCAATATGTGCAATGTATATCTTGAACTAACGTATGTATATGTATATGTACATAGGTATGTATATAAATAAAATTTCTCAATATGTTACTATTCGTCCGTTCCGAGTCAGTTACAATGTGATGCCTTAACCTAAGTCCCGCTAGACCCCTTTCACACGGGCAATTTTTGTCGCGGCAATTCTTAGTTTTATAGGAGAGGGGGCGACGAGGAGAGGAGAATCATGCCGAGTCTGCTGTGTTCAGGCAACACGCTTTGTGTTCTTATTCGTAACAGTTCGCTGCTACGTAACAGTGTTGCATTTGCACACATTTTAAAATTAATGTTTACAATATATTTAATCATTTAATTTTGTATGTAATTTGCAAATACATATAGAAATATGCATAATATAATTAAAATGTGCTAGAAAATTGAGAATAACGATTAAAATTAGTTAATGAAATATATATTTTTTGCTTGGAAACGATGCGTACAAGAAGTTGAGAATATTATATGAAAGAGAATGAGAGAAATACACGAACAGAGTTGTCGAACAAGAATTGCTCGTGTGAACGCAAGGGGCGACAGCAAAAGAGAATCGCCCGAGAATTAGCAACAGAAGTTGCCTGTGTGAAAGTGGACCTACTCAATACAAGTTTACGCATTGGGGTGGTTGGAAAATAAACCAAAACATATACATACAATGTATTGCTTCCATAATACTTTCAGTCGCTACCGAAGATAACATCACTCATGTACCATATAAACGATATATTCGACATTATACAACAAAACCTATGTTAATTTGTACAAACATTTAAGTATCTGTTCAATTTGTGTGATTGGTAAATAAAATCACTTGTATTTATCACGCCCAATTATTGTTTATTCAATTCATTTCGGTTATTTCAATTTCTATTGTAATTGGGTAATTTGAGCGGTTTTTTAGCTACTCGTATTAACTTTAATTTTTCACTCTTTCGCTGTCAAGCTTTTAATGTCGTTGAACAATTGTCCAACGTCTGCGTTTCGTATCCATCCCTTGTTGCTTTGAAAAAGCTCATGTTTGTTAATCATTACTATTAGCAATGTTTTGTGCAAGGCAAAATTTATACATTTGTTGTTGGCCACTTTTGCGAACAGTTGCTGTTGTCGTTCCTATTTGTGCAATTGTTGTGGCTCATAATGGCTTTTGTAAAGTTTGTATATTTTAGCACCTTCATATCTTTGTGCCATTTTTTCCAGATAATAATAATATTAACTTCTTTGAGATCTATACACATGCCTTCCATTTGAAAATTAGTCGTCGAGTGGAAATGTTCACAAACATAGTTAATCCAAGTATTTATTTAATATTTTATTGAAAGTTAGGATTTATCATCAATGAGAGTAAGAATTCATTCACACTACAATGGATGATAAACCGTCAATGAATCTTAAGGGAACGTAGTTATACAAAAAATGCAACGTCCATCAAGTGAGATCGATAATACAAAGCTGACATTGTTAATGGTGTTAATGCTGGTTCCATGATTAGATTGGTTCTTTTAGAAGATTGTACCTTCTCTATTTAGCTCTGCAGCTCGTATTAGTTGTATCATTTTAATAAAAGGATTGTACGTTCGTTTATGACCAGATTAACAGGCCTGTCTAGATTTCGATGGTTATGAACCCACATTAATATATCGGACAGAGCGAGTAAATATTTATATAAATTATGTATTTTTAGATGTAAATATTTATGTACATTGCATTTGAGGTAAATCCCCAAATTAAACCTTTACAAAAGCGTGTTAATAAAAAAAGAATTTAATGAATGTCGAATTAATCTTATTAATTGTTTTAGAATTTAATATGCATACATACATACATTTATATACATATGTATATGTTCATACGAGTATGTAATACATAACAAACACTTTACAACGAGTAAGTATTTATGTATATAAATGTATGCATTCAAGTATTTACGTCATTGTCATTGTACTTCGATTGTACATACGCATTGAATGGAATGCAACTGCCAAAACGGTCCGAAATGTGAACTCTCATATTGATGTACGACCTGGTCGACAGACTTTTGTCAATTCATTCGTGTAAAGCCGATAAATCCCACTAACATACATCAATGCATGTGCATGATCGGTTCAGCTCTCTAACGCGTGAACGGTACGGTGGTTAGTGTGGTAAAAGGGGGTGCAGCCGGTTAAGTGGAGCATGGCGAGCAGTTGGATGTGTGCACAGGTGTGTCAAAGCCGGAATTAAGCGATGTGCGCGTTAACGAGTATTGGCTCAGACAATGCTACAATTTGAAAACAATACTAAACGATAGTCGCTGGTTAAACAAAGGAGGCTTCGAACACTTGACGATTTTCAATTAATTTTTCAAATGAATTACAAAACAAAACAATAAAATGTATGTACATACATATATTCGCATTTACACATGTAGAAAGAACATACATACTTATGTATAAATATATGCATATGTATGTACAAGTACATGTATGTACATATATAATCTATGAAAGAAATGCTTATGAACAATATGCACAGTAAAATATATATTTGTAAAAATTTCCACAGTAAATTAAATTAACAGGAGCTTTTTTCTAAAAATTTATAAAGTTCAACAAACAAAAAAGCATTATAATTGCTAACTAAGCGCTATAAAATAGGAAAGATAAATATTTGTTCTTCATGTTCTAAGTGTACTTAACTATACCTATAGTTTACGAAATACTTGAATAAAAAATATGTATTTGATATTGGTCAACTATATAATAATACTTACGGCAATTATATGTCATATGTAGAAGTTCACGCAAGTGAGGAAAGTTTCTGATTGCCATTCACTTGGGAGTGGCCAGGAACGATTCTTTTGCATATGACTCAAGCAGCTCACGACTTCCGGTTTTAGACCAAGTATCCCCTGGGTAGCTAACAGACATCCGTTTGGAGGCGAGCTAAAGTGAGAAGGCGAAGCCCGCTTGTGCGGTTGTGCGTAGGGCTTGGGACCCACCACATAAAAACGAATAACCAGTGAATAAGAAACACAGGCCTCGGATGAGAAACCCCCCTTTTGATGACGACCACGGCAAACGTATAAAGGACTATGATTTGAGGGCATGCACCTGGAATGTCCGGACTCTTAATTGGGAAGGTGCCTCTGCCCAGCTGGTTGATGTCCTCATACAACTAAAGGCTGACATCACCGCCGTCCAAGAAGTGCGATGGACGGGACAAGGACGGAAGAAGGTGGGTCCTTGTGACATCTACTACAGCGGCCATATAAAGGAGCGCAAATTCGGTGTTGGATTTGTGGTGGGAGAGAGACTACGTCGCCGAGTCCTGGCATTCACCCCGGTGGATGAACGTCTTGCCACAATCCGCATCAAAGCGAGGTTCTTCAACATATCGCTGATTTGCGCCCACGCCCCAACGGAAGAGAAGGACGATGCGACCAAAGATGCTTTCTATGAGCGCCTAGAACGCATCTATGAGCGCTGCCCCCGCCACGATGTCAAAATCGTGCTTGGCGATTTTAACGCCAGGGTGGGTAAAGAAGGTGTCTTTGGCACAACAGTCGGAAAATTCAGCCTCCATGACGAAACATCGCCAAACGGCCTGAGGCTGATCGACTTCGCTGGGGCCCGAAATATGGTTGTCTGTAGTACCAGATTCCAGCATAAAAAAATTCATCAAGCAACGTGGCTGTCCCCTGATCGAAACACGCGCAATCAAATCGATCACGTTGTGATAGACGGAAGACATGTCTCCAGTGTTTTAGACGTGCGTACGCTCCGAGGACCAAACATTGACTCGGACCATTATCTAGTAGCAGCAAAGATACGCACTCGCCTCTGTGCAGCAAAGAACGCCCGTCAACAAACACAAGGAAGGTTCGACGTCGAAAAGCTGCAATCACAACCGACAGCCGAACGATTTTCTACTCGACTTGCACTCCTGCTCTCGGAGAGCACTCATCAGCATCTCGATATAAGGGAGCTGTGGAACGGCATCTCAAACTCATTGCATACCGCTGCAGCCGAAACAATTGGTCTCCGGCAACGCCAAAAAACCAGTTGGTACGATGAGAATTGTCGTTCCGCAGTGGAGAGAAAACAGGCTGCCTACCTCGCAACGTTGCGATCGACCACAACACGTTCGGGGTGGGATAGATATCGAGAACTGAAGAGGGAAGCGAGACGCATTTGCAGACGTAAAAAGAAAGAGGCCGAAATGCGTGAGTATGAAAAGCTTGAAAAGCTGGCCGACATGGGTAATGCTCGAAAATTTTATGAAAAGATGAGGCGATTAACAGAAGGTTTCAAGACCGGAGCATTATCATGTAGGGACCGAGAAGGTAATCTGGTAACGGATGTCCAGAGCGCACTGGGATTATGGAGGGAACACTTCTCCGACCTGCTCAATGGCAGTGAAAGTACAACACCAGGAGATGGCGAACCCGATTCCCCAATCGATGACGATGGAATAGATGTTCCATTACCCGACCATGAAGAAATTCGAATAGCAATTACCCGCTTGAAGAACAACAAAGCGGCGGGGGCCGATGGATTACCGGCCGAGCTATTCAAATACGGCGGCGAAGAACTGATAAGGTGCATGCATCAGCTTCTTTGTAGAATATGGTCGGAAGAAAGCATGCCTGACGATTGGAATCTTAGTGTGCTCTGCCCAATCCATAAGAAGGGAGACCCCACAATCTGCGCCAACTACCGTGGTATAAGTCTCCTCAATATCGCATATAAGGTTTTGTCGAGCGTATTGTGTGAAAGACTAAAGCCCACCGTCAACGAACTGATTGGACCTTATCAGTGTGGCTTTAGACCTGGAAAATCTACAATGGACCAGATATTCACCATGCGCCAAATCTTGGAAAAGACCCGAGAGAGAAGAATCGATACCCACCATCTTTTTATCGATTTTAAAGCTGCCTTCGATAGCACGAAAAGGAGCTGCCTTTATGCCGCGATGTCTGAATTTGGTATCCCTGCAAAACTAATACGGCTATGTAAGCTGACGTTGAGCAACACCAAAAGCTCCGTCAGGATCGGGAAGGACCTCTCCGAGCCGTTCGATACCAAACGAGGCTTCAGACAGGGTGACTCACTATCGTGCGACTTCTTCAATCTATTGCTGGAAAAAATAATACGAGCTGCAGAACTAAATAGAGAGGGTACAATCTTCTACAAGAGTGTACAGCTCCTGGCGTATGCCGATGATATTGATATCATCGGAAGCAACAACCGCGCCGTTTGTTCTGCGTTTTCCAGACTAGATAAAGAAGCGAAGCGTATGGGTCTGGTGGTGAATGAGGACAAGACGAAATATCTCCTGTCATCAAACAAACAGTCAGCGCACTCGCGTCTTGGCTCCCACGTCACTGTTGACAGTCATAACTTTGAAGTTGTAGATAATTTCGTTTATCTGGGAACCAGCATTAACAACACCAACAATGTCAGCCTTGAAATCCAACGCAGAATCACTCTTGCCAACAGGTGCTACTTTGGACTGAGTAGGCAATTGAAAAGTAAAGTCCTCTCTCGACGAACCAAAATCAAACTCTATAAGTCGCTCATTATTCCCGTCCTGATGTATGGCGCTGAAGCGTGGACGATGACAACATCCGATGAGACGACTCTTGGGGTTTTCGAGAGAAAGGTTTTGCGCAAGATTTATGGTCCTCTAAACATTGGCAACGGCGAATACCGCAGACGATGGAACGATGAGCTGTACGATTTATACGACGACATTGACATAGTTCAGCGAATAAAAAGACAGCGGCTACGCTGGCTAGGTCATGTTGTACGGATGGAAGAAAACACTCCAGCTCTGAAAGTATTCGATGCAGTACCCGCTGGAGGAAGCCGCGGAAGAGGACGACCTCCACTCCGGTGAAAAGACCAAGTGCAAAGTGACCTGGCTTCACTTGGTGTTTCCAGTTGGCGCCAGAAAGCAAAAAGGAGGAATGAGTGGCGCGCTCTGGTGGATTCGGCTATAATCGCTTAAAGCGGTTCCTACGCCAAATATATATATAATTATATGTGCAAACTTCAACGGAACATAGTATATAAGTAAGTACATGTATAAAGAAAAAAAACTAATTCCTATCTAAAACGCCAAATCGTGAAAGCAACACCCTTCAATTTCATTGTGATGCTTTCTGGTTTCAATTGTTTGTGGTATGTACCATAAGTATCTTCCACCAAACCTTTGTTAGATAAGCTCTGTAATTGTTTTCAATTTTCAGCATCATCGGATCCGGCAGTTGCGGCCCGAAAAGTTGTCCGTATAGAATTTTGCAACCCCTAATTACCACCACTTCCACCTTATCCAGACAAAGATTTGTACCATTTTTTAGTAATCATATCTGACGCAGAATCTATCTCTATTCGAATGCCTATTATCCGAACTAATTTTTGCCCACTTAGTAGTGGTTGTATTAAATTTGCTGTCTTTTATCGGAAGTTTTGCGATCTACCACATTAACCTCTGCCATCCTGATTATCGAAATTGTCAAGGAAGGAGAAGAAACTCGCTGGAACGTATCTCATAAACGAGTATGAAACCATTTCCACCTAAAACTTTATGTTTAGGATTACGGCATCTGTAAACTTATTGCAGAAGACAAAATTCGGAGCGATGGCAGTACTGGCATACATTAAAATATGCATATGAAGCATATTATGTAAAAAGATATCAAACACTTTTTGACGATCTGCCAATAAATTAAGTGGTACCAGCTCTCCGGAATAGTGAAATACATTGAATTTGGTTTACCAATTCACCCATTTTTATCACCGATAAGCTTTTCCTATTGATTAGTTTAAAATATTTTATATATATTTTATATTAGCTCACGACTTCTGGTCTTAGACCAAGTATCCCCTGGGTAGCCAACTGACATCCGTTTGGAGGTGAGTTAAAGTGAGAAGGCGAAGCCTGCGGTTGTGTGTAGGGTTTGGGAGATGGCGAACCCGATTCCCTAATCGATGATGATGAGACCGATGTTTCATTGCCTGACAATGAAGAAGTCCAAATAGCAATTACCCGCTTGAAGAACACTAAAGCGACGGGGGCCGAAGGATTGCCGGCTGAGCTGTTCGTTTATACATTCTTTGGGCGGTCGTCCCATTTTTGATTGAATTGTGTCAGCAAATTGTTGTATATCATAGTATAAAATTATAATCACATTCGAATTCCTTATTTGCAGTTATAATTTATTTATATTCTAATGAAGGTCATCATTCAAAACATGAGTAATTATGTAAATACGATGTGTCATTTATCGGAGCTCATTCATTGCATAGTGATCATATATCTCGACAAATCGAGTAGTGTTGTTTCAGGAGAACATTCAAAGATTTAAAATACATACTTATGCATGTTGAAACCAGCTAAATATAACCCTGAATGGTGCGGTCTGCGGCACGTCAAGTGGACTACATTTTTTTCTCATGACTATATAACAGCATGTTAAATCAATCTTACTTTCCACTAAGAACATAATAATTAGTTGTGAATGCCAATTTGATCGCCATTCTCTTCTTAACGTGGAATAATAATGAGTGGTGCTAAACTTAGCTTTCATTAAGTTGCCTTATATTTGCCCACATTGAATGGATATTTCAAAGCAGGCATAATTTCAACCGATCAATGGCTGCCGCCAAGCTTGGTAAATCCTTATTTCGACATTCATAATTTCCGTTTGTTCTGCAATTGAATATATCAATTGTTTGTTTGTATTATGTATTATTTGCTTACGATGCGTTTAAGTATTGTATGAATTACCTTTAGTACCTCTTGTTCAAGTCGATCTTTTGTTTTTGTTGGTGTCGGCTGTTTTGAGTTTTCGATAATTTACGCGCTTTTGTTCAACTGGACTGTACTGCCGCTAATTGACGCTTTAGCCTCTGCCTGCAATATTAGCGAGTTTGTATCACATGCCCTGCTGTTTTCTGGCGCTGCTCTTCATACCTTTCCCCTCCACTACCCAGCCGATTGGTTTTTTCGCCCACTGTGAACGAAAAATTCAACTAAAACACACATTTTTGTATTTTATTGGCTTGAGTCGTACTGGCGGGCCTCTTTCTTCGCACGAAAATCATCATTTTACGCTTACCTCTCTTCACATTTGTTTGTATTTTCGATTTGGTTGTTTATCGTACTTACGGTGCTTTGTTTTCACTGTTTGTACGTTGTTCATACTCGCAAAAATTTCATCGCCTCTCATTTTCTCCATACAATTTATTGTTGTTACGCTATGATTCATTAAGGTCCATTATTGTTCATTCCAGTGCATTTCCCTTCGCACCCCACTCACACGCTCCCTAATGATGGTTGCTCTCTTCGTTGGCACAAATGCGCATACACGCTGACACGCTGACTTTTGTAAGTGTTCATGTAATATATACCAGCTATATAGTTCTGTAAAGTTGCATTTGATATTTTTGTAGTCAAAATGGAAATATTCGTAATCAAGCATTGCCGTTATAGGCATTTAAATGGACATAATTTGCCGAGTGCCCAGGTAAGGATGCTTTATGGCTTTCGCATTGTCACTGTAATTTGATGATTTATGTGCGATACTTAGACTCTCGAAACGCCAGTCGACTTTTGTTGACATTTTGTGCCACATTTTATCGTGTGTACTCGCTACACAATGTAATGTTGATAAACTCACTTACATCGCAACGAATGAAAACAAAACAACATATGGAGATACGTACATAAATGCAGAAAAATGTATTGCTTCCATAGTATTGAATTACATATGAATGTGAGCTTAGCTTAGTATAATCTTAAAAAAACTATTAATTCGGTCATTGCCGAAAAAGTACCAGAAATGTATATTCATATATATGTGTATACAGTTATGGTCAAAATAATAGGGGCACTTTATAAAAATGTAGACAGACTGACTCAAATTCTTTATTATCCTTTGTCCCCAGCTATGGACAACATGGTTCTTAAATACCACTTAGTTCGTCATCATCATTTAGGTGTACAAAGCTCTTTGTGAGCTTTGACCTACTGAACAATACGCCTCCAAGATACTCTGTCTTTTGCGGTATCTCTCCAGTTTTCCAGTTCGATTCTTGTAATATGCCCCAACCATCTTATTCGTTGCGTTTTGATAAATCGCACCACGTTTTCGCCTTGAATTAGCTGGTCAAGTTCGCTGTTCAATCTTATCCTCCATTCATCAGGTCCGATTCAGACCGCGCCGAAATTTTTTTTTGTTTTGTTTGGAATATTTCATGACATATTTATGCTTTTCTGCGAGTTGCAAAAGTGCTCCAACTACCTTGCAGCAAAATTCGGTATCCTTTTGTTGTTTTCATTCATTTTAATTTTTCAATCAAATCAATTTTCGTCGATATGTAAAACCCTTCTATAAATAAACTCGAAATTTTTAAATTTGCGTTACAATTAAGAATAACTTTATATTTTTGTCTGCAAGCCACTTTCAAAAATCCTTGGTTATAGGATTTAATACGATTTTTACAATTTTTGTGTTACATTTTGATTTAATTTGTTGTAAATACTTTTTTCTTGATCTATATATAATACTTTTTTGCTTTCTTAAATATAAATTCTGTACGTGCAATATAAATCGGTTAATATTTACGAATCAATATAATTTTTATATAGAAGTAGTTTTACATAAAGTCCTTAGATCACATAAAGTTTGTTATTCTTTCCCATATCGAAAATTCGCTTCAAGTTACTTCATACTTACAGTAACTAGGCTCCATTTAGTGAGTTTTTATTTGTGTTTAAACGGTCATAAATATTTACTCTGGCAATTTTACCATGAGCATAGCCGTGTACAAAAACAAATAATAATAATAGAAAGAGTCAATTTGAAAACGATTGACACTACACATTTTGTAACAAAACAGATGCATCTCCGGTCACTCTCGAGACGCAGCAAATGACTATCCATAATCTGGTGCAGGCTTTGTTGCTCAGGTGCACAATCGTTTGGACAATCAATTATCGCGCATAGGGCATTGGTGCCAGCGCTCTAGAACAGTGTGCACGTGAAAGAGTCTATTTTCCCCATCCGAATGCGTCTTTTTGATTGACTACTGTTTTAGTTGTCTTGGGTACACCTTTGTTGCGTTGCATTTTTCATACACCAACACTAAATGATGGTAAACACTAGTCGGAGACGTTCGAACTGCCTCGCAGGAGTTGCTTGAGTGTGAGTGTGTGTGCATGTGTGTTCTGTTTGCTCTTCGTTGCACATTACAATGGGAGCAGGGCGAAAAAAGCGTCGTCGCGACGCTGCATAATGCTTAACATCTATTTACTAATATAAAAGTGTAACTTTATGTATCGATGGGTGTGTGTGTGTTTGTATATGATTTTGTAATTTAACCTGACGGTAGTTTTATTCGTTATTGTTATTTGTTTGCTTGTTTGCTATTCACTATTTAACATGCTCATCTCACAATCCATTTCATATGCAAATTGGGAGTAACAACACGATCATTGTCTGTTGAGTTTTCTCTTCTTGCTTTATTTTCGATTTCAAATCATTTTCATTTGTCAAGTCCATTATTCTGCTTACCCACTCTCCTTCCGTTTTCATTATTTATTTTTTTGTCTTTCTGATTTACAGTAAATTGAAAATTTGTTAAAAAAGTACTTTGTTGTTGCATTACCTGTAGTATTTGCATTCTTAATTTGAACTCAAGTGTGGGATGAGAAAAGGAGACACAAATATTCCGTACAATTTTGTATATAGTTTAAGCTAAAAAATTATAACTACGGTTATTCTACGCCTATTATAATCACTTCAGATCCTAAACAACTGTAACTGTTACTATAAATATTTGCTTTATTTAATGAAAATCATGCCGCATTGCCCAGGGCCAGATATATGTTGCAAGTGTTAAGCCGCATGAAGACTGTGGATCTCCGAAACGTTTTCAGTCTGATGACGCCGCGATGGAAGTGATTTTTCTTGTAAGTACATCCGCATAATTTCTTCCAACGATTCCGAAATGATCAGACACAATCAGCGTTCAATGCAATAACTGTTGGGCTTAATATTTATTTGACTTGTAATGGCAAAATCGCTTTGAAATAGTCATATTGAACCAAAATCATTTCAGGTTGGTGGTTTAAACCGAAAAACCAAACATTTTTGTAACTATTTTTCAATAATTTTAATACTGATTTCCAAACATTTCTCCAACAATAACAAACATATGTGACAGCACTCCAAACTCTTTGCACAACATTTCATCCATATTTTCACCACTCCTGAGCCTCGCACATGCGCAGCGAATTGAAGAGATAACGCTGCAATCCGTTTCAGCGTTTCACGGTGCGCGGCTACTTATAATAAGGCAGAATGATCGTCAACCATTGACAGCGTTGATCTGTGGGTGTCACGCAAATTATGCGTGCAACAACTGCGTGTAAACATCATTAAAAGCGGTCAATTGACGTTGCAAACAACTGTAATGAAAGTAAACTCACTACGTACTTCCCTGTCACCGGTGCAAGCTGCACTCTAAAACTCTGAAACACTGACAATTGACAAACGATGTCGAATGTGACACACCAATAGTCGTACGGACGGTTATTCAATGAACGAATATTTGCTGCGACAATGTGTCCATGCCGATCATGTCGTGCTTTTGTTGCCGTCGGGCCCATTATTTGTTTTGTTTTGTTGCAGTGGCATTGCACCTTTGTTTATTGCAAAATCGATTAAATTGGAACACTCAACTGCCGCTATCGGTATTCATGGTTTTGTTGTCGTTGTTATCATCAATGTATTTCTATAAGGGTTCTATACAAATGCTACTTGCTTCTTTTTGTAATTGTTCGTCATGGAATCGAGTGTTGTTTACATGAGATTACTAGAACGGAACAAACGACCAAATGTTGTTTTGTGCGAGTTTTGGCGCTGGATGAGATGATAGCACACGTTATGGTGAGTAAAAGTTGACCTAATTAAGAAAAGCTGGTCGGTTTATTTTTTCTATACTATGTATTTGCTCCGTTTGAATGCACTGATTTTGTTTTTTAATTTAGCAAAAGTAAGGTGTGCAATACACTAGAAAGGGTAGTTTAAGGACCGGGTATAAATTAGCCTAGATGAAACATTTTCCGGTCGGCTGATATATTTTTAATCGCCTATATTTTTCCAAGAGAGTTGAAATATTCTCGCTATTAACTTCCCAGCAGCCGGATTGTAATTGTAACGTCGGGAAGTTATCTTCATATGCAGGTCATGAAAAAATAGTACCAAAAAACTTAATAGCAAACATGTAATCCAAAAGTGAGTTTTATTTTGAGCACAAAATATAAAAATCAAATATAATGATTATTTATGATTTTTATTTTTTTTGCTCAAAAATAATGATTATATATGAATTTTATTTATTTGCTCAAAAATGATGATTATTTATGATTTTTTACAAATTACTCAAAATTAATCAATAACTGTGAAGAAAATCATAAAAATCTGTATTTAAAAAATCATTGTGGAAATGGATAGTTCGTCCTAAAAGGATTACAATGACGTTATCCTTTTGTTTGTGTGACGATTCTAAGTGATTGATTTTTTACTTAAAAATCGGAACGATAATCATTATTTACGGTCCCTGGATCTACTTGTCCCAGAGGCTACATTTCTATTCATCTATGGTTGCCGGTTTCGTCCAGAAATTTGTACTACTCCTTAAGCATGGCTAGGAGACATTCAACGTTCAAATGTGTTCATAGTAATGAATTATTTTCGTTTTAATACTTCGTAATTCGTTTGAATAAGGGGTTACGTGGGTTTCAGAGGATGAAAACAAGGGCATTTTAACAATTTTTGACAGAGTTTTAACGAAAAAACTCACTTTTTTGGTAAAATTTGCGCCATATATTGGCTCGACAAACATAGTTGTAATAAAAATAATAAAAAAAATCCTTCGTACAATAACCAGATAATGTTATTTCAAATACAAACATGTGCAATATTTGAACAAAATCGACTTACCGACTTACCAAAATTGAGTTTTGAGATAAACGCGTTTAAAGTTTTATATTCAAACTGACGTGGCCTGATGGACGAAATTTCCAAATGGTCTATCTCTTATAATCTTACTCAGATAAATTTGATTTTTTTGGATAATATATTACATATATTGTACTATTTAAAAAAAATAAGACAAAAAATATTTCAAAATTTCGAATTGTGAAATTGTGTAAGGGGTTAAAACCAGTTCGATTACATAATTTTTTTTCTTTTTATAAGAAGCATTCAATTCATAGCAAATTGTTTCATGTATTTATTTTATAAAATTGGTAATTAGTGCGCAACAAAATGTCACGACACCTAGGCAACAACAACTTTCGATAGATATCGTCACATATTGCCAGTTGCCCACTGAATACTTGAAATTGGTAGGAGAGATTTATTAATAATTCAAACAATTAATGAGTTTCTGGCACGCAATGCGCCAAAACTGCCGAATGCATAGGTACTATATACATATATGTACGTATTATACGTTTAGATGTTTCTATGCAGTTGAATAAATACAAATTAGTGACACACTTGCACAATGCAATCACTTTGCCTCATTGCAAATTAGCTTTAACGTTTCAACTGACTGAATGATGTAATATATGCAATTGAATGAACTCATTTGTGACATAATATAAACTAGTAAATAATTAGCGCACTAACCGGTAAAGATTTATTTATCAATACGTCGTCGTAGTGTCTGCTCTTTGTGGCACCAATATTTGTATTTAGAAGTTTGGCAAAAAAAACCGCATAAATAAAAGTAAATAATAAATTGTCCCTTACGGTCTTTAATAGTTGAAATAAGGTCTCAATTTTATCTCCCTAAAAATGCATAAGTCGAAAATCAGATTATTTGGTTTATTAGGTCGATGGGAAAACCTGGACCAATCCCATATATATTTATACATTAAACTAAAGTATGCTCAAAAAAATAGTTCCATTTAAGGTGTTGGTGGGTTTCAGAGGCTGAAAATTAGAGTATTTTTACGATTTTAAAAATTCCGAAAACTCAGCCGTTGGTACCGTACCTCTTCTCCCATGATGTGTCCAAAAAAGCTCTTTCCGAGGATCGTTCCCATTGTTTCATCGAAAATCTAAAAACCAAAAATATTTCAATAATACATGAATAAATCTAGTTAATGAAGTAAGGAAAAAATTAAATTTGTATTTTTGAAAGATTTTTAACAATAAAACTAAATTTTTGGTCAAATTTTGAAACCCACCTAACTCAGATAACTCATACGTAGTAGCCATAGGCATGGTCAGTATACAGTGGCTCAAACAGTAATGAGTCCAATACAACCATTTTTAGTTACAGTTGTCACGTATTATAGGAATAGGAATATGAATATTATAGGATTCATTTGGGTTGAATTTTATTTTTAAAGAATCTGATGTCATTTCAAATTGTATTTTATTTTTTAGTTAAAATCGGATAAATGTTCATATAACAAATAGGATTTGAAGTTCATGCCATAAACCTTATAAAAGTATAAACCCCAATTACACACATATGTACGACTCGTACATACATACATTTGGATGAATGTACATATGTACTTATATTTATAGGTATATTTGTAGTTTTATACATTCAGTTTTAAATACAAATGACTCGCCAATATGATTAGAATGTGTTTGTATATATTTTATATAATTGTAATTCATAACAATAAACAGCTTAGCAATATTTAACAACTAGTAAGGCATTGTTACAATAATAAGTCGAGCAAAATATCGAAGTTATAGATTATTAAGGCATGCCGTTACGAAGAATTTATTTCAATGCAATAATCCTTTAAGCCCAGCATAATAAATTCGAATAGTTTGAACACATTTGAACACATGGATTGGGGCACCGCATTTTAAGCCAGAGTTGTCAATAAAGTGTGCCAAAGCAATACATATTAATGCACATACGAGTATATATGTATATGTACATACATACTTATATGTACGTTTATATTGGAGTGTGCGCCCTCTAGACATTGTTCAACCGGTATGTTTTGCCAGATGTTTATTTGGCGAACAATAAATGTTGAAAATTGCATTACAAAATATCGAAACATATTTTTGTCACCAGATCGGAACCCACATTCAATTAAATTGTGTAATATTTAATTTTGCGAGGACAAAAAAGTAGAACAGAAGGCAATTTCCTTTCTTACTCCTTTACTTTTTTTAAGCAGATAACAAGGCAATTAACAATTTACAAGCAACAATTAACAATTGCATTGTATTTTTAGCAATGAAAAGCGTTTGTTTGCGCGAACGGAGAAAATGCATTGAACATATTGAAACAGCTGCTTCGGATTTAGCACGCACGAATACACGCGCAGTATCTGTGGACAGACAGAGAGTTCGAGCGCGCAGCGACAGCACCAAGAGTTAGTGGTTCGAAAAGAGTTGTTGCGCAGCATTTCGTCACATGGAATCAATAAATAAACATGCACATAGATAATTCATAGTGTATAATTTGTCGGGCAGCGTTGTTGCCAAAATCTACATTATAATAGACAAAGAGCACAAAAGGTGAGTCGATAAGCGGAATAATAAGAATGACACCTCTTTCAAAGCCATTGCTACTGTCAATAAATAAAGCAACTTCGTGTGTCCACTTAGGCGTTTAAAGACTTTCGCAGACAAAGCACACAGACTACACATGTCGCCCATTACTTCGATAAAACAGAAAATATAAAAATATATGTATAATCGTGTGTACGACAAGTTTTTTGTTTAGTCAATCGGTCTCCAAAAATAACCGAACTTAACACGTATAATCAACATACATGTGTAAGCACCCCTATATATAGAAATGCAAAACCAAACTATTGTTTATATTTTAGGGGATAATAAACATTTTTTGATTTATTAAATCGGATAAACACTGCGCATTGTCCTCATATTCGCAATGGGAATTAAAACGCAAAAGGTAGTTGAAAAGTTAGAATACAAACATATGTACAAGCTTGAAGAATCTACAGTAAAACACTAGTCACAGACCATTTGCATAAACACAGCAAGTCCCCACACCAAATTTTTAATAGATTTTAAACATAAAAAAATACATATATAAATATATATAAAATAAATATTTCTATTAAACGTTCTTTGAGTTAGTCTAATATCTAGACCAACTTCTTTCATCTTTGACTTAAAAAAATGACCAAGAAAATATGGATTTTCAAAATATCTTAAGTACATATCTTCCATAGAAAGTCTGCTATGTGCACTGAGGCACTCATATTCGGTAACAGGGAGCTTGATAAATTAGGGTCCGGTTTCTAAAATCGTTAGTTAAGCGAACTATTCTTAAAAATTAAAATTCGCTTTTTCGAACTCAGAATTTTTTTCTGATACATTTAAGCAGAGTTTTCTTTAATTACTCTCACTTGTAAGAACGCTCAAAATACGTGTATTTATGTCTATAACATATATACAGATATATGTACCTGTACATGAATATGCATACATATATTGAAGTTTTGAGCACTAAATCGTCTAATAAACCAAACAATGCCAACAAACAATGAATGCCATTATTTTCTAATTTATCGGCATTGATTGCCTCTTTTTATGTGGTCGATTTCCTACACCTTCTCGGCAGTCAGTAGAAGATTAAACACCACCGACTTCCAGCTTCACCTGATGCTATGCTTCGTCTCGGTATTTTTCTTCTTCTTTCTTGCTTTTTTTGCTTTCCGCTATTGTTTTGTTAATTTATTTGTTATTATTTGTTGCTACGTATGCGCATTGTTGTACTTGTATATTTATTTGGCATTAAACAAATCGAACAATGTAAATAATTTGAGAAGCCACACAAAACAAGCAACCATTGAGCAACAACAATCCCGTGGAATAACTAAAGAAACTTTCATTAATTGCATTTTAATGAAGTAATAAAGCAAGCGAACAAAGCCCACATCAAGGCTTCGTTATGTTTAGTCATCCTCATTTACTTTATGCGAGTAGCTTTTAAAGGTGAGTGAAATAGAATACAGGTCTACTTATATCCAAGTTTGCAATAACCGCATTTTGTCTGCTGACATCTACAATATAAGTGAGTACATGCATAGTTTTATACATTGTGTTTAAAACATTAGAAAATCCGAAATAGTATGTTAGCAGCGTTTGGTGGACTCAAGTGAAAATTATGTACATACATCAGTTTTCGAGACTCTCATCCAATAAGATATCAAAACAATAAACTATAACACCTAAACAAGTCTGATTTTTAAATTTAAAATATTTACATTATATGTTTCAGAATTGATCCCGCGCCGGAATTATTCTTTAATGCCGAACACTTCTTAATATGGATAGAGAGGCCTTCAAATCGAAATGATTCACGACTGACATCGAAATATGTTCTTCCATTTTTTTCGAAATAAAGAAACTTAATATAGCGGGAATAATCTTGTATTTACCGTGAAAGTACAACACCAGGAGATGGCGAACCCGATTCTCCGACTATGGAACAGATGTTCCATTGCCCGACCGTGATAACATTAGAACAGCAATTACCCGCTTGAAGAACAACAAGGCTGCGGGGGCCGATGGATTGCCGGCCCAGCTATTCAAATACGGCGGCGAAGAACTGATAAGGTGCATGCATCACCTTCTTTGCGGAATATGGTCGGAAGAAAGCATGCCCAATGCCAATTACCGTGGGATAAGCCTCCTTAACATCGCTTATAAGGTTCTATCGAGGGTAGTGAAAGACTAAAGCCCACCGTTAACAAACTGATTGGACCTTATCAGTGTGGCTTTAAACCTGGAAAGTCTACATCAAAAACTCCGTCAGGCTCGGGAAGGATCTGTCCGACCAGTTCAATACCAAACGAGGTTTCAGACAACGTGATTCACTATTGTGTGACTTCTTTAACCTGATGCTGGAGAAAATAATACGAGCTGCGGAGCTAAATAGAGAAGGTACAATTTTCTATAAGAGTGTACAGCAACTGGCGTGCGACCATGATATCGATATCATTGGAAACAACACCCGCGCTGTTAGTTCTGCTTTTTCCAGACTGGATAGGGAAGCGAAGCGTATGGGTCTGGTGGTGAACGAGGACAAGACGAAATATCTCCTCAGCAGCATCATAAACAAACAGTCAGCGCATTCGCGTCTTGGCTCCCACGTCACTGTTGGCAGTCATAACATTGAAGTTGTAGATATTTTCGTATACCTAGGCACCAGCATCAACACCGAAATCCAACGCAGAATCACTCTTGCCAACAGGTGCTACTATGGACTGAGTAGGCAATTGAAAAGTAAAGTCCTCTCTCGACGAACAAAAACCAAACTCTACAAGTCCCGCATCATTCCCATCCTACTTTATGGTGGAAGCATGGACGATGTCAACATCCGATGAGACGGTACTAGGAGTTTTCGAGAGAAAGTTTTTGCGTAAGATTTATGGTCCCTTAACCATTGGCAATGGCGAATACCACAGAAGATGGAATGATGAGCTGTATGTGTTATTCGACGACATAAGCATAGTCCAGCGAATAAAAAGACAACGGCTACCCTGGCTAAGTCATGTTGTTCAAATGGACCAAACTGCCAAAAGGAGAGATGCGTGGCGCGCTGTTATGGACTCGGCTATAACCGCGTAAGCGGTGTCTACGCCTGTCAAGAAGAAGAAGAATGCCTAAATTCACACTATTCGCTCTGTAAAACGTATGTGGATGGTTGGTTAGAAAGGTGTATAATATCACTCTTATACACCAAAACCAAAACCACCAAAACGAAACTAATCGATGACATAAGACTCGTTTGGACAACCATTACACTAGAACAATTATTAAACAATTATATGGTTTTCTCACCAATAAAATGTATGAGGTTCTTGTCAACAAATGTGGCACAAACTATTAGTAATTTATGGAAACAATATTATATTTAAAATTCTTACTTTTCATACGAAATAAATGGAAAAAACGTAGGTGGTGCTATCCTGATGACCCAATTTTATTTTACAAATTTTTATACTGTTTTGGTTTTTAATTCATTAAAATCTTATTGTGTCCTTCGTACCTTATTTTGAGGCTAATTGATTAAAGTATATTGAAAAAGAAATTTTATTGCTCTAACTCAAATCAAACATACTTGGGAGGCGCTAACCTGATGATTATGTATATTATTCGCATTAGTTGTTGCACAGAGAGAACAGTGGAACATTGTACCCTGAATACAAAGCCCTTATTTGAACATTACTTTAATCTGTGTAAATATGGTACAATAAGTAATACAAGTTTATAAAATAAAGAGCAGACATTAATTTGTTTCTTACAGTTTTTCATAAATTTCGATAAATTATGCATAGATAAATAAATAAGCCCACTACAAATAGTGGATGAGATAAGTATGTAAATATGCAATTTTACTTTTATCTTCGAATTATTGTACTATTTTATTAGTAAATATATGTAAGTATATGAAATAAATATTAACAATATTCAAATATTTTTCGTATTTTCGTCAACACGAAGGCATTTATTTTCATATATATATGTATATACATATGTATATGCAAATTAATAGAATGTGCGAAAAGTGGCCTTTTAAAAGGTCCCTCTCGGTTCCCTCTTGAATTCAGCCGAACTTCAAAGCAGCAAAGCGGCCTGATAAAAGGCCACAGAAGTAAGCTGAATTTCAACGCCATTTTCCGCTTGCGTGATGAACAAGAAAACCTTCACGCTTCGCTAGCGCCAAATCCACAAAACGCGCTGCTGCCTTCTGCCAAGCGTACAATTTGATCCTCTTTTGCAGCACGAATAAAGGACTACAAAGCGCTGGGCCAATAATAAGCATTTTTACTTGTACTCTCAATAAAAAACAAGCTTGCATACAATAGCTAAATAATAGAGACTGGATGAATTGAAATTTTGAAGAAAAATCGCTAAGACGACACAACACACTAATCTCGGCTGTTTACATGGCAATTGGCTCAAAGCGGGCTAAACAAATGAGGAAAGGGTGTGGCGGCGCATTGCCACCGATAATAAATTATGGAAGAATTTCAAAAATGCACAAAATTAAAGCATTAATTGCGGCCAATGCAGGGTCGTGGCGAAAGTGTGTAAGTGTGTGTGTGCACATCCGTCTCAATGGCAGACATGCGCTGCTCATTGGAGCTTCAGCGTAAGGACAATAATGTCCTGCCAAGTTATTGTCCGCCAAACTCAAAATTTTTATTTATTGACACTTACTTGCGCTTAGCAGCATTCAGCTTTCACCTATCTCTATCTATGTATGTATGGGTGTGTGTTCAGTGCACATGTGTTGGAAACATTATTACTCATGACTTCCGCGCGCTTCGACTGCGACATTAGTTTTAAGCTATGGCGTTGGCCAACTCATGCAAAATGTTACAGTATTGTTGGTGGGCATTCACATGTGTCCGTCGTACTATCCGTGCTATGCGCGCTTTTTGTTGTGGTCCTACGCGCCCGCTCATAACGCTAGCGAGGATGATGGCAATTCATAAATTTTGTGTCTATGTTACGCTGCAGATCCTTTTATTTCCTTTCTATGCGGAATTCCTTGCTTTAGTGTATATAATTTGTTTCCTGTTTATGCGCCCAGCAGGATATCGCCATAAAAATACGAGTATGAACGAGCTCGCGTGTGCTCAGCGCGCATGCTGATGCTCCGGCGCACGCCGTGATACTTTCCACAGTTGCTAGTGTCGTTTTTGTTCTCGCAGTTGTTTTCAGATTTGCTCAGTGGTGTATGAATTAATGGCCGGCAATAAGCCATCATCAACGCAGTTGTCCTAGCACTTTGCACGGGCTCATCAATCGTCGTCGCCTTTGAAATTGTTGAAATAGCGCTCCTGAAGTGTTTGTCCGATGGCTTTTCATACCCCGCTTGCAGCACTCTTGTATCACACCAGTCGGCATACATCATCCGCGCTCATCCTTTGACAGAGGGTGTGTTCTACAAGCATATTTCATTCGCAAAGCATGTATAATATTTGCATAATTTTGTCATAATTTAAAATCGTTGATTTGCGTTTTATTGTAATTTTTAACACATTAAAACTGCATCTGCACTCCGCAATTGACAAATTAGCCACTTGAGTATTTTAATGTTTGATGCCCCGAGGCGGAAGAGTGCTTATGTAAAAAGGGGAAGCTTCAATTTGCGGTTTTCGGTAAACAAATGAGTTTTGTGCAATTACAGTCGTTACAGGATAATTGAAACAGCGTGAAAACAGTTAAAATTAAAACATTAATTCACACTGATTTGTCCTTGTGGTATCTACATACTCAGAATGAAATATTGTTGTATTACAGTGTATGGAGTAAATATGAGTACAATTTAGATTTATGCATTTATTTTAGATTTTCTATTTTTAGTAAGCCGTGAGAGCTATCTTAACACTGATGATGTTGAAGAGACTGTAGCTTTTTAAGAAGAAAATTTTCAAATTAAAAATTTTCAATCTACAACTACAAATTTTCAGTCTACAACTGTAATTATTAACATTTAAAAAACAGGAATTATTTTCTTCGTTTATATACCGGGTGATCCAAGTAGTGGTACTAATTTCAGTAGCCTTTTTTCACAAATCAGGCGTTTGTCGTGCCAAACTGTCATGTTATTTTTGTTCAACGTTTACAAATTGTTCAATTTTATTATGAAATTATTAATTATTATGATCAACATAATCGGCCTACTGAGCGTACTATTCGCTACACCATCACCCATCTGAAAATCTGGCATTCATTTTTGGATAATATTCGACCGAATATACCAAGTCCAGCACGCAATGAAGAAATGAAGCCGCTTGACATTCCCAAGCGACATCTCTTCGCTCTATGGGCTCCGACGTTTTCGAGCGAAATTCTGTTTAGCTATGAGGCCCATTTCTGGCTCAATGTGTATGTAAACAGGCAAAATTACGGCATTTGGGTCGAAGAGCAACCTGAAGGGATTCAAGATCTGATATTTCATCCAGAAAAAACAACGGTTAGGCGTGGTCAATGTCGACCGTTATCGTGCCATGATAACCGACTATTTGATGGCTGAAATTGAAGATCGTGATCTCGCCGACATTTGGTTTTAACAAGACGGCGCCACTTCCCACTCATCGCATCAATCAATTATTTATTGAGAGAACACTTCGTTGAGCAAGTCGATTGGCTACCAAGATCGTGTGATATCACATCATAACACTTTTTCTTTGTGGTGATATGTAAATTCTAAAGTTCAAATTAAATTCAGGCCTTGGAGCAAAACATCATGTGTGTCACTCTTTATATATATTTAACTTAAATCTCTTTCTATTTCTTTTTATCTTTCCCCATGTTACTGTATTAAACAGTTATTTTCCAAGGTTCTAATTTTAAAGGTGCAAAATAAAGTAGTATAACTCTCGGACTTTATCTAGCCTAAAAATAATCTATGATTGAACGTTATAAATATAATTTCTCAATACCTTGGATCTTGTGAAATCCAAATTCATCCGATCTCAGCTTGTGATTTCAAAAAGAAATAAATATATGGTGAACAAATTTTTATCTAGCCCTCGCAATTGTCGCACTGCGCACTGTTCTATGCCCAACCCACTAAATTTGAGTGCAGTAAATAGAAGGCACCGAAAGCTGGAAGATTCATTTGTCTGCTCATCTGCTTGAACGCCAAACAGCATGTTTTTCTGACCGCGTTATTGCGGTGTTAATGATGTTGTCGACAAGCGCTGAAAGCTGTCGCTGTCTCTTCACATTGCAAGGGTGTCTCTGCAAAGTGGCAATTACGACAACGACTCAAGCCTACGCTGCCATGCAGCTCAGTACGGCACTCGCGTTCCCATGTAACTGCACACTTTAATGCCAGACACGTCGTTTCATCGCCTTTCCAGCTTACCGCCTGGTGTTCGCTGTTGCCAACGTGTCGCACGACTTTTGACGCTCGTCGGTCACAAACGCACTTGGCGGCAGACGTTTGTTTCACCTCATACACTCGCCACATTTGAATTTGACAAATTTCGCTTTTGTATTATTTGCATACAAATGTTTGTACCCTTCATTATGTTGTATGTATGTATATACGTATATGCATGTGTGTGTGTTAAGCTATATCATAAATCACGGTAATTTAATTTCTGCCATCATTAGCAAAGTGTAGAAAAGTTGGAGTGCCACAAACGCTTCGAGTTAGCTTTGATTGTTGTTATGTCGATCCGCTGCTCCGAGCTTGTTGAAGTGGTAGATGTGGTTTTTCTCTCAGCTGTAAAATTCGCCCTTACCGTTAGCTCATTTTTTAATTAATAACCTTCGAAACGCACACGCTTCAATGCAAATTAAAACGTATTTGCACCCCCTTTCTGGCTAGCCACTCCAACGTTTTACGATTTATTCACATTCATACGAATAAATAAAACCAGAATGCGCTTGTATGCGAATGCGAATTACTATTCGGTTACATTTACAAACATTAATTAATTACTTTAAATTTAATTTGATAAAACACAATGGTAACAGATTTCGGTAGCCATTTTTTACACATGTATTTGAAAACTAGTCAATCTCATTGACCCATTGACATTTCAATTCAGTTAGTATTTGGTCTGGCAATGTATTTAAATACTTTTATATATTTATCTATTTTTTATATACATACTTCAAGCACATATATGTAGGTTGATTTTAAAACCAAGAAAAAAAGAAATAGAAAGAAAAGTTAAAAAACCATTGGTTTTATTAAGGATAATAAGTATTGGTATTAATTTCATAATTCAACTTAATTAGAACTTTTTCAGAATTTAATTGCTTTAGATTGTCAAGTTAGCGAAAACAATGACGTTTCGAAGATATCCGACACTTTGTCACAAAAAATCCCAAAGAAAAATATTTTATAAACCTGTTCTGTTAAAGCCAATCGAACGTGAGAAAGAGTTTCACATAAAAAATGTGATTATTCGTTCTTTTTTGGCTAATTCATAAAATCTATGGTAATCGAAATAGGGCTTCGGATGAGGGGATGACAGAAATTCCTAAATAATCTAGCAATATCCGTATGATCGGATCCGGATGATCGGACATCACCGCCTACTTATGAGTCAAAAAACATTTCTTATGAACTACTCCATTAATAAAATTTGGTCCATAATATTTTCTTGTCATCCTAGTATTACAAGTTTTAAATATGCAAATCGGTGCACAACCACGTTTACTATAACACAAACCTGAAATAGAAAATAGGCATATTAAAAACATTATTATTAATTACAGGATTACGTTACAAAAAAAAATCAATTATTTCAATGGTGTATACGCTTTGCCGATTAAGCTTATACATATATCAGATGCTATAAGTGGTCAAAGTTGGATTTTCGAAAAAATTTATGTATCGAACCTTAGCCATCATCTTAATGATCTTCAAATAGTAATATCACACTCAGCGATATGTTCTCTAGAGAGGCTCAAATACACAACTGGTAGAATGTAAATTAATAGAGATTGTAAACTGTTTTACCACCTTCTAGAAAAGTACGACTTCCAACATTGTCAAACCATTTATGTTGCGTACAAATTGTTTGTATAGAAATCTTTTATTACAATTGATTACGGAGGAATATGTACTTATACAAGTTATGCTGAGAAATCGACCTTTCCTAGGATCTTCCTTTTTATTGAGAGATCACACAGCAACTGTAGTATTTTTAAGTGGAAAAACTATTGACTGATTTCCTGAGTTCTTATCACCACAGGCCTAAAGCATAATAATCATGAAATCTTTTTTGAAGAAGCTACCACGAAACATATTTATTTGATTTGCCGTTAAGTGACTACAACAACCTCACCTGCATTACCGACAGGTTTTCGACTTTCGGTCTTGAAATCAGCAGCATGGGAAATTTTGAAAAACAATACAGATATATATTATATTATTAACAGAAAAAAATACTACTTAGAATATTAACTATTTTGAATATTGTATGGGTCAATTTAGATTTTTCAAACTAAACTATTGTACAAATATTCGATATTAGACCCAAAAAATAATATCTAATAAAAATTCCTTAAGATAAAAAATACCTAAGTTGATTCCTTACGTTTTCAGAATCGCTTTGCAATTCACGTTTTTCTCGCAATATTTAAGTGGTTATATGACTTTGTGACACACTGTAAAATTATTGCCTATTTACATATAAATTTCAACGGTAAAATCGGTGTTTACATTTGCACATAAAACAAACAAAAGAGCAGTCATTGATGCATAAGCTAAACTTTCACAGGCAATGTTGCAGTCGGCCTTGAATGACCTTGAGCCGAAAAGCCGACGACGAAATGATTTTCAGCGATCGTTTCGCGAAAACAATTTTCTTTTTTCTATTCAAAAAGTATCAAACACAACGCCCACTATCTCAGTTGAATAATGTAAGGTCTCTACAAAGACAAAGACCGAGTAAATTCTGCAATTATTGTAAAAATCTGAAAACTGGGGAAAATCGACGTTCCATATGTGCATATGTATGTATGTACAAGCTGTACTTATTACATATTGACAGGCATTTTGAATAAGTATTTTTGTTTGAAAATTCCTATATTTGCATTTTTATTATTATTTAAATAATATTATACTTCGAACTATTAATAAAAAAATGTATACAAGACTATTAAAAATTACAAATATATATGTAAAACTGACCGTTTTTGTTATTATTATTATTCAAAATAACAATGAAAATGATTTAATATCGAAAATAAAACCACAACGCATAATATTAAATGCGTTCCTATAACTCCACTTCTAGCACAGCCGCCATACTTTGATTAGCGTCCTTTGCATTCAACTTGTACCCAGTTGACTTTAAGACTTCCTCCCCATCAACATTTCCAATCGATTATCTACGTCGATTTTCGCCAACCAAAAGCATTTTACATCTACGAAAGAAATATGTAGCCAAACAAAGTCATATAACCACTTAAATAGTGCCAGCAAGCGTGTTTAGCAACAACCCACCAACTTCCAGCTGTGTCATTGCCTCCACCATAGACCACCTACAAAAATATAGAATATAGGAGACCAAAAACTGCTTTAAAGCTGTCAGAGTTTTAATTGTGGATGCAAGAGGCAGTATTTCGCTATTTTTGAAATAGAGACATATCTGTTGATATTTGCTGTATTTCATAGATCTTGACCATTAAAAATATAAAGTAAGATGTAATAAGTTCGGATGTAACCGAACATTTAATACTTTCACAATTTATTTATTTAATGTTATTGGCATTGAGGTCCTCATGCTAGATATACGGGGAATTGGAAAGTTATAGTCCGAATTCGAAACTATTTGAATTTGCGATATCACACCTTCAAGTGAAGGAATCAGATCGAATTGTTGTTGTGAACCATTTTCAAATTTGTGTCGGCCATTTTCAAACAGTAGAATCCCGGTTATCCGGTGCAAATAATCGGATAATTGATTCCAGAGCAAATAAAATAATGTTTTCATTTTAATACATTTTTATTATATAATCGGTTTTACATGCGTTGTTTAGCTAATACGATAATTCAAATACGAGCTACAATTATAATAAATACCTACATATATAATTTAAAATTTTGGTTAAAAATAACTTGTGATGGATCTTTGACGTAATGAATCTTTGTATTGCGGCCAAGACTTCTAGAGCTTCAAAAGCTTCTGAGTGAGATAGTTCTGTCTGTCTAATAGATAAGTATGTTCATCATCTCTCTCTCTACTGTTCAAATCGTCAATGTGCAATCTTCATGAGTCAATATTAGGAATCTTCTTTATTCTCTTCATCGCACCATTCACCTATGCTATGCATTTTCAGATAGAGATAATTTTAATAATATATTTCATACCCTTTGTAACATTTACGCCGTCAAAACATTTTTAAATTGGCAAATAGAGCCGAGACGAATTATTTCGGTTAATCGGAATTCTACTGTATTGGGATGTTATGAACCGAATTTCGTTAAAATTGGTTGACATCCTGTGATATGGTTTTTAACGCATAAGTAGGCCACCACGCTCTTCGTAAATTTTTAATACCAATATTAGTGTGTTCTGTACCGTCTTAACAATAAAATTTAGAGTTTATCTCGTTTTTCTTTAGATAATTAAAACACTTTTAGCAGTTTTCAACATAACATTTGTATGGGAGGTGGGCATAGTTATAAACCGATTTCATATATTTCCATGTCGTTGATTCCAGAAAGTTTAGTAGTGATATAGCTTTAATAGTTTATGAGAACAAACTTTGTAGGTCGCGGGCCCACACTCATATACGTGTTTTTTATAACGGTTGCTCGAACCACTGAGAAATTACTTTATTTTTGGTATTTAACAATGATACTCCCCATATTTGGTAATATGTGTGGCCAAAGCAAAGTTTTTTCGAAAAGTCTGAATTTACTCTCTTAGAAAATCTAGTAAATAAAGATATAAATTGAACTAGATGCAAACGTTATTAATTTAGTACTGTAAGAATTGTTAAATATATATTAAACTTATTAACAAATAACTCTGAAAATATTTTATTTTCATATTTTGTGCTAATTTAATTAATATATAGGTATCTCAATTAATATCACTTTTGTGGAAGTAGGGAATTCGGCATATTTATTGAAAGCATGAATTCGACATAAATACTGTAAATAGGTTCAAAAATGGTTCGAATAGCATACTCAGAAACAGTGTTTATTGTTTATGAAAAATGTTTAAAGACATACCAAATATTTCTATGTACAGCCTGTACATGGAATTGATGAGACAATTTGCATATTGGCATATCGGTGGCAACATTTGGCAACAATGTGAAACTCATATGCAAAAACTTCTCAAGACTGAAACTAAACAACACCGACCTTGTGACGTTTCCGTACATAATTTGGTTTGCACAAAACACTTTTTGTTTCTTAATAAAGTCTGTCAAACACAACGCCCACTTCGCGAATCAAAACAATCGACCATGGCAGTGAAGACAAAGAGCCAAACATATCTTTACAAATCCTTCAGTTATTGACGCCTACAAAAGATACATCAGAGTAATTTTGATTATTCGTCACAGCGAAGTAAATTAACCGCCACAATTCCACGGTACCACCTTAAAAAATACACGCCACCAAAAGGAAAGCGGTCATTTTCACTTTAAGCGGGTAATTAGCTAAACAAAACACTAACCACAGGTAAAGCAGGTAGATTTGGGCTCAGACTGACAACGTGCAATTCTCAGGCTAAAATAAAATTACCTGGTGAAGCGTTACAAGTTTTTTACTAAATCTTTTTTCTGAGTATTGGATTATTTGCAACAGTACGTAATTATTATTATCCATTTGTAGCCATAATGTGTTTCATAAATAAAAACTTTAGCAGAAGAAGAAGACCTATTGCACAAAAATTTAATTTTTGTAAATAATAACTAATTTATTATTAGTTTATTTTTATAAACTCTTGTTTACAAAAACAACTAGTAAATACAATTCCAGGAGTTTGAGGTCATATCGTCACACACAAATCGCCAAGATTTTAACAAACAATTTTCGAGAGAACTAAAAAGTAATTAATTATATATAAACAAATACAAAAAAATATTCTCCTCATCTTTCTTGTGAGCATGGTGTTATCAAACAAATCCGAAACGGCTCCGAACTTTCTATAAAACCTTCTTTTAAAAAAATCCACAACTAGGTCTACCCCCTGCTCTTATCTGGCATATCATTTATTAAGCCAATATGTACACTTACGAAGTCTTTTTGACACAAGTTTAGGGGGCATTGTTCGAAACACAGCTGTTTTATAGTTTAATAGTAACTATGACTATATAAATATATATTATATATATGTATTGTGTATTTACTTATAAATGACGTATAGCATGACGCTAGTGTATTCCTAATATTTTGTTCTAAATACAATATTTATACACGTTTTGGTAATTCCAGTTAATCAAAATGTTTTCAACTCCGTTATTTAAATATACGTTGGAGTACACATACTTAACAGCTTTTGTTTGCATTGTTTGCCACATGAATTTGGATATCAAATAAATGCCAGAGAAATAAAATATATACATTTGTCTTAAATTGTTTATCACTGCAAAGCTAATGCATATACGCATATGCATGTATCTAATATTACTGTGTTAATATTTACACAATTTAAATATTCACAAATAAAAAATAATATATTGATGGAGTCTGCAGTAGAAATAAATTGTCTGCATAATATAGCAAAAGTCTTTTTAAAAGTATCAAAAAGTTTTCATTTGTATACACGTATAACAAAAAAAAAACAAAAACAATTAAAATATTAACTTCTAGCTTACTTATTTACAATATATTTACTATATGTATACACGAATATTTAGAATTTCTTCTTCTTCTTGATTGGCGTAGACACCGCTTACGCGGTTATAGCCGAGTCCAAAACAGCGCGCCACGTATCTCTCCTTCCTTAGAATTTACTTAGCAAATATTTATTATCCATATATTAAATCATATTTGGAAACGGCATTCAACAAATATTTTCAAATAATTACTATATGCCCGTAAAGTTAGCAAGTCATTATACAACATCAATTATTTACACATCGAACGTTTTTTATAAATTTGACAGAAAAAGCTTTTTCTTGTTGTTGTTGTAATGCAATAAAATGCTATGTTGTTGTAAACCTTGATCTATTCCTAAGAGTTGTTGAAATTAATATTATGAATTAAAGTATTAAAAAACGTTCTCTGATATCTATATATAATATAAATGTAATTATAACTATTACTTTCATATATACATATGTATATGTACATATTTTTTTTACCATAGTTTCTAGATGATACATAGGACCCTACTACTTATATATACATAAATACATAAAATCTTAAAATGAAATCCTTTTCAAGAATTTGTTCCAAACATTTGTTATTTTGCAACTTAATCACCGAAATAATTTTCTCAACAAACATACATTTACTGTCAAAACAATAGGGTCACTCATTCAGATTTTGAAAAGACCAATAGAAAATAACTATTAAAATAACTTAAACAACATTGTCTGATGTATCCCATTTTAAATGCATTTCCCACTCTGTAAAAGCTAGTATAATATCTTCAAGTATTCATACTTAAAGGTATTTGACCAAATTATTCTTAATTCAAAATATTAACCCAGTGCAATGTAGTTGAGATTTTGTGCACAAACAGCGTCGGCAGCATAAGCGATGATATTACATAAAATTTTTTAACTAATCTGCTTATAATAGTTAGTTTAAGAATACTCTTTCAATCTTAACTCAAAAGCTATTTCAGTAGATCCTATAAAAGGATCACACATGGATACTATTTATATAAGGATATCATATCTTTTTGCCGTTTTTCGAGAGCTTGATAACGTGTAAATATTTGAGCCATATTACACTGTCTCTGTTTCGCACTTTTTAAATGATTTCACTTTCCCCTGAAAACTGAAACTTACAGAAATATACTTACAACAAAGGATACTAGAGAATTCAAGTCAATCTACATTTTTAAAAAGTTACCCTATTATTTTCTCCGTAACTATATTTACAATTTGCAATAAGTCAAAATTTAAAATAAAAAAGGGAAAAATTTGGAAAATCTAACCAAATGTACTGAAAAAATGTTGAATTTTTGTTTTTTTGTGCAGCCATTTTAGAGCAACAATAAAATGTTGATTTTTATATTATGTAAAATAGATTCATATACATATGTACATATGTATATATACAGAATTCCAGTATAATAACTACATTCGACAATTTCCGGATTTTTTTGCGGGCTTAACAAGCTTTTATCATTCGAACTAGTTATTGCCATACTCTCAAAAAATCTTCGATCACCAATATGGTCACTGGGATAAGTGAATCGCAAAAATCATTTCAATGTTTGACTTTATCAAACAGTTTATGTTGACCTACGATAAGTTTCAAAATACAAAGACAATTTTTAGTCTGTTCAATCATAATTTTATTTTCAATTAGTCGTTTCACTTCTTATAACTTCGAAATAATACTTTGCTCCTTCATATATGTTTTAATTTATTGTGATTCAGATACATACATACATATAGTACAATGCCCATATCGGTCGCTTCGAATATCAAATATTTACAATTTGTTTATACATAAGTTTAATTATTATGTAAAATTAGCAGCAATGTATGAAAACCACATATAATTGGGTGTAAGATTATAAATGCATAAATTAAAATGTTATATTCTTATAAAATAATGAGACGAAAAACAGCGCTAAAAGCAATAACAAATGTGAGGATCAATTATCGATTACAACTGATACTTAAATCGGTAATAAAGCAATCATTTTTTACACACAAATTTTTAATAAATTAATTTTAATTGTGATTCATGTCTATAACGCCTGCACACTATCAACATTTTGGTATGTTTATAAATAAGTTAATTGGATGCACTTCAGCCAACTATGCAAATTATTCTACATTTCTCAAGAAAAAATGCTAAGTTCTTTTTCAATTATTGTATTTTTGCTTATTTTTGAATTTTTGTTCACATAAAACTAGAAATAATAATATTACAATTAATTTTTTTGCTATAACTTAAATCACATGATCACTTGATAAAGGAATCTGTGTCTACTTCCAATACAATATATTAATAAATACAATTTGTCACATTACCTTCTGCTATTGCAGACAATACATATATACCTATATACATACATAAAACAACTCTGGGTTACTCGAGGTATTGGTTCTTAATAAAAAAATTTAACAAAGCGCATTAAACGCCAATTGTACTTTCTACATTCTAAAAACTACTAATATTTTGCTTATAGTTTAATACAGCACCGGTACAGGCCGCCTCAGCGCGTTGTCCATCGCCGATGAGACGGACGCGTCCATGCCATTGGGTGTGATTGTACCGGGTGAGGAGCCAGGTGACGATGTCGACGATGAATTGTAGAGTCCCGCCGCCGCATTAGCCGAGTGTGCGGCATATAGAGAAGGCGCTGATATGCCCGAATAGATGCCGGAATAGAAACTGCTCAATGTGGTAGGTGGCAACTGTGGCGCCTTTTGTGCCTCTAATACATTGTGTGATTGATTAGTGGCGGCTGCTGCGGCTGCGGCCTGTGTTTGATGCAATTTGGAAAGTGCTAATGGATCGAAGCCACCGAAATACGGCACTGGGTACGGCTGGTCGAGATGATGAGAAGGCGCAAAGTATGGTGGTAATTGATGGAACGGGTTATAGGCACCAGCACCGGCACCGCTTGCACCACCACCCAATTTCTGTTGACCTTGTACGGCTTGCATTTGTAATCCTTGTGGTCCGCCAGCGAGTGGGTTCTTTGGCTTGCGACGTGGACGATATTTGTAGTCAGGATGCTCTTTCATGTGTAGTGCACGCAGACGTTTGGCCTCGTCGATGAAGGGACGTTTCTCCGATTCAGCCAACAGTTTCCATTCGGCACCAAGACGTTTGGAGATCTCAGAGTTATGCATCTTTGGATTGTCCTTTGCAATTTGACGACGCTGCAGACGCGACCATACCATAAAAGCATTCATTGGGCGTTTGATGTGGCCTTCCTGTCCCGGCGATGTGGGATGATGGTGCATACCATTGCCACCACCATTATTACCGCTGCCATTTAGTCCCTGTCCATGGCCTAATGAGCCAATTGAACCCTGGCTACCAATACTGCCAGCAGAACCGATTGAGGAGTTGGGCGATAGGGTCTGATGTCCGACGGCAGTTTGCATATGATTGCCACCAGCTAAGTGATGCAAGCCACTGTTCATATTACCACCAAGACCGCCGTTACCGCCACCCATATGACCCATACTGGCTGTACCCATGATGGAGTTACCATTGCTGGCTGCATGTCCTCCAACTGGAGAGCCACCCATCGCCGCAGAAATAGCCGCCAAACCACCGGTTTGCGAAAAATGCATTACACGCTTTATGTCCATATTGGTGGGACTAAGGTTGCTTTGTGGTGCATAATCGCCTGGAGTGGGTATATCTAAACCCTGGCTCAGATGGAAACCATAATTTGGATGTGAAGACAAAGTCGTCATGCTGATGTTTTGTGTTTTTGTGTATTGAACTTAACACTTTCACGTAACTTGTACTGCTGTTCTTGTTCTTCACTATTCTTCTCTAAAATGTGATTTCAATTTGTAATAACTGTAACACTATTACTTCTTATTGCTTTTCACTTGTGTTTCTTTGATTTTATGCCTATTTGTTCTTCTCTATACAATATTCATATCATTCCTTATTGCATTTAACAACAACTATTTTCTTCACTTCACCGTTCTTTACTGTTTTTTTGCTCGGTTGAGTTCAGTTATTGTGCTTCTGTTCACTTCAACAGCTTCGTACAGACTGATTTCTCTGCACAACAATCTCCGATCATCCACAACTTGAAAACATGCAAGTATGAATATCCAGTTTTCACTTCATTCAGCACAATTCCGCCCCGAATGAAACAATACCAATTTACACAAGGTACGAACACGACAATTGTACGCCTCTCACTCGCTCGCTCTTTCGCCTTTTATTAAAGTGTTTCAATTTATTATATGTTCTCAGACCGTTTACAGAGCGCTATTGTACTACGGTTGTTGTGTTGTGTCCACGTCGAATGCTCAGCTACGTTTGCTTGTGTAGACAATGTTGCTGAGCTACTATATACAAACCAAGCTAGGGAAATTGATTTTTGTCGCTCAGCACAGTTAAACGCTCACCAATGTGCCGCTAAGGGCGCATACACACGCTCGTGCACATCGTGAAACGCACACACACCGCTCACTACGCACAGGTGAGAGTGGAAAATGCATTAGTTATCTCGCTTCCACGCGCTCCTCACAATTGTGAACCGAACCGCAAGCCAAGCAAAGAGAGTTCACTTGCATGCGTTTGCAAGAGTGAAAAGTATGCTGCGGACACAGTGCAGGGAGAGAGCCAATGGCAATTGCTTTCAGGTTGGCGGACATTAATCATCGGACAAAGCAAGACAACAATATTCGCGGCCAATGCAATAAAACTATTATTACCTATTGCTGGAGGCTAGTGTGGCACTGATATAATGGTTGTTGTTCTTGTTTCATGTTGCTGTTGGGGATGGTTGTAGCTATTCATGCGCCAACTCGGTCTTTGTTATTTGCCAATGAACAAAAGCTGCGCACAGCACTGCTTTATTGCATTTTGTACGCTCTATTCTGTGCTATGTGCGAGGCTGGCGGTAGTCCACTGAGATGCATAGATGTCACTGTGTGTCTTTGTTGCAATACTTTTGGCTTGTTGTTGCTTTGTTTGTTGTACGCACGCTTTGTACTGCCAATTGTGCTAAACACTCACCTTCCCCTGTCGCTGTGCCGAGCCGAGCTGCTGGCTGCTGGCTGCGCTCATCGGTGAGCATGCGGGAGAGTGGCTTTTAGGGTGTCATTGTCAATACAAACGGTACAATGTACGAAAGGCGTAAAGGACACAGAATCGTCGGGAGAATGATCGTTTGTTACGTACATAATGTGCACGTGAAAACCCTTTTATGACTTACTTGATTCTCGTTATCAAAGTCCATTATATGCTTTTATGTTAATTATTTACACTTTGTCCCCGTCTTACATACTATTATTATTATTTTAATTTTTTTTTTTAAAAGGAAGTTGTTAAAATTAAGGTATTATATCGTCGTAATATCATATAGTTAGTACATGAGTACTTCAATTTCGCTGTGTTAAAGAAACGCGTGTCTATTATCATTTCTAATTATTGAATAAATTAGTATGTAAACATGAATATTGTGTTTGATTATAGAAGACCATGAATGTAGGTCGTTATGTATGAACAAATTTGGCTTTCTGATTATTAGATTATGATTATGAAAACATATTTTACTAATAAAAATACGTTTATAACACTTTATCTTTTTGTATCGCTAGGTAATTTCAACATCGAAAATTAGAAAACGATCAGTGAGAGTTTTTTTAATACTCATATTGTTTTTTTTTTTTTGGTTTAGTGACACTAAGTTTCAATTTGATTAACTTGAGAAGTACAAGAGAATTCGGTCAAATAAAGCCAAAGTAACAGACAATATATAGATTTATATTTATTCTGAAACCTGAAAAATTGTAGCAGGTATAAAAAAAGTTAAAGTTTTGAAAGACTATAAATGAAGATTTTATTTTATTGAATTAACTCTGTTTGAAATTAGTATTTTTCTTTGATATACAATTTTAGAACAACGAACTCTCCCAGTGTAAGTTCAAAGCAAATTTATATATAAGTAGCACCCATGGCACAACATATGTACTTAGGTACAATTTGATGTACTTAAAAAAAATTAAAAAAGCTTTCATATTTAATATTAAATTACAATTCCAAATAAATAATTGCAAAGAAATAATCCAAGTATTTCAGTGGCAAGCGGTAAAAAAGTACTTTAAATTATACAATTTCTCCATACAAAAATTCAGAAACCAAAAATTGCAAATAACTCTGCGATTAACTTTATTATATTTATTAGCAAGATTGTTGGCCTAAAATTAATTTAAATGAGTTGATATGTTTCTATATTTTTTTCTCATGTACATATAAATAAAAATATACATATAATATATCTTTTATTATATACGAAAAACAAACGAAACGAAAAACAAACGAAACGTAAAACAATATTGTAAATAGCCCATGTACATAAATTTTTATTTGTGCTTCGCTTTAATGTACTTGAGAAGTGGGGGAAATTGACACTTTCCATTATGTGAGTACCAACAACACTTTTAGCAGCCTTTCAGTTGCGTTTATCTACTATAATGATTAACTCTATTATAACTTCATTCTTCCATACACCATACAGCATTCATATTTCATTGATTTTTATTTTTTTTAATATTCGTATATAAATTCATTGCAGAACAAGCGAAATTCAAAACACTCAAATTCACTATTGTATTTGTTAGTATGCGATTTTAATTTCTAGTGATAAAAAACAGCGCAAATTTAGCCCACTCCTATGTACTGATTTTTTCATCTCTCATTTAGAAATACACACACGCAGCCCCCAACTCTCATTACCAGCGGCCGCCAATGAGTTTTTCTCTCAATTCGCTTATTCTGTCCGCCTTTGATAGTCTGTCGGACAGTGTTTAGGGTGCGTTCGCAATTCTTTGCTTGGTTTCATGCTGCCGCCGCCACCACTGTTACCTTTATTGCTTTATTCATTATCTTCTCTTTTTCTCACCGCTGCTGTTGCGTCGTTGCTGCTTCTCAATTGTGTGATTCTATTGCGGATGTTGTTGTTGTTGTACACCAAACTGCATTCATCCTCTGCCAAGCGAATGTGTGAGTGGATGCGTGTATGTGTGGACTTTAGTGTGCGTAAAGCATATGTACTGTAGCCACTCTTTAACCAATCACAATGAGCTAACGGTGTGAATGTTCATTGTTGCTTTTGCCCATTGCCATTGTGTATGTGTGCAAATTGGGCCGTTATACATCAATTCATTCATTTCATTCATTTTCCTACATTCACTGCATTCATTTATAGTCATTCGGATATGCAAGTACCATACGATATGTTCACCACCAAACACACACTCAGACGCATATGCTTATAGCCATGGATTGTTGGTTCAATTTGAGACAAATATTGCAATTGAAGGGATGGAGAATTATGACATGTATTATGTACATACGTAATATCTATCATATTATCCATTGGATCAATACAAGCATGTAACAACATAAAGATACAAAGGTATGAAACTAATTTTTCTAACTAGACCATTACCACAAATTTGTTGCAAAATGATTACCTCGGCAATCTTCTTAACAACTATGATTAGAAAGGATTATTTCGGAACTGAATAATCATAAAGTCTCACAAGAATCTTCTAGTATATATCAAACTTGTTGGAAAACAAATTATGCAAACTTCCCCATAGTTCCAATAATATACAGTGGATCTTCCATAACTCGAATCACTATAATCAACAAAAAAACTTCGAATTAGAGAGACTTCCGAATTAAGGAAGGTAATTTGTATATAATTTGACTTCTATTGCCAATTTAAGACATCGAGTTATAGAGAACTTCGAGTTACAGACGTTCGAGTTATGGAAGTTTAACTGTATCTGAAAAAATATCAATATCTACGGTTCAAGAAAGGACCCAGATCTTCTGAGCTTTGACTGTTTTAAAGTTTTACGTAAAGATCGCGAGTTATTGATAAATACTTGGTATTCATAATTCTCCAAAGAATTCTATATTGTCAAATTAATAGTGGCATCAACCCAAAGGATATAACCCACAATGTCAAGACATATCTATCCGGTAAGATGATGTCGAAATCGAATCAATTACGTTGACATTCTATACTGTGATATAGATAAACTTTCTGACATTCTATACAATGAATGACATAGTTCTCGAAAGCATTATGGATATCTTCAATAGTTTAACAGACATAATCACAGCTGGTCTGATAAATAGTCGACATATTTATAAATACCAAATCCTGCATCTTACTATCCTCCTATAAATATCTCGATGGATAAATTCCGGACTTGTTATCTTCAACAAAGCGAACTAAGAAAGCTCTTACATATAATACATTATGCAAAATCCATTCGGTAACGAGAAATTAGGAGGACGCAGGAGTGGAACCTCCAGGCATCCCAAATTAGCTCAGATTAAGCATGTTTTAGTTTATTGTATATTATATTATGTATATTGAGGCTGACAGTTGACTTTTTCGTATATAAACAATATATTGAAATACAAAATATTTTTTATGAAATTTTCCTGACGTCATAAAGAACGAGGAAGCGTGTAAAAATTACAACAATCATTTTGCACAATTCGTTCCAAACCCACACAAGTAATCTTAAAGTGGATATAATTGTACCAGTTTGGTACATGAATTTGGTATTTGTATGTGTGAGTATGAGCACAACTACATTTTATCATTAACAGATTTAATTTGTTGGAAAATCTGCAGAAAATTCAGTGCAACACGTTCATATTCCAAAGTGTAACAATGACATGCACTCGTTTCCTAGTTCAAGAATATTATTGAGCGTAGAATCATGCAGCGGTTTTCATAAAATGCTGGGGGTTTGATTGAGAAACACACGATATTGCGGCAATTCTGATAAACCTTATAAAAAATTATAAATTTATAGCGCTTTCACGATGGGTTAAGTTGGATATCGCTTTATCATTTACATTGTGACATTTCGGTTAGAAAAATACAGCTTTAGTTGGTTAGGCCCAAACAGATATTTTACAATTCACACTTTACCCTCACAATGTAGCGATAAACTAATTCGAGAATTGCTGTTTTTTTGGATTGATATGTTTCGACTGACAGGCCATAGACTTGAAAATCTATTAAACAATAGTAGGACTCTGGGTCAATGTCCGGTTCATGGACTTGGACTACTCAAATGTGTGCTGTTTTAACAGAAGGTTTCCGCAATTTCCTCTACCATTGCTACCAATTTAAATACCACATTCACCATAGTTAGTATCGTCTTAAATAATGACCGATCGATTTGACTTTTCTTTAAAAAAAACTACACAAGTGTACTTGAATTCGAAAACTTCGCAAACGAACAAAAGTTTTTGTTTATCTCAATATTAATCTTTCAATTTCAGCTCAATTACCTTTAACTTTGACAACTTATTTTTCGAAAAAAAAAACGAAAGTGTTTCCCACAAGACTACATACCAGAGTTACCAACCCTATCCCACTGAGCTTGTGGCTATAAACAAAACCGTGGGACTCTACGCCGTTCAAGAACAAATGCTTACAACTACAAGAACAAAAACATTTAAAATGAAATGTTTCGCATAGTCATATACATATACATATATAACTCTACGGCTGCATTTAGCGATAGAAAAAAGCCCAACACTCAAGTAACACTTGAAGTCCTCGCAAGTGGCCACTTCATATAATATGTGGCAAAGAAATTACTGCAATTCGCACTCGTATTGGAGAATCCAAATAAGAAGTCACGAAAAAGCCCTAAAATTATTTAAAATAATAAAGCAAATCACAAAGCCACATAAAGTGAGTAACGATGTGTGCATAAGCAAATTAACCCTTAAAATATATGGAATGGATTTTATTATAAAGTTATTTTTAATGCATTTATTATTGATTTAAATATAAATTTATTGTATGTATGATACATATTTATTTATATGGACTCCTTCTCCGATTTCCTTGATGACTAAGAACTTTCTAAAAAAATTGCACATTATTGCTCTTTGTATGTTATTAATACGGGTGCTATGATCCAATATGGTTTCTAATGAAAATGTGTGCTTGATTTAATTTAAATCTTGCTAATTCCTCTTCTTGTAGACGACTTCTAAGAACATTTCGACCAATTACAAAGAAAGGCTCCAGCATTTTTTGCCAGTTGGTCCACAAGTTCGTTTTCTTGTATACCTTTATGTACTGGTCAATGTTAAACTGTTGTTGTTACAAACCCTGTTAAGTTTTCCAATGCAGTCGCGAATTTATTTCAAATGACATTGCCTGGAGAGCAATTGCTATGCTATCCTGTCCAATATGATCTCTACACATTGGCTACTGGCGTGGACCTTTAGCTTTAAAGTGCAGATAATTGTCCAATGAGCACAGACAACTTGAGGCGTGGTCCCGTTAACCCGGCACCTATACCATCTGCTGTTTTAAATCCGTACATGTACTATTGGTGGGTGCTTCTTCTTATGAATTCCTTGAGAGAGGGATCCTTCCATTCCCTCTTATTGCTCAGAACTGTTCTAAATAATCTCGCACCCTTTGGATAATATCGTTCCTTGAGATGCGAGCCATTGGAAGTTCTCCCCCAAGATCCCCAATTGCCGGACGCTTATCATCCTGTTGTTTCCTAGTCCTGGTCTCGTCAAGGCCAGTAAAGTATTGTTGAGCATAGTGCCTACCAGCATATGAGGTGGGGTGAGGTTCAAGATTGCCTCCAATGCACATAGCACCGGTGATGCATACACAAGTCAACCGCTATAATTTGATCAATTGTTTCTCTTCTGTTGCCAGGGAGATCCTTGATGTCCAACCCACCGCTCTATATAAGGCCTAACATTCATGGTGTGCATCCATCGCCGTATATACGGGTTACAACCCCAGGTTTTCCCTGCTAGGCGTTTGCACACCATTAGCGCTTTGGTAGATTTCGCAACCGCGGAGTCAATATGCTTCTTCAACCACGGTTTTGAATGTAGTAGTAATTTGATGCTGAGTTATATTTTTGCTTACTACGGTAAACACTACAATATTTAGTGAAACAATGTAGTACAATAAGGTATGTATATACTGATAACGAAATTTTTCCAGAACATGAGTAAAATAAAAGACCAAAATTTCAAAAGGATTTCTTTCATATATTGTTTGCCAAAAGAAAATCCTTTTTGGTTCTTTTCCAACCTGTACCCCAGGCTCTACCACTTTTTGGCAATCGCTTTTATTTGAAATTTCACAATATAAAAATTATAATTTTACTATCTCTAATCAAGGATCTCTCTATATTATTTATTAGGTTTAAAGAGCTTTGACATTATTCACATAAACCATTTTTTGGATTACATTTTCATTCTATTCATTTTAATTGTATACATATTTTCATTGTTATATTTTTATATAATATTTTCATCTTTTTATAAAATCATTACAATCACAGGGTTTAGAGAAGTTTTTAGTCTGATTTTCTCGACAATATACCCTGTGTTCGCTCCATTGCGGAGTATGCATGTGGTAATGTTTCACATTCCACAATAACTCCTACTCTGTTCATTAATTCGTGCTTTGTTTCGTACACTCTGAGAACATTCGAAAAGGAAATAAAAAGTGCTAAGTTTTATTTTGATTTCGAAGCGAACGCTGCGACTTTTTAAAGAAAAGAAGGTTGAAAAACGTAAAAAAAGAACGCAGCCTTTCTAAGTGGCCCGTTTCGATTACAACTTTACCATAAGTCGATTGTTGTTTGTTCATTCAAAGCTGGTCGTTTTGCATTCGTTCATATTTAGCACACTTTAGCTTACTGCTAAGGGGCTTACACTGAACTCCCCTCGGTTTAGTCTGTCAACCGTTTCCGCTCAAGATCCTGAGACGAAAGCGTCTGGGACGAATGACGGCTGATGAAATGTTAGCAAATTGACGTCGTTTATTTAAGTGGCACTCAAGTGGACCGAAGTGAGTACACACACACATCCATATACTTACCTCACTCCTTACTGCCCTCAAAACATACGGACGGCTTCAAGTGCATGAGGGATGAGGTAAACGTAAATTCTCACATGCATTGCCATCCTATACTATATACACTAAGTAGTAAGGACTTGTAGTAAATGTGGAATGCATTTTGCAGATATTCACGTACACACACACATGCAAATGCTAAAGGTAGGAACACTTTGTGCGCTTTTATTTTCACAATGATATTGATTAATATTTATTAATTACTTCTGACATATCCAGTTAGATATCGGTTGGTGGATGCATGCTTCATGCGGAGCAGCACTGGAGCGTGCATTATAAGTGGTCCATTTGAATGCAATGGAATGCTCTCCGCTTTAACACGTCGCTTAAAAGAAGCGCACACATACAATATGTGTGCTATATGCATATGGCAAATATGTTTTGAGTCAGTTAATTGGTGTGAAATAATTTTTAGGTGCTATTTATGGCACTTTGCAAGTCTTCGAAGCTCTTCTCGCGATTATACATGTATGTGTAAATACATACGTATGTATGTTCGTGTGTAATTTTAAAACCGCACAACCTATACTATGTTAAGCACTTCTTATAAACCATGAGAAATTTGTGAGGCCAAGTTACCCAGGTTATTACTTTATCAAAGTTAAAGTATTGGTATGAAGAACTTGGAGTAATAGAAGTTCGAGTTCAACTGCATTCACTTCAAGCCATCACGAAATTAAAAAGAATGTATTCCAAAGTCATCTTTTCAGTAAAATTATTTGTTTAGATTATTATTATTTAGTTCATTATACCTTGAGAACTATTCTCAGAATAGATAATGTCGCTAAAATTGTTTATATGGTGGTCATAATTTTTCTCAAATTATCTCAGTTATACTGATTGGAATTCCGTGTAGCTGACTTAACTATGCAAGTAAAGTATGGTTTTGAAACTATACCAACATGATCCTGGCTTAATACTTTATATAAATTCTTGCTGGTTGAATTTCCTAAACAAAGTGGTATTAAATAATTTAACTTTTTTGGAGAGTGTTGTAATACAGCCCCTAACTAGTAGTATTATTATATATATATTTAAAAATATCTATATTCTGCACGAATGTTCACCATTCTTCCGAAGATTGCAAACCTCTCACTCCCTTCTTTACAAAACCTTTATGAAATAATCTCATTGAAAGCAAACAGTTTTACACAAAAACATAATAATTACATGTGTTCTACGTAACCACTATGATCTCACAAATCAGTTCCTTCCGCCACTCTTCCACAATTTTCACACGCAGATCACACGGCACAGTGACTTTCATGCTTAGTTCCTGTTTCTTGTATTTTTCCTTCAATTATGCACTATGCATTTATGTATGTATATAACATTTTCCAGACATTTCCGCAAAAATTGTCACCTTGCTCATAAGCATGTGTATACCTGTAGTTGCAATAACAATTGTGGGCCTGAGGCTGGTGCTAAATTATTTCCACAAAAAAGGTAACAATTGCTAACACAAAGATATACCCAAATAGGACATCGAACAATATTTCTCGTTAAAGAACGTTTTGGTCTCAAAAGTGTAAGTAAACAATAACTTTTTTAGAAAAGAAACTGTTTTCCTTTATTTTGATTTCCGAACAATTTGTTAATGGATAATTGAACAAAAAAGGGAGTGACATTCGATTGTGGTGTTGACCTGTACATTTGCTTCTTGGAATTAACGAAAAATAGTAATAAGACAGTTCTACACATGTAAACATGGATTTGCAAGTGAAATCATATAAATAAAAAACTATCCAAAGAAAGTGCGGTAACAACCCATGTTGGTTTCACTACAAATTCCCAAAATTACTTAATTGTAGTTGCAAAAAAAATTAAGAAAAATGTGTCCTGATTTGGATAAATGCTTCATGCCCCATTTACTCATGTAATAAAAATGATATTTTCGAAAATATAACATCTGCTGGTTTTGTATTTCGACAACCCAAGGTCTTAGTTTGTTCTATAGATCCTTATGAAATGACATATTTTCCTTTTTGATCTATTAGATATCTTCAGCTAAGGTTCTTTGCTAAATGATCGATTTGACTGTAAAAATCTAAACTTCGTAATCACTCTTTTCCATAACTAACTTTAGTGTTCACTGGAATAATATTACTCTCTTCAGTTACTGTTATAGCGCAATTTGCTTCTTATGAATGTAAGACAACTGCTTCGAGCTGACTAGATACTCAATACACCTTGTCTTAAGGGGTTTGATGGGTTTTATAATTTAAAATTTGGAAAGAGTCTTTTGGTCTTATTAAATAGAGCAATATGTTTAAAATATTATTCAAATCCGTCTAAAATTCTAAAAGATTGAACCCTTGGAGGGGAGAGATGTAACCTTTGAAGTTCCGCCCATCAGTTTAAACACATTTATGTGGAAAATCAAAAATATCGAAATGTGATGAAGCGATTTTGTTAAAATTTTGCACACATCATTGGAATAACATTATCTAGGTAATGAATTTTTGATTAGAACTGCTTTTTTCGAACCAAAAGCTTTTTCTTTGTCACATGGAAGATGAGTTATCGGGATTGTAAATAAAAAGTTCACAAAATACTATTTAAATACGTATATTTAATGTGATGAATTGTTTCAATGAATATATGGTTGTAAACATCCTTGTTTTCAGCCTCTGAAACCCACCTAACCCTAAAGTAAAAATACAACTATGTATGTAAATTATACTATTCAATATTAATTGATATCGAATCGATAATCGAAAATCCTGATACTCGATTTCAAAGCAAATCAAACAATATTTTAATTTTAATAAATTTGTATTATGTAATTGTTTTTTTGATTTTTAACGGCCTCTGACATCATGACTTTATATATCAAATAGATGTTAACTTGGGAACGCACCATGAGTTGTTGAAAGTGTAGTTAGTACTCTTTTACATATTACGAAATACATACATAGTATGTATGTATATGCACACAAAAGGCCTATGATTTTATTTTTATAACCGAGAGAATATAAAAAATTACTATTCAAATAACAATGGACTACGGCAACACCAACAAGAAAAACAAAGAGAAACTTGAGCGCAATAAAAATATACATACATATATGTATGTATGTAATTACATATAATATACTCGTATAGTGCGTGTCCCTACACAAATTATTTGCTACTGTAAATGTGTGCAAATGTATGTGTTTGTGTGTATAAAGATATGAGCATTGGAATTAGTAAAAATGCCAGCCAACGAAAAAAGTGTCGCTTTGAATAAAAAAGAAGGGGCAAAAAATGTGGAAAGGAAGTGGGCGTAAACTCTTTGCCGCGCTGTTAGCAACAACAGCAAAACAACGACGCAGCAAAAGCAACAAAACCAAACAATACGAACGCCAAAGTGTTGCCAGCGATGTAAAGGTCGACCAGGGCACCAGGGCATTGTTGGAAGCTGTGCCCGACAACCTATCATTAAATTGTCACCAACACAACAGCGTCAACAGGACGCCCAATATTACTCGCTATTTACGATTCTAAGTACTCATATTTAAGGCGCAAATAAAGCAATGCGAACAATCGCCAATTTAAAAATGTCACACGATGCCAAGAGGTGACCAAACGGAATCAAATTGCGGTAAAATGTGACACGTACACACTGCTACTGAAATTTAAATAAACACGACAACATGCATATCTGTATATCTGTATATGTGTGTATAAAGGTGGTATTGAGATATACATACATATTTGTATGTTTATTTTGCCAAATGTATAAGCTCGCGGGAGCATAGTTATGACTCTATTCAAATTTTAACACTTTTTTGTGATTGATACACGCGGCGTTGCAGAAACGCGCATGCGAAAGGGGTTGTCCTGCCATACGAACAGTAGCAACGGCTCCGGTTGTCGCCCAAGGCATATCATTATCGCCGCTGCGGTTCCATTGTTCAACCGCATTTTAGGCGACAAAAAAGCCAAAATTGCAATTTTGTACCGTTTTTGTTCTCCTCACCTCGACTACTTACTCTCACACGGTGCACAGTTCTTCCGAATCGACCACTTTTTCTCATGTTTTGATATTTTATGCATTTGTGAAATAGTCGGCTGTTACTGATGAAAGGGTTTACCATTGTGCCTAAGTGATTATTAGCACTGGCAGAGGGAAAGGGTTCCCGACTGCGCGCATTGTATCTAGTTGCTGGGAATTTTTGAAACTAGTTCTCTTAATAAAAAATAAAAAGCTTGCGTTAGTTATTGTTATTTTCTATTGTTTTCGAAAATATTGACACCATAAGGATTTTAATTCAATAAAGTAATCAATATGTTGCCTCGAGGTTGGTGTTAGTTTACAACAAATCGGGTCGGTTATTTAAACAGCAGGAGTTTAAGTGCTTAATTCAAAATCAATTAACTGCATGCTGTGTTTCTTTAATTGTTACATCAACTAAGAAATCAAAAGTAGTTTTACTAATTGCAACTGCTTACATATATAATGAATGACTAAATAGCTATAAAAATTACATTTAATTAATACAAATATACTTGGCTACGCTGGCTGGTTATGTTGCCCGAATGGGCGCAAACACTCCAGCTTTCAAAGTGTGTGATGCAGTACCCGCTGGTGGAAGCCGAGGAAGAGAATCTCAGAAATTCCTTTCAAATTGAGAGATATTTTTTTAATAGATTGTCAAACTCATAAATTTTGCTTACTTTCCAAACAAGTCAAATCGAATCCGACAGTAATTGAATTAAGTTGATGCTCTGTAAAGTCATGAAACTTTAAAAAAAGGACAATTTAAGAAAAAAAGTGGATAGTGGTTCAAATACTTCTCTTCCAATCTGATAAACCTTACAAACATTTTATAAAAATGTTTTTAAGTTGTTGTTGTTAAGCAATAATAAAAGGAAATTCTTAAAATGTTCCTCATAATGTTCATCCAATAATGAATTATCATAATAAATATTATATAATTATAAATATAAATACTGTTAATTAAAAATAAATAATAAATTTGTTGGCATTTAGAAACAAAGTGACTCGTTGTCCTATACTATCAAGAACTGCAACATTATTTTTTTCCATAAAATATTTGATTGCGGTGGAAACATATACATACATAAATGTTAATAGAAGAAGTAAGAATATTTGCATAATCATCATCATAGAAAACGACATAAAAACTTTCCAATTTGATTATTTTCCAATAATTTATTGAATTTGAGCGCGTTATAAAGTTCTTAGTTGCGAATGTACTCGTAATAATGACGTCTCTATCCCGCACTTCGATTTCCAAAGTGTAAGAGTGATGGTTAAAGTGTAAATTATTCGCTAACAATCTATGGTAGGTCTCAAGGGAGATGTGCGAACAGAAAAAATACACTCAAGTGTCCTTTAAAGTGAATTATTATGTAAATAAAAATGCGCACAAAAATAAATAAATTGCTTAATGTGAGCTTTGGCGTCAACCACCATGCAGGTGACTACTACTAACCGCTCTCCTTCACTCACTGCTTTGCCACTTTGCCCCTACTCTACCCTGTTTATTTCATCGATTTGGGCCCTTTAAAATGCATCTTTTGTGTGGTTTATTTATTATTGCTTCTTTTTCTTTCGAACTTCTTAAATACTTGCTTGTTCAGTTCACTTAGTTTGCTCCTTCATCAATGTGCTTTTGGATATTCAAATTTGTGGAAAAGAATCTGAGATTTGATTTGTTTGTTGATTTGTTTTATTGATTTGTATGGCGAGGGTCACAAAGTACGAGGTTTATGGATTTATGTATGTATTGTATGTTGAAATTTGAAGTGTTCAATGCTGTCATTTGCAACAGCACTTCTTCTCGAACTACATAAGCATATTTTTTATTTACCAAGTTTTCTACAAGTTTTTCAGGATTTACTTCTATTCACAACATCATACATACTTAACCTAAATCTGGTTTGCAATGTTGAGTGAATATTCAAAATGCATACATACATATGTACATCCACACCTTCATACAATCAGCGACAACCGCTAGTATTTCATAATTCTAGCTGTAACTTTTTAGGCTAAAACTTTTTTAATTTGAATTTTATAGATTAATAACTCAAGAAGTTGAAGTTGTTTTCTATTAACTTAGTATGAGGACCTACGTATAAATAAATTGTATCGTATTCGCCGAGATATAAAATAAATATCAGATTGAAACAGTACCTAGTTTTTCTGATATTAAGTGGTATAGGTTACGTAAAATGAGCATCAAAATCTATCCCTATATGTGATACTGAACTGGAAGGATTACCTTCTTCTTCTTTGTGGCACTACAATAGTGAGTCGGTCAAGGCTGAGAACACAAAAGTTCGCCTCTATCCTTTGCGAAGTGGCGCCAATTATATACAACTGGTGCAGACAGCTCCATATGCGCATGGTCCTTCTATTGGATACCTGGATGTCCTCGTCTTCTAATTTTTTCCATCTTATTTGGTACTCCTCGCTAATGCCTCCAAAGATCCTACAAAGAACAGTTCTCTCGAATTCGCCACGTAATTACTCAACTCGGTTTGTCATCGTCGTCCAGTTTCTGAGCCGTATAATAGCACAAGAATGATGAGAGACGTATCCATTGAGACCCACACGGGTTGGTTATCGAATCAAACTCAAAGTTGTTTGTGGCGTTCGACGAGGACGCAGAAGTAGGAATTGAGTATGGTAGTTAAACTATAGCTATATATATATATCTCGAGTTACTGAAAACAAACATGTTAATTACAAAACTTTCCTTTGGTCGGTTTTCGTTAATTTTACGGAAAAATACGCTTTACCATATACCATGTGAAGCCTTATACATAATATTACATAAATGGATACTGTTTAAGTCTACTCCTGCATATGTATGTATGAGAGTTCAACATGCAAACAATAAAAAGCATTCTGATTACAATACACGTGTAATTATTTTGAAGTCATTATTTTGACTTCACTCATCATAAGCTTTCAACTGACATTTCAGTTATTTCGAATCCTTTAACCTTTCATGTAGCCCGACTTTTCACTTCCCCTCCGCAATTTCATTTATTATTTCTCTTGTAAAGTTTTCTTTTAAGTATTCTTTTTGACAAATCGTGGCCTTTGAGTTATTTGGCTTTTCCATTGCCTTTCTTCGAGTAATTAATTTTCATTTTCCAAATGATTTTGTCCTAATGTAATATGCACGTCTACATAAAAACGCCAACAACAACACTGTATTTCTAAAGTAAAAAATGAAAAGTAATTTTTCCTTTTGCGGTTTGCAGTCGATTGATTTTAAGCGAAGTAATGTAATAGCAAAACCAAAAGGTGGCCGAGGAGAAATGAGAATCACGAATGCACTTCAAAGAACCTTACGAAACGAGTCGCTTTGATTTGGCAAATTGTAAATGTTTTTATAAGAATCTTGACGTTGCACATTAATGAAAGTTACACTCAACTACATTTATACTTGTATTAAAACATGTAAGGAAGAACTAAGTATGAAAACGACTCGAACATTACAATTATTGTTTTTAAAAATATGTAAAATATGCTTATATGTACGTATATGTATGTGTTCAGTCCTCTATTATGTCTGTCCAAAATCGTCGAAATAATTTAATATTGTCAGCTAATTGGCTATTGGCTAATGATTATGTTTTACTCCAAGGCCTGTTTATGAAATATGAAATTATCTTCTCGCCGAAGTTTTCTCTCAATAAATCCATTGATTGGTGCGATGTCTTGTTGAAACCAAATGTCAACGGCATCATTTTTGAAGAAATATGGACCGATGATTCTATCGGCCCACAAACCACACCAAACCGTTCATTTTTTTCTGGATGAAATGGTAACTCTGGAAAATTTATAAGGTCGTCATCGTCCACGCTTCTGCACCATAAAGCAGAACGGGAATGATAAGAGCCTTATATAGTTTGATTTTGGGATGATACCATATTCAGACATCGCGGCATAAAGGTAGCTCCTTTTCGTGCTGTCGAAAGCTTTACAATCGAAAGAGATGGCGTGTGTCGATCCTCTTTTCACGGGTCTTCTCCAAGATTTGGCGCATGGTGAATATCTGGTCAGTTTACTGACGGTGGTATTTCACACAGTACGCTCGATAGAACCTTATAGCCGATATTTAGGAGGATTATCCCACGATAATTATCACAGATTCTGGGATCTCCCTTTTTATAGATTGGGCAGACTTTCACTTTCATTGCCATTCAGCAGTCGGTTACCCGATTACCACCTTGGTCTCTACATGAGGACGCTCCGGTCTTCAAACCTTCGTTAAGTCGCTTCATTTTTTCATAAAGTTTTCGAGCATTACCTCTGTCGCCAGCTTCTCAAGCAATACATACTCACTCATTTCGGTCATTTTGAGATGCCGTTCCACAGTTCCCATATACCGAGATGCTGATGAGTGCTCTCAGAGAGCAGGAGTGCAAGTCGAGTAGAGTATTTCTTGGCTGTATTTTGCGATTGTAGCTTTTTGACGTCGAACCTTCCTTGTGTTTGTTGAAGGACTTGTCTATAATTGGTCCTGGGACGTACGCACGTCTAAAACACTGGAGACAGCGAAGTCGATCAGCCTCAAGACGTTTGGCGATGTTTCGTCATGGAGGCTTAAATTTCCGGCTGTTGTGCCAAAAACACCTCTTTACCCGCCCTAGCGTTGAAATTGCCAAGCACGATTTTGACATGCTGCAGGGGACAGCGCTCTGAGCTGCGTTTTAGGCGCTCATAGAAGGGATATTTAATCACTTCGTCCTTCTCTTCCGTCGGGGCGTGAGCGCAAATAAGCGATATGTTGAAGAACCTCGCTTTTATGCGGATTGTGGCTAGACGTTCATCCACCGGGGTGAATGCCAGGACTCGGCGACGGAGTCTCTCTCCCACGACAAATCCCACACCAAATTTGCGCACCAATTTTCCGCTGTAGTAGATGACCTAAGGACCCATCTTCGTCCGCCCTTGTCCCATCCATCGCACTTCTTGGATGGCGGTGATGTCAGCCTTTAGTCGTATCAGGACATCAACCAGCTGGGCAGAGGTACCTTCCTAATTAAAGGTCCAGACATTCCAGGTGCATGCCCTCAAATCATAATCCCTAACGCTTTTGCAGGGGTCGTCATCAAAATGGTGGTTTCTCATCCGAGGCTTTATTTTTCGATTTTTCATTGGTACTTCGTTTTTATGTGGTGGGTCCCAAACCCTACGCACAACCACAAAAGCGGGCTCGCCTACTCACTTTAGCTCGCCTACAAACGGGTGTTTGTTGGCTGCCCAGAGAATACTTGGTCTAAAACCGGAAGTCGTGAGCTGTTGAACCGTGTGGAGAAGAATCGTTTCTGGCCACTTCCAAGTGAATGATAATCAAAAACTATCCTCACTAACGTGAACTTCTACACATGTCCCATCCTCCTATCCCATTCATTATACATACATATGTATATATAGAGCTTTCATACATATGTACATACATACATACAGTTCGTTACTTACAATTCACTTACAGAAGCACACCTAAACGCAACTGTAAATAAATATCTATAATATGTACTGTTACAATGGAATTACTTACCGCAAGATTTTAATTAAATTCCACTGTTGTAAATAAAGATTTACTGACTGGATATGCACAAGAAGAGCACAAATATAAAAACAAATACAATCAGTTCCACCTGCCTTTTGAAAAAGTTGTCTTCTTTCGCGCATATCCCGCACAACTGCTCCCTAAAGTCCTTACCTATCAATCTGATGGTTCACTATTTCCTCATAAGCATATACACAAATACTTATTACGTAAAGAAAAAGAATGTAATCACTTGAAAAAAGCTGTTGATGATTCTATGCAAGTAAAATGAATTTCGCGTCTTTGAGGGTTATACTTACACTATGGAGTAGAAAAAACGTTGTGGGTAGAATGTGAAGAGAATTGGAAAATAAACTTGTGGATAATAAAATTCCTCAGGGACCATCTTGGTGTTTATTGCTTTAATATCAAACTGAATGTCATAGTTATTCCCTTCATAGTATGTTACGTAAAAAGTCCTACTGATGAGAAATCATTTCGATTTTTAGAATTCATGGACAATCTTAATGCTATTCTAATTTATATATATATCTTATGTTCGCATACCAATTTAGTGTCCCGAACTCTGCGAGGATTGTTTATATTTAGTAACAGACATGCACGCGCTGTTCCAAAACGTGTAAGAATATCTCTTGTCTTGCGTCTGACATTTTTGCAAGATAAATAAGATCACTTTCAATTTTGTTCGTGGGGTTTTTCAAAATGTTTCTTAACTTTTCATGTACAAAAAAGCACCACTTCCGGGCTCCTAAATACTCTCCAAATGGACTACTAACTGGTTTTACGTTTTAGATAGGAAACAGATAAAAGTAAAAAGAAATAATTGATATGATTGGAGGATTATGTGTATGTATTTTAAACCAGGAATATTGGATTTATTTACAAGATTTTGAAACTTTCGCAACATGTTGTAACACTTTAAGAGGCACATTCCATTTTACTGGAGAGATTCAACTAAAATCGATTGGATAATCGAAGCCTTTTTTAATTAACAAAATGGCGACCTCAAGACATTTTTTCTGGGTTTTCGGGAAAAATCCTTCGATCAGGACTGAGTTTATTACGTATTCTAAAAGCTGCATATGTTTTTTTTTAAACTACTGAGCGGTTTTCGAGTTACAGTTGTCACCAGTTTAAAGAAACCGGTTGCGTGCAGTTGCCGCAAGCCGACCGTTTTGTAGTGCCCGAGCGATCTTTGTTATTTGTAGAATAACACGAAAAATAATTATCGAGTCAACTGACTACCCCAAACCCCTTAAGTTAATTATCACTTATTAACATTTTTATCGACAGTATAAATATAAATTTTAAGCTAAAATATTTTAGAATATGAGTTACATCAATGTGAACACCCCCTCCTCGAAAAAATGGGCACGCACTTCCTCCGCGAACAAAACAAATTAGGGGCTTTTTAATCTGTAAGCTATTATTAAGTGAGATACCAAAAATTGAACTTTTGTTAGGCATTTGAAAAAATTGCGAATTTTGCGTTTTTTTTTTCTTTTTATCTTTTTCTAAAAAAATCGAAAAATCGGGATTTTTGATTGATAATAGAGCGTTCCATGCGTTTAGATGTGTTGAGTGCACCCTACAAGGGAGTGACACCCTTAAGCTAAACAAGTTCTATAGAAAGTTAGAGATATTAAAGACGAGTTAAAATGTCTGTATGTTCATCTATATGTGCAGCGATAACTAAATGATGGGGACCATTAATGCCAAACCAAATAAAACCACTTATGAAAAAAATTTCGAAATCGGAAAATAAGTTTTCAAGGCCCTTGAAACCGAATATAAAATCTCAGTGTATATTTCGATATAACATAATTTGGTGCTGAGTTTGCGTGAAATCCATAAAGAATTTACCCCAGCCTCCATATAAAATATATGTAACCTTGTCTACGAAAAGGGAGCTAACGTGCGAAAACTAGTTTTATGGGAAACAGCTGCAGCATCTCATCTTCCATCCGAATCAACTAAAAAGTGAAAATAGATTTTTTGATACCTAAGCCCCCTTTCCGTAGACCAGGTCACATATAATGATTTCCGTTATTCTGCTGCAGCATCTCATCTTCCATCCGAATCAACTAAAAAGTGAAAATAGATTTTTTGATACCTAAGCCCCCTTTCCGTAGACCAGGTCACATATAATGATTTCCGTTATTCTAATGAACTTTTGCCCAACATAAGTTGAGTTATCGTAAAATATTGCAAAACAGGATACATGTTCTTGAGTATACACTTTCTAGATCTAGTCCTCAAACCCCATATTGAAAATTTTCCCTTTAATTGAGTTTATATGTATTATAATATGATGTTGAGTATACACATTTCGATCAACACTATGATTATCAATTAGTACGAGTATATATGAGTATTTCAGTAATATGATGAATATAGTGATATGTGTAAGTTAGATTTGCCTGTATGTAGTAGTTAATAGTAAATGGTGTTTTTATACTCTCGCAACATGTTGCACAGAGTATTATAGTTTTGTTCACATAACGGTTGTTTGTGTCACCCAGAAATAAAAGACTTAGATATGGGACTATATATATATAAATGATCAGTATGACGAGTGGATTTGAAATCCGGATGTCTGTCCGTCTGTCCGTGCAAGCGATAACTTGAGTAAAAATTAAGATATCTTAATGAAACTTGGAACACATATTCCTTAGCACCCTGAAGAGGTTGCTTTCGAAAATGGGTAAAATCGGTCCACTGCCACAAAATGGCGGAAACCGAAAACCTATACAGTGTCATAACTAAGCCATAAATAAAGATATGAGATCAAAATTTGGAACAAAGGATCGCATTAGGGAGGGCACATTTGCATGTAATTTTTGTTTAAAAGTGTGCGTGACCCCGTCCCTAAATAGGTTTTATGTATATATCTTGCAAACCAAAAAAACTATATAAACCAAACTTTCTGCAGTCGTTTCATTTAGCTATTTCCTTATACAATGAAAGAAATCGGATAATAACCACGCCCACCTCCCATACAAAGGTTAGGCAAACGTCAGAAACACTAAATTTCACATAAGAAATGGCAGATGGAAGCTGCACTCAGATTTTTTTACAAAATGTAAAATGCGGCGTCTCCCACTTATAGGTCAAAAACCATATCTCAAGAACTACTTGATCGATTTCAATGAAATTCGGTATATAACACTTTCTTGACACCCTGAGGTGTGCCCTATGGGCTAAATCGTATATAACTCAATTTTGAATTCTTCGGATTCGTTCACTTTATAATATATATGAACATTAAAAACCAATGAATATATCGGAATAAAACTTTACACAAATACTGTATTTGAGCTGTGACATCACTTGTGGAAAAATTGTCAAAATCGGACCATGACTTTGCAAGGCCCCTGATATCGAACATGAAGAACTCGGTGACTAAGAATAATTTTTCACCGAAAATATAGGTAGATCTCTCAGATATTTTAATGTAATTCATTCCCTCTGAATTTTTTTCTTATCACATTTTGTCTATGTACCAAAAGTGGTTAAAATCGGGTCATAACTTCCCCCAGATCCCATATACCTAATTATAGATAATATAAAATTAAGTGGGCGTATAGTGTTCGATATATTATATCTTGGTGGTGAAAACGGTTCAGGAATTACCTCAGCCCCCATATACTATTTATGATGATTTTCGTTATTCTATTGAACTTTAATCAGAATATATGGGTCGAATTGTGTTATCTTTATAAAATTACATCAATAAATTGCGAGAGTATAAAATGTTCGGTTGCACTCGAACTTAGCCTTTCCTTACTTGTTTCATACATGTTATTTTAAAGAAGAAATAAAACGCCTATAGTTTCATGTTATGCCAAAAATTTTGCTTTATTATAAAGATAAATAAATAACGGATAAATTCAACCCGAGTGACCAAATTTTCGACCACTTTGTGTAGCAATTGTGGCCGTATGTCAGCAATAAAAAAATCTGCCAAAAAGACCAATTGCGTAGAAGGTTATTGTATCAATGAAAGCCACACGTCCAAAAAACACCCGTTGCAAGTTAATATGATGCCGAATATACATAAGTACAATCCTTTCACGATTTTTTCAAATAACGAATATTTAATTAATTTTCAACAATTTTCAATATAAGGTTGTACAAATACCTGAAATTATTTCCCAGCCTTTACGTCTTGCAAATTGCGAGAGTGTAAAGTGTTTGCTTACACCCGAACTTAGCTCTTCCTTACTTGCTTGTAATATAACTTAATATATATTAATGCATACAGATATGAAATAATGTGTGTGTCTCTATCGTAAATAGTTGGTCTTACTTATTTATTTGGTATTTATTTTTTGAAAAAAATCCACTTAATTTACTAGTCATACACATTATCAATCAAAAGGTAAAAATAATAACTATAACTACTATTAATTGACTAATTTTAACGTTAAATACTTATGTATTACACTTAAACCTCCTAACATCCCGTCATAGTTTTGGACATTACTAGAAATTCTCAAATAATTTTGATGGTATTGTAATAATAAGAACACATCAACTATCACATCACTCATATTTTCAGACACAAAAAATGTTTAGGTAGTCACATTCGGCATAGTTATGTACAATAGTCCGCTTTCTTTTTTGTTATTATTTAGAAGAAAAGACAAAGCCTTAACGGCTTGGAAAGGCCTTTTCGCGGCCTATGCAAAATCAAAACATCAATAGAGTCATTCTTGTACCGAATATTAACCAAATTACCTTTAGTCTTTGGAGCAAACGTACCGCCCATTTGTAGAAAAATATAAAGGCATTAAGGCATAAAGAAGTAAACAAATACGCAAACACCAAGGCATTTGGATTTTAATTACATACAATACAATTTAAAGTGCGCGCCCATTGTACCGTGAAATTGAAAACAAAAATATGTGAACATTAACGACTATTGGCATATCAAGGACGAATGCCGACGACGTCGCCAACGACTTTTAGCATCCTTCGGTTTGTCCCATAACTTTCAAAGCGTCAGTATTTGCATACATACCTATACACGAGCTAGTTCATATCAACATACATACATACAAACCATATAAACATGCAAAACCATTTACGCGTGCTTGCATGAACCTTCAAATCCATAATGACAAACATACCAATTCATAAACAAATACGCCACACATACGCTTACATACATACATGCGTCGGTTACTAAAGAGTCGGTTAGAGGTGAAAATGACAATGATTCCAGGAAGCATGCATCTTGGGAGTGTTAATGTTTGCATTTATTTGTGGATACGCAGCCAAAAGTTGTTTACTATGGACTGTGTGTTTATATGCCGGGCGTGTGCAAATGACTTCCACATAACTGAGCCTTCATATTTTTTTTTGTTTTATTGTACAGTAAAAACATCGTCTAGTCGGATACTCTGACCCAAAAACATATTCAAGTTGAAATTGTTTGAACCTCGAGCTATCAGTATGTTTTTGTAACTGTTATAAGTGTGTGAATTCAGTTAGATTTTCATAGACGGGCACTTTAACGAGCACCCTATAGTGATGAACAACACTTCCAATTCGCTCCGCAACTCACACAATACCATCAAATTGAACATCCTGTTAGAACTCTGCATTTGATTGCGGTTATCCTCTGTAGAGCTAATAATCTATGGATTGCACAAGTGCAGACTTAAAGAGAATATGAGCGCTGTTTAAAGGATATGTAACTTTGGCTTCAATGAGTTAGCGATAAGTGAATAGAAAATGAACATTATAAAGTAGTTTAGACATCATGGAAGGCTACACTTTAAATAATCTTTTGATATCAATTTTACTGTATTGCTTGGGTTGTATTTACGTAAACACAAAAGGAAAGATGGAAATTGGTTATGTGGGAGCTAAGATAACACAACCAACGATTAAATGGTTCTTTGAGTTAGAAAGAAACTAATTTTTATACTCTCGCAACATGTTGCATAGAGCATAACAGTTTTTTCACATTAAACTAAGAGAATTAGGGAGTTATGAATACCAAAGTAATCAAGGTGACGAGTACAGTTGAAATTCGGTCCGTGTAAGCCAGTGGCGAACGCAGGAAAAAAATTTGGGGGGGGGGGGGGGTTTTAGGTAAAAAGACAATGTTTCATTATTTTATTCACAAATTGAAGTCTAATCGTCTTTTATTTTGGGCCATAACATTTAAAATCTCTTCCTCCGTCACGTCTATATCTCTATCGATATTCAAGAGAGCCATTCCGTTCATTCGTGCTTCTCCAGTTTTATTTCTTAAATATGTTTTAAGCCTGCGAAGTGAGGAAAACGAGCGTTCACTTGAAGCGACAGATATAGGGATTGTTGCTCCAATCTTTAAAAAACGATGCACTGTTTTAAAAATTTTTGAATCGCAACAATTCAACGCGTCTAAAAAAGTTTTGGATCTCTTTTTTTGATTTAACCAGTTCCTGAAAATATATTCAAAATTTTAGTTAGAAAATATAATCTGAAGAAAAGATTTTTAACCTTTTCCACATTCTAAATTCAGCAACGAAATCATCGGGATCTTCTACATCAGCGGACCATTGCTTTTCTAAAACACGAACAGTCTCCTGCATCTCAATAATGTCAAGATTTATGCATTTATTTGGCAAAATGTTTTCAATTTGGAAAGCAGCTCCCGATGTTTTAAAAATGGTTCATTGATTTAGTCCAAAAACTTATCTAAAAATGGTATATAAATTGATCTGCGGTAATATTCTTCCGGTTCGCCTTCATAATTGTCGCGATTAGTTTGCCGTTTCGCCTTAATTCGCCCTTAAATCTAAAAAAATCCAGTTCAGCAACCACAGAGTTATAAGGCAAACTCATTACTTTGAAGCAAATTAAAAAAATGTCTCTGTCCAGTTTATATTTTTCTGGGTTTTTTAATTGGCCTACATTCCCACAACTTTTTAATACTATCCAGATACAATAGGTTTGTTTTTAGTTTAACATTTTCATAGTTTCAAAAAATTAAATTCTATCAGCAGAAAAGTATCAAAATAGGCCGTTTGTGAACAAAAAAGTATCAAATCACTAAATTTAGAAAAAAAAGTATCAATAAAGATACAATTGTATCAAAAAGGCAACGCTGTTTGTGACTAATGTATTCATTTATTTTACATATTCATACATCGTCGGCAGAAAGATTGCTTTGAAAACAACAAATTACAATTTTTCAAATGACTATGTAGAATTAAATTCTATTATTTAAAAATTCAATTATAATGTTCATATAGATGCTTGGTGGCAGAAATAGTTGAAATCTTTCCAGGTATTACAGCAGCTTCCATATACTATATAATAATTATTTTCGTTATTCTAGTGGGATTTATGCCAACAGACTTTATGCGGGACGAATTGTGTGTTATCTTAGTATCATTACATAAATGAATTGCGGGACTATAAAATGTTCGGTTTCACCCGAACTTAGCCCTTCCTTACTTGTTATTATTACTTCCTTCTAGAAGGCATTTATTAAAATGTTTCCATAAATCCGTTGTTAAGAGTATTAAAAGTTAAGTAGAATTAGTTTTAAATCGTTTAAATACTCTTAACCTAAGCTCTAGTTCATTATATAGCTTTTATATTTACTAGATTACTAACATTTTAAATAACAAGTAAGGAAGGGCTACGTTCGGGTGTAACCGAACATTTTATACTCTCGCAATTTATTTATTTAACTTTATTTATATTATATAATACACAATTTGACCCGCATATTCGTCATTTATATTGTATAAAGTCCTTTGAAAGTTGGAAACCATAATATTAGGTTAGAAGCACCGAAGTCTTCGTGTTCGATATATGGGGCCTTAAAAACCTATGGTCCGATTTCGGCGATTTTTAGAATGGGCCTGCCACACTATTAACATAGTATTTGTGCAAAGTTCTGCACCGATACCTTCACTAGTGCTTACTTTATATATTGTAAAGTAAACGATTCAGATTGTCTTCAAAGTTTTGGTATATAGGAAGTAGGCGTGGTTGTGAAGCGATTTGGCCTATTTTCACAACATATCATTGGGATGCAAAGAAAATATTACAAACCGAATTTCATTGAAATTGGTTGAGTAGTTTCGGAGATATGGTTTTTGACCCATAAGTGGGCGACGCCACGCCCATTTTCCATTTTGAAAAAAAATCTGAGTGCAGCTTTCATCTGCCATTTCTTATGTGAAATTTAGTGTTTCTGACGTTTTTCGTTAGTGAGTTAACCCACTTTTAGTAATTTTCAACCTAACCTTTGTTTGGGAGGTGGGCATGGTTATTATCCGATTTCTTTCATTTTTGGACTGTATTAGGAAGTGGCTAAAAAAACGACTGCAGAAAGTTTGGTTTATATAGCTCTATTGGTTTGCGAGATATGTATAAAAAACTTAGCAGGGGGCGGGGCCACGCCCACTTCCCCAAAAAAATTACACCCAAATATGCCCCTTCATAGTGTGATCCTTCATACCAAATTTTATTTCCATAGCTTTATTTATGGCTTTGTTATGACACTTTATTTGTTTACGGTTTTCGCCATTTTGTGGGCGTGGCAGTGGTCCGATTTTGCTCACCTTCCTATGGTGCCAAGAAATAAGTGTGCCAAGTTTCATCAAGATATCTTAATTTTTACTCAAGGTACAGCTTGCACAGACGGACGGACGGACGGACGGACAGACAGACATTCGGATTTGAACTCCACTCTTCACCCTGATCACTTTGGTATATATAACCCTATATCTAACTCGTTTAGTTTTGGGTGTTACAAACAACCGTTATGTGAACAAAACTATAATACTCTCTTTAGCAACTTTTGTTGCGAGAGTATAAAAATACAAATGGTATAATTACATGTGATCATACATATGTATGTTTGAATATAGTGAGCATGAACCGAATATTGCTCAATGTAAACAAAAGGTATAAGACATGAGTTCAAGTGTTACAATTACACCATTTCCGGTGAGGCATTCATCCTTTATTATCAATAAGTGCATCCTTGCAAAAAAAGTGATTGATAAAACGATAAAAAACACCCTTGGCTGATCATCAGGTGCATCGGGTGGGAAATGTTAACAAAGGCCAACAGATGCTCAAAGAACTCGCCGACTGCTGATGGAGGATCTGAGCAGTTTTGAATAGGATGACAATCTTATTCAATCTGAATGAAGATTGCAAAATAATCCTGCATTCTGCTGAGAGTCTGCTGACAGCGAATATTCTTTTTTTCGCACATGCATTTTTCTAGTTTATAACTTACTTATAGATTCAAATGTACTTATGTATATTCAATAAAAAAAGATATTTACTTTTGTTATTTAACGGAAATATGAACTGCATTTTGGCAGTTTAGTTCAATACATTTTAAGCGTAGCTTTATGGATAAGTCAATGAGTCGTAAAGCATTTATTTTTTTTTTTTGCTTTAACTCATTTAAACTATCTAGATTCTAGAATGATCAGTAACGAAATGACGGAAAGAGGCTAACTGTTGCTCGGAAGAAGTGTCGAAGTGAAATGAAAATACTCTCATAAACATCGGGGGATATTCGAAGGAAATTTTAAAATATGCATATTAAAAGATGTAAAAAACACCTAAATTCAGCCTACGCACTTTAATATTGACCAGTCACTACCGAATTTCATCGCTTTATAGTTGTAAGTGTTCTAGAATATATGGAGTCAATATTAACATAGAATTAGCTAAAAAGTAGAAAATTCGGAAGTTAAAATCTCTATCGACAACTTATAATCAAAAATCCATACTTTTTAGATTTTATACTTTCATACGCTTTCCTACACCTAACAGATATCAGATATTTGTAGTATATGTATATGTACATACGCATATAAATTCCATAACAGAAGCAATAGCCACAAGCTGCAAGGAATATTCTTCGTATTCTTCAAACTAAAAGACATGAAATGTCGGTTTATGTCGATTTTCTCTTCAACCCGCAAACGTTGTATATCAGTATACATATAGTATGAATATTATTCCTGCACACTCTACCGTGGTATAAGTCTCCTCAATATCGCATATAAGGTTTTGTCGAGCGTATTGTGTGAAAGACTAAAGCCCACCGTCAACGAACTGATTGGACCTTATCAGTGTGGCTTTAGACCTGGAAAATCTACAATGGACCAGATATTCACCATGCGCCAAATCTTGGAAAAGACCCGAGAGAGAAGAATCGATACCCACCATCTTTTTATCGATTTTAAAGCTGCCTTCGATAGCACGAAAAGGAGCTGCCTTTATGCCGCGATGTCTGAATTTGGTATCCCTGCAAAACTAATACGGCTATGTAAGCTGACGTTGAGCAACACCAAAAGCTCCGTCAGGATCGGGAAGGACCTCTCCGAGCCGTTCGATACCAAACGAGGCTTCAGACAGGGTGACTCACTATCGTGCGACTTCTTCAATCTATTGCTGGAAAAAATAATACGAGCTGCAGAACTAAATAGAGAGGGTACAATCTTCTACAAGAGTGTACAGCTCCTGGCGTATGCCGATGATATTGATATCATCGGAAGCAACAACCGCGCCGTTTGTTCTGCGTTTTCCAGACTAGATAAAGAAGCGAAGCGTATGGGTCTGGTGGTGAATGAGGACAAGACGAAATATCTCCTGTCATCAAACAAACAGTCAGCGCACTCGCGTCTTGGCTCCCACGTCACTGTTGACAGTCATAACTTTGAAGTTGTAGATAATTTCGTTTATCTGGGAACCAGCATTAACAACACCAACAATGTCAGCCTTGAAATCCAACGCAGAATCACTCTTGCCAACAGGTGCTACTTTGGACTGAGTAGGCAATTGAAAAGTAAAGTCCTCTCTCGACGAACCAAAATCAAACTCTATAAGTCGCTCATTATTCCCGTCCTGATGTATGGCGCTGAAGCGTGGACGATGACAACATCCGATGAGACGACTCTTGGGGTTTTCGAGAGAAAGGTTTTGCGCAAGATTTATGGTCCTCTAAACATTGGCAACGGCGAATACCGCAGACGATGGAACGATGAGCTGTACGATTTATACGACGACATTGACATAGTTCAGCGAATAAAAAGACAGCGGCTACGCTGGCTAGGTCATGTTGTACGGATGGAAGAAAACACTCCAGCTCTGAAAGTATTCGATGCAGTACCCGCTGGAGGAAGCCGCGGAAGAGGACGACCTCCACTCCGGTGGAAAGACCAAGTGCAAAGTGACCTGGCTTCACTTGGTGTTTCCAGTTGGCGCCAAAAAGCAAAAAGGAGGAATGAGTGGCGCGCTCTGGTGGATTCGGCTATAATCGCTTAAAGCGGTTCCTACGCCAAATATATATATATATACACTCTGCAATTGACTCCACCCTTCCACAATGTGCGTGACTGTCCCCCCGCCTTTATAGCCAACACCCCAAACAACCAGTAAATCTAAATGGCCCGATTCAGCGCCATAATGTGGCCGCCTTAATGTCTTCATCAAAGCAAACAATGAATATGTCATAAAAGCCAACAACAGCAATAACAACTGCTTTGCTGGATGTTGTAACTTTATACCATCTTCCATAGACATACTCGTGCAAACAGTTAGTGGTCATAATATTGCAATTGTGTGTGTGTGATTAAGATTGCTCCCCTATTGACTTATTCGCGAACGCATTTATGTACATATGTCTGTGTATGTGTTTACGTTGTATGAACATGTAAAGAGCAACAGCAATATGCCAACTAAGAAATGTTAGCAGCTAATAAAAAGGAGACGGATTGAAGCAAATAATAAAACGAAAAAAATTATGATAATTTCAATTGGCCATTATTGTCACATTCTACATGATAATGAAATAGAAAATGGAAACATATTGCGTGACAAATGTGTCTAGTCGAATTGGACAACAACCTAGGTATGTATGTATATATATATGTACTATATTTATATACGAAATATCTTGAGATGATTATGGTTTAGAAGATGTTCTAAATGACTAATACTAAAGATTCTTCGTTGAGTTTCAGTACAATAAGAATTAACTGATTTAAATTATTTAATGAGCAAAAACAAAAAATATTTTACAGATTATTTTAAGAAATTAGGTGGTTAAATTCTGTTCAAAGCAAAGGTAAAAGTTTAACGGCTCTCTGGTTGATTTTCTCAATCACATACATACATACATATGTACTGAAAATATATTAATACAAACTTTAAGTTACCAACTTATCGCTTTTATAAGGCATTTACATATGGACATTTCCGCCATGTCGAACGGGGTAATCGTACACCTTTCAACTAAAATAAAATATGAACTAAAATGTTTTTTTTAATTTTGACAGTAGGATTTTTTAATAGCTCTTCATTAGCTCTACATTTAGTGTTAAGGTTGATTTTGGAACGGTTTTCATTTTCAAGATAATTGCAAAAAAACCAAGGCATTCGCACGGGACAAAAAATGGAAGTCGTTTTTGGGGACAACGATTCAAACGGCGATTTCGGCGAATTGTGAGGCAATATTCAAATGTTTTTGATTGCAAAATGTTGCGCATTGATGGCCTTTAAAGATGGTATGAATTTCATCCAAATATATATTTATAGTTTTCTTTTTTAATTAATTATTAATCACATTCGCACGGGACATTTTTTTCCATCATAATATTTATGTTGATTTTGTTGTTATAATACCGAATTATTTAACAACAAGTCCAAAAAAAGGCTTGAAAAGTAATAAATGTATTTATTTATTTTAACTAATATCCAAAGAGAAACACAACAAAAATTCTATAGTATGAAATGAAAATATGTAGTATTATGAATGTGAAATACAGTTTTTTAAGAAAATGTTGTCCTCGGGAATAAACATTTTTGGATTTCGTTATCTGCTAGACTTTTCGTTTGATAACTGCTCCCACTCCATCGTTGGATCCTTGCAAAAAAATTATATTCTAATGAAGACTATTTTAATTATTTTATAAAATCAATCAGGCTTGATAATATAAATTTGATTTTAAACAGAGCAGTTACATTAAAAAAATAAATATTTTAGACAAGCAACTAAAGGATCTCTTAATTTTAGTTAAGAGATTTACCAAGAAAATAATATGTCGTTAAAAGCAAACGATTTTCTTCTGACAACATTGTTAAAATTAGCACTCTTATTTTGATTTGTAAGCCTATAATTTTCACCAAAATCTATTTAAATAGCTAGTTAGTGGAATTTAAAGTGCGGTTTTTGCTCATATGTAAATAATTAATGCAAATGTATCTATTTACATACTTAAGTCAATTTTATAAAATAAAAAAATTTCAATTTTTAAATTCCACACCTACGATGTCGCACGGGACCAATTTTCAGTAGTTACCAAAACCACAAATCTTTTTTTGAACAATTGTATAATTATATAATTGTATAAAAATTTAAAAATTTGGCGAGCTTGTTGCTTATATTTACGATACAGTGGGAACAAGTGTTGTTTTTTGATGTCGCATGGGACATTGAAATATAGGATATTAAGAGAGCAAAAGCTTACAGTTATTTGCATCGCTTGGTTTCTTATGCATTTTATTTTGCTCTTTGTGCCGTTATAAAGGTTTTACACAAATCAAAAAATTATATATGATATGTTTCTTTAACAATTTTGACGAAAAAACAAATGCAGTAGAAAAATCGAAATGAGAAAAGTAGCTCCTATGCGACTTGGCTTTCGTATATCTCGTAATTGGTTATGAATTAATTTAAAATTAATTAAATATAAATAAATTTAAATATTTTCCTATGAAAATATGCAAAAACTTTGTAATTGTAATAATGTTTAATATTTTGTCTGATTAAGTTATCGGTAAATTGGTCCTCACCTGATGCACATTAATATGTAAATGTGTACTAAGCTTTAAATTAGGCATAGTTAGGCAGTTATTTGTTTGAGATGATATCTCCTCACTTGGTAAGCCTCTTTTCTATTCTCGTTTAGAGTGTATCCCCACCTGGAAGAAACTGACGAAAATTTTTTTTTTCAATTATATATGTAAATGTCTGAAAAGCATTAATGTATGAGAAATTTTAAATTACTACCACATTAATGGTTAAAAGTATTTAAAAAAAACCTTTTCCTGTAAAGTTTGGTTTTTGTCGCTTACGCTAAATTGACGGTAAAGGCTCGATATCACAACATCCATAGTTCTTCCGGTCCCTATCTAACTACTTAATACTTATTGCAGAACATATTTTATGAATATATGTATGTATGTAATTACTTTCCAAAATAAATTTGCCTACGTTCTTTAAACATACGTGATTGAAAATAAGGTAAAAGCGACCTCTGTCGGTATTGCAATTGTAATTTATTATAATTACCAACCGCTAGAGGGCGCCCACTCGCCTATAGAAATATAAATTCTGTAAAGTATTTTTCATGCGGTATCTGTTGGAGATTAACTGTAATGAACTCTACCTATTGCCCGACAGTTTTCCCAATAACAAAAAACCGCAAAGGCAGTGTTGCCGCCGCTCGAGAAAAGTATAGTATGACAGTTACGTGATAAGATGCATATTGTAACGAAAATGGCACCAGAACAAACTAGAATTGACAATCGAAATCGATAACCAGTGGCCAATTTAAGAGGACGTGGTCTAGTATGCCACCGGAAATTACATTACAGTCGAAAGAACAAGAGGAAAGTCCGTCGATTGAGGTGAACTCGTATATAGGGGATGTGTCAACACAGTTGGAAGCGAATGGGGTATCTTCACAGTTGAAAGAGGAGGAGCTAATGGATGTGACCTCAAAAGGAGCAGACGTGTTAACACAGCTGGAAGCGCACGAGGAGATTTTGTCAAAACCTTTGGAAACACATGGAGAGATTTTGTCAACACAGTTGGAATCGAATGGGGTGTTAAATAGAGCAGAGGTGTTAACACAGCTGGAAGTGCATGGAGAGTGTATACCATCGTAGGTTTCAGCACAGGTGCCTATTGAAGGAGCAAGAGGCACATATATTCACGCAGGTGATCCCAGAGAAGACAAACGTGATGGACAAAAGATTGTGATATGAAGGAACAAGAATCTCAAGATGAATCTCCAGTTGTGAAACGTCCAAAGAAAGAAGAAATGTCCACAGAACATTTAGTCGCAAAGGTACATTGGAACAGTTTTAAGTTGGTGGCTGGTTGCTTATATCGAGTGTGGAAAGGCAAGGGAGGATACAGCTCCAGCAAATCAGGAAACAGGAGTGGTTTGCTGGCCAGGACGGCGAAATACCCAATTCTAAGGCTTTAGGAAAGCTTTTTAGGAAAGCTTTTTAGGAAACTGGTGGACAGGTATCACCACAGATACAGAGGGTGTCCATATATCCATGTTCCTGGCTTATCGGTCTGCTATCCAGGAATCAACGGCGTAGACGACTGCGAGTATAATTTTTGGTTACTGAATGATTTAAGGTTTAGGATTAATGCCAATGGAGAAAGGAATGTTAAGGAGGACAACAATAACTTAGAAGACGAGATTAAAGGAAGAAATGCTAAGCGTTTGGTTCTGGAAGTATGTCTAATCGGGACGATCAGACTTAAGAACAAACTAGAATTGACAATCGAAATCGATAACTTGCCAGATATTCGTAATTGCCAGAATGTTCGAGTGGCTTACAATCGACTATATAAGGGCAGTCAGACTGGCAGCAAAACACAGTTCTAATAAGAGAGTTATCGAGTACGGACAATTCTAAAGAGAGAGTTGTCGAGTAAAGTGTAAACAAGTTATAAGTTAGAGTTAAAGTGTTAAGTTATACGGAATTAGAAATAAAGATTAGTGTATAGCCATTGTAACTTTTATTTGACAATCCAGTGATCGAACTCAAGGTAGAGTTTCAGCATAAACGATTTATTTTGGAAATCCGTTACAATATGTACTACACTAAACCTTTCAAAACGTTTGCTAGAACCAAATCTTTGCTTATACTATGTTCGGACCGACATAGAAAACATGTTTTCATATAAAAAATGGGTTTTCGTTCTAAAACATCCACATCGTTCTGTTTTCATCCATGCAAAAATGTTCAAAATGTGACAACTTGTGACAAGGAGGGGGGGTGGGGTTAAAAAGTCCTTAAATTCGTGTGATGTAATGTATGGATGGTCTCTAATCGATGCCTGCTCTAGTTTATTCGATATAATTGGAGGACATATTTTTCCATCCCCAAATTGTCAGATAATATTTGTTTATATTTTGAAAAGAACGGAGAAAAACCAAAAGCACAAAAAAAAGAATTTGTGAGATGAGAGGAAGGAAGCGCTCCTAATTGAATTGTGGCAAAATAAGGTGTGTGCTCTACGCGGGCCCAGAAAAAATTGCCATTAGAATAAGCATTAAACGTTGTTTGTTCTTTGTCTCTATCAATGCTCTTGAAGAATCATCGTTTCGCAAGATATTTATCTGGCTTTTCAAAGCCAATACCTTCATTATTATAATTTTCTTGTCGTAATTCTATAAAACACGATCATTAATATTAATTATAAGCAAATTTTAAAGATTCTAAAACTCACCATTCTCGTTGCACAAAATTTAAACAAACAAATAAATTTGTGAACTGTCAATGAAAACGCATCGAAAACACATCATGTCGGTCAGAACGACTTTGGTTCCACAATCCATAAATTGTGTTTTCAAGATGTTTTCAATAACGAGCCAAACGTGGTATTAAGAAATCGATTAAGAATATGTGAAATTGCAATATCATCAGTTGTTGTTATTTTTCGAAACCTATTGACAGGGTGAAGAGATGTCCAATCTATTCCAGGGTGAGAGCGCCTCATTTGCGTTTTTATAACATCTAGGTTAGCGATATTATGATATATTAAAACAACCAGTTTTCGAATTTTCGGTAGTAAATAAGGTAAAATAATACGCATTAACTGGCAATTAATAGATTTTTTAATGTTTTTCATGGAAAATTAAAATTCCGATGCTGCAGATCACAAAACATTTCTTCAAATGCCTTCAAATTTCACGCTTCCATTTATATTTATTGTTCCTGTCAAAGTCGAGGAGGTTTTGGCATTTGATATTACGCTATCACTTCCAATAAAATGAGAATAGGACATCTCTTTATCGTCAATAGCACAGATAATTCCAAAAAATTTTTAACTCCAACTGCAAACTTCCATCTTGCGCCCGAGCTCTGAATCTACGGACTTCGAAAGAGCTCGGAAAGCGCTAGTCAACAACCAGCATTCGTGTGACTATGATTTATTTCTTAATTTCCAAGTTCTTAATGCCGCCATCATATATGTGCTGGACACCGTTTGTATTACGTTATAAAATATTTGTGTATATTCCCTTCTTTTTTCAGTGGTGCAATAGTAAAGTGAAATAGTATGATGGAATTTAAAATATTGTCAGAATGGAAATAGGCGTTGATGTAACCAAATTGGTACGTCAGCTGTCCTTTCCTTTTTAAGATTTAAAAATTTGTATCTCACATTGTATAAGTTTCGTCAGGACAACGGCAGGCCACACATAACAATAATGATTCGATGGTAACTCCGGGTGCCTATATGGAAGGTACTTTTATATCCACCTTTCAGTCCGAACCTGACACCAAGTGATTACTACCTATTCCTGTCTCTGGCGAATGACGTTGTTTATGAAAAATTCGAGAATTCAAGAGAAACATTTAAAAATCAAAACTGCCAGTTTTATGCCCATAGCAGCGAGGCATTATGAATTTCTCTTTATTTACGGTTCATATTTGACATAAATCTGATCATTCTATCTGTTTTAAATAAAACCTGCAACACTATTCACCATTTAGCGATTCTAAGCTGATTTGATATATAATATTTGAATCGATTCTTCAATTTACTCGCTTTCGTCTGTCTGTCGAATTATGGACAAATATTTTATTAAAAACAATAAAACTTAAATTACTCTATATAATTGTTGAATAAATTACAAAACAATAATTGATTTCATTATGTAGAAACTTACATATGTACATATTTGTATGTATAAATAAAATATAATCACGTATAAATAAAACATTCCTTCCTTCATTTCTTCATTTCGAAATAATAATAAATAAGCCGGCTAATCATATGGATTAAAGCATCTCTGAGGTCGACATACTTCTGAACAGATTATACTGTGCATCGGAGAATGTGTGTGGTGATAACCCCAAACGAAAGTGCGTTTATTCTATTCAACATTGCAACATTGGTACTGCTCGTTCAAAGCTATACATATAATTGTTTTTATATTAATTCGAGTATTTTTCATTATATTTGAGAACATCAAATTGTGTATTCCGCATTTCCGTTAATTATAGGTATTTTTTTATCAGTTCACGAATATATATGTATGTATATATGTTCTATATACTGTCAAATATTTCACTTAAAAACAAATAGTGGCAAACTTATATTCGATAATTTAATAAGGGCTTATTACTCTCATATAGTATAGAAAATAAGCCCGTCTACTAAGAGTAATACAAGCTTATATGGGGGAAGATTTAATATTCTCTCTATGAATTAGATTAAACAGATCATACAGGGAAAATACATATAAGATCCCTTGCAATACACAGTTCTGTCTTCGGTTCACCGAAATTAGACCTCTTACTTTTAAACAATACACTACAAAAAAGCACAACTATTAAGAATTTATGCATTTAAGACAAATCCATTAATCATATATAATATACACATATATAAATATAATATGTATTTATGCATTATCTGCAGTCTGTATATAAATAAATATATATTGTATACTGTATGTATATTGAATTTCCAATCGTCAAGTAAAATAATCTCTAAAACTATTTCTATAATCGGCAGCACGTTCTATTTGGAAGCAGGAGATATGTATGAGTTCAGTTAGGCGCGCGCTTTTGCATCGGTCAGTTGTATACGGTCGCGTTTATACAAAATGTTTTGGCGTTTGGAGGGATTTCCTTCACTCTCGAGTGCGGTCATAGTCTTGGTCCTTTTCATATCCTTGTGTAGTGCGGAACACTGGCCTTACGATGACTACGATATTCAAGGCGGTGAAGTTGAGACTGAAAACGAAGCACCCACGAACAACAATCGCTTATACAATAATCCAGCTGGCACTGTGATTCAACAATTTCCCAGATCTGGGTTTCAACCAGCGCGTTCAGATGAGTTGATTGTGCCAGGTTTTGGCGTAGTTCGCGGAAAAGTTGGCTACAAGAATATAAAGGGGAGATCCATTAACTCCTATTTGGGCTTAAAATATGGAGTAGTACGTCCTGGTTTGGGCCGTTTTCAAGTAAGCTATAAATAAAAATGTGATTGTAACGGAATGACAGCCAATTTTTTGCTGCATAAATCAATATTTTAAATAGAACTAATAAATATTTGATTTACTGCTAAAGTAGGGGTCATAGACATGTGTCAATTAAATATTGTGTTAGTTAATTAATGAAATAAAGTGTTCGACCAGGGGTGATACATAATTCAATCTATATAATGTAGTATATACGTACATATTTCTAATATATTACTGATGTCACATTTTCTTTTGACATTTCTAAGTTTTGAAAATGTGTAAGATCGGATAATAACAACGATAATCAACTATTCGCCCAATTTGAATTTGGTACATAACATTCAGTCGATATCATCAGTTGGAAAATGAGCAAAATTGATCATCGTTCACCTAAATTCTTCATATCCATTAAGTATAGGATAAAGGAATCATCAGTTAAAGTTAAGTTAATAATGTTAGTGAAATCAAACTTAACACAAATAGTGCGAGCGAAATCGGACTATCATTTCTAAAATAATTTAATGAAATAATGAGAACTTCTTTTTGTGATAATCTGATGAAGTCTGATGAAGTATGAATAATTCAAAGATTTTAGAACTTCCGGTTTTCTTTATACTTTGTTCATAAGTATATATGGACCGTTATGTATCATACCTTAATAAAAATAAGAGAAAGAAGAATCTCGCACATACTGTACTTTGCTCGCGTAAATGGATTAAATTGGTCGACATTTTGGTCTTCTATTTTCTATTACCGAATACAGTAGTTAATATATGAGCTCTCCTAAAAGAATGAAGTTAACCGATTATTATTGAAATATATTTTTTTATTATCTTTATTGATTTACCGAATTGATAGAAAATTCATAAACGTTTTTGTTAAACAAAACATAGTATTACTAATATAACTTAATCCATATATGTATATACATTTTTCATAAACCGTTATAGGTTGTACGAAAAAAAATAAAAAGTCGGACGAGTTGACGCATTCATTGGCAGCCGCATATCATTTAAGCTCTTTCAGACCTTTCCTTTCAACGTTGCTAATGTCAAAGGATTCTAAAAGAATAACTCAAGTCTTTGAACACCTTCAACACTGGTAGTATTTATTCGGAGTAATGTTGACGGGGGGGCTGACCAAAAAGTCAGCCGGATGAAAAATAGTTAGAAAAACTGTATAGGAAAAAGCACTTTATTTGAAAGCTTAGAAACATTTACATGCATGCATATATTGCTCTAAATATCATCTAAATTACGTTCAGTAAGAGAAATTCTATGAATTTCCTTGTAATTGAACACATCTTTTTCTTTACTGGCATAGAAACCGCTATATTTGATACTAAGTGCAGCCAGGCTTTTCAACGGATATCTTCCACCAGCAGATATTGAATAAAACATTTTCAAAGCTGATGTACTTTCGTCTATTCGGAAAACATGACATAGCCAGCGCAGCCTCTGCCTTTTTAATCGCTGAACTATGTCAAAATCGTTTTCTACCTTTAATGTCGTCGTTCATTACCAAAATCATACGCTTCCCTTCCTTATACAGTCTGGAAAAGCCAGACTGAAAAGCCGCGGGTGTTGTTTTCAGTGATATCGATATCATCGGCGTACGCCAGCAGATGTACACTTTAATAGAAGAATGTATCTTCTCTAATTAGCTCGGTAGATCGTATTAGTCCCCTTGTCTGAAACCTATTACGGTATCGAACGAGAAGAGAGGCCTATAGGCAACATTGTACTTCCCGGCTTCTAATTCGCGTTATTTAAATATTTTTGACCAGCTGTTTTTTTTTCAATTATGTAGATTATGTTTTATGTGTGCTTACATTTACTTTTTCTGATATGAGCTGTACACGTGTTCAGTCAGTAGGCGTTCTCATTAGAGTGAAATTGGAAAAAATCGCTTCGCGAAAAAAGTTATACAAAAGGTGGTTATACAAAAAGTGTACAAAAACATAAAAATAATTGTTTTCTTTTAAAACAAAGTGAACTATAAAAATAAGTAAAGAGAAGAGAGTTATTAAAAAAATCATTTAAATCCTTATTTAATTTGTGCCTATAAGCAACAACCTATAACTAATGAACCAGGATACATAGGACTTTGAAATTTTTATCACTTCATATTTGAGTTAAGACTAATATATATCTGTCCTTAAAAAATTACCATTTTAATTCGGGTATGAGAGGATTAAATTATATTTAATCTGAATACCAAATTTAGTATGAATGATGATAATATAAGACTTATCTTTTGCTAACTTTAACAAGTAAGGAAGGGCTAAATAAATAAATAATAAATAAATGTACTTCATTTTCTTAAAATAACACACAATTTGACCCACATATTCGTCATATATATGGTATAAAGTCCATTGTAAGTTGGAAACCCTAATATTATATGGTGGAAGTTAGGTGAAGTTATGACCGTATTTTAGGTACGGAGATTCCATATTTCCCTAAAACTTACCTATATTTCCGGTAAAAAAAAGTTAGAAGCCCTTAGGTCCTCATGTTCGATATATGGGGTCTTGAAAATTTATGGTCCGATTTGGACGATTTTTAGAAGGGCGATGTCACACTATAAATGTAGTATTTGTGCAAAGTTCTGTTCCGATATCTTCACTAGTGCTTACATTATATACATATATGGTAATGTAAAAAATTCAGATCTTCTTCAAAGTTCTGGTATAAAGGATGTAGGCGTGGTTGTGAACCAATTTAGACTATTTTCGCAACATATAATTGGGATGCAAAGGAAATATTACAAACCGAATTTCATTGAAATTGGTTGAGTAGTTTCGGAGATATGGTTTTTGACCCATAAGTGGGCGGAACCACGCCCATTTTAAATTTTGTATACCATTTTGAGTACAGCTCTTCTGTACCTTCTATATCATGAAATTAAAGGCAAAGATATCTTGATGAAACTTGGCACACTTATTTCTTGGCACCATAGGAAGGTTGCTTTCGAAAATGAGCAAAATTCGACCACTGCCACGCCCACAAAATGGCGAAAACCGAAAACACATAAAGTGCCATAACTAAGCCATAAATAAAGCTATGGAAATAAAATTTGGTATGAAGGATCGCACTATGAAGGGGCATATTTGGATGTAATTTTTTTTGGGGAAGTGGGAGTGGCCCCGCCCCCAAATAGGATTTGTCTATATATCTCGCAAACCAATGGAGCTATATAAACCAAACTTTCTGCAGTCTATTTTTTTAGCCATTTCCTTATACAGTCCAAAAATTAAATCGGATAATAACCACGCCCCCCTCCCAGACAAAGGTTAGGTTGAAAATTACTAAAAGTGGGTTAACTCACTTACCAAAAACGTCAGAAACACTAAATTTGACATAAGAAATGGCAGATGGAAGCTACACTCAGATTTTTTTACAAAATGGAAAATGGGCGTGGCGTCGCCCACTTATGGGTAAAAAACCATATCTCAGGAACTACTCGACCGACCTACTTCCTATATACCAGAACTTTGAAGACTATCTGAATCGCTTACTTTACAATATATAAAGTAAGCGCTAGTGAAGAAGAAGATATCGGTGCAGAACTTTGCAAAAATACTATGTTAATAGTTTCTAATTCCCATTCTAAAAATCGCCTTAATCGGACCATAGGTTTTTAAGGCCCCATATATCGAACACGAGGGCCTCGGTGATTCTAACATAATAATATGGTTTCCAACTTTCAATGGACTTTATACAATATATATGACGAATATGTGGGTCAAATTGCGTATTATATAATATAAATAAAGTTAAATAAATAAATTGCGAGAGTATAAAATGTTTGGTTACACCCGAACTTAGCCCTTCCTTACTTGTTTTATTTATTTTATATCTACCGTCGAGTATTATTAATACTATACGTACATATGTATATATAGTTACAAATACGTTCTTTCATTTTCAAGTCGATTAAAATGCAATTAAAAATGAATGTAGATATTTATTTTGTATAATAAATCTATCTTCATCAGCGTTTTAATCGAGCAGACACCGGTTTATTGATCAATTAGCTCCTGTGTAATACGGCTATTACTTTGAAATTAACCATTTATTGACTGATATTGATATAAGTTCAATAGATATTTTCAACCCAAAGTCCTAGAAAAGGCATAGACAACCTAACCATTTGGTAACCTAGTTATAAAGACTTCTACTATAACATAAGTAGTCATTCTGTACTTATCTACCAAAATTCTCTATTTTTATTCTTACGGACTATGTACAAACTTCTTTAATATAGATAAAGTGGTTCTTGAATTATATAAACACCAGAATAAAATTTCTATATTACATCGAAGCACGTATTTCAATTATCGCTAACATTTGTCATCCCCTCGCTAGTTTTTCTAGGTTATATCTCCATGAATTTTAGCTCAAGTTTTTTTGATTTAGAAAAGCGATTAGCACCTACTTTCAACTCACCTACTCTAGATAAAGAACTCTTATTCTGTTTTTAGCAAGCCACTGTTTATAAACACTACAATAATGAACCAATTGACGCAACACAAGTGGCACCAAATTGCCCACAGTTTCCTGATTTGAAGATCATAACAGATTCGGAAGCACGTCGTGAAAATGTTGACGATTGCCTCTCACTAAATATTCATGTACCAACCAATGTAATTCGGCCGGAGCAGCGAACTCGAACTCGTCTCTTACCTGTGATGGTCTATGTGCACGGGGAAATGCTATTCGATGGCGGCGCTGAAGAAGCCCAACCAGATTATTTCATGGAAAAAGATGTTGTCTTGATATCAATAAATTACCGTCTTGCGCCATTTGGCTTTCTTACAACTCTGACAAATGAAATGCCTGGAAATATAGCGCTCGCCGACTTACAGTTGGCGCTAGAATGGATCCAACAATACATACGTGCCTTTGGAGGCGATCCGCTCCAGGTGACCCTATTCGGTCAGGCGGGTGGAGCAACTTTAGTACACGCTCTAAGTTTAAATGACAAGGTAAGTGAGACATTTATATGTATGATATACAGTGACATATCATATTTCTTCTTTATAGGCGCAAGGTCTGTTTCACAGGTTAATACTGCAGTCAGGCACTGTCTTGAACCCATTGTTTTTGGATCAGGATGCTTTATCAACAGCGCGCAGTTTTGCTCGTTTAGCACGTTGTCCACGCACGAGCACCCAAGAAGTACAAAATCTTCATAGTTGTTTTGAGCGTTTAAGCACCACTGAAGTTCTGGAAACAATGAAACGGCATTATGTAAGAGTACTATCAAAGATTTTATACCCTTAACAAATATAATGTTTGAACACAAATTTAGGAAGAAAACGAACCTCGCGGTTTGCATTTCATGGGAGGTTTCAAATTAACTGTCGGAGACAATCTTGGTTATCTGCCGGTACACCCTGCGGCATTGGTGTCCAATCGCACAGTTCCTATGATAATCGGGGTGGCGAAAGACGCTGGATCCTTTATTTTGACTAGTATTTAAATAGGTTCGAAACTTGTATGTGTAAACTTTAAATCTTTCCCTTTTTAAGGTTTTTTCGATGAATTAGCGCGTTTGCGTTCAAATAACATATCCGACTACATAAATATTGTGTTGAGACACACAGCACAGCCGCACGATTATTTAGTATGGAAGAATTTGGCAATGCGCGAAATCTTTAATGAAGAGGAATTACGTAATCCCACTCTACGCGCTTTAGTTCCGGGCTTATTAGAGGTATTTATTTTCCTTGGCATAACTGTTACACATTAAAGATGTATTCATGAAACCATTTTCAATTTTGTAGCTTACCAATTTGATTTTATACCGTGGTCCAGTGATCGATACAATTCGAACTAGTTACAAGAAACTTCCAACATATTTATATTCTTTCGATTATCGTGGTGAATATCATCGATTCGGTCATTTGAAAAACCCACTTCCATACGAAACTGACGCTACGCTTAGCGATGATAACATTTATCTTTTCCCATATCCGGAGGAAGTGAGCATTTTAAACGCAAAAGACCGCGCTTTATCACGCGAACTGGTCACCATGTGGACCGACTTTGCTACGTATGGTGTGCCTCATCCAGTCAATGGCGTCTGGCCCAATGTCACGAATGGAATAGGTCCATTTTTGAGAATTGTCAATTTTAAAGCTTCAACATTGGAATTGGATTATCATTTTGGAGATGGTATTCCAGTACCAAATTTATATCCTGAGTACTTTACAAGCACAACAACTACAACTACGACAACCACTACAACCACAACTCAAAGACCATATTTAAATTATCCCCAATATGCGAATTACTACCCACAATATAACTCCAATTATAGGCAAAACTATCAGCAGCCAGACAATTATCATTATAGGTCACGAACAACAGTCCTAAATGGAGCGGATCGTTCACGACCCTCTGGACGTGAAAGCCAATATTATCCTTAACTTTGAAATGTAAATTTCATTAAAAATTTAATTCATTCTAAATTTAATAAAAAGATAATTGTAACATAAATATTTTATTTTGTATGTACATATATAATATAAGAAAGAAAGAGTGAAGTGTGATAGAATTCAATTCGATGAAAATGAAATGAAATGTGAATAAATCGAATTATTCTCCCTCTTGTCATAAGACAATTAACTTCTTCGATTAGCAATTAATTTCGACTTCGTAATTCATTTGTGCACCACCACAATATTTCTTAGTTTGCAACCTAGACCTTTTTAATAGATATCGTCTTCTAAGTATCGTCAGTAAGTAAAGATACTTTATCGGATTTCAATGATATCCCTATCTACATATGTATGTTCGACAAGTTTTAATTTCCTGTTGAGTGACACCTTCACGACCCCCACATTATTCAATTTGGTTCACGATGTTTCACATTTCCGTTTTCCATTTGACAATTCTTCTATTGCCTATTCCCATTCGTGGGTCGTGAACGCGTCACTGTGTCGTAATCTTGTCCGTAAAATATGCACGAAGAACCAAAGAAGAAATGAGAAATGAATGTTGCCATTGCTCAACTCATCTAGATTGATTTTTACACATTTAGCTTTTCAGTTTTTTTTCATAATATAAAATATCGAAACTCATTTAAAACAAGTAAGGAAGGGCTAAGTTCGGGTGTAACCGAACATTTTATACTCTCGCAATTTATTTATTTAACTTTATTTATATTATATAATACACAATTCGACCCACATATTCGTCATATAAATTGTATAAAGTCCATTGAAAGTTGGAAAACATAATATTAGGTTAGAAGCACCGAGGTCCTCGTGTTCGATATATGGGGCCTTAAAAACCTATGGTCCGATTTCGGCGATGGGGCTGCCACACTATAAACATAGTATTTGTGCAAAGTTCTGCCCCGATATCTTCACTAGTACTTGCTTTATATATTGTAAAGTAAACGATTCAGATGGTCTTCAAAGTTCTGGTATATAGGAAGTAGACGTGGTTGTGAAGCGATTTGGCCTATTTTCACAACATATCATTGGGATGTAAGGAAACTATTACAAACCAAGTTTCATTGAAATCGGTCGAGTAGTTCCTGAGATATGGTTTTTGACCTATAAGTGGGCAACGCCCCGCCCATTTCCCATTTTGTAAAAAAATCTGAGTGCAGCTTTCATCTGCCATTTCTTATGTGAAATTTAGTGTTTCTGACGTTTTTCGTTAGTGAGTTAACCCACTTTTAGTAATTTTCAACCTAACTTTTGTATGGGAGGTGGGCGTGGTTATGATCCGATTTCTTTCGTTTTTGGGCGGTATTAGGAAGTGGCTAAAAAAAACGACTGCAGAAAGTTTGGTTTAAATAGCTCTATTAGTTTGCGAGATATGTACAAAAAACTTAGTAGGGGGCGGGGTCACGCCAACTTCCCCAAAAAAATTACATCCAAATATGCCCCTTCATAGTGCGATCCTTCATACCTAATTTTATTTTCATAGCTTTATTTATGGCTTTGTTATGACACTTTATGTGTTTTCGGTTTTCGCCATTTTGTGGGCGTGGCAGTGGTCCGATTTTGCTCATTTTCGAAAGCAACCTTCCTATGGTGCCAAGAAATAAGTGTGCCAAGTTTCATCAAGATATCTTAATTTTTAGTCAAGTTACAGCTTGCACAGACGGACGGACGGACGGACAGACAGACATTCGGATTTGAACTCCACTCTCCACCCTGATCACTTTGGTATATATAACCCTACATCTAACTCGTTTAGTTTTGGGTGTTACAAACAACCGTTATGTGAACAAAACTATAATACTCTCTTTAGCAACATTTGTTGCGAGAGTATAAAAATTTCGACTGTAAATCTTAGTTAGTTTGAGAAAATTTTAAATAATTTAAAATTTATTTTTAATTAATACAAAATATCGGTACTGGTAACCCTGCGTTGTGAGAGACTCGGGAGTGAGAAGCGGCCGGCTCTTCCGAATGGCTAGAATATCTACGACAGTGGTCGGCACGAGAGGAATTGTGACTGTATAGGTGAGCACCAGAGAGCTGCAACGGGTATATCATTTTCGTGTACACTCGAATGTCCACTCTGATTTTGTTTGATCAAACTTTTCGGTATGAATACACGTATTGATCGCTTGGAGACATGTTCAAAACGAACGAGCCTTTCGCGACACTCGAAACACAAGCATATATGTTTGTTTTAACAGAGTGCCGAGTTGACACTCGTTTGTGAACGAGCTGGAACTCTAACCCGATCGTATTAAATGTGATCGAGTTACACACGAGTCTGCACAAAATTTGAGAATGGGCCTCATGCATAAAAACGAGTAAAAGCGCTGAGTTGAGGCATGTGAGCAATTGCTCGTAAGTCGAGTTCGATCAAACAGCAACAGCTTTTGCGCAATTTCGTATGCATAAAAATGAGTTCAAACCAATTGCAATTACTTGAGCAAAGGGAGATCAAACATCTAATTGTTATAGAAGTGCGAACGTGTCGTCAAGTGAAAGTGAAGTAGAATCAAATAATAATAATAAAATAGAAACTTACGACATTTCTAAATTATTAGTAGAAAAACTAAAACAAAATAAATATTTACTAGAAAAGGGTAAATTACCAAGCATTAAAAATAAAAAAAATACAAGAAACATGTGTAAAAGAAATTGAGCAAAAATTAAATTAACAGGGAAAGCACTACGATCGGGTGTAACCGAACATTTTATACTCTCTAAATTGCGATTAATAATTTAATGTTATTACTATAACACACAATTTGACCCACATATTCGTCATATATATGGTATAAAGTACATTCAAAGTTGGAAACCTTAATATTAGATATATGGGAGCTAGGTGAAGTTATGACCCGATTTAACCCATTTTTGTCACGGAGACATATTATTAGAAGAAAAATATTCCCTATAAATTTTAAACTTATTGTCCAATTTCGGTTTTTAGAAGGGCCACTCTATAAATGTAGTAATTGTGCAAAGTTCTGTTCCGATATCTTCACTAGTGTTTACTTTATAGTAAACGATTCAGATTGACTTCACAACCGATTTGGCCTATTTTCACAACATATTATTGGGATGGCAGGAAATTATTATGAACCGAATTTCATTGGAATTGGAGGATTAGTTTCTGTGATACGGTTTTGGACCCATAAGTGGTACCACACCCATTTAAAATTTTGTATACCATTTTGAGTGCAGCTCTTCTGTACCATCTTTATAATGAAATTTAAGGTTTCTGGTGGTTTTCCTTACTGAATTAAAGCATTTTTAGTAGTTTTCAACATAACTTTTGTATAGGAGGTGGGCATGGTTGTAATCCGATTAAAAGAAATAGTTGTAGAAAATTTAGTTGTAGAAATTTAGTTTACGATCCTTTGTACCTAATTTTACTTTCATAGCTTTATTTATGGCTTAGTTATGGCACTTTTTGCCTTTTCGAGGTCCGTCATTTTGTGGACGTGGCAGTGGTCCGATTTAGTCCACCTTCGAAAACAACTTTCCTATGGTGCCAAGAAACACGTGTACCAATTTTAAACAAGATATGTGACTATTTTTACTCAAGTTAGACGGACGGACGGACGGACAGAAAGACAGATATCCGGATTTGAACTCTACTCGTCACCCTGATCACTTTGGTATATATATATATAACTCTATATCTAACTCGTTTAGTTTGTGAACAAAACTATTATACTCTCGTAGCAACTTTGTGATTATACCAGTTTTAAATACAGGATCTGCACAAAATATTAAATTTAGTCAAATTTTATCAATGTTCCTGAGGGCACCACTATGTTATTCTTCTGACTCCTCAAAAACGCGACTCCGAGTGTACGCGAGTCAACTATAAGGCAGCCTCAACAAAATTTGAGCAAGGGCTCACAAAAGAAAGCAAAAGCTTGTTTTTATGCATATGACAATGAGCACTAGCTCATCTAACTTCGTTCAAACTGAGCAAGATGAGATCAAACCGAAGCAGCGAGAAAAAGCAAACACATCAAATTTTATTATGCATACGACAAGCACCTTTTACTCAAAAAATCGAGTCCGAGCTCAAGCTCACGTTTTATGCATGAGGCCCATTATGTATGTATGTAATTGGCAGTCATGCTATTATTGCGTAGTGATTGTCAACGATTAGTAGTTTTGTTTGTTTTGTTTACTTTTTATAATTCATAATGACAACGATAGAAAATTCGGGTTGTGAGAACATTTCCAATGGCACAAACACCTAATCTGGTCTACACCTGAAATTTGTGATTTACAAAAAATTAAAATATTTAAGTGCAATGAAATGTTTTTTATTTATGATTTATAAATTAATAAATAAAATAAGTCTTGAGTGAATTCTATTCTTAAATTGAATTATTCTTTTATAATATGTACTATGTACGTCTAATATTCAAATTATTCAACCAAAAAAGCTAAGACAGAACGCGTCATCCCGACGCCAACATACGTACATACATATGTGTGTATGCTCATTTATTCATTTTTGTTATTTTATTATTTAAACAAATATATTAGAACACAAAAGCATTAACTTTTCTGTCTTTAAAACTCTTCCTAATACTTAAAACCATACATATAATACATAACATAAAACGACATTCATAAAAGTAGGCATTTCGCGCAGGGCACTTATGCAAAGTGCCATAGCCATGCGCGATGTTTACTCGTTGCTGGTTCGACAACGACTGAATGATAGAGTGTAATGTGCTGAACACATAGAAGACGACAAGCGACGAGCGACATCTGTCAAATATTAAAAAACACGCGTTCTTATGGGCACAGATTTTTTGGCAACAGCATGACTTCACCACAAAAGGGTTGAAGTCTTCGCTGTCGCCAAATTAGAAATGTTTCTAATTTTACCGACGACAATGGCCGCTGTAGAGCTGTCACTAACATAACATGTGAAATGTAAAATTATTCAAAGTTCTCACAAGTATGACGTTATTTTGCCAGCAGAAGCGTAAAATAGCTTTAATATATCATTTATAATAACAATCGATTATTTAAAACAAATAAATCGACCATTTTTACATTTTTTACGTAAATAATTTCACTTTAAACTAAATATGTAAATTTTATTGAAGTGATAGATGTTAGTACGGCAACAATGAAATTGCTTTTTGATATGTCGCTGCCGTCTTCAAAATGTTCACGTCGCTGGCTTCAAAGCGACATTTGTGATCAGCCGTCGCTACGTCGTGTCGTCGTCTTTGTGTTCAGCACTTAAAGACACGACACGACGTAGCGACGGCTGATATTACGCTTCTGCTGGCAAAATAACGTCATACTTGTGAGAACTTTGAATAATTTTACATTTCACATCAAGAATGATAGAAGACAAGATTACGACAGGCTGAGCGTTCACGACCAACGAATGGGAATAGGCAACAGAAGAATTGTCAAATGGAAAACGGAAATGTGAAACATAGTGAACCAAATTGAATAATGTGCAGATAAAATATCACAATGAACGTTATTCTTAAAATCTTCATTTATAAAATGATCTAATATAATCATGCATATTTATAATTAAAATTATATGTTTTGTTACAAAAAGTTCGCTATTTTGCCAACTTTTTTGTTGGTTGGAAAAGTGAGAAAAAAATCTTTATAGACGACTTTTTTTGTACTATTGTTGTTTAATTCCGCCATTGCGGACTTCTTTTTCAAATTAATACATTTTTCTCTTAAAATTTTAAATAATAATTAAGCACAAGCCTTGACTTCAGCTCTTTGTTTTGGTTTTATTGTTTTGTACCACCGTGCAATTTTGTTTTGCTCGCGTGTTCGTGGTCGTGAAACTTGTCACTCAACAGGAACTCAAAACTCAAAATAACTAACTGTAAACGCCTGTCGTAATCTTGTCTTCTATCATTCTTGATTTCACATATTAGTGGCAGCTCTACACCGGCCATTGTCGTCGGCAAAATTAGAATCATTTCTAATTTGGCGACAGCGAAGACTTCAACCCTTTTGTCGTGAAGTCGTGCTGTTGTCAAAAAATCTGTGCCCATAATAACGCGTGTATTTTAATATTTGACAGATGTCGCTCGTCGCTTGTCGTCTTCTATGTGTTCAGCACATAAGTGTACGTGTGACTTGAGTCGGCGCAATTGTGGTATGGAGTGCCGTCCACTGGTTTGAACTATAAAACTAAACGAGTTAGATATAGGGTTATACATATATACCAAAGTGATCAGGGTGACGAGTAGAGCTAAAATGAAAAATTAAGATATCCTAATGAAACTTTGAGAGAGTATATATGTATGTACAGTGGCTCACAGCCAAAATGATGCAGCAACGAAATGAAAAATCGCTTAGTAAAAAATTATGTTTATATTTCGAAATTAAAAACTTTTACTAATTTATTGATTAGGTACATATGTATTTGTTTAACCTTTTAAATAAAAAAAACGCAAAAATTATTTATTTTTTACAAGCGTTAAGTAAAAACATGTTCGTATACCGAAATACAAGCTCACAGCCAAAATTGTGCACAAATATTTACCGTTAGCGCCGATTTTCGAATGCAAAGTAAACACTCTCATAAATGTGAGCTATCCTGGAAAAATATATATTTAAAATGTTTGACATTCTTTTTTGTAAAGTATATTTCAAAATGGGTCGCTAAAAAAGTATTGAAGTGCGAATTACGTATTCCACGACGGAATATAAAGTCTGTATACTATCTGCTAGCAAGTTATATTTAGTCAAGTTTCTGCTGGAAAAGCGTTTCTTTACTAATATTGTCGTCAGCTGATCGCATGAGAGCTGCTAATTTCTGCTGGTGCAATTTTCGCTAGTAGCCGCCAGATAGAAACAGCTGTTGAATAAATGTGTAAATCAGGGCGGCTTTGAGCATTAGCTTTGATTTAGTTCTTTTTAATGATTTTTGTTTATTAAAATTAAATTAAATATTCATTAAATAACGATGAAAACACAAATTGTGAATGTTTAAACTAATTAGAATTTGATATAAACAATAATATACTGGCGTATGTGCATATATTAATCAATGTATTGTTTTTTATTATAAAAGTTAATAAAATCTTTACTATCATTTGTTTAACACGTTGACTGCCAAGGCCATTTTCTGAAAACTGTTCAAAAATGACATTTTGATTTTTTCACATTATATTACTAAAAACTCTATTTCTAGATCATTGGTATCATCAAAAATCAAACAAACAAAAATCAAAGGACGTACGAGTTATCTTGTAGTTGGCGTCTGGGAAAGAACGCTACGAATTATCTCGTAGTAGGTAGGTCCACACATCACAACCATCTACCGACAGATTATACAAGGTGAGACCAATCCTAAATCATTTCAACGATGTTATGCGTGAAAACTATGTACCAAGTAAAAATATTTGTATTGACGAATCCATGATGCTATGGCGGGGAAGATTGCTTTTCCGCCAATACATAAAAAATAAAAAACACAAATATGGTGAAATGAATGATGTGAGTCCGACGGTCTTATAATAAAAATAAAAATTTACAGCGGAAAATCTGAGGGAACTACCCATAATGTAGGTCACACTGCTGACGTTGTTTTACATTTACTTGAGGACTATCTCGATAAAGGCTACGCGCTTTACATGGATAATTTTTATAATTCAGTAAGTCTTACAAAACTGTTATATACACGAAAAACTTATGTGTGTGGAACCCTACGAAGTAACAGAAAAGGAAACCCCAAAGATGTGGTAAATCGCAAACTAAAAAGAGGGGAGTGTTTTTTGCAGACAAATGGAAATTCCTTTCCATTTCAAACATGCACGCTATTGAAATGGTAGAGGTGCCCAATCGCAATGGAACAATTTCTATGAAACCGAATATAATTCGAGATTACAATAATGGAATGCCTGGCATTGACCGATCAGATCAAATGATTTCGTACTACTTATCTCTAAGAAAGACTATTAGATGACACAAAAAGGTTTCACTTCATATTATAGATACAAAATGCTCACAGAATTTACCAAAAAGTAACTTCATCTAAAATAAAACTGATAAAGTTCAGAGAAGAATTCGTCTTGGCGTTGATTGGAGATTTTCAACCACTTAAAAAAAAATAGATCTAAAGAGCTCCATTATTTAGAATGTTGACCACCAACGGAAAAAAACATCGTCCGACAAAGCCATGTCGTGTGTGTATGTATGTGATTGGCGTTCAACCGTTTAGCCGGTTATAGCCGAATCGATGAGATTCTCTTTCCTTCGCAGTTCGGCGCCAGTTGGAGATTCCAAGTGTAACCAGGTCGCTCTCCACCTGGTCCTTCCAACGGAGTGGAGGCCTTCCCCTTCCTCGGCTTCCTCCGGCGGGTACTGCATCGAACACTTTCAGAGCTAGAGTGTTTTCGTCCATTCGGACAACATGACCTAGAGAGCGTAGCCGCTGTTTTTTTATTCGCTGAACTATGTCAATGTCGTCGTATAACTCGTACAGCTCATCGTTCCATCGTCTACGGTATTCGCCGTTGCCAATGTTCTGAGGTCCATAAATCTTGCGCAAAATTTTCCTCTCGAAAACTCCTAGTGTCGTCTCATCTGATGTTGACATCGTCCAAGCTTCTGCACCATAAGCAGAAGCAGGACGGGAATGATAAGCGACTTGTAGAGTTCGAGTTCGAGTGGCAAGAGTGATTCTGCGCTGGATTTCGAGGCTGACATTGTTGGTGTTATTGATACTGGTTCCCAGGTATACGAAATATTCTACAACTTCAAAGTTATGACTGTCAACAGTGACGTGGGAGCCAAGACGCGAGTGCGCCGACTGTTTGCTTGATGACAGGAGCTTTTTCGTCTTGTCCTCATTCACCTCCAGACCCATTCGCTTCGCCTCCTTATCCATGCGGAAAAAAGCAGAACAAACGGCGTTGTTGCTTCCGATGATATCAATATCATCGGCGTATGCCAGCAGCTGTACACTCTTGTAGAAGATTGTACCTTCACTATTTAGCTCTGCAGCTCGTATTATTTTTTCCAACATCAAGTTAAAGAAGTCGCACGATAGTGAGTCACCTTGTCTGAAACCTCGTTTGGTATCGAACGGCTGGGAGAGATCCTTCCCATGTCGTGTGTGTACCCAAGAAAAAACACACCGAGAAACGTGTTACTTCTGTCCAGCCTGTACAGAGAAGCCCCAGCATTTGTGTGGAAAATTGTTTTAAAAACTACCACAAACAATAATATATTGCTTTATTTATTGTATTTGAGTTAATTTTTCTATTATATTGAATGAATTTTTGCATTATATTGAATGAATTTTTCCATTAATTAAAAAAAAAAAAAGCTCATGGAACCCAATTTTTTTTATTTTCCCAGAAGCCATTTATCGATACTAACACTATTATAATACGGTTTTACTCGTAGCTACACAAAAAGTGGTAGTTTTAGGTAGTATGAGATAACTCGTAGTTGGCTTCCTGGAAGGGAAATCATACTACGAGTTATCTCGTAGTTGGCAGTCAACGTGTTAATAAAAAAATCTTTTATTTTATTTATAACGCAAATACTTGTTTAACTTTAAGTGCAATAAACAAATCAAATCAAATAGGTACAACATGAGGGTAATTTTTGCAACAGAAACATAACTATTGCGAATCTCTGCAAGAATTTGTGGTGATCTGCTCAGAAAAAAAATATTTTGCGAATTTATGTAATGAAAAATTTATTGTAAACTAGCGGACCCGGCCACACGTTTTTGTGGCTAAAGTATGCATTAAATTAATTCTTTATTTTTTTAATATAGTGAAAGACTCTTACACATAAAAATTAAAGCCGGTAAATTTGAAATTTATTGAAATAAGTATTTGTAAATTGTTTTAATCGCAAATCCACATAAACTGTTTATTTTTTATTTTGAATCTTATATTAAAGTAAGTAACAAATGAGTAAATTACAAAGTTGTTGATGATATGTAACATTTAATGTTATTAACTTCGTAAATTACAATTGCTAACTAGTCTAGTTTTATTATTATTGCAGTACTTTATGGTACACAATATTTTTGGTTTGATTATCTGGAGCGTAAACAAACAGAGCAGATGGTTTTCCAACACGGGAACAGGCGACATACAATTGACCATGCGAGAAACATGGGTTTTCCAAATTAATACCACAAACACTTAACGACTGCCCCTGGGATTTGTTTATAGTTATAGCGAAAGCAAGCCGAACTGGAAACTGCAGTCGTTTAAACTCGAATGGAACGTCAGTTGGAATCATTGGGATGCGAGGTATCAAAACGTCCTCTCCTTTATATTTTCCTTTCAATAATATTGCTTCTATTACGTTATTAAATAATTTTTTGATCACTAATCGTGTGCCGTTACAAAGTCGTGGTTGGTTAATATTTCGCAACATTATAACTACAGATCCAACTTTTAATTGAAGATTGTGAGGCGGCAATCCAGGCAAATCGAGCGAATTTAAAAATTCTGGTGGATAGTTCACGACATCATCTTCATTAGTTGCTGTATTAACTGATTTATATGTCTTTATTTCACCTGGAATGTCATTTTGAATTTTGATGTTTAACTCATTTACATCAGTGTTTTTGGCTGCCAGTATAGCTCGTTCGCTCAACCAATCATGGAATAAGTAATTTTGAGCAACATTTGGAAACACTTTTTGAATGAGTTCAGCTTTTGATTGTGGTAATTGACAAAAACTCTCAGGAAAAGTTATATAGCGCGTTAGTACATCTATAGGAAATTTTCCATTTCCGATATCTATGAGTTGTTTAGAGAACATTACTCTAGATTCATCATTTTGCAACATGACACGCATATTCTCACTTAAATGCAATACCTTCACATATTTCCACAAATTGGATGACTTGAAACATGCATTAATTTCATCAGCTGGCGTTGAACGTGGAACCACCGGCAATGTTTGCCGAAAATCTCCTGATAATTAAATCAATGCACCACCAAATTGGTTTTGGTTGTTCCGTAGATCTTTTAAAGTTCTATCTAAAGCCTCTAAAGATTTTTTATGCGCCATCGTGCATTCATCCAATACTATTAGTTTACATTGCTGCAAAACCTTTGCCATTGCAGATTTTTTTGAAATGTTGCAGGTTGGCGTTTCGTTGCTTTGCATATTCAATGGCAATTTTAGAGCTGACTGGGCTGTTCGACCGCCTTCAAGCAAATTTGCTGTAATACCTGACGACGCCAGAGCAAGAGCAATTTCATTTTTTGAGCGAATTGTTGCCAATATCAAACTAATCAAAAACGTTTTTCCTGTACCCCCAGGAACCCCCGGTTCCATCATGTATTACTCTCATAAGAATATTAAATACATACTTTTGTTTTTCGTTCAATAGTGGAAGATGTATTTGAATTGATTCTTTCAATGTATTTAGATCATGCACTCTTCTGTGCACTCTACAGAATACATCCAACAACGTGTTTCACCAAACACACAATGTTTCACAATGAAATCCATTAAAGATTTCAACTTTTGTCTGAAGACTCTTGCTATAATGTCATGACGATAAATGGGTGATTGACGAACATAGGACATAGCGTCTTGAGCATATTCATGCATATGCCGAGGACTACCGATATAGGTTGCAGGAAGAATGGTCATCCTGCCAACATTTTCTGCATTTCCATCCGAATTGATTGCATCTCGAAGGTGAATGTACTCTTCAGATCGAAATTTGGTCTGATTCAACCTGATGAATGTTAATCTCTCAGTCTCAATCTTAACATACATATCAACAACATATTTGTGACATAATATGGGATATTGCAGAGCATCATATGAGCGATGTGTTTCCTTAATACGTTGTAATTTATTATTTCGACGATGTAAAACAATATCACGTGATTCCAAATTTTCTCCAACTACAATAATGGCAACTTCATCAATTGTGGGAGCATTAAAACGTCCTGCATGTTGGCCCACAGGAGTTTTATCAGCTCTGATAACATTTTTGTGATCATCAGATGGCATCATATCTATTGCACTTTTAAATAATTTAACCAATTGATTGTGTTCGTGAAATAAGTTTTGTAATTGTGCAACTATTGATCTTTTCACTAAATTGTTATGTGCACAACGTAGATTGATTTCTTGTGAAGAATTTCCCATAAAATAAATTTGCAAAAATTTGTAGTCGCTATCTGACACTGGTAACAGTGAACCTGCCTTGTGATAAATTTGACCTTGTATCTGTATACGTAAAAAATTATTTAAAAAATTGACATAGGCTATAAACAAACAAACCTTAAAAGTAGGCAAGAAATTTTCCCGAACTAATTTTGTTGTTCCAAATGAAGTCATTTGAAAGCAGTTGTTATATTGTTGAATATTGTTTAAAAATTGTTTGGAATCTGTTCCTATTCCTAAAAGCAATGAGTACAATGGTTCAGGAGGTGGAAGTAATGGAATCAATTTAACTTTTCCATTTGCGCAACACAATTCATTGGCTTCATTTTTGTATTTCAATGCCTTGCAATATTTGCAACCGTATTTGTAGGCACTGTAATCAGTTGTCATATCGTAACAGAAAGCAGCTATGAAGTAGCAAATGTATACTCGATCATCATCAATCACATACGGTTAAAACATTCAGTTGTGTTTTATATTTCAATTCATATTTTTTTTTTACTTATTTTGTGAATGTTTGAAATATATATGTATTTGAAATATGTTATCAAAATTTTTCATTTGTTTTTAAATATGTTGTCGATTCAAATATATTTTATAGATTATTATCTTTTCCGCCATTTTTCCATATTTACATAGTTCCCATGACTGCCACCAAATCGGTTCAGCCGTTCTCGACGTTTTGTTCATTTTAACATCTAAAGATTGACAATTGTTTGTATGGGACATTAGAAAAGTTTGGATTTTAAACTTTTTCAAGGATTTTTTTAGTATTTCTTCCCGTAAGAACCATCCTTGCACTTCAGGGAACATTGTGAAAAAAGAATTAGCGAAATCGGTGCACCCATTCTCGAGTTATGCGCTTAGCAACACATTTTGCGATTCATTTTTATATTATAGATGTTCAAATACAATTTGAATAAATTATTTATTCACCTATCATTAATACGCTTGACTGGCTCCAATTTATTACATCTTTTAACAATTCTAAATATCGTAAAACTGAACTACGCGTGTACGTTTCTTTTGTGCTATTCTGCTCAAAGCTATATTCATATATGTATTTATTAAAGAGTTCTCTTTCAAACAGAAAATCTTCACGTGTTCACAGATTTCCTAATAGTGAAGATTTTTTTGTAACTAGTATACTTCAAAAAATCCAAAATCTTCAATCTTGGTGATATTTTAATTTAAAAAACTTAATTTTAAAACTAAATCTGAACATCTGGCAACTCTACCCAGAAACTATAAAAATAACAGCTGAAGTTGAAGTTGTGTGAAGTATAACTGCATCTAAGTTTTCCAAGCCAAATTTTTCGAAGCTGAGTTAAGTCAAGCATCGGTAACTGGAGCTTCAGAGCTGTGGTGCTGACTTGTCGCTTAATACCATCAACGACTTGGCGTAAGATAAACAAACAATATGATTTTTATACTCTCGCAACATGTTGCACAGAGTATTATAGTTTTGTTCACATAATGGTTGTTTGTGTCACCAAGAAATAAAAAAGTTAGATATGGGGTTATATACATATATATAAATGATCAGGATGACGAGTGGATTTGAAATCCGGATGTCTGTCCGTGCAAGCGATAACTTGAGTAAAAATTAAGATATCTTAATGAAACTTGGAACACATATTCCTTGGCACCCTGAGGAGGTTGCTTTCGAATGGGCAAAATCGGTCCACTGCCACGCCCACAAAATAGCGGAAACCGAAAACATATACAGTGTCATAACTTAGCCATAAATAAAGTTATGAAAATAAAATTTGGAACATAGAATCGCATTAGGGAGGGGCACATTTGGATGTAATTTTTTTTTTTAAATTGGGCGTGCCCCGCCCCCAAATAGATTTTTTGTATATAACTCGCAAACCAATAAAGCTATATAAACCAAACATTCTGCAGTCGTTTTTTTTACCCATTTCCTTATACAGTCCAAAAATGAAAGAAATCGGATAATAACCACGCCCACCTCCCATACAAAGGAAGGGTTGAAAATGACTAAAAGTGCGTTAACTCACTAACGAAAAACGTAAGAAACTCTAAACTTCAAATAAGAAATGGTTGATGTAAGCTGCACTCAGATTTTTTTACAAAATGAAAAATGGGCGTGGCGTCGCCCACTTATGGGTCAAAAACCATATCCAAGAACTACTAGACCGATTTCAATGAAATTCGGTATGTAACACTTACTTCACACCCTGATGACACGGGTGGAATATGGGCGAAATCGGTTCACAATTACGCCTATTTCCCATATAACTCAATTTTTAATTCTTCTGATTCGTTCTTCTTCTTCTTGACTGGCGTAGACACCGCTTACGCGGTTATAGCCGAGTCCAAAACAGCGCGCCACGTATCCCTCCTTCTGGCAGTTTGGCGTCAATTGGTTATACCAAGCGAAGCCAGGTCCCTCTCCACCTGGTCCTTCCATGGGAGTGGAGGTCTTCCTTTTCCTCTTTATAATATATACATTAAGAACCAATGAAGATATCGGAATAAAACTTTTATTACAGCATAGTATGTATGTATGTATTTATAATATGATATGTTTTTTTATAATTTATAGCATAAACATATGTATGTATATCGTTCACTACAATACATAGCACATATATGTACATCTTGGTTTTTATTTATTTAAAAAATACTTTTATTAATATTTGCTCGTGGCATTTTGGGATTAGTGCAGTCATCTGAGGACGCAACTTGCGCGAGTTAATCCTAAGTATTATAAATACGGAAAAAGTCAACGCAAAGGAACTATTCGGCATATCATTTAACGTTATGTTCGTGAAAATCGTGTCGCAAATTAAAAAAATCGGCTCACTAAAATATTTAAAGAAAGTGACTCCCGTTTTGTACGGAAAATACGAGAAAATCCTCATGGGAAATGGGAAAAATTCTTGGGAAGAACAGTCATCCCAAAACCACAAGAAGAATGCTCAGAGAAGCTGATTTAAATGGCCGTACAGACCAAAATAAACCATACATCAATGCTAAAACTCGAAGAGCAAGGTCGAAGGTTGCAAACGAACAGTTAAATAAGCCATAAGATCGGATCGGATAGAAATATATATGTATGAACAAAACCAATTACTGAGCTACAACCGCAAAATCTACGTAGTACCGTAAAACATGGTGGAGAGCATGTAATGGTGTGGGGATGCATGCCGTCTTCTGGTGTCGGGAATTTGGAATTCATCGATTGGACTATGTGCAAGAGTGTGTATTGACATTTTGAAACGAAATTTGCTACAAAATGCCACGGAATTAAATACTTTTGATAACTGTCGGAACTATCAAGATAAAGATCGCACAAATTCGGAGTTGTATAAAGTTGGCTTAATTGGAACTGTCCACATACTGCAATTGAGAGTCTGTGGTCAGTTTAGGAACGAGACATGCGATAATACCAAATTCGAAATTGAAAACGCCTACTTGAATAACGCCATGCAAACAAAACGAATTGCTCCTAACTATACAAATAAATTGATAGAATACATGCTGAAACGTATAGAAGCAGTTATTTATAGTAAGAGGCATCCCACAAAGTACTAATCGACATAAAAATTAGTTGTGTCCTTAAAAAAATGCAATGTATTTTTTTTTTGTAATTTGAGATGCAATATTATACTGTAATTTGTTTTTGTTGTAGCTAAATAAAATAACAAAAAAACTGCTTTAAATTTAATGTGTATATTTGCCGCTGTTAAGTGGTATTTAAATTTTTTGGAAAATGTATTTAGTATTCAAGTAATACTTGTTTTAGTATTTCTTGTACGTTTGCATCACCTTGGCTGTGAGCCCCTGTACATGTCTCTGGCCACTTGTAAATATTTAAACGACAAATTCGTCTCGGTGGAAACATTCTCTGACTTGTTCAACAAGCAGGCAAACGTGGCCTGAAACGAGTTAAGAACTCTAGTACGAGTGATTGGTAGGCACGCCAATAGATTGGGGACACCATACAATGACTATTACAGAAGCTGTTAAGAAGTAGAAGAGAAGGAGACAGTAGAATATATTCTATGTGGATACAAGGCTTTGCACAGGAAAGGAAAGACAACGATCGATCACGATTTTATCGACGATGTCTCCGAATTTGTATTTATAAAACTGGTTGAATTGAACAACTTTATCAAGGCCACAGGATGGTTCAGAGAGGACATAATAGTGTGAGGAGATTCTAGTCCCGGTGAAGTTCTCATAAAGGCCTAAGTGCGACGTAGGCCATCCACTTTACCTACCTACCTAATGAAACTTGGTACAAATATTCCTTGGCACCCTGAGGAGTTTGGTATTGCATATGGGCGTAATCGGACCATTGCCACACCCACAAAATGGCGATAACCGAAAAACTATATAGAGCTTTAACTAAACCATAAATAAAGTTATTAAAGTTGTATTTGGAGGATCACACAAGGGAGAGACATATTTGGATGTATTTTTTTTAAGGGGACTTGGACGCGCCTTCAAATAGTTTTTTTTGTATATATCTCGCAAACTACTTAAGCTATATATATACCAAACTTTAGTCACATTTCCTTTTAGTACTCCATCACACACCATGAAAATAGGTGAAAGCGGATAATAACCATGTTGAAAATTACTAAAAATGCTTTAACTCAGTAAGGAAAAACTCCAGAAACCTTAAATTTAATTTGCTGCACTCAAATTTCTATACAGAATTTGAAATGGGCGTGGCTGCGCCCACTTATGGGTCAAAAACCATATGTCAGAAACACTCGATCGTTTTCCATGAAATTATGTACATAATATTTTCTTGACCCCCTTATGACACGGATGAAAAATCGGTTCATATCCATGCATATTTCCCAAATAATTCAATTTTGAATTATATCAAAGTTGATTTTTTTGTATCAATTTGCATTTTGCAAAGAATTAGTTGACAACTGTACATCAGGAGCAAATGAAGATAGTGGAATACAACAAATATTGTATTTGAGGTGTGGCATCTCTTACGAAAAAATTGTCAAAATTGGACAAAAACTTTCAATGTCGCGGATATCGAACATGAAAAGTTCATTGCCTAAGGATAAAATATTGGTACACCTCTCAGATATTTTAATGTAATGCATTTAAAAGAGTTAATATTTTTCTTCTAACCGTGTGTCTCTGTACCAAAAAGGGTTAAAATCGAGTTATAAATTCCCGTAACTCCCATATACCTATAATTAGGCTTTTCAAATAAATAAATTTCGAGAGTATAAAATGTTCAGTTACATCCGAATTTAGCGCTTCCTTACTTGTTGTTATATGCTGGTGATGCCAAAGGTGAATATTCATAATTCGGATTTATCAATCGATGAATTATCGAAAAAACGTTCTGACTCCGAGAGGATTCTGCACAGATTTTGACTTTTCACCTATGTTCACAAGTAGATACGTATAAAATGAGCAATAAACACTCTTCAGACTATCTCAGCTAATGCAATCTTCTTTATCAAAGACCCTTCTTGCAAAATATTACAATCACTTCGCGACCTATTGTAAGACCGTCTGAACACAATCTGGATACTTCAGAAATATTTATTTGTGTGCGTATATTTAAAATACAATTTCAGTTCATTTGTTGATTAATAAATGTATATATATTACATAAATACTATATAGGATTTTAAATTATATAAAATTTGGAAAGATTCTTCGAATTAATATACACAAGTCGGTATCACCAATTAAGCACGCATTTTAGAAGGATATGTGCGCTTAACTAAAGATTTTTTCCCACTTAGCTTTCGTCGCCTATTACGTTTAATTTGTTGTCGTTTTTTCGCTCGGTTATTTCGTAGGTAATAAATTTCTCTGATTAAACTGTGTCCATTTTCTTCGTCTATTAATGTTGCTGAGAACTCCTTAAAGTAATTCCCGCTTACTGTTAAAGTATCGTCTATTTTCATATATGGACCATACAAAGTGGTCATTGGTGGCCAATATCCTGCGCGGACATCACTAAATGGATTTCCGTTAATCACAAATGAAGTCCACAAGTCTACCATACGGCTGGCCATTGTCCTATCGGGCGGACTCAAATTGGTAACATGTTGTGGATACGGAAAGAGATACAGTGCTTCGTCTGTAAGAGACACACCCGCCTTGAAAGGACTCTGCAGGTTGGTTTCCTCATCCAAATCGCGATACCGATTAAATTCACCCATGTAATCAAATGAATAGAGGAATGTATTTTCAGGAACGTGTTTATTATTCATGTTGAGAGCTAAAAGCACCGGTAGTTTATGCATTAAGGTGCCACCGACCTGTAAAATAAATATTCAATTATTACTATGCTTATAAGTAAATAACAGTAAATGTTTACTTACGTCAATTAAACGGGGTATCAGAGTGCCGAATGTACCATTTTCCATTAACTTTCTATTGAAAAAGTCGTGTGTGACAAAGCTCGTCAACAACATCGTTTTATCAGTGCCCACCACTTGACGAATGATATGATCAATATAGTCATATGTGTTATAGTCATCGTCTGGTATGGTTCCCTCGAAATCATTTTCCACGATTTCTAAAATTTTCACAAATAAGAATACGAATAATACATGGAACAGTTGAGCTATTCACCGTTCAAAACTCTTGAGCCAACATTTTTTGGACATCCTCCCATTGCCGGATATGAGAAGTTCGAATTCAGTATAAGGTCATAAGGATGCTTGGGCAAGACACCACTTGGTCCACCAATTGTAAATTGAATACCACCAGTGTAACCCACTCCCAAATCGGACTTTTCGAGCTAAGTTTTCATATGTACATGCAAATATATTTTATCATAAATACATATATAATATTAACAATATTGAATACTCACAGCGTGGGTCATAAATGCACTGAGCAATTCTAGCGGTGACAAGTCCATCAAACATTCATTTAAATCCCGCACAGTTTTCATTTTACATTCGGCTTTCTCAGCAATCTCTTGGGCTAACTGACGGGGATTACCTTCCAGAAATATTGGCATCAGTGCGGAGCCGGAATGATAGATCACTTGGTGAAAGAGTCCTTTTTGTACCTGTAACGGATTAAAAACAGTTATTTTTGCTTTGCTTCCTTATTTGTGTTTAAAACACGGGGAGGCGCTTACTATTGGGGAAATGGCCAACAAATGTGCTATAGCTGCACCGCCCACTTGACCCGCTAGCGTCACATGATTTTCGTCGCCACCAAAATATTTTATGAAATGTTTGACGAATTGTAATGCCAAGTATATGTCAAGTACGCCCGCATTACCAGGAATTTCATCGGTTTTTGTTGATAGGAAACCAAATGGGCCCAGTCGATATTGTGGTGTCACCAATACAATATCCTTTTCTAGCAAATAATCAGGAGGTGCTTCAGAGTTACTACCCTCATACAAATACTCTCCGTGTACATATACTAAAACTGGAAATCGACCTGTGTTGTTAGGTGTAGTTATTGTTAACGTGAGACAGTCTTCAATATCCAGTACATCATCCAGTTTCTTTAAAGTTTCCATTGAAACAACCGATGGACAACCGATTTTCTCTGTTGTGGCATCCATGACGTCATCCCATGGTTCTACGGGTCGCGGAGGCTGCAAAGTAAATAAAGAGTAAACAATTAATTGATCTTGTAATGCAGTCAAGGTAATCATATACACAATTTAATATTGTTTAGATACCTATTATATTCATACTCTCGAAGGCCGAAATTTACTCTGTCCCATATACATATATAGATACATAGGTTAGGTTAGGATAGGTTGTAAAACCGTTCCCCAAAGTGAAACATACGTTAACTATGAAAGACAGTTTGTGATCGCCCCCAAGGTTAAGTATTAGGATTCAACAAAGCGCCCTTAACTTACTACAAATCTGCAGAGATTTTTCTTTGAGATTCGAGAAATCTTTTTCTTGAGTCGCAAAGACGGTACATTTCAGAAGAAAGTGATGAGATGATTCCACCTCGTCCTCCTCCACGCAGCTTCTACAGCTAGCATCCGGTGAGATTTTTAACATTACAGCGTGGATTCCGATTGAATAATAGTCAGTTAGAATCCCTACGAGTACGGAGAGGTGAACTTTACTGAGGACGAAGAGCTTGGTAGACCTCCTCCGATTCACCATAGGCCAGAAGGATCTGGCGACTGCGCAATACCAATGACTTGCTTGCCCAGCATAGCCGAGGCACATCTTTCCAGTAGTAAACCAAACGTCCCTTGAAGGAATAATAGTAGAGAACTTGTTACCAGGGATAAGCTCGACGGCATGGTGATGATCCAATAAACTCGGGATGAAGTCGAAGTGGGCGAGGATTCTTGTGTGGCCGGACACGCTCTCGTCTAAAACCCCGCTCGTTGAACGCTTACTAGGTTTTTAGCTAGTGAGGCCTTTTCAAGCACATGTGTATCCCATAGAATGTTTAACTATAGTTACATATAGCAAGAGAACCACGTTTGGTATGTGGCCCCATCAATTTCCGATGGCTCGTCTGAAGCAAAATAAAGCAACCGAGGTCTTCTTAGCTCTCTTCTCTAATGTTGAGTTTCCATGAGAGCTTTTTGTTCTGGATGAGCCCTAGTACTTAACTCTGTCCGCTAGCTGGAGACAAGTTCCCCCCATCGATAGTAAGGACGTCAAAAGCTCATTTCGTTACGACGCCATGAATTCAACACCGAACCTTTTCAGGGTTTTCATTAGCGTTTTTGGCATAACGTTATTGAAAGTTCCATCAATATCGATAAAGGTTCCCACGGCAAAGTCTACGTACTATTTACACTTTTTGAGCATTATTTCACTAAAACTTACAGAATGGAGTATATCCTGAGGATCAATTCTAGTTTTATATTTTGTTCTTGTTTTTGAATATTAATGAAGACCATAACTTTTGTTGCGCATAACAAGTTCAGAAAATAGTACTGAACTGTTAGACTTCAATCTAAACGATCGGCAAAAAGTAATTGGACACATTTGTAAAATCTGTGCAAATGAGAACTCAAATCACTTTTCCCCAAATTGACATCGAAACAAATCGAACTAACTCTATTAATCAATGTATTTAGATATTATTTTAAATCACACCTTGAATCGATATTTCCCGGTAGGAGCTTCTGCATATTTGACATCCACAAACTGTAATACTTGGCGCTTCGACCAAGCTGTCTGTATAACTTTTCCTTGAATGGAACCCAAACTGGGTAAATTTATAACGGAATCAACTTCATCATCGAATTGGGCCTGCACAGAGTATAATAAAAGGAATGTTGTCGCAAATAATACCAAAAACCGTTTTCGACGATTAATGGAAATAGAGTTAAATTGTATTCCAAACATTTTTTTTTAATTTCGTTTCAAATCAATCCACAATTCACTTCGGTTCATATATATGGTATATTTAACACATAAATATTTAATTAATTGATATTCGATTGAACGCAATAAAACATTTTTTTATTGTATGGGCAATCAGAACACTTTTAAACTTCGCCACAATAGTTAAGAGGAGACGCTCAAAGAATATACCGCGCAGCACTGAGTCGTTCTTCAGACTGGTTGTAGAATGCATAGCAGACAAGAAAGTGACTATATCTGGTAGCAGATACGAGAAAGTGTTATTCGCAATAATAACAACAATGCTAAATTATGCATAGTGACACAGAAAATAGTAGGAAATGGACTATCCGATTTCTCTTTATCTTAATGAGCATTCTAGCGGTACAATCAAAATCAAAAATCTTAAAAAAAAAATAAAAAATACGAAAACATACGTAGTTTATTAGAAGAATTTAAAAAAATTAACCAAAACTATTAATTATTCTTCTTTGCGTACTATGTGAATATGTATATAGTGCACATCCATATACACACATAGATACATTCAGTTTAATATTTCATCTCAGACCTTTTTGACATCTCCTTTCTCTTAACAGTAGTTGCTTAAAATCATCAAATTTACATACGTATGTACATACATACATATAAAAGGTAAAAGTGAAAATAAAAATATTCCCAATTAATGCTGCGTTGATGGTTTAATATCTCTACATATATATATATATATATATATATACTTATATCTCAACGGAGATTGTTTGTAGGGACAAGCTACTTCAAGCACAAACCGAAAACAATAAATATATTTCTTATTAGTTAGGTTAATTTTGACGAGAATATCATAAATCAAAGTGAGTCACTTTTGAAATAATGATGTGCACTAATTTGTTATAAAAAGTCTAATCTATGCCGAATTTCATTTGAGAACATACATACATCTTCTACACATCTACATAGACTTAAACGTACGAACTACAAATATACCTAAATTATTACTAATGCTCCATATAAACTTTCCATATGATTTCCTACATCCGGTTAACTTTTCAATAGATATTTTGGACACTAGTAATGTTGCCTAAGCTCTATTTCCACATCGTACAGTTTAAAAACATTTTGAACATACTGTTTTTTTAGAAATCAATAAGATAACAAATCATTCGAATAACTTTGCTATAACTTTGGAACCAGTTAAGAATTAACCGCAAAAAGCAAGTAATGCATATCATTATGTAGTAGTCAACATCAAAAGTCCCGTATGTTAGTTTCTCAACCACCGTTGCTGTATTATTAGTTTCAGGCAATATTTTGGTGTCAGTGTCCGAGTTCCATCATTTTCGTTTATGTGTTTATGTAGGTTAAACACGCCAAATCTATTAGATAGACAAACGATAATATTAAAAAAAAAGAAAAGTAAAATCGAAATATTTTTAGTTTTTTTTTTTTTTTTAATTACATATACATATGTACATATGTATGTAGAACGTATGTTGATGGTATATTCTCACATAACTTTCGCAAAGATACAAAGCTTCTAGCAAGACATCTGCTCGTGAATAGAAAAATATGACTACAATAAATTAGCCAACTGCTATGATGCTAACTTTATTTGGAAATACTGACATGGCAGATACATGACGTGAATGTTCATATGAAAGAGGTGCTGTCCAAAAATCTTATAAATGAAAATCTCCTTCTTTAGCTATATTTGATGTCACGTGATATCTGTTGGTATTTTACACACTTTGTAAGTCAATTTCTATTGTATAGTAAACGCTGAAGAGAATGCGATTTTACGAACTTTTTGGGTGATTGTGAACAAATTAATATCTAGTTTGTTTAATGGTACTCGCTTTACAACAATATGTAGTAAGTATAGATTTTTCGTACTAAATACTCTTATAATAATCGAGATTATATACAGTAGTTTTCCGAAATAACGAATATTCGTTTTAACGAAAACCGCTTATAACGCAGAAGCAAAATTTTTACATTGAGTAAGTTAAATAACGAACGCTTTGTAGGTACTCAGTTTAACGAACAACATGAAAAAGACTTATGTAGAAAGAGTTAAAAATGAAATAATACCGTGGTAAAAACAGAAAAAAAGAAAAATATGAAAATAAACTGGAAAAAATTCAAAAGAAATGAAAATTAATTTCAAAGTGTCCACCGTTTCAACTTTATTAAAAAATAAGATAAACCTTTCGTAAAATACTTTTACTTCGTGCAATCGCCGTTGCATTGATTCCCCCAACTTTTTCGTAAGTTTTGAGGATAACTTCTTGCACTTATTTTGCAATGCTTCTTTAAGTTGTTTCCAGTCCCTAATACTGTAAATTTTCAACGCATTTTTAACGATAGAACATAAATTCTCAATTGCGTTTATATCTGGGCTTTGCGGTGCTGTTTTAAGGTAAAAATGTACAGTAGTACAAGATCCAAAGACGAGTATCCAGCGCAGTATGTTTGAGGTCATTATCTTGGTAAAACAGATATCGATCTCCCAATCCAAGGTTATCTGCACTTTCATTACTTTTTTCTTAAAATAACAATATATTTCTTGACATTCAGTATTCCGGTGATTGGGACAAGTTTTCTACAGTTGCAGCAAAACATTACTAAAACATGAAGCAAAGTCAATTACTCCACGATTCCGGCTGTATGGCTTATCGGAAACAAAACAAAATTAGCGGCATTTTAATTTGTAAGGAAAAAATGCGAATTTTACGTTTTTTCTTTTTTTTTTTGCTATAAAAAATTGAAATTTTAGGAAATTTTTATTGATAAAAGAGCGTTTCATGCGTTTACATGTGCTGAGTGCACTCAGATATTCGGTCAAGGAGATACGATGGAGGAAAGTTTGTAAAATGCGCTCAAAGGACAGCTTTTTCCTCTAACTGCTGTATCTTTAAACCGACTTCGAAATATTAAAAATCACTTTTTACATGTTAAGAAAGTAATTTAAGATGGGATGACCCCCTCAAGTATAATTTGTATACTCTCGCAACAAAGTTGCTAAAGAGAGTATTATAATTTTGTTCATATAACGGTTGGTGGTAACTGAAAACTTATAAAGAGCTATAACTAAGCCATGAATTAAGCGTGCCCCGCCCCTACTAAGTTTTTTGTACATATCTCGTAAACTACTTTAAACTATATCAACCAATTTTCCAACTTTCTAGAATCGTTACTTTTAGGTACTTCCTTATACAGTCCAAAAATGGAGGAATTTGAATTATAACCACGCACATCTCTCATACAAATGTTATGTTGAAACACTAAATATGCTTTAATTTTGTAAGGAAAATCACCAGAAACCTTAAATTTCATTATAAAGTTGGTACAGAAGATCTGCACTCAAAATGGTATACAAAATTTTAAATGGGCGTTGTTCCGCCCACTTATGGGTCAAAACCCATATCTCCAAAACAACTCGACCAATTCAATCAATGAAATTCGGTTCATAATATCTTCCTAACTTCTCAATGATTTGTTGTGAAAATAGTCCAAATCGGTTTATAACTACGCCTACTTCCCATGTACCAGAACTTTGAGGTCGTTCTGAATAGTTTACTTTACAATACATAAAGTAAGCACTAGTTAAGATATATGAACAGAACTTTGCAAAAATACTGCATTTAAAAAGTTGCATCGCCCTTCTAAAAATCGTCGAAATCGGTCCATAGGTTTTCAAGACCCTTTATATCGAATATGAGACCACAGTGCTTCTAACAATTTTTTTACCGATCATATAGGTAAGTATTTCAGATATTTTGAACAAATTCTGAGGGAGGGAATAAGTTGCTTCTAATAATATGTTTTCGTGCCAAAAATGAGTGAAATCGGGTGATAACTTCCCCTATCTCCCATATACTTAATATTAGGGTCTTCAATCTTTCGATGGACTTTATATCACATATATGCCAAATATGTGAGTCAAATTGTTTGTTATATTAAAAAAATTAAACAAATAAATTGCGTGAGTATAAAATGTTCGGGTACACCCGAATTTAGCCCTTCCTTACTTGCTTTTATCAGCACTATAATTAATGTGACTCAAATTTCACTATAACAACTATTTTTGTGAATAATTCGACGCTGTCACTATCTATACTTGCTTTAATAGTAAAACGCCACCATAAACAAGTAGTCTCTGTCCAATAGGAGGTCGAAAACACCAAAACAACATTAGGTACTTTCGCAATTTATATGAAATCAAATATAATGTCGATACACACAGAAAATTCCATGGATTTTTATTCAACTTTTAACAATAATAAATTAATTAATTAAATAAGTCAAACAAAAAAATAATGTATAAGTAAATATATAAATGATCTTATTATTAACACACCAATCAGATTTAATTGTAATTATTTAATCCTATACGCCCACCATTCTTCGTTAAAAATACAAAATTTAAATTTCTACCATTATCGTCATCATCCTCATTATCGTCGCCTTCATCTTCCTTGTTGCTTTCTGCCGCTTCAGCATCAGTTATTTCGACCAAACTACCGAAGAATTCGTCGTTAACCAAATTGTATCCCTGCCGAGTCTCCTTTACAGCAATGTTATATTCATCGATGTAGTTTTTGCCAACAGTTACAAGACGACCAATTTTCAAGTACGGACCAGTTTCTTCGGTCATTGCCGGCCATGTCGGTGTATGCGGTGCTGTTGGTACGCCATTTGTCGCGAATGACGTCCATAATGCCACCATACGTTTGGCAACCTTAATGTCGCGATTTAGATTTAAGGAATTATGCCTTGGCCAGGGGAAAAGATACAAATTTTCATCGGTTAATGAGACGCCAAGTGCAAAAGGCGCTGAACCATCCACATCTTCACTGACCGAATAACGGTTAAGTTCGCCTTCATAATCGAATGTGTACAGATAGGTACTGTTCGGTAGTTTCTTTGCATTCGCTTTTAAGGCCAATAAAACGGGATTCTTAAACGGTATGGTACTGCACATCTGTAGTTATTAAATGGTTTGTTAATGTTGTATACATCAAGTAAATATCGATACTTACATCGATCAGCCCTGGCACGAGTTTATAAAAGGATCCATTCTTAATATCTTCGGCTGAGAAAACCACACCTTGTGCGAATTTTCTCCAAACACCTGTAGGATCAGGGCCATTAGTCTGCGCTATGATGTGATCAATGTAGCCCATGCCATCAAGTTGATCATCAATTATGGTCTCATTGAAGTTATCAATATAAATATCTACATACAAGAAAACAGAGTTATATCGAATTACTTTCATGAATTAAACTATTACGCCACCTTTAAGCATAAATGTGCCGCCATTTTTAACGCTACCACCGAGTGTAGGATATGCTTTGAAATCTTCAGACGCTAATAGTTCTCCCGGGTGTTTTGGTAGAATTCCCGATGGGCCGCCGACTACAAATTGCACGCCTCCATAATTGCCGACACCCAATTGAGCATTGGCGTCGCCATGTGCACTGAATGCATTCAATAGAGTGGTGGTGTTCATTTTTCGCAAACACTTATTGAGCGCTTCTACTTTCTTGAGATTCTTGCAGCCTGCGTATTTCGCAATGTCTTTAGTTGCTGGCAGTGGATTATCGGTGATGAAAGCGGGTGATAATGCAGTACCGGATTGGTAAATAACACGATGAAATAGACCATCTGGAACCTAAAACATTTTTCTTTAGTTTTAAACACCTTTATATCAATAGCTAGTCTAATGCGTTTGACTTACTGCCGGACTCATAGTTAATACATTGATCAAGGCGGATCCACCGACTTGTCCAAAAAGTGTAACGCGTTTTGGATCACCACCAAAGGCTGAAATGTGCTCTTGAATCCATTTTAGCGCCAAGATAACGTCTTGTACAGCGGCATTTCCGGGTATTTCATCCGTCAGCGTTGACAAAAAACCAAAAGGACCTAAGCGATAGCGCACGGAGACCAACACGACATTTTCTTCTAATAAATATCCAGGAGTGGCCTCTGTACTGCTACCTTCATAAAGAAAGTCGCCGTGAATATAGACCATAACGGGTGCATTGTCAGTGAACTAAAATAAGTGATTGATATCATTTTCATGGTCCAGATGAATCATATTTATACTGTATAATCACTATGCGAGTTAGTATAAAATTAGGTATAATTCGTTAAAATTATACTTACATTTTTCGTATTGATAGTTAAACGCAGACAGTCTTCAAAGTCAATTTTCTCCTTCCTCCAACGCTTGATATTGTGCAATTCCTGGAGTGAAGGACAACCAACATGAGCTACGTGCGCATTCAGTGTGCCCTCCCAAGGTTCGGCAGGCACTGGAGGCTAAAGGAAGCAAAATAGTAAATCAGAATGAAAACAAATCATATGGAGAACCTAAACAGATAGCTTACGAACCTTAAAGCGCAATGCGCCAACTGGTGATTTGGCATAGGGGATGTCCAGAAATTGCAGTATCGATTTCCCCGCCCATACAGTTTTGAATGTACGACCACGAACGCGTCCCAAATTGGGAATATCCTTAGTTATGTAACGAAGCTTTTGAGTATTTTCCGGTCGTTCCCTGATTGTTTGACGCATTGGTTTTTGTACATGGCCGGACTTCTGTCTGTCTTCTTGTTCTTTTCGACGCTTACCTCCGAGCTTTTGTTGCCGCTGCCCCTCAACACACAGTGCCAATAGCACCAATATCACCAATAATGTGTAAAAGATACGTTGAAATTTCGCCATGTTAATGCACGAACACCGTTTGACCAACTGATGAAATTTTCGAAACAATATTAAATTAAAATGGAAAAATGTCGCTTTCTTTCTTTCATCGATTCTGCATTCAGAGCCCCAGTTTTGTCTAAATTCTTCACTTTATATACTACTCGAGCTGTTTTCACCCACAGCAACTGTTAATATAGAAAATATGTAAATATCCAGTTAAACCAATATATTTACTTCAGATTTTGCCAATTCGACTATGTATCATTATTATCTATCATACATATACATACATACATATGTATATGCAAATCAACATTGGAAAGTTGTCTGGCTTGTGCAGCAGCTCGACAATGGTCTTCCAACAGCTCAGCCAAATATTCCTATTGAATGAAAGTGTGATAAATTACATGTGTAACATAATTGATATTCTGAAATCTACCTGCTACTGGTCATTAGACTCATGTGTCCAGATTGAGAATTCATATGGCATTCTGTCTGCACTTGTATGTTTTTGGAAGTCATCGTTGTTAACAATTTAAACTGCAAAAAATGTTTTGATATTTTCTTTACAGTTTAGTAGTATTATATTCAAGGTGCTCGTGTATTTTCATTATTTATTTTTCGGGCTCAAACTTTAAACTGCTGTTATTTTGTCCAATTTTGTCTGAAAAAGTGAGCAATAAGTTGTTTATTAAAATTCGTAGACAGGGTATTAATGCGTTTTTATTGATTTTTACTGCTGGCGGACAACAATGCTGTGAGGTTCAGGCGTATTCTCGAGAACAATACAAGAAGGCATTAAGAGCTCAGCATGCCTACAGTGAAAGCAGTCCGGTTGACACTGCGTTTCAGGCTCTTATGACATGTATAGAATGAACTCATATACACAATGAATATACGGTACATACCTTTCTCGATCGAGATCGACATCGAGTGTGCCTAATCGGTCGAATCGTACTTCAAGCTTGATCTCAAGGGTATCTTTGTGTGATTTTTACTAAGAAGTATAGAAAACCGGCTTGTCCCTCTGCACTTATTGAGGGCTCTGTTTTCATCCTGGTGACGTGTAATGTACCTAGATCTCTTCAGATCTCGACAGGAAATTGACTTGGGAAGATAATGAAAAAGGCATACGTCTTAATCTTATACCCTTTGTTGGGGAACCATTGAGGATGGCTTCGCTTGCGCAGACGGACAGATAAATGCTACGATTAAAAAATACATAGTTTTCTAGATAATGTTACTGTGAAGTTACAATCGATATTTTAAGAAGCTACGTACGATATCTCTGAGTACTGTGGTGGGGGTAGCCAAATACAATTTGAAAAAAATGTGTTTAAAGTCTACTTTAAGTACAAAAAGTCATAGTTAAATTATTAATTCCAGTACTTGTGTAACAATCCGGCTTAATCCTATAACATTTACTTCATAAAATGTATTAATCATTACATCAATGCTCAAATAAAACAGAGCGAGAATATTTAGAAGTTTGATTGAATCTCTAATTTATATGTTATCGGTCCGACACCTTTCCCACAATAATTCAAGAGCGTCAGAAATACAAATTATTAAAAGCAAACAAAGCTGGTTCCAGCACAGTGCACATAATAAGTAATTGAATAAAACATATTTTGTTTTAATTATTAAAAATAATATTAATTATTGAAATAAAAGCACTTGTAGCGTTACTAATAAACAGTGTGAACATACAATAATAAAAGATAAATGAAAAAAAAATTGTACTCCTTCGACCGTGACAGGACTCGAACCTGCAATCTTCGGATCCGAAGTCCGACGCCTTATCCATTAGGCCACACGGTCCACATTAAGTATTTTGCACAAGATTACATATAAGCTCAATGCAAATTAAACTACTTATTTATCGATAACTTTTGTGAAAAAGGCTGCCACATATTACTCATATACCTGAAATGAATAATTCTAAAGAACAAATTTTGCGAAATTTTTTGTTAAAAATACATTAAACGTTCACTATTGGTGAATTATAATTCGAACTGGTTGTATATGAAAATCATACGAGAACTTCTTTTCTATTGTCTGGCAAGAATTATTTGACTAAGACAGGGTCCACAATATGCTTAAAATCTGAGCGTTGCACTGTATATTTATAAATACCTCAAACTGGTTATAGGACTCAATAGAATTGAATTCAAATATCTGTACTAATAAGAGGCCAAAGTATTACACATTAAGTTTTAATTGTGTGTGAATTCGAAGTTCACAGGAAACGGATGTACATTAAACATCCGACGCTAAACTTAATACTGATCTCATCGAAAGAGTTGCTATTCGAAAACGGCGTAGCTGATACGCAAAAAAGTGCAAATTCTGCAGTGAAGTAAAAGTAGTTGCAGAAAAAAAAGGCGAAATTCAATTAATGGAGCTTGTCATTAAAGTAATTTTTATGATTATAAATTAACACAAATTGAATTTTTTTTGTAAAATTTTATAAAGTACCCGAACTCATCATCTTTAAGTTCATAAATGCAAAAATTTCGATATCATGCCCGATACTTACACGCAGATCCTCATACTCAGCATATCGGATCTAGAAAGAGATTTCGACTTAGATAAGTTGAATACATTATTGCAACAGACTGCAAAAACTTTCCTGATATATGAAAGTCCCTCTGACCACTACTTGTAGTGAAAATCAATGCTCGGAGTGATATTTGAATTAGACCTATTGTAATAACTTTCAATCTCTTAGCATATAAATGACAAATGCAACTAACAATTGTTGTTGAGTGTTGTTTATTTCGTTTTAGTTTATTAGATTAAGATTATTCCTTTACAAATTCAATTTAGTCCAAACTGTAAATTCTATTATTTGAAAAATCTGCTAAATTCTAGAAATTAATACCGCAGCGATTAATTCAATTACATGTAAATACATACATAACTTTAATTAATAGTGAATGAGCTCTACAATGCGATAATACGTATGTATGCAAGTTTATAAGGGCCACTTCTTCATAGCCAGTCATTCGTTAGCCTAAAAGTAAAGCAACGGAAATGTCAACGTATGGTGCAATGCATCTTCAATGGCGGTCTATATGGTAACATAAATAAAGAAGTGAATATTCAGAAATTTTAAGTGAATAATATACAATTATATTACATTCTAAAAATGCTAAGAAAATTGCAATTTCTGTAATGCAGTACTGAAACTAATCAAAATAGAATTTATCCGAATCCTCCGTAATGCCACGAATTTACAATTTCGATTCGAGTTCTGTGTAATTTCAATTTTTCTATAAAAATAGATTATCATCAAGAGGTCTCAGTGAAAATTTTGCTTATATAATATTCATTTGAAAAAATGTAATTACATGTATGAATGTGCTCCAATCTCAGTAGACAAAATAATAATAATTATAAATTAGAAAGCATTTTTGTAAATCAATATTTAAGGATTTTTAGCCCAAGCAATGATTTGAAACTGTTTTGCATCCGACATTTAGTGAATTGGTTTTGAAATATATAATATTTAGTCGTTATTTTTATGATTTTTGTTTAGCAATTAGTAAAAATTAAAATCATTATTTTTTATTGTAAATACTGAAATCCTTTCAATCGAATTTGCATGTAAGTAATAACAGAATTCTCATTGCATTTTGTTTGTTTTGTTGTTTCTATCTCAATATTTACGGACTGCTTTCAGAGATTATATTGATACCTGTTATCGCCCCCCAACTGCAATATTACGAAGATATATCTTTTTTCACTTCACTTTTATCTCGATGCCCACCTAAACTCAGATATCATAACAAAAACAGAAAAGCTCGTGCTTGTTCTATATTTTCTGGCTTCTTACGTATAGGCAGGACGACTTACTTTCTATAAACACCCCCCCACCACAAAAGCAACTAGTTCTTGTTTTATTTATTCCACATCCATGGTAGCATCATCCATTGGATTATGTGCTGCTTTATCGTTTTCTTTTTCTGCATTTTCGCCATTTTGCTCTCCCGCTCCCGCGGTATTGGCGTCTTTCGCAGGCGCTGGTTTCGCAGCTGGTTTTGGTTTTGGACGATTAATAACCGAATTGACGCAAGCATTCAGTGTTTGTACTTCATGGCGTATATCGGCAACTTTGACGGGACTGTCATGCATGCGTGGCGTTTGTGTAAACTTTGCCATATTACTATCTAGCCACTTTTGCGCTTTGTCAGCTGCCTCAGAGATATTCAAAAATTCGGCCTCTGTAAGATGATCATACTTAGCGGCACCCTTTTTGAACTCGTTGATTGCACCACGCGCTACTTGAATGCTATGGTTGAGTTCGTCGAAAGCTGCTGGTGCATTCTCGTAATCATTGGCGCGTTCTTTAATAGGATCTGTTTGGGTATGAAGTCCTTTCAATTTATTAACATAAGTATCACGATCACAATCTTCTCCCTCCTCATACAACCAATTTTCGAGATCATTAAGTTGAGAGCAGATGGCTTCACGATCTGCTTCCAAAACATAACGTTCAAGTGGGCCTCCCTGAAACAAATAATCGTTGAAGATTACATAATGTTGCCATTGGGTAAAATATATAAATATTATTTTAGTATAATTGTGAAGTTAAAATGAACGAGTAAGTATTCGATTGTCAAAGTAAGATACAGTAGTGCACAAAAAACCCGCGGTATTGGCATCATACAGTAGTGGACAAAAAAAACGGGACATTTACTTGCGGTGACTTTACTTTACATTGATGTAGCATTCACAAATCAAATTCTATTATACAAATAGCTATTAATTATACTAAGAAAATTATTAATCTCGGCTATAACCGCGTAAGCTGTGATTACGCCAGTCAAGAAGAAGACTTTATTCAGCGATAATAAAACACTTAGTTAGTTTTGAAATAAAATCAAAAATTCACTAATTTCCAGAGTGTCCTCTTTTTTTGTCCGCTACTGTGGCTCTAAGTATGTCAAGCAGGCATACTGTTTATCTCTCAATTGTAATATAATTAGTTAAATATTGTGGCAATCATTTTTTTAACAAAAGTTAAACTTTTTTATTAATGTTTCCATCGGTCACTATGTAAGATATAGCAACAAATTTATTATCAAAATAGTAAAAAATAGCATCAAAATCATAACAATCAAAATAATTAATTAACAAAAGTGCTTACCTGAAGCTTATTACGCATGTCATACACGAATTCCTCAAGAGCATTCCTAGCATCAACGCGTTGGGTCTCCCGAGCGTCGTTAGCAATCATTTTAGCCTCTTGTTGTACCAAGTTCTGCAAATCTGGTGATGAGAAACCATGAGTCTTCACTTCCATCGGAAGCTCAATTAATTTCGTGGCCTTCTTTTTCTTGTCGTTGCCCTAAAAATATCAAAAACATATACGTTTATGGGCCAGCAGATAGTTGAACTTAATTCTACAAATATAAATGAAGAAAGCGAGCCTCATGTAAATGAATGCAAAGGAAGGAAACAGCTCATACAGCAACAGCCTATAGAAATTTTAAAAAGTACGACATTGCATTAGAAACTAGTAAGTAAATCCCTGTAGCTATTTCAGATTGAAGCGCAAGTGATATGCGTGTTATAAATCTAAATTTGATAAAATATGAGTTAATATTATCGAAAAGGGGTACTAATTCAATTCATATTGAACTAATACGTTACCTTTCTTACAGGCACGCAAATCGTCTTTGTATAGAATTACAAATTGCGTCATTTAATGGTTTTTAAAACAAAATTATATCGATAAATGTTTTTCATATGCATATAAAGTGATTATGATTCATCGTATTGGTTTCGAAATGTATATTAATAAGTGGAGCACACAGGGTGTAGGCATGGCTTGTGAGCGGTCTTCTTTCTCAATAGGTACATACATATATATATGTCGTTAAATTCTTATTAAATGTTTACTGATTTTCAATATTGGATCAATGTTAATATATACTTATTTTAGAAGACTCATGAGCTTTTTACATATTTTAATATTTACTTTGGTAATTGCTAGAAAAAACGTACCGAACTAAACCAGCCTTTGACCCGCTGAGCCCACCCTTGTCCTCCAGGTGATGAGGCTGTTGATGTATTATTATCTTCCTCATTTTCATTACATGCCTACGCAATTATACAAAACAACAAACAAATCAATCAAAATTGAATGAGTCAATTGTAATACGGATGTAATAACTTCACCAACTCACTAGACTTGGGCAGTCTCTTTAGGACCTGACAAACATTCTTAAGCGAAAGGTGTAATAAAAAAATAGGCAAATCGCTAAAGGACAGTTGCAATAAACTCATGAATTAGTGCAAGGAGAAAATGAAAATTAATAGCAATGCTGCAAATATACATAAATATATATATCCATATATACATATTTATACGCGAACGCGTGCACTGTTTGATGACAAAAGGTAATTGTACGAACAAAAAACATATGCAAAACAAACAGAGAATGAATACACAAAAATGCATAATCTCATAAATATACACATACTTATAATCTAATATAATCGATATTTTATTTTTCTATTTTAAATGTTTTGTTTACTGCCAAACCTAAATTTACTTTATTAAATTTTAATATTAATATTTTCGAATCAATTTAAAATAAATAAAAAATTAAGTAATACTTTTGTTACAACACAAATAAAAGTGAACTTCGAGCTATGCTTGGCGAAGAATTACTTCACTTTAGTACTCTCAAATTAAAGTATACAAGTAAAAATGTATATACAGCAAATTGCTTCTGTTAACATTACAAATTAAAAACTGAAATATTCAGAAGGTAAATATCATTTCCCTCACTCAATAACTATCACCTAATGGGTATCAGCGGATAAATAGTATAATTTATGTACCAAATCTTTACAATAGACGCAACTATAATAAAGTAGGAGTTACACCCTCATTCTGTGCAGTTGATTAATTAAAAAAGTATTGTTAATTTATTAAAATTTTTATTACGAAATTCAATTTTTTAACCGTGACAATCTCAATAAAATACAAAGCTTCAGTACGCAGAGCTATTCCCCACACATGTGTTGAATAAAATAATGTAAACAGAAACCAGCTGATATTTCTGTTCAAATTATTAATTCTTAAAAAATTAAGTGAAAATTGATTGCTAGCATCGCATAAACTTTTTAAATGACGCCAGCGATCCATATTCACACAATATTCATCTTCGTTTAACAATTTTATTTTCACAAGAAGATGCACAATAAGCTATTTTAGTCGTAATGAGCATTGTCAAGAACATTTGACATCTTAACAATTTATCAAGAAAAAAGCTTTTTATTTAAGACGAAATGCTTGAAAAATTTCCTATCTTGATAAATTAGAAATATGTTGCATTTGTAAAGTGCACAGAATAGGGTGGTAATATAAACATATCTATTTAAATCGATGCACAATGCAAAATAGTTAATTTGTTATGAATGATGGCTTTTCATTGGAATAATCAATTACAACAAAATTACAAGAAAACTATCCATACGGGCAAGGTTGTTTTTATCGTTAAAAGCACAATAAATTACAGTTAGATACAAAAACTCAGGGAGTAACGAAATGTATTCCCTACTATAGAAATCCAAGCGTATAACAAATAAATATATATGAAATTATAAAAAAAATAACAATACTTCTTGATTTACAACACATGAACTTACCTCTTGCTGTACTTCCATCGGTTCACCACCGTTACCAGTTTGCTGCTGTTGTTGATCACCAGCGTTACCCTTTTCTTCACTGCTAGGTGCTGAATTTTGCTCGCCGGCAGCACCAGCATTGGCAGTTTCTTCTTCTTTCTTGTCAACGAGAGAGGCGCTAGAAATCAATACCAGGCCATGGTGATTGATACGGACTTTCACTTTGACTTCCTGATGCTCCCCACGTTCATTTGCTTTAACATCTTTAATAAACCACTTTCCGATAACTGGATCTGGGAAGGGTATAGTTTGTGCATATTGCACAGTCATTGAAAAGGGTTCTTTTCGATTCAGTGTAAGCAAGCGACTGAACGGAGCGGAATGGAAGGCGGGGAATACTTCGATTTCACCGCCTGTTTGAGAACCCTCACCATCCCAGCTCACTTTGACAGCATAATTTTGGATATCAGTTACACCAAATTCGCGTACACGAACTGCTGGTGACATGATTGCACATTGCAATGCTGCACCGCGTGACACCGACTCATCCTGATTCAAAGTGGTACTAGCAGGTTTCCCGAATACCTAAACATTTATTTATATATTAGCAAATCACTTTTAAATATAAAATCAATTGTTATTGTCACTTCGACTATATTTATTACCTGTTCAATAAGTTGCTTTATAGCGGGGATACGTGTAGTACCACCGACAACTTCCACAGAGTGTATGTCATCCAGCGATAATTTGGAATCCTGTAAAAGTTTAACGAACGTCATTTCTACTCGTTTGAATAGATGACCACATAGTTCTTCCATCTGGGCACGCTGCATTGATGAAGAAACATCAACATCATCCATAAAACATTCTATATTGATAGGCAATTTTGTACTGTTGGCAGACATTTGCTTTTTCAATTTCTCAATTTCAGTAAGCAAACGTAGATAAGCACGAGCATTAGTGTTGGCATTCAACTTGTAACGGTCGTAGAATTCTTTGGCAAAATGTTCTGCCAACACGCTATCAAAGTCGCGTCCACCAATCTGATCCCATGCACTTGCAAGCATCTTCAATTTACCTTTAGTAAAGGCGCACACACTGACTTGAAGCGAAGAGTTGCCACAATCAACGAATACTACATTTCGTGGTTTACTTTCATCAGGCAAATCTTGCTTATAAAAACCGTATGAAAGCGCTGTTGCTGTCGTTTCGTTCATAAGGCGCAAAACATTTAAGCCAGCAATCTGAGCAGCGTCTAACAAAGCTTTGCGCTCCGAGTTAGTGAAGTATGCTGGGCAAGTGATTACACAGTCATTAACCTAATGCAAAATAATTAAATTAATTTACAATGTTTAAATTTACACCTTTTTTGAAAAGCAAAGCAACACGAACCTGAGCTTGCAGAGCAGTTGTCGATGTTTCCTTTAATTTAGTGAATAGCATTGCTGTCAGTTGTTCAGGGGAAAAGTACTGTTCCTGATCTAAGTAGTTAACTTTGTAACCAATGCCGCCATCAGGACGCTGCTCCACTTTGGTTGGAATGCTGCTAAGTTCTCGTTGCACGTGTGGATCGTTGAATTTACGTCCCAACAAACGCTTGAAACCACTCACTGTATTTTTCATATTTGTGACCTGTTGGTTTTTAGCCGCCACACCAATAATGCGCTTTCTGCCATCGAAAGCAACAAAAGAACTGAAAAATAAAAATGTTATATTAACCCAAATTTATAAATACATAGAAAAAAGTAGTTATAATTATTTTTATTTTTCATATAATTAAATTTTGACTTCAAAATTTTATACTAAGCAACTATCCTATTCAAAAGAAAAAACTAACTGATCTCACAATTATTTGGAGCATGCATAAAAGTTACAGCACCTTTTTTACGTCATCAAAGAAAAAGCCGGCTCAAGGTGACGCCAGCTCGTTTTCTTTTTCTTGTTTTTCAACATCATGATCTGTATACAAATATGTCCAAAAACTAACAAAAATGACTCAACGTTCAAGTTACTTTGACTAAATTGTGTTTAAAGACACGAATAACCGATGACGTACACTAATACGTAAGGGGTTGCAAAGACCTAATCACGCTACGAACGAACAAATCAGTTCAATTATTCGAGTAACACGTGTGTTGTAAAAATATTGTTTTTATTAATATTTCGGTTTAATTAATCAATCAAAAGTATGTACATTTATCAATTTAAAAATGCTGGTTTTATCACCGAAGTAAGCCGGCGATGCAATCAAACCAACATGCAATTGTTAAAGAATAGTACTTAAACTGGGAACATGTGGGCGTTATTGTGTATAAAGAGATATACAACATACGATTGTCATATGCTAAATCATAAATTTTTCATACATAGTATCAAAAGTATTGTTTTTCATGTCCATCTTATATTAGCGAAAAATTAAATTTGAGCTGACAATTTTACTAAACAAATAATATTTCCTTTTTTAAATTCCTCAAAATATGCATTCTTATTTACATTGAAGAAAATATAAGTAATCGAAATAACCAAAAAATTTAACTACACATGAACCTATTTTAACATTTCCTTTATTCGAAAAATAACAGACGTATATTTAAGACATTTAAGTACCGACATATTTTATATTTTTCTGAAACACGAATTTCAGCTTGTGATTTTGATAAATCTAAGTTAAATAACGATTTATTTAATCGTACGGAAAATCTTTCGCTAACAAAGATTGAATATCTCTACTGATACTTATAACTCAGCTATTTTCTGTGAGATTACCTTAAATACCTTTAACTCCAAGCAATTTGAATTATAAAAGTATTGCAAACTTGCTACTTTCGTTTAAATTGTACGTTATTTTTATTGTTATTTTTCTATGAAACTATGTGTATGAAACTTATGTATTAATTTTATTCTTAGCATACAGAGTAAAGCGATAAGAGTAACAAACATAACCTCAAAACTTAGAATGTACAACATGCATTTTTTTTTTGCAATATCTGATATTCCTTCATTTTATAAGAAAATAATTATTATACTTACGGCGTTGCACGCAAACTATAGTCATTAGCGAGGGTCTCAATACCACCTGCCTTGGCGGCAGCAACATAGCAAGATTCATTGCCAAAATCGATTCCAATCACAGACATTTTTTCAATGCTTTATTTCAGATGTCGCAATTAAATTTTAATAACTCTATTCCAGTGTAAAATAATCAGCACCGTCGTTAAGTGTATTGCGTTATCCTTCCTTTGAAAGATTTACTGCTAGTTTTCCTTTCAGCACAATGAGTCACAAATTCTATAATTTTTGACAATAGAAGAAAAAATCACAATTGTAGCACAGAGAAATTTTCAATTTCTTTAAGTTTTATTGAAACTTAATTATCAATGATCAACAAAATAAATGGAAAAACGATTGAATATTTACGATTTTTTTCTTTCCAGAAGTTTCAAACCAATTTGACAAACCTAATAACTCATTCACCACCACGCGACTGAACACTTTGAACTAAGAGCTCGTCCCAAACCGAACATGTGGATAACGAAACGAAAAAGTTTGCACCGGACTAATGCTTCCCCCACCTTTCAACCACATTTCTTACTATAACACTGTTACTAACCTATTAATTAAATACGTATCTGTATAAAATCTGCTACTCTTTAATGAGTTCTTTTTATGTTATGGACAAGTAATGTTAAATAAATACTTATAACGATATAAATATTGCTAATAATTTTAATGAGCTACAAATTTTCAATATTTGGTATGTATCTTTTTCCTCCTTAACATATATTCTAATCTTTATTGCAGCTTTAATTTCTTGCACAGTTCACATTTTCCAAACAAACTAAATTTATTTTCCTTATTGTTGATATCGTTATTAAAAATACCTTTTTATAAATATGATTTTTCACTTTATTAAAAAGGGTACGTGTTCTCTCACGAAAATTATATTTACCACAATATTTCTTTTCTTCAGCGTGTTTTAATGAGTACTAAATTGTAATTTTCACCTTCTCTTTCGATTGTCATTCGATGATGGAAATTTCCTAAAGGAAATTTTCGTTCTAGAAACTTATAGAAGCACTATAGATGGCGCTGTCTCAGGGTTGCAATTATACCAAGAATTTTGCTCTTAAAATTAAATTTCCTAGCAGACCCTAAAGACCCCTTTCACACAGGCAATTCTGTTGCGGCAATTTTTAGTTTTATAGGAGAGGGGGCGACAAGGAGAGGAGAAACGCGCCGAGTCTGCTGTGTTCGAGCAACACGCTTTGTGTTCTTATTCGTAACAGTTCGCTGCTACGTAACAGTGTAACAGTGTACAATATATTTGAAAATTTGAATTTAATTATTTAATTTTGTATGTAATTCGCAAATACATATAGAAATATGCATAATATAATTAAAATGTGTTAGAAAATTGAGAATAACGATAAAAATTAGTTAATGGAATATATTCTTTGCTTGGAAACGATGCGTACAAGAAGTTGAGAAAATTATATGAAAGAGAATGAGAGAAAGACACGAACAGAGTTGTCGAACAAGAATTGCTCGTGTGAACGCAATGGGCGACAGCAAAAGAAAATCGCCCGAGAATTAGCAACAAGAGTTGCCTGTGTGAAAGTGGACTTATAAGTAATTCAGATAACTATTGTAACGAAAATGGCACCAGAACAAACTAGAATATATATAAATGTATAGCTTACAATCGACTATATATGGGCTGCCGGACTGGCAGCAAGACACAGTTCTAATATGAGAGTTGTCGAGTGAGGACAAGAGTTGTCGAGTAAAGTGTAAACAAGTTACAAGTTAGAGTTGTAAAGTAGAGTTTTGAGTAATAAAGTGTTAAGTTATAAGGAATTATAAATAAAGATTAGTGTGTAGCCATTAAAGTGTGGCTTTTATTTGACAATCCAGTGATCGAACTCAGGGTAAAGTTTCAGCGTTAACAACAAATTTGGGAAATCCGTTACACTATGTATTTTAACCCCTACTTGTTGAAATTACCTTAAAATATAGTAATTAACCAATTTCTTTATTCATTTTTATTCCAAAACTAGCAGACCCGGCCACACGTTTTTGTGGCTAAGGTATACATTAAATTAGTAAATTTTTCAGTGCAGAGAAAAAATAGTCTGTTGGATAATTGAATACGTCATCCTGGTTTGTAGCTGTGTCAACTCTCCTTGAATGTCGCATTAAGATCACCAATATAGGTAATTCAAGCAGTCATTTATGGTTATCATATTGTGGTTTCATGTCAGGAAAAACACGATGAATAAGCTTCTTCTTCGAGTCAATGAAGTGACAGAAATATGTTGGAAATGTTATTAATCCATTGAGGTGTCAACTGGGACCCTACCATTTCCAACTGATTCTACAACCGTAATTTGATATTGTTGCAAAACACTCGTATGCTAGTTGTTTATTTTTTTTTTTAGGTATGCGATTATCCAGGAATAATTGGAAGAGCCTGGCGTAAATCACCTGCCAACAGAATCATGGCTCTACCAAAAATTTTTTGGTTGTCGCGTAAATCCATTGAAATCCTGCGCAGTGCCTCCAGCGACTTCTTGAATATCTGGATAATCTTCGCTATAGCGTTACTTTTGTCGATTTTGCAGACTGGTTTTCATCGATTTGCAATTTAGGAGTAATTTCAAGGCCGAATGTGGCGTTGGTTTGCCTACTAACAGATGCCAAGTTGCCCCTATTCCCATTATAACTGGGCGTTGAAAATGAGTGAAATCGGTTTAGGAATTACCTCAACCCTCATTTACTATATATGCTGATTTTCGTTATTCTATTGGACTTTATTTCAAATTGTGTGTAATAAAATTACATCAATAAATTGCGAGAGTATAAAATGTTCGGTTGCCTTTCCCTACTTGTTACAAATTGTTTTGGGCTATCGACATAGCCTTATACAATTGAACAATGATAAAAATATTTTAACAAAGCAACAATGACAACTTTCAAATTATTATTATTTTTTGTTTTGTTTTTTTTTTTTATAATTTTGTTGTCAATTCAAATAAAATCATCTTCTTGTTCCATAAATATTTCAAAACTAAAATTAACCAGATCGGTTTGGCTCTTCTCGACTTTTTTCAAGACTAACGACACAAATTGTTAGTATGGGTGATTAGAAAATTGTGGATTTAAGACTTTTTCAGGCAATTTTTCTAATTTTTCTCTCCATAAGAACCATCCCGGTACCTCTAAAAACAATCTAAACAAAGAATTTGTGAAATCGGTTCAGCGGTTCTCGAGTTATGCACTTAGCAACACATTTTGTGATTCATTTTTATATTATAGATGATTTAAAAAATAATAATTGAGACAAACCTGTGAAGTGTGTTCAATAAGAGCATCAAAGCAAATATCCCTTAACCCTAGAACCATAATGTACGTTTAGTTTTTAAATAACTTTTTCTAATGTACGTAAAATTTATGTACATTATTGTTAGTGTTTTAGGGTTAAAAACAGATATACATGAAACACGGACAGTTTTCGGATAACATCATTCGGATACTGAAACTCCAACACATTCAAAGAAATTTCAATAACACCACTACATACACACATACGCAACAAAGGGTAAAATACACTGTAATAGAAACGTATGAGAGTGCATCTCTCTCTAACACATTGGTATTTGGTATAAATGAACTATACATCTGTCAGAGATAAAGAGATGTACAACTCTCATATCACTGGAAGTGAGAGCGCAATTGTAAACGTCAAAACCACCTAAACTTTGACAGTTTGTCGAGATGAGGAGGTTTTGACGTTTCGCAATTGGGAAACTGGAAAGGCCAGATTGAAATGTTGCCAAAAAAATAATGCGATGGAGACATTTTTAGCCGCCTTGCAAGATCAGTAATAAGAACTTTAAACAATAAATATCAATGAAAACGCGTAATTTATAAGTGGTTTAAGAATATTTTTGTGAATTGCAGCATCGAGCAACTAATTTTTCATGGAAAATTATAAAAGAAATTGATTTATTTTCAGTTGACATTTAATAATTGACCATATTTATTACTGAAACTTCGAAAACCGGCTATTTTAATATACCATTTTATCGCTAAATGAAATTGAAATAAGTTATTTTATATTAAACATTCAGTATATAATAATTTTTAACCATAATAAATGTTAGGTATTTTTATTTAAATGCCCAAAAATTAGTATTTTGTCTGATCTGGTAATAATGCAAAATGTTATAAAAAACGCAAATTTTGAGGCGCTCTCACACTGGAATAAGTTGGACATCCCTTTATCCCTGCATCTGTATTGTTCACTCTCATGTCTTTTACAGGGTCAGTACTGACAATAAATTTATCATTGCTGAAAATTGTCAGTTATGACTGAAAACCTATCACAATTGAAAACTCCTTTGAAATGATAATATTCCTTTGATTTATATAATATATAACTTTTAATTATAATGTTCATAGTTAAAGAAACATACATAAACATAAGAAATAATACATTTTTTTTTATTACAATTGTACCTAGTATACAATGATTAAATACTAACAAAAATTCAATTCTAATAACTTAATAAATAGTAATTAAAAGCTAAATGTTAGATAAATTCATTTGCTGCTACAGTTGTCTTGCTAAGCCCGAAGGCCTGATACGTTTCAGTCGGTTTTCTCGTTCAGCAGTACGAATGAGTCTGGATGCCTCTTCATTTACATGCTGTATAAGCCTCATTTCGTGAGTCTTTGCAAGTTTGGTTATTTCGCTTACTACTGAATTCACACCGAGATCACGGTGAAGGTCAGCAGATCTAACATACCAAGGAGCATTAACTATGCAGGCAATACAGTTTTGACTTCAGCAACCCCATAGTTGAGCTCCATAGGCCCAAATTGGCTTTAGTACTTGATTATATATAAACAGCTTATTTGCGATTGAAAGCGTGGATCTCCTACCGACCAGATGGTAAAACTTAGCAAATTTTAAATCAAGCTCGCACCTTTGTGATGTGGTATAGGAGTACCATTTATATAAATGGGATGGTATGATGGTTTTTTTATAGTAAGTCTACGTGCATTGATTTGGAATCGTTTAATTTAATGCGCCACTTGGAAGCCCATTTAGTGCTGTTTGCACTCGAAGGGTAGATATTGAGGTAAACTCTACTGCTGCTAGCAGGACTGTGTCATCCGCAAATGTCGCTGTCACATAACTTGAGTCAGTGGGGCATTGACCCCAACACCCTTCCCTGGGGAACACCCGCTTCTATCGGGTGTAAATTTGAGTATGCATTCTCTTGTTTTATGCGAAAGTATCTATCTTTTAGGTAGGAAGCAATTATTTCGCAATATTGTTTCGGTAACATGCATTTCAGTTTCACCAGTATACCCGAATGCCAAACTCTATCAAAAGCCTGAGACACGTCTAAGAAGGCCGCAGAACAAACGTTCTTTTTATCCATAGCATTTTCAACGAAATTAACTATTCGGTGTACCTGGCCAATTGTTGAATGATGATCACGAAAGCCGAATTGATGTACTCTTTGAGCCTCTTTATGAGAACATTCTCGAAGACTTTCGATAGCTGGCAGCAGCGATATTGGCCTGTAAGATGTGACATCATGTAATGGTTTACCCGGCTTAGGTATCATAATAACTTCAGATACTTTCCAAAGCGATGGAACGTATCTTAAGTATAATGCGCTATTTACAATGTTTACAATTTTTTTACACAATTCTTTGGTAGATTTCGTAATATATCTCCGGTTATTAAATCAAATCCATGAGCTTTTTTGAAGGAATAGTTTTTAAACTGTCTAATTTTTGTTCTTAGTTCCGCTGTACATCTATTAAGCTCTGTTTTGAGAGCAGCCGATCTAGTTTGCGAATTTATTCAGTATAGTCTAAAATTTATACCAGTCAGTATGTTTATTAGATAAAGAACACATGCCGGACGAAATTACTGGTTTTTCACATAAAGTTAGTAACACTGGTGAATGATCAGAGCTTAAATCTAAGCTATCTTACACTGGTGAATGATCAGAGCTTAAATCTAAGCTATCTTCAATACGTAAATTGATTTTCGATACTTTGTTGATGACAAAAAAGTCAAGTAGATCCGGTAATTGCATTTTAAAAATTAATGGTTCGTAAAATGTGATTCGGACAACAAACATACATCAATATTTCTGTCGTTTAGAATAACTTCCAAATCATTTTTACTTTTGAAAAGACCATTGGCATTCCATAGCATTATTTTCAAAGATTTACTGTTCATCAATAAATTGTATATGGTAGTCAAGAGCGCTGAGCCGTTCATTTATGGACTTGAATAATTTTTCTTGTTCGTTTAGTTTATCCAAAATTTGGGAACTTTTGAACTGTATTTGAATGACCTTGCTTAGCCATTTGCGCAAATGTAAGTTTAGAAGTTGATGGGAGGGGTCTTACTTCCTTCCTTCCTTTGTCCGCAACGGTGTTTTTCGCCTGAGCATTGACATTCTCCTCTACTGTATTACCATTCTTTTTGTCTTTAATTTTTTGCAGTTCTTTTACAACGACACAACCACGGTAGCTTGCAGGATGAGAATCGCCTCAGTTGCATCATTTCGCTGAATCTTTTCGGGTTTGGTGCATTCAGTTGTAAGGTGTTTGCCTCCACATTTCACACATCTCGATGGCTTACCGCAGAAATTCTTTGTATGTCCAAAAGCTTGACAGTTTTTGCACTAAGGAATTAATTTAGAGGCTTTGATAGGCTCAACCTTGACAACGGTATTAAGAATGCTTTTGATCTGATAAACTTTCTTAATGTCCTCGGTAGCATCGAATACTATTAAAAACATATCTAGCGGTTCTTTAGTCTACCACTTAAGTTTGTTAATTGCATTTAACACATTAAAGTCTTGATCTTTAAGATCGTTCAAGATGGATTGAGTATCACATGAGTGGTGTAAATTTTTTATCATTACCTTTATTGGCCTGTTATGTTTGCTCTCGTGGCTAAACCAAGGTATATATTCGTTTGACAAAATTTTGTTATTGTTCAATAGTCAGTACGATCAACTCAAAAAAATTACTCAAAAGCTTTATTAAAAGTTTGTTTTTTGTTAGAGCGGTAATATTCGAATGTAATTTATTAAAATCTTTAACATCGTTTATTATAATTGGTGGTGGTCGATGTATTTTGGTATCATTAATGGCCGCATTTTCAATATTTTTATTTTCCAAAGGACTATTAATTGTTGGGGAACTATCAGCTTTACGTTTTTTTTTAATAGCGCTTCTTTTTGAGTATCCACTCAGTTTCTTTAGCTAGTTCATCTTCATCATCAACACTTACCTTTGATGGTTTTGGTGCTGTACTAGCAGGCTTGCTTATACTGGCTTTCAGTTCTTCGTTTTCTTTTTTGAGTGCTGTATTATCTTTGTGTAATTGATTACACATCGCTTCTAAGGTTTTAAGCCTTTCATTTACAAGAGAGTTAGCCTTTTGTAACTCTTTAATTGTATTTACTCTAAACGTGCTTAGACTATTTCTCGGCGTCACCTCATGTGGAGGTTCAGCCATTTTTTGTTTTTTTCGATTTCCCTACCGGGTGTTAGCAACCTGTCATTTGGTCGGTAATGCAGTTGGGAAAAAAATTTTTGTTCTGTATTTATTAAACCTGTATGACAGCTTTGATCACAGCTGGTAAATGTAAGAAGAGAACAGCTGATTGTACATATAATCATTTGCTTACGCACCTGTTTAGTACGGCTGTCCCCATCCACAATAACGCTTTGTGGTTTTTTTTTGTCTCCCTTCTCCTCTCCTTTCTCTTTCTACAAAATACAAAATTTGAATTGTTAGGTATTAGAACTAAGTCGAAACACTATTTAGGCTTGGGAAGAAATGAAAACCGTTTACCCAAACTATACGGACTTTCAAAAAAGTATTGTCATCTACTTGGTACCTCAGTACCAGCTGAGCGGCTTTTCTCAAAAGCGGGTGCAACTGCGACCGAAAAACGCAATCGTTTGACAACAAAACGTTTATCGAAATTGCTTTTTCTTCAAACTTGGTTGAACAGACTTCTAAATTTTCTTGACTTCAATGAATATATTTTCCTTTATGCTAAGACAAATGAATTTTTAATACGATATTTTAATTTTATTTCCGTTTTTGTTTTTGTGTATATACGAACACAATTTGAATGTCTGAAATAAGAATATAGTCTCCTATATTTTATTGGTTTTATTTTTACGCAAAGTTGCAAACATTGGAATTAATCGATTAATCGATTTTTTTACATTAATTGCAATTAATTGCAATTATTTTTTTATATCTTGCAATTAATCATTTGATTATTTAATCGATTAAAAAAAATTCTTTGCCATCCCTATTCACGACCCACGAATGGGAATAGGCAACAGAAGAATTGTCAAATGGTAAACGGAAATGTGAAACATAGTGAACCAAATTGAATAATGTACAGATAAAATATCACAATGAACGTAGTTCTTAACATCTTCATTTATAAAATGATCCAATATAATAATGCATATTTATAGTTAAAATTATATGTTTTGTTACAAAAAGTTCGCCATTTTGCCAACTTTTTTGTTGGTTGGAAAAGTGAAAAAAATTCTATATATACGACTTTTTTGTACTATTGTTGTTTAATTCCGCCATTGCGGACTTCTTTTTCAAGTTAATACATTTTTCACTTAGAATTTTAAATAATAATTAAGCACTAGCCTTGACTTCAGCTCTTTGTTTTGGTTTTATTGTTTTCTACCACCGTGCAATTTTGTTTTGCTCGCGTGTTCGGGGTCGTGAAAGTTGTCACTCAACAGGAACTCAAAACCTAAAAAAGCTAACTGTAAACACCTGTCGTAATCTTGTCTTCTATCATTCTTGCTATAGATGCAAACGCTGCTACATCGAACACAAATCGTTTACGCACGAGATGTTAGTATTGTAACGAAAATGGCACCAGAACAAACTAGAATAGACAATCGAAAGCGATAACTTGCCAGATGTATCTAGGCATCGATATTCGTAGTTGCCAGAATGTTCTAGTGACGATAACATGCTAGCAATCGACTATATAAGGGCTGCCGGGCTGGCAGCAAGACACAGTTCTGATAAGAGAGTTGTCGAGTGAGGAGAATTCTAAGGAGAGAGTTGTCGAGCAAAGTGTAAACAAGTTATAAGTTAGAGTTATAAAGTAGAGTATTGAGTAATAAAGTGTTAAGTCATAAGGAATTATAAATAAAGATTAATGTGTAGCCATTAATGTGTGAATTTTATTTGACAATCCAGTGATCGAACTTAGGGTATAGTTTAAGAGTAAACGACAGATTTTTGGAAATCCGTTACAGTATGAAATTCGTCCTGGTTCAGTTATATGTAGGTGGATCGGGCACTAGTTCAGGTTCAATGCCACACAAAATCTTCTAAACTATTATGGGTAATTAAAACATTTGGCATGCACGAAGCGCGAGTGCAACACGCACGTATAGAATTGGAACGACTGATTTTGTAACGGTTTATCATCGTGACGTGTGTCAACTTGGTTTTGCAGAAATTAAAGGGTAAATTTAAGCGAATGTTTGTGATCATATAACTTTAAAAACATTTTTTTATGTTTAATTAGAAGAACTTTTTTAATCAATATTCACCTTGTATTGAGGAATCATAACGTTCTTGTATCGCTTTACAAGGACATGGATTCACCGAAATTAGTTCAATGGAAATACTACAGCAAGAGCATGGATGTTAAGACTAGAACGTTACCCATGCTAGATTTAGAATTCCTGAAACATAAGGTAATTATTACCAACTTTTATACACTTCCAGGTTGCACAGGGTATTTGACATTTGTCACTCTTCTTTCAGCCTTTGTCCGATAGCAAAAATCGCTCAACTATTCAACACGTTATACATATGTATATAGTGTAGTACGATAATACATGTATAAAGTAAATAATAACACCTAAATGGCATGATATTTTCAATAAATATGTAATATAATTAATTATTTTGTTATTAAATTCTCATTTGGAATTTTGGTAGAACTAACCGAAAATTGTGAGTATAATTTCAGGGCTTTTGTGGGTCGCAGTACTGAAAGTGCACATGGAGTTTTGGTTCGCAGTTTTGGGTCTTTCATCCGTAATAGTACCAAGAACATGGATTCAAGAACATGGATTCAAGAGGTATATATAAATTGCTAAATGATGAATGTAATGTGCAAGAAAGGGATGAACGATCACACGTACACAATAGTTTCGGGTACTTTTGTCAATTCGCCCTTAAGAATGGCATAGAAACTTTCTTTGAAACTGCTAGTACCGCTCCATGGCATTTCACCGAAGAATTCACCGGTACCTGTCTTGCAGGGCCATTTTATAAACGCGCAGAGCAAACGAAAAAACAAAAGAACATTGCGGGTGGCGCGCGGGGCGCTTGCTGTTACCGCAACGACAATCATGCCGTGCGGTGTGGCAACGTCGCCGACGCCGACGCAGTATGACCCGCGCGAATAATAGATAAATTTGCCAAAATAGGAAAAACATATTACCTAACGTATGTAGTCTTTTGATAAAAATTCAATTATTTCTTTGACTTACTATGAAATAAGGGGGTCGCCAGAATATTTTAACCTGTAAAGAGGTCGCGAAATCAAAAAGATTGAAAAACACTGGTTTACTGGATAAACGCGTATTTTGTCACTATAAAATAGTCTGAATTTTGTAATCAACGCGTGAACATTATTGAAGTATCGCGAATATAATCAGATAAGAAGAGATCAAGTGTCGCGAAGTAACTACAAAACTCGTAAAACAAAACTGGGATAAATAAGTACAGACTGTTTAACTTTTTCTTTTTCGGTAAGATCTGAGTTTTGTATATTTTATCTTAAGCTTATACATATATGTTATCTATTTTTTCATCTTTTACAGAATCAGTTAAAGAAAAATATTCGTCTTATAGGGATTTTGTAAAAGCGATTAAACTGGCCTTTCGAAAAAGTAAGACAACTTTTTTACCGAAAGACCTATTCAATAAAGTCTGCTTCGTCTCAGAAAAATTCCTAAATATTAAAGTAGCTATTAACTTGATTTTAAATCATTATAACTATGTACATAATGTATGTGAAATAAAACATTAAATTCAATTATTTAAAAAACTGTTTATATTTTTCTCTGCTCATTTTGGATGTAAATAATATTACTATTTTTTGTGGTCCTTCTGGAGGCAAAAATCCTTACTCTTTTTGTGCTCTCCTATTCCAAAATCATTACTCCTTTTGTACTCTTTCTGGAGACAAAAAAGATCACTCACTCTGCTCTCGTTTCGGAGGTCAAAAAGAGCTCAAAAGAATGCTCGGTTTGCGCTCCATTAGGAGCTCAAAAGAAGTGATCCCTCGTAAGGACATGCTATGTTAAAAAGGAGTAATAAATGCATGTGCCTCGGAGCATTGTGGAGTAATCCATTACTCGCAAATGAGCGATCTAAGATTAATCTTTGGATCATCCGATTTTTCATTATAACCACGCCCATCTCTCATATAAAGGTTATGTTGAAAACTACTAAAAATGCTTTAAATCAGTAAGGAAAGAAAACACAATAGAAACAATATATACAGTAAGCACTAGAGAAGACATTTTGAGAAATTCAGAGGAAATATTTTTCTTCTAATAATATGTCTCCGTGCCAAAACTGAGTGGAATCGGGTTATAACTTCACCTAGATCCCATATACCTAAAATTAGGGTTTCCAACATTCAATGGACTTTATATCGTACATATGACGAATATGTAGGTCAAATTGTGTATTATATTAATAAAATTAAATAAATAAATTGCGTGAGTATAAAATGTTCGGTTACACCCTTCCTTACTTGTTTTATTAAAGTGTGTTGAAAAGCTATATTAAAGTGCTTTCACATACATACTTATGTCGTATGTAACATATCAAGTGCAGTTACAGGAATACATACATATATCATCATGGGTTTTAGTGAAAGTGAGTTAGCGAAGTGGCGTGTTTTTTCTGGTGCTCTGCTTATGGCACCAAATACAAGAGGAAATAATTCGAAACTAGTTCCTAAGTTCGCGGAAACACACACAGCGCCCACATCATCACTGCGAAAAGTTGAAATTGGCCGTAATAAAGCCATAGAAGCGGTGAGTGTCAAAACACTTAATTAATATTTATTTAATTGTGCGAAGGTTCGTGGAAAACAGAAATTGGAAAGAGCGCACTGTTTCTTAGCTCTCCCTTTCGATACCTTCCTAGATCCTACGATCCACAATCCACACGAACAGAAATTCCTGGGGATTCATCCTGAGGAATTTCCGAGCACCAGCTGCTCTAGTGTATTGCTGTAGGAATAGCTGAGAAAATGTCAACTAAATCCAAACCAGCGTACACCATTGCTGGTAACAAGGAGGATTGTAGCCCGTTTACAAGGAGCAACAAAACCCCCGATCGCCTGATCGACAGAGTGCCCAGACGCTTAAAGTTTACATCGACTATAAATGATGTGACTCCTTCGAGTGCGCGATGCGTCCCAATAGTAACTACTATCGCCAGCGTAGCCAACATTCCGTCAACCCAAGGCAAAGGGCAACACAATGAAATTTCAATTAGTGCTAGCGAAGGAGAGAGCGCGCTCTCCGCCCTACGCACTCTCATAGACGAGTTAATCTCACTCACTCATGGCCAAAAACAAAGTCACGTAAATCAGCACATGCGAAACATCATAGACAGTAACAGAGGTTAGAGAGTCGGCAACTCACCCGATCGTCCAGGCGAAAAGAGGTCGAACTACACTCATTGACGAACCAATGACAGAGGAGGCGACCCAACAACAAAACAAGCGATCATGTATCAATACCCGAGCAAGAACAAATTTAATTGGTCAGTTCAAACGATCAATAATAACAAATGATGCTCCCAATACTGAAATGTTTGTAGCCACTGCAAAGTCGCCGTTAAGCACACTGCCAATGAAAGGGCCTGATAATAACCCAACAAAAACAAATCCATTGGAGGAACAATGGAATACAGTAGCTAAGAAAGCTAATAAGAAGTCTATTAAACTGCCAAAAACAAAGCCCCAAGCGATATTAATTTCAAAAAGAGGGTGCCTCACATATGCGGAGATTCTACGGAAAATCAAGTCCGACTCAACTCTTAGCAGATTCGGAAATATACAAAGATACGTAAAACGCAAAGTGCAGAAATGTTGCTACAATTTAGCGGAACAGGTATGCCAACCGACTCCCAAAACAATATGAGGAGATGCCTTGGCGATCAAGCCAGCGTTAAACTTCTGACCCAGGAGACTTGCAAAGACTTGGATGAAGTCACAAGCAAGGGAGAAGTTCTTTATGTCCTACAGAGAGAGTTAGGAAATTCAGAGCTGACGAACTCGGTAATCAAGAGTTTAAGAAAGTCCTACGGAGACACCCAAACAGCACTGGTTAAACTCCCCAATGAAGCAGCTAGACAGCTTCTGATGAATAAAAAGCTGAAAGTTGGTTGGGTATATTGCCGAGTTCGGGAATATAGACAACCACAACGATGTTTTAAATGTCTGGACTTTGGGCACACTGCGAAAACGTGCAAAAATGAAGAAAGGTCCAAACTCTGTAGAAGATGCGGCGAAGGTGAGCACCAGGCAAAGGACTGCAACAATAAGCCCAAATGTTGAAAGCACGTTCAGGTGAAATTGATCACTTCGCTGGTAGTGTCAGGTGCCCAGTTTACAAGAAAGCAGCTCAACAGGTCACATGAAGTTTTTACAACTTAATGCAAACCATTGCCAAGCGGCACACGACTTATTAAAACAGTCAGTTGCCGAAAAACAAATTGATGTGGTCCTATTAAGCGAACCGTATAAAATCGGCCAAGACTTAAATTGGATAAGTGACACACGAAATAAAGCGGCTATATGGAAATGTAACCCCAACTTTACTCATCTCGAATCACCCTTCTCTTCAGATGGATTTGTTCGCACAACTGTTAATAATTTTAATATATACAGCTGCTATATACCTCCCAGCATCAATGATGAAGAATATAAGCGTATTATCGATAACCTGGTGGCCGATGCCCGATGCAAAACAAAAGTAATAATAGCTGGCGATTTTAATGCCTGGGCTATCGAATGGGGATGCAAAAGAACCAATAGCAGAGGAAAGACCTTACTAGAAGCCTTTGCCTCTCTGGATCTAGTGCTCTTAAAAACAGGCAATCATTGTACTTTCAACAAAGGTGGTCAAAAATCGGTTATAGATTTAACTTTTGTACACTCAAGACTAGTATGTAGATCTCAATGGGAAATCAGTGACCACTACACTTTTAGTGATCACTATGTCATCATATTCGAGATAAATACTACACACGCACGTCAACGTTTACCGACCCAAAACAGAAGTACCTGGCGACCCAAAACATTCGACCCAGACCTCTTTGAAGAAGTATTTAGATCCACCACTATTTCCGACAATTTGTTGTTGGCTAACGAAGCTGCTGCCTCGATTATGAGTTGTATTAAGAACGCATGCGACGCTTCAATGTCCAAGCGATCTGTACGCTGCCACCACCATCCAGTGCATTGGTGGAACGAGACAATAGCTAACCTAGGCAAAGAATGCCAGCAAGCAAGGCGTTTATACCAAAGGTCACGTGGTACTCCCAATTATACCACTCTCCAAAGACATTTTAAAGACAAAAGAAAATTATTAAAACAGTCAATCAAAAAAAGTAAGCAGGAATGTTTCCATAAAATGTGCGACGACGTCGAAAACAACGCTTGGGGACTCGCATATAAAACGGTGATGGGAAAACTTCGCGTTCGCGGACAGATGCCAACCTCCCCTTCAGCAATTGGGAAAATAGATTCGGTACTCTTCCCAACCCGACCACAATTCCTTGAGGAGATCGTGAGAGTTCAACAAAGCCACACTATACCAGCTGTTTCGAATGAAGAAGTTCGAGAAGCATGTGATCGGTTGAACCCATCTAAAGCCCCAGGACTAGATGGAGTCCCGAATCTAGCGCTAAAAACAGCGATTTCAAGAAACATAGACCCTTTTCGAACAATGTATAATATATGCATTCAAGAAGGCCTCTTTCCCACCATATGGAAAATGCAAGAACTCATATTACTACCAAAACCGAATAAACCAATGACAGAACCGTCCCACTTCCGGCCCCTTTGCATGTTAGACTCCGCGGGGAAAGTTTTGGAGCGAATCATATACCAACGGCTAAATAAGGCAATCGACGACGTTGGTGGACTGTCCCCAAACCAATTCGGATTCAGGAAGGCAAGATCCACAACCGCAGCTGTAACCCTTTTAAAAACCTGGTCGAGCGGGCTATAAGCGGTAAAAGATGGAAAGGAGGCACTGTACAGTACTGTATGGTTGTAACTCTGGATGTTAAAAATGCCTTTAACTCGGCATCCTGGCAAAGTATACTAAGTGCACTAAAAAGCTTCTCCGTGCCTCTATACCTTTACAACATAATTGTAAGCTATTTCAAGGAAAGAACATTGAGCTACAATACAAATGAAGGCTCTAAAAAATATAAAGTCACTAGTGGAATACCCCAGGGATCTGTATTTGGGCCGCTACTCTGGAATATAATGTACGACGGAATACTGAGACTCAACGTACCCAAAAACGTTCATATAATCGGCTTTGCAGATGATATTGCTGTTGTTGTTATAGCAAAACACATTCACGATATAGTTCTGGTAACCAACAGGACAATAGCGTTAATAGGCGACTGGCTCGAAAATCACGGATTGACCCTAGCAGAGAGCAAGACCGAAGCGGTACTTAAAACCGGCAGAAAAGTCCGCGAAGTTGCCACGTTCAGGTAAACATTACTACACAACCAGCAATAAAATACTTGGGTATTATTCTTGATGCAAGGATGTCCTTTAAAGAAAAAGCTTCAAAAGTGTGCAGAGCTTTAACCCGTTTAATGCTCAATACTCGTGGGCGAAAGCAAAATAGAAGACGACTACTAGCTGGGGTACTTAAGTCCGTCTCGCTGTTCGGCGGCCAAATATGGGGGAAAGCCCTCGAAATAAAATCATATCGCCGTGGTCTTTTTTCTATATATGCTCGGCTTGGCTAGACCTCTTAGCCAAGGAGTTTCAGTATGTGATGAATGCACACGGCACACGGCACTAAAAAGAAGTGCCAGGACTGAAACGATAAATTGCTGGCAAAAACGCTGGGAAGACAGCGGAAACGGGCGTTGGACATTTCGTTTGATCCCCAACATTTAACCATGGTTAACTAGAACGCATGGTGAAGTGGATTTCCACCTAACTCAAATCCTCACAGGACATGGCTGCTTCCAAGCATATTTGAAACGATTCGTGCACGAAACTAACGATATATGCGATTATTGCGGAGGCGTAACCGTGGAAAATGTAGAACACACATTCTTCCATTGCTCGAAATATAACCATGAGAGGCGACCCAGCGAACAACGGCGGAGAAGTGAGCTGTTAAATACAACAAACAACTACGACTTGAACACACAAACCTTGACGTGACGGGAAGGGTTGGCGACGAACAATGTACGAGGCGGGGTAATAGACCAACAGAGGTGGGGCCAAGTAAATGCAACTTTTGACTGAATGCATTTTGACCATCACGTACGCATGAGTGTAACTCAACCATCCTCCCGACGTAATACTTGCCGGTGGTACCGGGGGGAACGGTACAGGACGGTAGGAGGTTTAGTTCGGATTAAAGTTACACACTGACATGGGGTTCAGGCTTTCGATGCTTCCTCCTCGTCAAAAAAAAAACTATATCATCATGTAATCTAAATACATCTACATACATAAGTATGTCTATGTAAACACCTTTGTGGGTATACATACAATGGCATAAAATTAAATAGTATAATAACTAGTTTGAGACTATCATAAAGATGTATACCGTAGAACCAATCGAATGGAACTACCTCACAACTGTCCACTATGAAACCGTTAAAAGTCGAATTGCAAAGTAAAGCATGTAATAGGTATTAAACTAAAACTAATATTTATGTATGTATGAGATTGGCGTGGAAACCGTTTAGATGGTTATAGCCGAATCGATGATAGCGCGTCACTGGCGGGAAAAAGCAGAACTAACGAAGTTTCTCCCCTGCAAGACGAGTAGAGTTACTTATCTTATGGTGTATTGGTTATCATTAAAGAAAGCTTGTATTATTTTTTTGGTATCTTTTGTTCTAGTAGCAGGAAAAAAGTTACCATTTCTCCTCTTTTACGGCATGTCGGTGTGATTATCTTGCTCGCTCTCTCTCATTGATTTTGGTGCCAATGCTGCATATGTCTTTCTGTTCTAATTTTTCTTTGTTTTGGAAAGGCATATGTCAGTCTGTGGCAGAGCCCCCTGTAGTAGTTTTTTTTTAATCAGCTATCTATCAGTGAAGACTGTTCGATTTATCATTTTCAGGGTAACCCTTTAATCACAGGTATTGGTCATTTGTTGGGTCACCGTTTCGTTACTTAAATTTGGTTCATTGGTCTTCATTCTATAGGACACCTACTTTTTCGTTTAAAAATGAAAAATTGAAATTGTTTTATAGTTATTTTTATTTATTTAATTGCATGAGGTATTTACATTTATAAATTAGTTTAATTTTGTTATATATTAAAATTAAAATTAAAATTAATTAATTTTTAAATATTAAAATTTCAGTAGAAAGTAAACTTTCATTTTTACAAACGTTTTTGCGGCTATCATTTATACATTGACAAAATTTACATATTTTACATATAAAGTTAGTATGAATTATTGAATTTTTCAAAAGTCTTATGTATTGATTTTTTGTGTTGTTATTCAATACAAATTAAATTTCACTACTATTACGATTGTCACAAATATTTGTACATTTAGTTGTATATAGATGCTAATTTAACAATCACAATATTGAAAATGTCAAATTGACCCGATAATCTGTAATTAAGAAACGAGATTTCCCATCAAAATTCCTCTCTGGATAATCCGAGATTATAAAATTATCTCGTTTTATACAACTAGATTTTCGGTGTTATTCCTCGTTTTATCAATAATTTTGCGAAGAAGAGGAGAAATGTCAAACGAAAATGTAAACAAAAATGGCCGACAGCGAGAGAAATATGTGTAATACAACAACAAATGCAACACATTTTAATATTGATATTCTCATTTGGCTATATGTAAATGGTTCGATTATTGAACGAGCTTTGAACGAGATTATTTTCATATGTAAACATGGATTTTGCATGGTTGAAAACACAAGTTTTCGAACGAAAACCCATTTTTTCAATTAAAACATATTTTCAATGTTGATCCGAACGTAGTATTAGTAACCCAAGTTAGGGCGTTTCGAGTCCTTTGCTCCTGGCTCAATTATGGAAATCATCAGACTGCTAATTATTGTATTATAATCAAATAAATACACACATACATATATGTTTATAACCACAGAAATGTTACAAAAACGCATTAAAATGTTTTTAAGAAAGTGAATTTTGTAGTGTACATAATTAATTATTTCGATACCCGATATACGGTAAAAATTGGTTAAAGTTGAAGGATTTTGTAGAGCGCTTAACTGAAAGTACATGTGTAATTGTGGTTCGCAGTTTGGAGTTCTTCAAATGTGATTTTACTATGAGAAATTCTCTAATTGCGCAACTCTTGGTGATATATTGTTCAATGCTGAAACGCATCCAAATTTTCATATACATTTCACCACTACCTGCATTCTTGCTATTCTATCAAAAGTAATTTGTTTAACTCGACTAATAACAAAATCGAACTACAACGGATTTTAACCAATACCTAATAATCGATTTTGCTCCAACGTTTTAGATTCGATAACGTAAAAATATCTAAATGGTTTGCTTCTCTAATTCAGTTGATGTTTATATAAAATAAACACGTGAATATTGTGTTTTCTGTACAAAAAGTGTGTAAAATTTATTAAAGAAATATGTTTCGCATGCCACCACAAATCGATCCCGCTGAGGAGAAGAAACGCATCCAAGCCGATGTCCGTAACAATTTTGTCTTCTTTGCAGCATTATGCGCTGCTATCAGAATTGGTATGTTAAACATAAAACAATTATGTATAAAAAAATATTGAATAGGTATTTTTCTCGTTGCAGCGCCTTTCGTTTTAGGTAAAATTCAAGCATAGCGTATATTTTAAACACGCTTGGTTATGGGACCAACAAGAACACATATTTCCGGCGTTTGAAGAATGAAACCATTTTAATCAAATTATTTTTATCAAAATCATTGTTATATGTTAAGCTCATCAAATAACTATTGTTGAAAACATTGAAATAAAAAAAAATAAATATATAGTAAGAGATTTGTTGTAATGAAACGTTAAGATTGAAGTTATTCTTTTGCTGAACGATTAATACGAAAATTCCAAAGGAAAAATTGTAAAATAATTAAATATTTATTGAGATTAATACATTTAACATTTTTTCACTACAATAAAGTGTTTTAAATTATTCGCAAATGTTAAAGTAATATCGATTGTTTATACCTATGTAAACTTCAAAGAATTAAATTTCGTGCAAAGATATGCAATAAATAAGAGTTCTTTGATGAGATGTATTATCTTTGAATTTTGAATTTTTGTAATTGTAATTGATTGCCGTTAAAAAAGATACAATATACATACATACATATATAATGTTTCAAAATGTACATTCATATAGAATTATACATACAAAAATGATCAAGATAAGGAGACGAGTTGAATTCTGTACGTATAAAGATAACTTGAGGAGACTTGGTACACATATTCCTTGGCAATAAGGGATGATTGCTATTGCATGTGGACGAAGTCGGACCATTCCAAAAAAAAGTGTAAAATCGAATAAAAACCACACCCACCCCCAATACAAGGCTATATTGGAAAAATACCACAAGTGCATTATCTTGCTAACAAAAACCGTCAGAAGCATTACTTTTTAAAGTAAAGATAGTACAGAATATCAAATTGGTATTAAGATTGGAAAAGGGGTGTGGGCGTACCCGCCTACCTTGGGGTAAAAACCCATATCTCCGGAAAAATTCGACCATTATTAATTGTTATGGTATAGAAACCGCCTAAACATATTTACAATTATTTTTGATTGGTAAATGTTTTTTTTCTACTACTACTACTAAATTAGTGCTACTATCAGTGTACCAAATCTTGTATTCAATTATATATTAATTTCATTTATTTTATTATGTGTTTTTCATTTTATACTTTGTTTAATACCCTAATAGCTTAAAATATCATACAGGAAAACGTCTGTCGGGTCCGCTACTATATATTCATAATATAATATATAGGCTTAATCGAAAAATATTATACACAAATATTTCGATTTCGAAAAAATGTTGTTTACCTATGATTGAATCACCCGGCAAAAATTAGTTTGGTGTAATGCCCATCCGAGTGATGTACAATGTAATTAACTACTAGAGTAAATTTATAATTTTTGGTTACATCCGAAGTTAGACCTTCTATACTAGTTGAATACAAAGTTGTCCCAATACCTGAAAATGTTTATATATATTTGAGCCATGTAAATTGCGATATTACCTATATAAATATATAAAAGAGTATAAATTATAATATTGTGACTTACAGACGGAAACCTCATATATTTAATTTTCCTTGCATATTTAATTGTACCATTGCATTGGCGTTTAAATGGTTCAATCAATTGGGTCTATCTAAAGTTGCTGCTTACATGGACGTACTTACTTTAAGATTAAGATTACAATTACATATATTAAAAATCACCTTTATGGGCGCATTTTTTTCATCCTATTTTAGTATAATTTGTTTAGAAGTGCCAATAATTTTTTTTAGAATTTTTTAAATTTGCCGAATATGATGATGGTATTTTCATTACGTCCTTTTGTCCTAATTCAGTAGATATGTTAGAAATATGTAACTGAGAGAGTATACATATGTACTAGGGCTCTTAAAATTATTCGATTAACCTGAAAACCGATTATTCGAATATCCGGTTTGTATCCGTTCATACGGATATTAACCGGTTAGCACTATTCGGTTAGTCGCAATGTTCCGACTATTCGAATAGTCGTTCTACTGCGGTTATTCGAATAGTTATTCTGACACTATTCGAATAAATGAAAATTGTTTGCAGTCTAAAAGCCTTTGGTATGACTGTCATAAAAAAATAGCGAGTTTTTTTGTTAGTTTTAATGTTTCACTTTTTTCAATAAAAATAAGAAAATTAATGAACTTGCACTATTCGAATAGTCGACAACGAACGGTTAACCGAATAGTCGAAAATGAGCGGTTAATCGAATAGTCGATGACTGACGAATATTATTATTCGCAAATTTTATTATGCAAACCGAATATTATTATTCGAATAATGCCCTATTCGGTTAGTCGATTAGTCGAATACCAAGAGCTCACATAGGTCGGCAAGGTATATCTCCCTTTGAACTTTTTACTGAACATACTACTTAATAGACATACATAGAACGTATGTATGTACATGCAATAAGGCTAAACATTTTGTTGGACGCGAAATGAAAGGACGAAGCATTTAAAGACTGAGATCTCTGCAGTCGTACTTCCGTGTATAGGGTGAATTGTACGCTAAACCGCAAGATAGCGGTTGTAGTTAAACGTTCGTCGAGTCAATTAAAAAAAAATTAACACAAAATGGAAGACAGATAAATAAAATACATTAAATATTTTTTTTACAAATACAGGGAACTTGTATAAGTCGAAGATCTCCATAGCACATTTGAATAGCGTTTAGAAATCAAATTTCATACAAATTTCCTTCCATAACTCAAACTTCTATTACTCGAAGTTGTCCATAACTCGAACTATTAAATTGACGATAGAAGTCAAATTTCCTTACATGAGTCGAACATTTCGACCAGGGCATAATACAAAAGTTAAAATTGTACTATCAAGGAATAATTTTAAAGGAGTCCCTATATTCGTATGAAGGCTAACAAATAATATGATATTATACTTATATATTTCATAAATCGTGTAACCAAGGCATGAGATACAGACGTCAAGAGCCAAAAAATAGCAAAGTGCAACAAACAAAATTACAGAATACATGTTTTAATGTATTTAAAAAAACTTTATGCGAAGTAAATAACTAAATCTGTGGGTAAATCTGTATTTTACATCTTTTTGAAATATTTATGTTTTAACGAAAATTTCTACAACTCGAAGTTTTTTTGTGGATTATGGTGATTCGAGTTAGAGAAGTACCATGTACATATATTAAAAACAAAAGTTGTTGTAACCAAAACCAACAATGATTTGAAAATCTGATTGAACTGATGGATAAATATACAGAAGCTGGGGGAAGCAAGATGTAATTCAGAAGCAGCAAAAATCAAATAAATCGATAGGACCTACTAGTCCCATAAATGTACTTTTTACAAAAGGAATTTAAAATATTAATTATGAAACTGCTTGCTCTTCTTCAGCCACTTCGCTCTAAAAAGCTTTTCTATAAAATTTAAAACCTCCTTAGAAGATTTCGAAAATCTAATACTATGTCCCGACGGACACTACATCGCTAGATTTAGGCTGTTTAACTTACTAACTCACTGTATTAACAATATTTCGCCATACAAAAATTACACTTTTAAATCACTTCACCGACGTTAAAATAATTTTCACTGGATTTGTGAAATTATCCTCAGCAAAGAAGTAGAGAGTGGCGCATAATTTCACACTTTTTTGGAAATGTTCGAGTGTAACCGAACATTTAATACCCTCGCAATTTATTTATGTAATCCTATTAAAACAAAACACAATTTGGACCAAATATTCGGCATAATATCCACCAGAATAGCGAAAATCATTATTTATAGTACATGGAAGCAGATGTAATTCTTAGACCATTTTCACTAATTTTCGTCACCAAGCTACACTATATCCAAGATTATACGTTCACTTAATTTTGCTAAAATATCTCACATATTAAACGATATACATATATGTATGTACATTATAAAGTCCACCGGAACTTTGAAAATCAGTATATGAGATGTATGGGGCTAGAAGAAGTATTAACCAGATTTTGTCCATTTTTGGCACACTATTATAAGCAAAACATCCCCTCTGAAATTCTTTAGAATATCTGAGAGATTTACCTATATTTTCGGTAAAAAATTGGTCACAAGTACTGAGGTCCCCATTTTCGGTATCAGGAGCTTTGGAAATGTATGCTCCTCTTTCGGCGATTTTTGATGGGCTATGCTAATAGAATATAAATGACGTACTTATACAAAATTTTATTTCGATACCTTCACTGGTGCTTAATTTATAGATTGTAAAGTTAACGAATCACATGGACCTCAAAATAGTGGTAAAGGAAAAATAGATGTGGTTGTGAACCGATTTCGCTAATTTTCAAACTTTAGTATTGAAATTAATCAAGATATGGTTTTTGGCCCATAGGTAAGCGGCGAAACGCCTACTTCAAAATTATTTTGTATATGTATTAATTTGAGTGCAGTCCTTCTGTACCATCTTTGCCATGAAATTTAAAGTTGCAGGTGTTTGTCTGAATTAAATAATTTTTAATGGGTTTCAACTAGGGCTCTTAAAATTATTCGATTAACCTGAAAACCGATTATTCGAATATCCGGTTTGTAACCGTTCGTACGAATATTAACCGGTTAGTACTAATCGATTAGTCGCAATATTACGACGAATAAGTGAAAATTGTTTGAAATCCAAGCAGCCTTTGATTTTTGTTTGTTTGTATTTTCGAAAATGTTAATTGTTCGCATTTTTCATGAGTTTCATATTTTTCAATAAACATAGAAATTTAATGAACTTTCACTATTCGAATAGTCGATGACTGACGATTATCCGAATAGTGCAAACCGAATATTATTATTTGAATAATGCCCTATTCGGTTAATTCGGTTAGTTGAATACCAAGAGCTCTAGTTTCAACATAACCTTTGTATGTGAGGTAGGTCTGGTTATAATCCGATTTCTTCCATTTTTATACTATTCAAGGAAATACATAAATGAAATGACTCTAGGTAGTTTTGTTGATAAAGCTTTAGTAGTTAACGAGATATGTACAAAAAACTTAGTAGGGGGCGGGGCCACGCACACTTCCCCAAAAAATTACATCCAATTATGCCCTTCCTAGTACGATTCTTTGTACCGAATTTTACTTTCATAACTTTTTTTATGATTTTGTTATGGCACTTTATGAGTTTTCAGTTTTGTGGGCGTAGCAGTGGTCTGGTTTCACCCATCTTCCTTCCTATGGTGCCAAGAAATACGTATGTATATCAAGTTTCATCAAGATATCTCAATTTTTACACAAGTTACTACTTTCAAAGCCGCACGGACGGACAGACAGACATCCAGATTTCACAACTACTCGTCACCCTGATCACTTTGGTATATACGACACTATATCTAACTCTTTTAGTTTTAGGGGTTACAAACAACCGTTATGTGACTAAAACTATTATACTCTCTTAGCAACTTTGTTGGGAGAGTATAAAAACAAAATGATTTCTTATTTATATCGAAAATAACTTATGAATCTGCAATAAATATTATTGAATATCTTATCAATTTCACTTAATGACGAATACTAATACAATTTTAAACCTAACATCTTCAGACGCAGTGAATTTCACAGGATTTAAAAGAGTACGAGTTTAGTGTCCGACCGATACCTAATTTTTGGCCGAAACCGATGCCGATTCTCTAATGAACAAATGTATATAGGAAAAATTAGTATACTAACAAAAGAAAATACAAAAAGAAATAACATCACAAATTATTTAAAAATTCAGTTCATTAAGAATTCTTTATTAATTTAATTAATATTCAACACTAAGTAAATTATTTTTATAATATATAGATATAAATAAAAGTTATTCGCATTTTCTCAAAACAAGTTGCTACGTCAGCAATATTAGCTTTTTACCTTTAAGGACAGAAATACAGATTTTTTGGGAGGTTCTTTTGCATCATCACATAATCCAGACCAGCACCAAAAGATTATTACCCGTTCCTGTCTATGGCGAATGATGTTGATTATGGAAATTTGTCTTAAGAGAAGCTTTTAAAAATATACTCCCAGTTTTTGGCCAATAGCAATAATGATTTCTATAAGAGTGGCATTATGAAATTATCTTCAAAATCTCAACAAATTGTTGAACATAACTGTGCATATTTGAAATAAATCTTTCTAAATATTGTAATAATAAATTTTATACAAGAATAATGAAGTTCTCTACGAGTTGTTATATTTATATAGGAAATTTGGATTAATCTGTATGTAAGTGATTGGCGTAGGCATCGCTTATAACCGAATTATAGCCGAATCAATAATAGCGTGCCATTCGTGCCATAGTTTATGAATCGATCATTGATATCCTATACAGAGCCGATATACATACATACATGTGTATGAATGACGACAAATAACACCCTTTATAATGAGGAGAGATTTTTAAATATTTCATCCTAACTGCATACTTCTAAGACTGCGCTTCCGCACTTGTTAAGTGCCATTTCAGTGTTAATATATGTATTATAATATTGACCCCGCTCTGATAATAAAAACCCCCGACACAGATTTGATAACAAATTAAAGCATATAAATAAGACAATTCGTCGCTTAAATGTGAGTATTTATAATGTAGTCAATATTTTTGTTTTACATTCAGTTTGATTGAAATTGTGGAGAATGGCGCATCGTTTTATATTTCTGTCCATTTTATGTGGACATCTTTTGTATTCCGTGAATTGTTCGACACCTATCCAAAGTAGCGCCAAGGTTGCGGTATTTACCTTTAAACCTACTTTTTTATTAAAACAAATTCAAATTATGTTTGATTTGCGCGTTCCTTTTAGCCATTTCTCACCTATCTTTGCGATGATGATTTATTGAAAAGTGCGGTCAACAAGGTGGAGCACTTGAGCCTTAAATTGGAAAATTATAATTTACGGTAAGAAGTATTATTTATTTATTAAATATTAATATGGCTTCAAAGTATTTCTTTCAAATATTTTATATCTCAGCATGCAAAGTGAATTGATAGCAATGAAGGAGCAACTTCTACATGAAGTAAAAACTAATCTGGAATTATTTGATTTGAAAACTACAACTAAGTGGCAAGCATATGATTTATATTGCTATATACGTACAATAATGACATAAATTATAATTTTTTACGTAAGCAATGAAGCCAATAAAAACCTAGAAACAGTGTCCCCAGCAACGAAGAAGCCCTCATCTTGTACTGAAGCGATGCGTACGGAAAACGGCAAATATGCAGCGAGTGGCGTTTATGAACTTTACTTACCTGCATACCTCCATAACGCATTCCATGTATACTGCCTTCGAGACCCCAATGGTGGCGAACCATGGACTATAATTCAACGTCGTCAAAGCAATGACACCGACTTCTATCGTGGGTGGATTGAGTATGAACAGGGTTTCGGCGATTTGAATGCAAATTTTTTCCTCGGCTTAGAAAAAATACATGCCCTGACACATTCGCAACCACATGAGCTTTGGTTTGAATTAGAGGATTTTCAAAATGAGAAACGTGTCGCTAGTTATGAGAGTTTCGCCATTGGCAATGCTCAGGATAAATATGAATTAATTGCACTTGGGCAATATACAGGCACAGCCGGTGATTCGTTCACAGCGCATCGCGGCGAAAAATTCACCACTAAAGATAGTCATAATGACAAGCATAGCGAGAACTGTGCAGTACTTTATACGGGCGCTTGGTGGTATCAGAAATGTCATTCCAGGTAATAATTATTATATGTGTTGTATGTAAAAACAATTATATATATATATATTGATTGCATGAGGTTCTCAAATTATGTATCACTTACAGCAATCTAAACGGCCTATATTTAGGAGGAGAATTTCCAAAAGATAAGTATGCTAAAGGTATGGTGTGGTATGCCTGGCGTGGGCATTATTATTCACTCAAATACACACATATGGCTATAAGACCAAAATATTATAATTGAAATATTTTCCATAATAAATAAATATTTATTTATATAATAGTTAAATGAAACTTCTTGTTTTTCTTTTAATCCATATGAAAATATTTTTAATTTTTTAAAATTCGGTGGATTAATTTGTATGTATGTAATTGGCGTTGAACCGTTTAGTCGGTTATAGCCGAATCGATGAGAGCGCGTCACACCTCTCTTTCCTTCGCAGTTCGACGCCAGTTGGAGATTCCAACGGAGTGGATGCCTTCCCCTTCCTCGGCTTCCTCCGGCGGGTACCGCATCGAACACTTTCAGAGCTGGAGTGTTTTCGCCCATTCGGACAACATGACACTGAACTATGTCAATGTCGTCGTATAACTCGTACAGCTCATCGTTCCATCGTCTGCGGTATTCGCCGTTGCCAATGTTCTTAGGACCATAAATTTTGCGCAAAATTTTCCTCTCGAAAACTCCTAGTGTCGTCTCATCTGATGTTGACATCGTCCAAGCTTCTGCACCATAAAGCAGGACGGGAATGATAAGCGACTTGTAGAGTTTCATTTGGTTCGCCGCGAGAGAACTTTACTTTTCAATTGCCTACTCAGTCCAAAGTAGCACCTGTTGGCAAGATGGATTTTGCGCTGAATTTCGAGGCTGACATTGTTGGAGTTGTTGATATTGGTTCCCAGGTATACGAAATTATCTACGACTTCGAAGTTATGACTGTCAACAGTGACGTGGGAGCCAAGGCGCGAATGCGCCGACTGTTTGCTTGATGACAGGAGATATTTCGTCTTGTCCTCATTCACCTCCAGACCCATCGCTTCGCCTCCTTATCCATGCGGGAAAAAGCAAAACAAACGGCGCGGTTGTTGCTTCCGATGATATCAATATCATCGGTGTACGCCAGCAGCTGTACACTCTTATAGACGATTGTTAAAGAAGTCACATGATAGTGAGTCACCTTGTCTGAAAACTCGTTTGGTATCGAACGGTTCGGAGACGTCCTTCCCAATCATGACGGAGCTTTTGGTGTTGCTCAACGTCAACTTACACAGCCGTATTAGTTTTGCGGGGATACCAAATTCAGACGTCGCGGCGTAAAGGCAGCTCCTTTTCGTGCTGTCGAAAGCAGCTTTAAGGTCACAAAGAGATGGTGTGTGTCGATCCTCTTTCAGGGGTCTTCTCCAAGATTTGGCGTATGGTGAATATCTGGTCAGTTGTGGATTTTCCAGGTCTAAAGCCACACTGATAAGGTCCAATTAGTTTGTTGACGGTGGGCGCCACACAGTAGTCTTTCACACAGTACGCTCGATAGAACCTTATAGGCGATATTTATGAGGCTAATCCCACGATAATTGGCACAGATTGTGGGATCTCCCTTTTTATGGATTGGGCAGAGCACACTGAGATTTCAATCGTCAGGCATGCTTTCTTCCTACCATATTTTGCAAAGAAGCTGATGCATGCGGTAATCTATCGGCCACCGCCGCTTTGTTGTTCTTTAGGCGGGTAATTGCTATTCGAATTTCTTCATGGTCGGGTAATGGAACATCTGTTCCATCGTCATCGATTGGGGAATCGGGTTCGCCATCTCCTGATGTTGTACTTTCACTGCCATTCAGCAGGTCGGAGAAGTGTTCCCTCCATAATCCCAGTATGTCCTGGAAATCGGTTACCAGATTACCACCTTGGTCTCTACATGAGGATGCTCCGGTCTTGAAATCTTCGTTAAGTCGCTTTGTTTTTTCATAAAATTTTCGAGCATTACCTCTGTCTGCCAGTTTAATCGGTGGATTAATTTATCCTCAGCAAATCGCCATCACCTGGAACATCAACACAATCATAGAAATGCTCACGTTGCATCCTTAGTAAAAAAGGGGTGAGCAATCGTAGTTTCACACGAATTAAGGGAAGGTTTGTCAACACGTTCTTAAAATATTAAATATAATGTTATATGTATATTATGTTCCTACAAGAAATCTCTGTTGATTTGCTGAGGTAATTTCAGGGATTCACCGTAGTAATACTTGTCTAAAACCTAACTAGCTTTGTTGCATCCATAATACAATTTTTGATAAGAACGCAACGTTCAAAGATAGCGAGCGGAGAAACAATAAAAGACTTAGTGTGTATATATAATATGGATTTATTTGTCTTAAGCGTATAGGCCAGCAATAAGTTTCAACTCATTTTAAGAAATAAATATATTTTATGTTAGAAAACTGGCTTACATATTTTTGAAAATGTCTTAAGAGAATCTATATACCCGAAATTCTTAAAATAAGAATACATTACTTCACTTCTGAAATAATATATAGTTAAATATTCCGATATAGTGTAATATCAAAAAGTTAGATTCAAAATACGAAGTATATAATCACTAGGTGATCAGCCTTGTGTTTGCTATACTGAGTAAATCGAATTCAAGGTTACAAACTTCCTGAAATTTAAGTAATACATTTTTTTAACTGTTCATATTTAAATTCAAAAATATTTTCTATTCCAATATAGCACAATAATAGTATACTTTCAAAGTTATTAATGCAAAGCATTAGACTGCTTCGATTATTAAACATGGTGGTGAAGATTGTGTCGAATATACGCAAATAATTGTAAATCATCAGGTCCCGGTGGTTGCGCATATAGGACACCTTCACCTATTATGGCATAAAAATACAATACTTTACATTTATGAGTTTCGAAAGTCCACAATATTGTTTCGGATATAATAAATAAAAACCGTTACTAAATAGTTAGATATAATTACTTACATACAATGCTTATATTTAATAGTATTATAATTGATTCATTTATATATTTTAACGAACCTAATTTCAAATTATAGTATTTGAAAGATATTTTCCATTTGCTAACAATTGAACTTCCAATATCTTCGAAAATTGATTAATATAAATATATTTAACTAAAGGCAAGAACAATACAACCATTTGCTTGTATACTTATATATCCAAGTCATCGGAAGTATAGCTATATATAGTTCATAATTCATCTCGATTGCCTTTGAAAACTGTCGGGCTTGCCGCCATCAAAAACTTTGGAGAAATCTCTTACTCCATCTCTATTATTTCTTTGCTGTTGTGTGCCAAAGTAGTGGTCAACTTCTGGGTCGCTGAACACCTCACTTTCGATTTCTTCGCCAACAATGTTATCATTAATAATCGCATATTCGTCTTCATTCTCGTATCCAGTCGTATTTTTATTTGTCGAAGTTTTTCGTATAATGTCTCGTTTGAAAGGCATTTGGTTAGTCGCGTACTCATCAATATAAAACGCTATGGAAATAAGTATAATATACACATGAATAAATATATAGTTATTAAAAACGAATTATAATTCATAATGAGTTATGAGCTGTGTGCATAGTCTACGAACCAAAATTGCAAACAAATTCTACTAATGAGTGGTCTGAGCAAATATACTACAGATGTATGCAAACGAAATAGAAACAAGCGAGTCCAGTTTAGTTATACCGAACTTTTAATATCCAATGTGTACAGATTTTCTGATTCGAAAACATTGCTGAAATATTTTATGGAGTTTCCGTGGAACGCAAAATTTAGTAACTATTTTTTAGTTTTTATATTTCCATTTTAAGAAATCCTCTAAATCTCCTTGTATTCTGTACAAAATAAGGCGAAAGGCTTATTGATCGACGCGTTTTGCCTCAATTATTTTTTTATACGATAATTACTTTATATTAATAAATTAATTTAACTATAAAATATAAACAAAATATCTTCCACAAAAAACACTTTCGATTTTGATTTTAACGAAAGCTAACAATATTTTCGACGGACAATAACACCCTAAAATAATTTAGCATGTTTTTTATTACTTTGCACAGTATAATACAATACAACAGAATTTTAGCTCCTGGATATAAATTTTAATCAGTGAAGCAGATTGTACAAGGCACATACTGATAAACATTCATATTTCGTAGTTTGATTGGCGAGATGTTAGACAAACTGAGTAAAAATATATATTTTAATGAACAACATGACTAATACTAAAGATATATTTTCTACAAATGCAAACAGTTAGTACCAAATACAAATGATAAAAAAGAAACAAAAATGTCAAAAAAAACAGAAAAATTTCAAATTTTACCAAATTCTATCGATCGATAGCCAATTTACCTGTCCATCATGTATTATTTAATACCGTAAACAATATTTTTGATCTACAAATTGTCAGCGTAACTTTAATAATTAAGTTGTCGGGATAATTTGTTTTAAAAAATATCTTCACGACTTTCTGGTATGCTGGGTATAACTTGTACTGTAAAAGAAAAAAACGCAACAAAAATGAAGAAATCTGTGTGTTAACCAAAAGATACTAATATTTTTAGTTAAGTTATTTTGTGATACTCGATGAAACGAATTTCGGGAATATGAGATTTGTATTATTGATACTAAATTCCATTCTGAAGTAATCAAAACAAAATGTATACTTTGCCTATGAACTTCAAATATGGATTAAAAGTGCACTATGTTCATACCAGACTCTATTCCATTCCATTCACTAACAACATTATGATGATGTTGATGTGGGTTTGGATGATCTTCAACGATGCCTTCGAATAATTTCGGATCGGTTGCTAGTTTTTCTTCCTCGTCAATTTCAAATATTTCTGTAACTTTGACCTGAAAAATGGATATGGATGGATTAAAGAAAATTTCATACAGTAATATTTTCTCAAAAATGCTTACTTTATTCGTAAGATCGTCGGTATAGTAATAGGCATAGAGTGCATCGTTATGAGTAGTTACTCTGAGAACATGTTCATAGTTGTCCACATCTCCTTCTATCGAAGGTGCACCACTGAAAAAAAGTGTATAAATTTAATATGCATACAAATGTGGAATTTAATATACAGATGTACATAATGTAGATCAAAATCATATCCCATAAAACTAAATTGATCGTAGTGACTGTCAATGCCTAAGTTATAATCGGTGTTCTATTAAGCAGTAATTTTTTTATAACTGATATGATAATTGCATTTAGTAATTTTGTTGTGTATAATAAATATCTCATTTAATTAAGAAAAAAAATTAAAAGAATAGATCTTTTTTCGATATGATGAAAATGTCTACTGAAATTTATATTAATTTTATTCTCGAAGCTCAGGCGTACTTGTAAGACCATAATTATCTATTGTAGAGACTTACCATTCATCAACTAATATTGATACTCTTGGTCCGTATAGCCGTTTGGAATGCAGTAAACCTGTCGTATCGAAGTGTGGCGGTTCACAGATCTATTTACAATATAAAAACATTTAAGTTTTGTAAACTCTGTAAAAATTATTCATAATTTACCGTGAATTTGCTTAGAATGCGGGTGTGTACAGTATCATTTAATCTTCTTAAAATAGTTTCTATCCTGTGGCGAATGTGTTTGCTCAATTTCGGTGTGAGTGTTGTAATCCTATAAAGCGCAGATAAATGAGGAGTGTGCAAACATAGCGGAAAAAAATTTATTGGTGAAAAATTTAATTTTGATAAATTTTGAAGTTGATTAGATATTTTATTTTGCCCTTTTAGATTCAGAAAATTCAAATAATAAGAAAATATACTTAAGCAGAAGTGAAGTTTCCAAGCCAATTTGGTAAGCCAATGAATTTTATATAATCAGTCGTCTGTCATTTACATTTACCGTTTCATAATTTCATACTCAAAATCTCGTGTTCCTAAATCTGTAACGCACAATTTTACAGCTGCAAATTCGTGATTACGATATAATGAGACTTGAATTATTATACTTTCCATGTTCTCAGCATGATGATATTGACTGAATTATTTCGATGAAAATTATAACTTGTGGTATAGCATTTTGAAAAAAAAAGGAATTTTATTTGTTTTCAATATTTGCATGTTTCATGTTAAAATATTATAAATACAGGTGCATCTATATGGCAAACAGGCGACGAATATTTTACAAACCCCCGTATACAATCGACACGAGTGTATACATATGTATATTAAATTTTAATTCAAAGAGAGAAAAAAATATTTAGCTTATAGTAGGAAATCCAAATGAAAGTATGAAGTGTAAGTTATCAATTAAAACTAACATCGAATTCTGAAATGATAATGTTATCCCAAATAATATATAAGAATTCAATTATATTTGATATATTTAAAATTTTCATGAAATTTCCTTTCATTTGTAGAACGACGAATAATAGAAATAAAAAAATTAGTTCAATGAAATTTGTAAATATTCGATATAAGTTCACATTTATCTTTGATGTTAAGCTGCAATTAAAATATGTAAATATTTCACATTTGTAATTGTTTTCGACATTTGCACGTTTATTATACAAAATATAATGTATATAATTCTACTTTCAATTAACTAATTTATGGGTATGCAATTAAAGTAAATTTGACTAAACTTGTAAGTTTGACTATGAGTTAAGCGCTCGCAAATGTCTTCCCAAATGGCTTTGGAAGCTGCTTCACTGTTCTAGAATTAAACGATTAAATACAATAGAAATAATTATATGTCATTTTGCCATAATAAATAAAATCTAAATATATATTTATGTGTGCGTACGTATGTATGTATCGAGAGGAACAATAATTTATAAACGTTCATATAATATATACAAATTTACATAATATATTTAAATACAAATGTTTTATTATTATTTACAGTATTGAGCATCATAATCGAAATGCTATCAATAAATTCAAGGGGCTTGTGACAAATCTGAATAATATGTAATACTGAATTGAATAATACAACTTACTTGGAAACAGTTGCCATAAAGAAGTCTAACGGTACTGTTGCTGGTAATGACAAAAGTTTTATTCCACGATGTTTAAATATCCAATTCGCCAATCCTTTATTAGCTTGCTCTATGTAATCCTGAATGACATCCAATACAGTCTCTGGCATGTTTGAGCTTAAAGCGTCCTACATTAACATGCACAAGTTATACAAATCACAAATGACTACATTCATTTAATTACACTCACGTTTCTATGCTTTTTGCATTCTCTACACTCTGGATCAAAGTCCTGTGGTTGTGCCACGGTTTCTGATACTACAAATGTTGATTGGACCGCCACACAACGACGACAGTTGATTAAATTATTACGATGAAGGAACTGCATCGCATCGTCGAAACCTTGCTGACAGAATTTTGAAAGAAATTCCGGACGTGGTGGGAAAAGTATACGAACAAAACGGTTAACATTCTGTCGCGATATTTCTATACTCGTATTGGCCCAATTCAAATGAAAAAGTTGCGAACTTTGATCACGTGGACATATATCGCTCTCGCCACAGAACGGACTCACAGTAATTGTGTTTTCATCTAATATTGGTAAATTGTCTGAGAAGGCTCCATCCATATAGCGTACACCACGAAATCGAGGCGGGAATATACCCGAAAAGCCTGGAATAAAGCATGCACACAGTAAGGCCTGCAAAAGTTCGTCGCGTGACTCAAATTCAGAGATTATGACATTTTTGCCATCATGCACTCGAGTCATGGAGATATGCAAACGTCCGCTAACACGTTTGTGCGCGTCCTCTGGCAAATGCTTTTGTAAACCCTCAAATAGGCAAGTTTGTATATTAAATGAAGGGCTAAAAGGGCCCAGAGAATGACGGCGAGCTTCGTTGACAACACGGAAAAAGTCAGATGTCATGCTGCCTGCAAATGGTAAATAAAATAAAAATTTATTAGTTAATTTACTATTATAAATTTACAGTTCGCATGGAAATTTTGATTAGGAGCTAAGATTATTGCATTATCAATCAAAGCAAGTAATTAAATGTATTCTAATCTAAATCAAATAAAGATCAGCATTGGTGTAATGTACTTCCTATATAATAAAGTATGTACTATGTGAAACAGCACTCACAGCACATAATGGAGGAATTTTTAATCATCTTTTAATTTCTTTTGACCATTGTCAACAATTAAATTATTCTATCTATTAATTAAATAGGAAAAAGTGTTTACATCATACAAGTATACTCGTACAATTTGAAAAGTCCTATTTTGCGCACAATAATATTTGTCCAACATCCATATGAATATTTATTTACTCGATTGAGAGATAGGTTCAATTCTCATAACTGATAACAATGGACACAAATACATATCCGTGGCTGTACCAAAAAAATAAAAAAAAACTGAGAAGAAAGATTGACGCAAATCATATTATTAATTTACGGAATTAAATATTATGACTGTGGTGAATTATTAAAATATTTTATGGCGTCAATGAACTGGAATCACACCTACTAATGTACATATATTTGCGCATATCGATCTATAAACAATCTATAGAAAAAAGTACTGATTTAAGACTTCATTAGCTGTATAATACAGTGGAATTTATCAGAAACTTCTCCATGGTAGAAATATACTCGGAGGTTTGGTATTGTCTGTCAAGTGGCGCTTGCCTTAGATAACTATTTTTGACCAACAACTAACTTTAATGTGTTATTTGGTTTAATGTATTAACATATTTATCTTTTATTATTGTATATATGTACACATTTCCATGATGGTGGGTTTGAGTATAAAAATACGTATATGTATTACATTCCCGATTTTTTTGGTTTTTGTTCCCCCCTAATATCCGCAGGTGTTTCAACACGACCCATTTATGGTATGTGTGTCAAATCTGCAATTTTAACACATGTGTACATATGTATGTACGTTTGCGTTTATAGCCGGAGGTTCATTTAGAAAATTTTCAATGGTCAATAAAAATCTTCGACTCATACCAATTATTAATCCAATCATTAAAAAACTATTTAATTTTTATTTTATTTATGTATTTATTTGATACATAAGAATAATGGAAGATTTGTTTGCCAATTACATTTAAAAAAGTTTTAAAGTTAACTCAATAATAATGTTGTAAAAACTTATCGATTATATGCATAATGAGCTAAATATTATTTTCGCACTTTTTGGACAAATATTACACACAGAATATAATATCAGAAGACAGATATTTGACAGTTGTCATATCGAAGGACATCAAAACGTGAAAAATAGTTGCGTTAGCAATTACTACTCGTTGTGCAGTAGTATTATATATTATATAAATATTTTCTTTCACTTGAGGGTAAAGTTAGTTAGCTTCTTTCTCGGAAATCTTATCAAAACAATTTGCAAAAAACCCAAAATAGTGATAAATGTATACGCACAAGCACAGGTGTATATGTTTTCACATGAGTTGTAAATATTACGATAAGGTATTTATTTAATAAATAGTTTCATTATCAAGTGTAATAAAGTTATCGATAGTTTTCACTATTGAAAATCAACTTAAAGTTACATACATACATACATACATATCTAAATGTACAGTTGCAGAAAATAGGTAAGCATTTCTGCATACATAAATACAATAAATTTGTCTTTAACTTCCCAGAATTATACCAATAGATACATGTATATACATATTAATAATAGATCAAATTTCTATATTATGCATAGTCATCATAGTAGATAATCAAGAATTTTACACATTTATTTTTACAATATACAAATAAATATAGTATTGTATAAATAAAATCTAATTGTGATTCTTTGAAGAATAATTAACAGATAGATCTAAACTCTCTATAAATAAATATTATACTTTAAATTAAGTTATTCTATGTCTAAAGTTACAACACCGAAAATCAGATTCTAAACGGTTTACTAAACCGTCGAAATGAAAGTATTTTTTATATTATTAGTATAAACAACTATTTTAGTATTCAACTATTTCTGTAGTCAAATCTTGATAGAAGTTAAAATTGATTGTAACTACAGACCTAAAGTCATATAAATGACTCAGTTCACATTTTACGATCTCAGCATTAAGGACATTAATATCTTAAACGTCAACATGTAATTAACACATTTGTATGTATGTATGTAGGTGCGTACAGCGAAAACATTAATTTTTAGAAAACCTCCGCTATTGTTGTTTAACTATTACGTCATATTTATTCAGACATTTTTTGCAGCATATAGAAATATTCGCCAATAATAAAGTTAGAGATTGTTTACATCAAGGAAATTGTTTTGTTGACATTACGCTTAAAAGCAAACAATAATAATAACTGCAAAACAAATGTATGTAGGAACATGGATACGTAACTACATTCATATGAAATATTTTTATTATAATTGTGGCTATATTTGTACTTGAGCCCATTTACATACACTATTCTCGTACTCACATAGATTTACTGTGGGCTTTTATCGTCTAGTGGCATAACAATTCGTATAGATGTGTATGTATGTACATATGTTCATATACATATAGTAAATATCAATTAACTAATGAACTAATTGCAAAATAAAAATACAAATAAACCCGAATTGAATATAAGCAATACAAATTTGTATTCATCTACTTAGCATTATTTTTCCAAAGTTATGGTATTTCTACGAAATACATATGACATTACCTATACTAGGAAACTTTTTGTCACATGACGCTATGGATTAACTGAACTAACAATAATTAAATTTTAGAAAGTGCATTTGAATAGCAATGGAGACCAATGTACATACGTACATTTATAAAACCACAATTGTACATATAGCTATTCAATAAAGATTTTAAAATGATTTATTTGAAATAAAAAAATAAGGAAAATTTTAATTGGTACACCTATTTAGGTTTTATATTTAAGGAAATTCACGAGATACGCTAAGTGGCTGTTATCAATCGCAATAAATCAAAATAAGGTGGATAATCAAAAAAGTAGTATAAAAAGTACGCTGATAACCATTTAACTATCAAAAGCATTGATTCTTTAAAGTATAAATATACATACATATTAGAGCTTTTAGTATTCGACTAACCGAATTAACCGGATAGGGCATTATTCTAATAATAATATTCGGTTTGAAGTATTCGGATAGTCGTAAGTTGTCGACTATTCCATTAACCGCTCGTTGTCGTAGTATGAGACAACATACAATGTTGCAACTATTCGAATAGTATTAATCGGTTAATATTCATACGAACGGTTACAAACCGGATATTCGAATAATCGATTTTCATGTTATTTGAATAATTTTAAGAGCCCTAATACATATGTATGTATATACAAATTAGTATACATTTATATTTGAATGTATACGCCATCATGATTCTACATTAAGTGATCAAACGTCAAAACATGTATTCTGTAATTTTGTTTGTTACAGTTTGCTATTGTTTGGCTCTTCACGTTTGCCATAAGTGTAATGCAATTTTTTTATTCGTCTCCAAGAGGAAGTCTTTTAAGTTTAGTAAAATTTTATATTTTGTTGGAAAGATTTTTTTTTTTAGGAAGTTTTTATGAAATTTGACTTCTATTGCCAATTCAAGAGTTCGACACATTTAACTTATGACAGCGAATTAAATTTATGTGGCACAAATAACGACATAATTCAAAGTGGATCACGTTTAAAGCCAAGAAAAACCTTTTGTACATTATATTTAGTAGAGTCCGACCGATTAATCGGCCTTGGTATCGGCATCGGCCATATTTGGCCGATCCTTAGTCGATTCTTTCCAATTCTTTTGCACTTACTTACTTTCTTGATTTCTGAGCTTAAAATATTAAGTATTCTGTTCACCTTATAAAACACGGTTTGATTTATATTTGCCTGAACCAATCATTCATCACGATGATAATATTAAGGCTAGTATAAAGAACTTCATTACTTTTGTTTTAAATTTATTTTACATTATTTAGAATGATCCGATTTATTTCAAGTATGCACAGTTTTGTTCAACAACTTGTTGAAGTTTTGAGTATAATTTCATAATGTCACTCTTATAGAAACAATTGTTGCTATTGGCATAAACTAGGATAGCCAATTTTTAAAAGTTTCCCTTGAAACAAATTTTCATAATGAACTGATTTTTTTACTTATTTTGTGATGTTATTTGTTTTTGTTTTTCTTTTGTTATTATACTTTAGTAGGTAACTACACAAATTTGTTCATAAAAGAATCGGCATCAACATCGGCATCGGCCGATACTTTACCAACTGCCCGATTAATCGGCATCGGCTTCGGCCAAAAATTGGCTATCGGTCGGACACTAATATTTAGCCCACTTATGCTCAGCATTTTGTTATATTTTTTTCATGCCACTAGTTTATTCAATCGGCTTATGGCGTTTTTCTATATTTGCTAAAAAAGAGACAATTGAAAACTTTAAACCGCTCTCCTGAAAAATCGACTTTTTTGAGTTGTGACGCTATTCATGTAAATGAGCGATATGTAAAACTTCTAGTTAAGGAAGTTTGAGTTATGGAAGTTCAACTGTATATAAATATATACATACATACATACATATATAAATATTTAGGTATGTATCTGTTGACCAAAACTTTTACACCTGGCTGTTAATATTAATATACCATCTGCACGCACAAAACAAAGGTGATTTCAACCACCAAATGAACAGAGGTTTTTGATATCGATGTAACATAGCCTATCAATAACAAAAATGTTAAAGAAAACCTAACCAAAACGTGTTCACCGAACTAAAAACATTATATGTTATATAAACAAAATAGCGTGCTTAGTGTATATACATATTTATGTAAGTATTTATGTACATAGCGTTCTAACTGTTCATTGAATAATTTATTCATAATGATGTTTCAGAAACCCAATTTGGCCCGGTAGGTAAAGCATGTAAACTGTAAAACTTAAATTATAGACATATTATAATGTTGTTATATATTAATATATTATTTATTATAGTAATGTTAGTAATATTAATTACAGTGGAACTTCTCTAACTCGAATCACTATAATCCACAAAAAAACTTCGAGTTAGAGTCTTCGAGTTATAGAATTTTCATTAAAACATATACATTTTCAAAAAGCTGTAAAATATAGATTTATACACTGTTCTATTTATAAACTTCGCATAAAGTGTTTGTTGCAGTGTGCTATTATTAGCTATTGACGTCTATGACCCATGCCTTTGTTAGATGATTCTGCCTCGATGGTAAAATTTTACATTTTGTATTATGTCCTGACCAAAAAGTTCGATTTATGGAAGGAAATTTGTATCAAATTTGACTTCTAAACGCTATTGCCTCTTCAAGAGGTCGAATTATGGAGAACTTCGAGTTATAGAAATTCGAGTTATTGTTTGTTTCATACATTTTACTATTCACAATAGCAGCGCTAATCTTTGAACATCTGGTGTCGTTTGTTCGATTGGCTTCTAGCGAATGCTTGGCGAAAAAAATAATGCGTTGAAAATTCAAAAATGTTCAACTAGAGTAGAGCGACAGTACTTTAAATTAGCTCAACATGTGCCAAATACATCACAAAAGGGTATATTCCCAAAACAATAGAAAAACTATATCCGATTACGGGTTCCAACAGAGATCACCACAGAAGTTGCTACTTATTTTTCCCCAAACCCCCAACTTCGTTTAGAATTGGCAATGACCGTAAAGAAAAGAGGAAGGACTTTTCAAAAAAGCTTATATTTACAAGTGAGTCAAAGTTCTAAAATTTTAATAACGATGGCAAATTAAAAACTAACGCTGTGCTTGATCCAAAGTACTTAAAATAATTGTGAAGTAGGTTGGCGGCAGTGTAAAGTGTTTAGTGAACTGTAGCGGCTTCTGCAGTGGGATATTATCCTTTATTGGGGGTAATATGGATCGCTACACATAGAAGTCTCTGTTGGAAATTAAGTCGAATCCTTTTTTGAAGCTAATAATAAAAAAAAACAGATTTCTATCACTTCTATACTTAAGAACCTATAACTATCTTCAAGTTTTGTTTAATACATTCTACCATTCACAATGGTAGCGCTAACCTTTGAACATCTAGTATAGTTTGTTTGATTGGCTACTAGAGAACGCTTGGTGAATCGAAAACAGCTAATGTTAATGTGTATTTGTTCTTATTTGCAATTGTTGCGTGTCACATTTACAAAATATAAGTACATACATACATACATACGTATATACATATGTACATACTCCATACTAATGTATCTATCTAGTATATCTACCTAGCTGGCTGCGCAATAAAGTATTTATGAAAATAAGTATTTTCATATCTATTTCTGTATAAATGTACATATGTACATATATGTATGTATATGTATCTGCCCTTTTTAACAACATACGCACTTTCACATGTGCGCAGATGGATTTTAACAACAAACCATAAACAGGTTTGTTCGATGAGCATACAATCGCCTACATTTACGATACGAATACATAAGGGGCACGAGGCAGAACCAGCCTGTTGTTTACGATAGCAGCGCAAACTTGAAAAAGAGGTGTGTCATTTCCATATGTTTGTCTCTTGCTTGGCGTTGTTGATCTCTACAAGTTTATTTTTATGAGCGTTTAATGCTTGCTTGGTGAAGAAATGATCGCTTGCTGACATATATACATATACATAAACACGTGTAGTCAATTGTACGTAATATATGTATGTACATACATGTTTGCTACATTCATTTTGTGCCCACGTTTCGGCCTTTTGGGTATATTTTTATTTTTTGTTTCTTATCTGGATATTTGTATGCTTCGTAAAACCATTCATGTGTTCGTTAGTCACCGACTTGTAGAACTTGGTGCGTAGATTCTTGTTTTTCTCATCGATGCCTTCACACACCCGAGACGAGCCCCTTTAATATTTTCATGTTGAACAGGTTATGTATGGAAGCAACTACAATTTTCTAGCAAATACTTACAAATTTCGAAAAATAATGTAATAATGCAGGTCGTTAGTCGGAATGTCAATCCGCAGGCAAATGTTTACAAATTTTTGCGAATACATATACATACATACATACATATACTAATAGATCTACATAAGTGTACATAATTTTAAATTTTGTTCATACGCACTCACATACACACATACTACAAATGTATGTATATATATTAGTTAAGGTAGATATTTGTTAGCTTACTTTTAACGTTAACTACTAAGTATGGATGTGCATATATATGTATGCACGACCTAATAACTGTCGAGGTTGTATAAAGCGCTATTGCGTTGAACAAAGCGTAGTTTGACATATTCTAAACATTCTATTATTGCATACTCTCCGCTATTGGTAATATAATTATACTCTCGCAACAAAAGTTGCTAAGAGAGTATTATAGTTTTGTTCACATAACGGTTGTTTGTAAGTCATAAAACTAAACGAGTTAGATATAGGGTTATAAACATATATCAAAATGATAAGGTTAACGAGACTGGTCAAAATCCGAATGGCTGTCTGTCCGTCCGTCCGTTCAACGGATAACTTGATAAAAATTGAGATATCTTGACGAGACTTGGTACACATGTTCCTTGGGACCGTGAGAGAGTTGCTTTCGAAAATGGACAAAATCGGACCGCTGCCACGCCCACAAAGTGGCAATAACACATAAAGTGTCATAACTAAGCCATAAATAAAGTTATAACAGTAAAATTTGGTACAAAGGATCGTCTGGTAAGTGCCATATTTGGATGTAATTTTTTTAGGGAAGTGTGCGTGGCCCCGTTCCCAAATAGGTTTTTTGTATATATCTCGCAAACGAATAAAATAGTTGAAATCGGATAATAACCACGCCCACCTCCCATACAAAGGTTAGGTTGAAAATTACTAAAAGTGCGTTAACTCACTAAACGTCAGAAAGAAATTGAAAAATTTGATCACTTCTTCGCCAATATCGTTCTAACACAAAATATGTCGTTCTTTCTGAAAAGAAAATCAAATTCGCCCTATGACAATATGTGTTGTAATACAAAATATGTCTTTCTTTCTGAAAAAAACCATGCCTAATTCTGCCGAGCTGTGCCGTTGTTGTGGTTAAAAAATAATGCAACATAAAAACTTTAATAACGGCACATTCTTCTTTCACGGTTTATTTTTCTACGCATTGGAATGAAATTTGTATACAATATGGATGATGAAATAACGCACATTTCTGCATACTCCACTCAAAAATCGTGCTTTTGAGTTATGACACTATTCATCTAAATGATCGAGATGTACATATATAAAGGAGATGGATGGAGTTATATGTAGAAGTTCACGTAAGTGAGAAAAGTTTCCTTCTGTCATTCACTTGGGAGTGGCCAGGAACGATTATTTTGCATGTGGCTTAAGCAGCTCACGACTTCCTTACACCAAGTATCCTGTGAGTAGCCAACAGGCATCCGTTTGAAGGCGAGCTAAAGTGAGAAGGCGAATTCCGCTTATGCGGTTGTGGGTAGGGTTTGGGACCCACCACATAAAAAATCCCCCAATGAAAACAAAACAACAGCCTCGGATGAGAGATCCCAATTTTGATGACGACCACTGCAAACGTATTAAGGACTACGATTTTAGGGCATGCACCTGGAATGTCCGTACCCTTAATTGGGAAGTTGCCTCTGCCCAGCTGGTTGATGTCATCGTAAGAGTAAAGGCTGACTTCTCCGCAATCCAAGAAATGCGATGGACAGGACAAGGACGGAAGAAGGTGGGTCTTTGTGACATCTACTACAGCGGCCATATAAAGGAGCTCAAATTCGGTGTGGGATCCGTGATGGGAGAGAGACTCCGTCGTCGAGTACTGGCATTCACTCCGGTGGAAGAACGTCTACCCACAATCCGCATCAAAGCGAGGTTCTTCAACATATCGCTTATTTGCGCCCACGCCCTGACGGAAGGGAAGGACGATGTGATGAAAGATACCTTCTATGAGCGCCTAGAACGTGCCTATGATACTATACTGGGTGGGTAAAAAAGATGTCTTTGGCCCAATAGTCGGAAACTTTAGCCTCCATGATGAAGCATCGCCAAATGGGCTGAGGCTGATCGATTTTACCGGGGCTTGAAATATGGTCATCTGTAGTACTAGATTCCAGCATAAGAAGAAACATCAAGCTACTTGGCTCGATCGATCGAAACCCGCCTTTGTGCAGGAAAGCGCACACTTCAACAAACACAAGGAATCTTCGGCAATCGATCAATGGATTACCGGCCGAGCTATTCAAATACGACGGCTGATAAGGTGCGAAAAAGAGACAGCGGATACGCCGGCTAGGTCGAGTTGTTCGAATGGAATATGCTCCAGCTCTGAAAGTGTTCGATGACTGCATCGAAGACGCTGGTGGAAGCCGAAGAATAGGGAGACCTCCACTCCGTTGGGAGGGGCAGGTGGAGAAGGACCTGGCTTCAATTGGTATAATCAATTGCCGCCAAACTGTCAACGCGAGGAATAAATGGCGCGCTGTTGTGGACTCGGTTATAACCGCGTAAGCGGTGTCTACGCCCATCAATAAGAAGATATGTATGTATATAAAAACATATATAACTACATAGAGAAATCGTCTATTACTTAACTAAAGCGTAAAAATATAGGCTTTTTGACAGTAATATAATATGGCTCATGATCATATTTTGATCAGACTCACAATATTTAATTTATTCTTATAATGAAATTAATATTAAATTTTCTACAATATTTTACACTATATTTATATGTATGTAAAGGGTGATTTTTTAAGAGCTTGATAACTTTTTAAAAAAAAAAAACGCATAAAATTTGCAAAATCTCATCGGTTCTTTATTTGAAACGTTAGATTGGTTCATGACATTTACTTTTTGAAGATAATTTCATTTAAATGTTGACCGCGGCTGCGTCTTAGGTGGTCCATTCGGAAAGTCCAATTTTGGGCAACTTTTTCGAGCATTTCGGCCGGAATAGCCCGAATTTCTTCGGAAATGTTGTCTTCCAAAGCTGGAATAGTTGCTGGCTTATTTCTGTAGACTTTAGACTTGACGTAGCCCCACAAAAAATAGTCTAAAGGCGTTAAATCGCATGATCTTGGTGGCCAACTTACGGGTCCATTTCTTGAGATGAATTGTTCTCCGAAGTTTTCCCTCAAAATGGCCATAGAATCGCGAGCTGTGTGGCATGTAGCGCCATCTTGTTGAAACCACATGTCAACCAAGTTCAGTTCTTCCATTTTTGGCAACAAAAAGTTTGTTAGCATCGAACGATAGCGATCGCCATTCACCGTAACGTTGCGTCCAACAGCATCTTTGAAAAAATACGGTCCAATGATTCCACCAGCGTACAAACCACACCAAACAGTGCATTTTTCGGGATGCATGGGCAGTTCTTAAACGGCTTCTGGTTGCTCTTCACCCCAAATGCGGCAATTTTGCTTATTTACGTAGCCATTCAACCAGAAATGAGCCTCATCGCTGAACAAAATTTGTCGATAAACACATTTCGAACCGAACACTGATTTTGGTAATAAAATTCAATGATTTGCAAGCGTTGCTCGTTAGTAAGTCTATTCATGATGAAATGTCAAAGCATACTGAGCATCTTTCTCTTTGACACCATGTCTGAAATCCCACGTGATCTGTCAAATACTAATGCATGAAAATCCTAACCTCAAAAAAATCATAGTTTACATACATATGTATGTGCGTACGCATAAGAAATCGTAAACAATGCGAAGTTTACGCTCCACATAATGTTTCAATTTAATTAGAAGTATACTGATAATTTCAAATCCATTTGCTGAGGCCGCGAACTTTTATTTATTTTTGCCCCCCAAGCAACATTGTGTTGTGTGTTTATTTTTATATACACATACGCATGCTTGTATATGCTTTGTGACATATGTATGTATTTATACATATAAAAGAAAAATAGAATAAAATAAAGCACAGAGTAGAACATTCTTATCACAGAAGGAAATTGCATTCATACGAAAATCTGAAGCATATATGTATAGATCTACATATATGTACATATGTATTTATATATGATGTATTTACACATTTGTATACAAATGTATGTATAAATCAATAGATTGGAATTTACACATAGGTACGCATATTATTTTTTATTGAATACAATTCTACATAATAAAAATGTATAAATTATTGACGTCAATGCAAACCTTTCGATCTATTTTTGAGGTTCTCCTGTTGTTGATTAAAATGCTGATCAGATCATCTGGCATACATATGTATGTATAAATGTGTGAATGTAAATATAAATATGTATGAATACACATAACGTAGGAGTAACAAACCTTCAAATAAGTGACAGTTACCAGCTTAGCGATAAGGTTATACAGTTAGAATGGAATGACTTACCATTTAGAAGTCAAAATCTATCAATTCATCTAGGACCCTGAATTATATTGGATCATATACTGCTATCATAAACGCATTAGTTAATGTTAACACATTTAAATACAATTGAATAGAGGTGTGCAGAAAGAATATGTTTAGAATTTCAAATAAAATATTAATCTACATTAATGCATCGCCTTTAAAATTGAACACATTCGATTATTTCACTTCTTCCAATTGTCGAAACATTTCTCAAATTCGAATTTTGGGATAGTATTAGCTCTTTCAGCGATTTCTTGTCATCTTTTACTTTTGGAAATAGGAAAAAGTTACACGGGTGATGTCTGGGGAATATGTAGGCTGCGGCATCGTTACTGAATTGTATTTGGCCAAAAACAAGCAAAGCAACGAACAAGCAACGATAAGTTCATTAACACCCGTTTAACCTTGGCGGCTGCTACAGACAAAGCCTATTACCATGTCTAAATTTATAATTTCTTTTAACATACAAAAATACCTTTGAATTATTAAAAAATGTATTGGAATTGATTAAGTAACAGCTAGATTTACATATGTATATACAGTGTTCATATATGTACATATGTTTATATAACTTACACCTTACGCTTTACGTCTGATTCATTTCTTTTTCAATGCATATTTCAAAAAAATGAACTTTACACTGATACCTAAATACACTCGTTTCAAATCGTTTTACATAGATGTGTGCATAAATAATGTATTTGGTAATAAAACAATAAAAAGCACAAAGAAATTAAGTGTTATTTGAACAAAGAGCAATAATAAGACATTATATTTATTATTGCACTTATTATTTTATGTAGGTGTGCATATTTGTATGTATTGTTAATATTGATATTTTCAAAGTATGCATTTAACACATAGTTATCTACATACATATGCAGTGATCTTGAAGGTAGCCGAGTCCTAGGCACTTTAAATAAATGGAATTTCTAAAACTCCATTAGTACAACATTCATTTGCATAGCTGTAAATTAAATAATTTATATAATAATATAATTTAAATAATAAAGCCCACCGTTTTTTTTTTTAAACCTATAATTAGGTTAGGAGCTAGGAGATGTTATGACCCAATTTTTCGCCATTTTCATAAGCAACCTTTCACGGTACCAAGGAACATGCGTTCCAAGTTTCATTAAGATATCTCAATTTTTACTCAAGTTATCGCTTGCACGGACGGACAGATAGATTTCAACTCCACTCATCCTGATCATTTATATATAAATAACCCCATATCTAACTCTGTTATTTCTTGGTGACACAAACAACTGTTATGTGAACAAAACTATAATACTCTCTTTAGCAACTTTGTTGCGAGAGTATAATGACATACATACATATATTTCATTAGGTTCGAGTCAAATTTATTTTATATTCGAATTGCCGATATATTCTTTCTCAACAAAAATCTAGCTCTTTTTTTCAATAAAAAAACGTATCTTTCGACCGTTGTAACAATAGTGGAATTTAATTTATGTATTATACAGATTTGATTCTACTAAACTAAGTTAATTGCTTGAATGAAAAAATCCACACCAATTTTGTTAGGAATAACAATATTCACATATAAAGGGGAACAAATAATTTAATAATGTATAGCAATGTACTCTATTCAGATAAATGCACCAAACACATACATGAAATAAAATGAATTTAACAAGGTATATTAAAATTAATAAAACATCACTTACCTAACGGCAAATCGCAAAGTAAACAGCATGCTGAAAGTGCGCCAGCAGAAGCTCCTCCAATTTTCTCCAACAAAAGATGTGGTGCGTATTTTTTGAAACATACTGCCACACCTACATGGTAAATGCCTAAAAATCCACATCCAGCAAATGAAAGATTCATTTTTGTTTAATAGAAAGTGCCTCACGAGGACAAGTTTTAGAATTTAATCAACTAAATAATCCAATTGCCAACCCAAGGGCCCGCGCGGGGAGAGGGGAGTTAGGTCAAGTCTTTTTTTCGCAAACAACCACCTAATTTCAATTACTTTACTTTTATTTAATTTAATACCACAATGATACAAGTATTTTAATTTACTGCAACACTTTCAACAAATGTCCAAATTGCTTTAAACTTCTTCGCTTTTAGCGTTAATTCTTTCGTCGCACTTTCGCAATATTTCTCCACCTTTCTACAATGGTATATAATAATGAGGAGTACTACAATCGTAATATAATATTGAATCAGTATAAAATTGATCACTTTTTAAGTTCGGCGTATTATTTTGTTCCGAAAAAGTGGTATATAATAATTTGGTTTAATGTTCTCAAAAGTAAGCGGACGAATGTTCTCTTCTTTATAGTTGCTAATATTTATATCATTCGCTTTACGCTTCGCCTACCTGTCCTATGACATTTTGGCTTGCTGGCAACACCCCGTTTCAAATAGATATTGCCATCCTGTTATTTTTATGTTCAAATTCATATAGTTCACAATGAAGAAGTAGTTTTCGGTAGTTGTGACTTGCTGTGTTGTTTCATATTCGCTGCTAGGTTTCCGAATGCAAACGAAAGCACTATTGTCGGAAGTTATCAGCATTCTCTTTTAATGTCACCCATTACATTCACACGGGAAACTCATAACTTTTAAAAATGAGAAAAAATCGTTTTTCCTAGCTATTTCCACAATTTTGTTCCAGAAAAAGCTTAAAACAAAAACAAAAAAAAAACAAGTTAAGGAACAAGTTGTTTGCGATTGGGAAAGTATCGAGCAACAATATTCGCATTGACAAAAGGTTGTCGTCGAAATTTTTTTTAATTTTTTTGGTCAGAATTGAAATTTTTCTACTTTTTTAATTTTCAATCATGGTTAGACGACATTTATCGGAGGTATAAGTTGCTCAACATGTAGTTACTGTCCGGATGGGTGTAAGTCAATCCGTCGTATCTCGAGCTTATGCCAGATACCAAGAGACTAACCAATACAATCGTCGCCCCGGACAAGGTCGCCATCGAGTTTCTAATGCCAGCGATTATCGGGCAATTGTCAAGAAGTTCGACGACAATATTGTTGCTCGAAACTTCCTAAATCGCAAACAACTTGTTCCTTAACTTGTTTTTTTTTGTTTTTGTTTTAAGCTTTTTATGGAGCAAAAATGTGGATATAGCACGAAAAACGATTTTTTCTCATTTTTTCAAAAATTCGATCGAGTGAAACACAAAAACGGCTGGCTGGATTAATTTGATTTTTTTGTAGGGTGTTTGTGGACATATTGAACTGTAAAAGGCACACTTAACATTAGTGGTTACCTCAATATTTTGGATCTAGCGCTCGATTTTCCAAAAAACCACCAAAAGCCCTTTTTAGTTGCATTTTCAAATTCAAGTGACAATAAGAAAAACATTTTTTTTCGGAAAAGCAATTGCTAGTCGTTAATGAGAATTAATTCAAGTTCTTGAAACCCACCTTTAACTTTCTGTGCGATCATTGGTTGCTGAGATATCGATAATCAAAGACAAAATGATCCTTTTCCATTTGAAGACCGATATCTCGGCGAAAAGTGGATGTATCGAGGTGTTCAAAAAACCAAATTAAAGCTAAATGAACAAAGTATCCGATCCTTATAGTGGTTAAGCTAAAAAAAAATTTTCCACGCCCGTAGACAAAAAAAAAACTAAAAAAATTTTGTAAATTTTTTTGTTGCTGGGTTTTCTACGATTACTCAAAAACCGCAGAGGTTAAAAATTTTTAAAGTTCTAATCCAAAAACTAGACACTTGGAGCTATAATTTCCTTCTTAATCGATTTCTTGTACGACCATTTCTTTCGAAGTTACGGCCTGTTGAAATTTGCCCAAAAATTTGGGATTTCTTTATCCCTTTTTTTCCAGTAGTGTATATTTTTATTATGTCCACTTTCACACAGGCAACTTCTGTTGCTAATTCTCGGGCGATTCTCTTTTGCTGTCGCCCCTTGCGTTCACACGAGCAATTCTTGTTCGACAACTCTGTTCGTGTATTTCTCTCATTCTCTTTCATATAATATTCTCAACTTCTTGTACGCATCGTTTCCAAGCAAAAAATATATATTTCATTAACTAATTTTTATCGTTATTCTCAATTTTCTAGCACATTTTAATTATATTATGCATATTTCTATATGTATTTGCAAATTACATACAAAATTAAATGATTAAATTCAAATTTTCAAATATATTGTAAACATTAATTTTAAAATGTGTGCAAATGCAACACTGTTACGAAGCAGCGAACTGTTACGAATAAGAACACAAAGCGTGTTGCCTGAACACAGCAGACTCGGCACGATTCTCCTCTCCTCGTCGCCCTCTCTCCTATAAAACTAAGAATTGCCGCGACAAAAATTGCCCGTGTGAAAGGGGTCTATATTTTGCACAATTGTATATGTATTTGCCAATTCTTCTCTTTTCGATATCTTTGGCCGCTGATCGCTTGTCAAAAACGTATATGTGAAAGCAACAGCATATTTATTCCAGTTGAATTAGTACAAGAGAATATGCGAAATCTTCAAAAAATTGTATGGCTATAAACTAAGGAGTAAAAAATGAAAAATTGAAAAAGAAAATTGGGCATTCCGCATACGTAATAGGGTATTTAGTGCGGTCTTGTTGCCTGAACATCTGGATATTGTGTTCGATTGGTTTCTATCCAACGCTTTTCCTATCGAACTGCTATTATAAAATTCAAATTTTCAATTACTTTATTTATTTTGTACTGCACTTGAAAATATGCGCAAATGCAACCATGTTAAGAATTTCAAAATGAGAAAGAATCCTGATTTAAGTCGTACCGAACTGCTACCAAGTGTTGCAGACACTTGGCGCGATTTTCCGTTCCCTGTAGCTCCTCTCCCAAGAATGATAGAAGACAAGATTGCGACAGACGTTTACAGTTAACTTTTTTGGGTTTTGAGTTCCTGTTGAGTGACAACTTTCACGACCACGAACACGCGAGCAAAACAAAATTGCACGGTGGTACAAAACAATAAAACCAAAACAAAGAGCTGAAGTCAAGGCTAGTGCTTAATTATTATTTAAAATTCTAAGAGAAAAATGTATTAACTTGAAAAAGAAGTCCGCAATGGCGGAATTAAACAACAATAGTACAAAAAAAGTCGTCTATAAAGAATTTTTTTCACTTTTCCAACCAACAAAGTTGGCAAAACAGCGAACTTTTTGTAACAAAACATATAATTTTAATTATGAATATGCATTATTATATTGGATCATTTTATAAATGAAGATTTTAAGAATTACGTTCATTGTGATATTTTATCTGCACATTATTCAATTTGGTTCAATATGTTTCACATTTCCGTTTTCCATTTGACAATTCTTCTGTTGCCTATTCCCATTCGTGGGTCGTGAACGCTTCAGCCTGTCGTAATCTTGTCTTATATCATTCTTGTTCCTCTCCCAGACGCCTTTCACACAGGCAATTCTTGTTGCGGCAATTCTTAGTTTTATAAGAGAGGGGCGACGAGGAGAGGAGAATCGCGCCGAGTCCGCTGTGTTCGGGCAACACGCTTTGTGTTCTTATTCGTAACAGTTCGCTGCTACGTAACAGTGTTGCATTTGCGCACATTTTAAAATTAATGTATACATTATATTTGAAAATTTGAATTTAATCATTTAATTTTGTATGTAATTTCCAAATACATATAGAAATATGCATAATATAATTAAAACTGTTAGAAAATGGAGAATAACGATAAAAATTAGTTAATGAAATATACTTTTTGTTTGGAAACGATGCGTACATGAAGTTGAGAAAATTATATGAAAGAGAATGAAAAAAAGACAAGAACAGAGTCGTTGAACAAGAATTGCAAAAGGGAATCGCCCGAGAATTAGCAACAGGAGTTGCCTGTGTGAAAGTGGTCCTGCAAATCAGTAGTTGCCCAGACAACAGTATTCGCGTTTGAACGCGGTCTTTCGAAGTATTGGACTATTTTCAAACCGTTTGACGAGGTTGTCATCTAGTTAAATATTCAAAACAATTTTGTTTTTCCTTTGCAGTTGTTGTATTTGAAATGTTGTTGCAGGCTGTGACAATGTTTGCTTCGGTCTTTGCATTTTAACTTTTATTTCGCATAAATAAGTATATAAAATGGATCACTCCTCGTCAATAGGTTAGATGCACCCGTTCTTACAATAGTATTCGGCTATGAACTTTTATTTTGGATTCAATTAAATATAAGCTAATCTGCAAAAGTGTTGGTTATTCAATGATATTTCAGGGATAATGTTCAAATGTATACAAATTTAACAAAATTGTATTTTTTTATTTAGAGCAGTTTACAATAAGGGCATCTTTTCTTGGTCTTTAGCATAGGCGCACTTAAAGTAATTTATTTTTGAAAGAAAAATAGCTAATTTTTAAATTTTAAGTGAGTGTTAATATTAGACGTATTTAGGTTAAATTGAAAATTGTAAATTGTACTGTTTCCTAATTTGCAATAAATTCATGCATACATATGTATGCGTTGAATGATGGATGAAGTCTATGTAGTTTAGCGAAATTTATCTCCATGTGTAATTTTGCTGCAATTAAAGGGATTCTATATATTCGTATTGATTTCCTTCTTAATCTTTGCATGCAAGCTAACGCAAACGTTTTTAATTGCGGTATGTCCGAAGAATATGGTGACCAACCCCTATAAAACGTGAAGCCATCCCGTACAATTACCCACTTACGATGGCGTCTTAAGCACATTTCTTCTTTGTGTAAATCATGAAAATAGTATTGAAAGCCATGGTGTGCCTATAAATTAAAACGTTTTTCATCAGTAAACATAATCATTTAATACTCCAAGAAATGTACCCTTCCGCAAATTGAAACAGTTGGCTTTCAGAGGTTGATTTTTCATATTTTTTAGACGCTTAAGAAGTTTTACTTTTCTGATTGTACGCGGGACGGTTGAAAGGCTTTCCTGACCTTAGAAGCCGACTAGGTAGAGTTGGAATTTTATGATCAGTACGATCGGGACTGTTTTTCGCCCTTTATTGTTTTTTTTTCATTTTCTTCTGGATCTTTTCATATATATCAACAGATATGGATCAATGCTTTATTTGTAACATGATGAGACCATCCAATTTTTGCTGTAACAAGGTACAAATGATGTAATAAGTACAAACAATATTTGCTTTGACTGTATTGTTCTTTATTTGCATTCTATTTTATGCCAGTTAGGTTAATCATTGCCGTTTAGTATTTGTAAATTAAACAGATCGATTTTTAGTTTTTAGCATACACACATCATTTAAGTTCAGATGCATGTTCAAAGTTTATAATTGCTTAAATTAAAAGAATTTTGAATCATGTGAATAAATCTGAACTTGTTTTAACTCATGTATAATTTTTACATCATGCCATATTTCTGACTTTAACAAGCCTTTGGTAACCTTATTATTTTATTTGTTCCAACAAAGACCCTTTGAAGAAATTTAAGTAGCCGGTCTTCTAATGGCATATTTAATGAACTGTTTCTTTATGTTTAAGGATGCTGCGTCACATGCACATTTGTTGATAATGTTTGATATTGTAATACCTGTCAATTTTCACGTTTGTGTGGTGGGACATACATTTGCCTTTCACTTCGAAAACGTTGCGATCCCCCTCCGCCTCGTTGATATGCTCCCTGTTGCATTTGTTGAGATGAATTAATTGGTGATATTGCATGGGACTGTTCTTGTGGAGATTGCTGATATGGGATGGAACAGTTGTAATTATTCACAGGACAATGATTGCCATCAGTTATAGGCAGGCAATCAGATTTTAGAACTTCCTCGTGATTTCCATATCCAAGGAAAAATACTACACATGTTTTCTCAGACACCGCAGTTACTTCAGCTTCATAATACTGAAATATAAAATAACATTATTAAAGTATAAAATATATGTTAAGGGAGGGGTCTGGGTTTCAGCGCAAAAAAAAAACACTTTTTTTGTGATTTTTTATATCAAATATCGATTAAGGAATTTTATTCAAACCTTCTATACATTATTGAGCATAGTTTTGACTATGTTCTGTAGATTTTTCATGCAAAAATATTAAACCATTAGCCCGTGACAGAGCTTCCCCAAGGACGTCTTGAAAAAAAAAAAAAAAAACAATTTGCGGTGTTCACTGTAACTCGGCCGGAAATTATCCGCAAATGAAAAACCATAAAAATTTTGTTAAATTTTAAACAAATCTTCACCCCAACGTTCTCTGATTATTATTTTTTTTATTTAAAAATTTTTGGCGGCCATCTAAAGTGTGAACCGTTATTTTCGACTAAAATTTCCGCAAATTTCAGGGGGGGAAACACCCTTAAAAAAAAAATTACTAAACGTAGGGGGGAGGTATTTTATGTGAAGAAAATTTGTACCAAGTTTGAAATGAATCGGTCGAGTAGTTTTCAAATGGCAGTGAACACGGACTTCAAAAAAGTAGTTTTGAGAAAAACTAGACTCTTAGAGTTAGAGCGTTAAAGACCCCCGAGACTAATTAAACAATAACTTCATGAATATTGCTTAGATCGGAAAATTTTGAGGACATATTATTGAAATGTTAAACAATAAGATAAAACAAAAAAATCGATTTTTTGAAAGTGAAAACCCAGACCCCTCCCTTAAGGCATGTAAATTAAAATGCAAACAGTCTTTTGATTTTATGGATATTAAGGAAATGCATTTAAAAAAATCTATTTTCACCAATAGTCCTACAAAATCCGATTGGCAGAGTGAACAAATATAGATTGTCAAATACATCGTCTAAGTTTTGGGTGAAGATTGGGAGTAACAAGACTAAAAGTGTCTTCACTATTCGTGGAAAGAGATACAGTGGAACTTCCATAACTCGATCTTCTATAAGTCGAAGATCTCCATAACTCGAACTTTTGAATTGACAAAAGCGTTTAAAAATCAAATTTCATACAAATTTCCTTCCATAACTCAAACTTCTATTACTCGAAGTTCTCCATAACTCGAACTATTAAATTGGCAATAGAAGTCAAATTTCATACAAATTTCCTTCTACAAACAAAACTTTTCGACCAGGGCATAATACAAAATTTAAAAGTGAACTATCAAGGAATAATTTTAAAGGAGTCCCTATATTTGTATGGAGCCTCGTTAAAAATTAAGAAAGAAAAGGATATTCCGAGGAAAAACCCGTGGGAGGAGTCTGAATAGAGATGATTATGGGCAGATGATCTGATACGGGAGTTTGTATATGTTAATCACTGTGCAGAAGCCAAATGAAATATAGAGGAATGCACTGCGACCTGTGTGCCCTCCCGATGTCTACATCACCTACATTAGCCCCAGCACTCTGATGAATTCCAGAATGGTGCTAGGAACGAGTCGATGAGCCCCTCAATTGGGATGGTAAGTCCCAAAATTCTGTTTCTGCTCATGCTCCTGTAAAGTGCTACATTCTAATAGTAGGTATAGAGGAGTTTCAGCCTCCCTGTCACAGAAGCGACATGTTTCTGATGAGACCAAGCCTGAAGTTTGTGTAGGTGTTTCCTGAGCTTACAGTGGCCCGTGTATAGTCCCACCAGTACTCTTAGTTTGCTTCCTAAACCTTTTAATTATTTGACAATATTAATCCATCTTTAAAAACTTACCCGTCCATCATCCCAGTATTTGGCAAAACATAAATCTCCAACTTTCCAGTGCCAGCCATCACCTTGAACCATTCCAAAGTGACTGGGGATGGGTACTGACACTGTCTGTGGAGTGGGAACCGAGTAGTCACTTGTAGGGGTGACATAAGTATTCATTTGAGACGGTGCTTGTAACTGGGTTGACAATGGTTGTTGTTGCTGTTGAGTACCTAAAGCGGATTTTGATGCACCTAACCCTTGGCTCTTTAACAAGGTCATAGCAAATTCATTTGTTTTCTTGTTTTGAAAACCAATTATTTTACTTGTGTCGTAAGAATAACCATTATTAGCTTGTGTAGAGCTTTGTAATTGGTTAGTTTGCTGACTTGATCCAAAATTTTGAGAAGCACTCGGTGATTGTTGCAAGTTAGACCGAAATTCAACAGTTGTGTTACTGCTCGTTTCGGGACTTCGACCGGGATCAGAAATTTTCAATTTAGAAGTATCTTCAATTAATTTATTCATTTGGCATGCATTACTAGCGTTTGAATTTTGCGTAGCCGTACTTTTAGTTGTACCACCATTTTTACCATCAGAATTATTGTTTTGGGGTTGATTGATATTTTCTCGTTTGTTGACAAAGCGGTTTCTTTGATCATTGTGTCCACCGATACGTTCTGTACCGCCATGGTTTCTCTGTTGTTGCTTTTCATTTCCACGCTTGTTTGCAGAATTACCCTTTCCACTCTCTAATGAATCTCCACCCGAAGAATTAATAATTTTTCCTCGTTCATATGATACTCGGTTATTACGACCTTGGTTTGCATTTTGGTTATTAACGGAGGGAAGGCCTCCGGAAGAACGAATAACCTCATTAGGACGATCGTTTGGAGGGTCTTTAAACGGGTTATAAATCGATGTACTTTTGACACGTTCATTAGAGTTTCGTCCTCCCTTGATATTAGTATTACCGCGTTCACTTCTTTGACGTACATTTACTGGTCCAACTGAACGGTTAGCCGCAAAACTACTGGACATAGTATTTTCAAACCTTGGACGAATAGCGTTAGAATTAGAATTGACAGCGCTGTCAAGGCTTGTTTTCTTTTCACTATTACTGGGTTTAGAGGTTTCCTTCCTAATTTTTTCAAATTTATTTGATCTTGACGAATCTTCCGAAATATTCGTAGAAGATGTCAAATTGGTCGCATGATTTATCAATCCAGCATCTACTGGTAACTTATCCGTTAAGAAATCAAAAAGAGATACATTTCCTGCTGGTTTCGCTACAACTTCTTCTTTTGCTGGAGGTCCGCCACGTTTTCCAGACCCCACTTCTCTTGTTGGTACTCCGCGATTACTTTTCGCTGTCATAAATGTACTAGATTGCGTATTTTTGAAATTGCCATTAACGTTCTCTTCTGCTCGTTTGATTTCTCCACGACGTTTTAAATTATAAAGGGCTCGCTCCAAATTATTATTAGTGGTGCGCAAAGCCTGTTTCGCATCTTCCTCACTAAAACCTTTTTCGAGTATCTTTTTGACATTATGATCCAGCATTTGTTGTCCGCCCCCGCCAAAGACCTAGAAATATTCAAAATAATTATTGTATAGAACAAGAATAAACAAACAAGACGTAATCAATAATGTATATAATTCTCATATACATTACAATGTCCATACTAAATACCTTTTTAGATCCTGTTTTACTAGCTTCTGCTATTGCTTCGTTTCGCATTGCATTGAACTCCTCGTTCTCTTTTGTTTCTTTCCCGTCTGATCCTACTGCTTGTAAACTTTTAAAATTACGATCATTTGTAAGTGAATTTTCAACTTTTTTCCCAAATGGTATCCATGGCGGTGGACCATTAACTCCGCTCATTCTGCGACCACTTTTGGCATATTTCAACATAGTACGGGCCAGTTCCCATTTTTCTGCCATTGCCTCAACTCGACCACCTAAAACCTGTAGCTCTGAAGAACGTAGAATCAAAAAACTTTGCATTAACTGAAGCCGCTCGGAACGGAAATAAATTTTTGTTCCTGGTGGCAAATTCATGCTCAACGCAGAAATATTTTCTAGTTCCAAGGCATGAATTGTTGTTTGCCCATCTGTCAATTCCAATTGTAAAAATCTTGGAGCGGTTTTGGATTCCTCATTAGATTTAGGCGCTGATATATTTCTTGTCTTTTGCAATTGGAGAACAATTCGGCCAGGAATGTTATCGTCTCTTTTACTAGGAAGAGCGCCTCCAGCAATTTCTCGAAAATCAATCTGTCTGACGCAAATGGAAGCTATATTCAATAAATCTTTTTTTATTTACAAACAATAAAGCCTTACATTCATTATGGTAGAAATAACTTTTCGTACATCATTGACTTCCGTACCATCCTCATTGGAGGCAGCAGCAATAACTTTTTTAATGCCTTCTTCCGTTATGTGCCTATAACTCATACATTTACAAAATGTCCAAAATTTAAATTTTTTTATATTTACCAGCCCTGCTCCAATAACTTTTTACCTAACTCCATTTTCTATAACTAAAATTGCAAAACTTTTAAGTTGTGGTAATTCTACAATAAAAAATACAACTGACAACGTCATGGTGTAATAATAAATTTCCCACCATATACAAGTGTTGAATAAAGGCAACAACCCATCATTACAGTGTTATATGTATATATTGGTCCTATTCCGAAAATAGTAGTTCAAACATATTTTTTATAAAAATATATGGGGCGGACAGTAAAAAATGCATGTTTATACATAATTTAATCATTTGGCACTCAACAAAACCCACTCATAATAACATAATGAACACAATTTGAACTGAAAATCAGTTATGTTATTTTGTGGAAACATTTTTTTTACTTTCTATAATGTTTTCTTGAGTAATTTGTTTGTTATATTTTTTTGTAAATATTTAGTATTTATTTCGTTCATCTAACTAATCTACATGTTATTGGATAATTGTGACAATTTTTCGGCTAAAAAATCAATACTTGTGATCAAAAGTTAGTTGGGTATAAATACGGTAGCATCAAAGAAATGAGGGAATTTGAAAGAAGTCGCCTTCCAAATGTCAATTTTTGTTTGAGCGGTTACAAATCAAACAAACCTTTTGTTATCAAGAAATGTCATGTTCAGTTAATATTTTCCACAAAATTTTATTTATAAGCAAAATGTGATTTATTGTTTACAAAACTAACGAATTGAAAACTTTGCTGATTAAACTTAACGTAAATTCATTAAAATACGGTGGAAAGTAGTGTGAGAAGCGCGAAGTACCAAATAAAAGTGAAATTAAGTGTGAAAAAAGTATAGTGCAAAGATGGAACAGGTCGATTCTGCTGAGTTGCATCTAGGCAGGATACGAGATGTAAAAGACCTGGGAGTTCTCAATGACGAAGCGCGTGATGTGGTGAAGGAAGAGGTGATTTTGGAGAGTTCTGGTCACCAGGTAATTATAGTAAACTGGTATTAGGGCTGGCGGCGTGGCGTTCTGAGCACAAGTTTGCGCGCAGCCCCTTCCCGCGCTCACTGCTTTTACACCCCTTTCCCTTGCGTACAACCTTCTGTCTTCAACAGCGCAATTGATGTGTACACAATTTTTTCTTTTTTTCTCGTTTGCTTCTGCATTTATTAATTTACTTTTTTGACAATTGGAAAAATTAAAAGCTGGATACTAAAGTACGAATGGTGACCTCTAATGAGAATAGTGGCGGTAGTGGAGGTGTGGTCTCGGTACCGGTGTCCCTGCCGATAGGATCTATGATCACAGGAGCATCGTTTAATGTGATCACACCGGACCAATTACCGCATTTTAAGCAAATGCTTTGCGTCGATAACGGTTATATATCGAGCAGTCCTGTTGTAGGCAGTATGGGGGGAGATTTGAAGACAATTGTCATCCAGCAAACAACAGGAGGCGGAGGAGGAGTGGGTATCAATCACGACGGTTCTGGCAGTAATAACAGTCATGATAGTACTGCAACCAGTGAACACCCTAATCAGGGTGCTGGTTCAGGCTGCGGGTCGGGGACAGGAGTCAATTGGGCTGAAACAACCCATATGGAGGTTTTTCCAATTCGTTGCAAGACAACCGGCGCTGATTTGTACCGCAGTAAATTGGGATCTGGCGGTCGTGGGCGTTGTGTGAAATACAAGGACAAATGGTATACGCCCAGTGAATTTGAAAACGTTTGTGGTCGTGGGTCGAGCAAAGATTGGAAAAGATCTATTAAGTACGGTGGAAAATCATTGCAGTCCTTAATAGATGATGGAATTTTGACACCACACGCTACAAATTGCAGCTGCACCGTTTGTTGCGATGATGAAGCTGGTGAGTATCCAATTAGTATTAAATTAAATTTTCGGTATAAGTTGAAGTTTAAGAAGTAAAAAAATAATGGATTTTTGTATATTCATAACTATTTTGAATTTTCTACATTATTTAGCATCTTTCACATTCAGCTTAACATTGGTTGTGTATATATTCATTTGTACTAATAATTTTGATATAGAATAGTTCCTAATCAGATTATAATAATAAATACACTTACATACGTATGTGTATACTCAAATTTTTTAGATTAATAATTATTAATATGTATGTACATGCAGCAATATAAAAATAAAACTCCATTTTGCAATTGTTTCAATAACTAAATTAAATTCTTGATTTTTAATTCTTTGAAAATATTAAATATAATAATTAATATTTTTATATTTTAGCAGCCGCTATAACTTTCTAACTAAATTACATTTTCAAAACGATGTTTCTAATTTAATAAGTATATTGGCGGTTCACGTGATTGTATTACATAGAGAAATAATCTACCCTTGTCTTAGAGAACTAATCTTAAATAGAATATTGTCAAAGTGTTCTGACGCTTCATCTGTTGATTCTCGAGTTATTGGTCTCAAATACCTTCTCTGATATTTGTTATGTTTAGTTAAATGCATCATAACTTTTACAAATGAGAAAGCGAGTGCGGGTCATTCAGCTTGTTACGCAACATAAATATTTTTAATACCGAAGAATAAAGTCTTATTTTTATTTAGCAAAACGTTCTCTAATTATTAGGCCAAGACTCTTCAGTCCAATTAGTTAGTTTCTACTTGAGCTTTACATAAATTTAATTTCAAAATAAAAAGTTATGTTTTTTAGTTATACAAAATAAAATATTTTTTCAAATCAATAATAGTTTTTGAGCTTACATTAAAGAGTGTACAATATAAATCTTTTGAAATTGCTAAGGTCTCTTATTACTAAGTAATCGCAACTTCTCTCCGGTGTTTGTCATGAATTATAAATAATAATAAATCATGTCAAAAATTTTAAATAATATTTCTCTGTGTGCTTCAATATATATGTTCAAATATACTAATATTAAATATATTTTTTTGCAGCATCTGGTCCCGTGCGTTTATTTACTCCTTACAAACGTCGGAAGCGAAATCAAACCGATCTTGATGTTGATGCGGTACCGAAGCGAAAACGTAATAATAACCCCAACAACAGTAATAATAACGTGGAACCCCCACAGACTGCAACTGTGGTTGATGAGAATATCTTCTTAACTTCTGAAGATAATATCACATCAAAGGACGAACCCTGGCCCACATTAAATGACAGCCTCGATACATCGACCGAATTGGTCGATCAAACTCAAATTAATCCTTATGATCGTGAGACATACGTTGTCAATATAAATGACACTAGTTCCATTGCATTGTTGGATAATAGTCAAGCAATGAAAACCCTGGAGAATGTCTATTGCACAATGGTGAAGGCCACAAATGATTTCAAACGTATTCTGACCGATTTAAAGAGTTCATACGATCGAAAGATCGAAATTCTTCAAAAGGAGCGTGATGCAGCAGTGGCCGCCATGCGAAACCTTGAAGATCCCAATATTTCTGGTTCTTTGCATGGAAACGAAATAATTTCTGCAAAAAAGGTAATTCTTTTTATTCCGTCCACACTAATGTACCACTTTTAATTTGTTTTAGTAATGCTCCTACCCGCTAAATCCAAAACCTAGATATTTGTAAACCGTGATTAAATTTGCTGTTATGACATATTTCGAAAATTAAAATGTTAAGGTTTAAAAAAGCAATCGTACATGCCAAGCAATAGAAATAAGAAGACTTACTAGTAAAAAAAAATAATATTCATTGCAAAATAAAACAAACAGGAGTGCTCTGTACAAATGTACATTCTTGTTTTCTCGAAAGTAGTCTCCAATATCGAACTATATGCCTTTGAATTTTGAAAACAGATTTATTAAAATTAACATTATTATAATTATTATTAATTATGGGATGTAACTTCTAAAAAATCAAAAATATGGATATAAATTACCTCCTCTCCTCCTATTATTGTGGTTATTCTATAGGAGGAGATCACATTGGATCTTGAACTTTAGACCAATGATCCTTTCTAATTTTAGCACTATTTTTCATTGAGAAAAAGCCTATAAAAGTCATACACCATACCACATTTCCAAAAATTGTAACAGTATTTTTTGAACTATACAATTTTAAATTTTTTTTATAAAGATTCAACTTTGATCCCTTACATCACCTATCATATAAATTGATCGAAAAATATTATACACCATTGAAATATGAAGAAAATATTTATATACTATAATGTATATACTTTTTTCCTTATGATTGTAAATGTATTGATAGTAAAATTGGTTGGAAAAGCATTTCCATGTTATCTCTGTAGGTAGCTATGTAGATTAACACTCTAACACTTCAACCAATACAAGCATTTTTTTGACACAAATAAAAACCTTGGTTCATTAACGAACGAGCTTTTACTTTTATAAATATTTATGTATCAATACGTTCGAAGTAGGGCTCTTAAAATTATGTGATTAATGTTATGCGATTAATGTTACAATGTTACGACTATTCGAATAGTTGTTCTACTGCGGTTTGAAATCCAAACAGCCTTAGATTTTTTTTGCTTTCTTTCTATATAACTTATATCAAAATAGACGTTTTATGAAAAATACTGATTTAATACATTCGCCCAGTTGAAATGGTTAAAAACTATTTTGTCATTACTTAATGGTTCCCGTGAAATCATTGTTATTTTTTATATTTTAAAGCAAGTTTTTTGTTAGTTTTAATTTTAACTTTTTCAATTAAAATAAGAAAATTAATGAACTTACACTATTCGAATAGTCGATGACTGACGACTATCCGAATAGTGCAAACCGTATATTATTATTCGAATAATTCCCTTTTCGGTTAATTCGGTTAGTCGAATACCAAGTCCTCTAGTTCGAAGGCCGAATGTGTCGAATTTAATAAATTTGGGAAAGTCTTGGGCATCCTACTTCCCATATTTTCCCATGGTTTAAAAATTCTTATTACATGTATGTATATATACATCGCAGGAAACAGAGAAGCTTTAGCTTATACTAAAATGAGAAAACATTTATTCAAGCCATTTTAGACTTCTATACGGCTCCACGAGATTACACAAAGTAAGATATTTGGAACTCTCTTTTCGAGTAGTAGTAAATATTTCGTAAGTGCGAAGACAAAATTAACTTTAGACCAATCCAAATTTTTTTCCATTTAAATGTATTATTTTATAAAATGTATTTAGATTGCTTAATCATTTAAAATAATCTCTTGTTGAAATAAAAACTAAACACAAACATTTTACCATTTAGTGTGCTAATTGCAACAGAGAAGCTTTAGCCGAGTGCTCGCTTTGTCGAAAGACTCCATATTGCTCTGAATTCTGTCAACGAAAAGATTGGAACGCTCACCAAGTGGAATGTACAAGGAATCCTGCTCAGACAACAACTCAACAAATTATGCTGCTGGTGGATGAGCAGTCCTAAGCGAATTGTACATAATAAAGTATACATATTTTAATTCTTTATACATTTGAAAATGATAAAAGAATTTAATAGCTGAAAACCGGATAATGCAAAAGCTAAATAAATACAAACAAAATAAGAAATTTATTTAAACCGCAACACGAAGTAAAGTGAAAGCCAATATCCAAAAAATGGGGAAAATACAACAAAAACAAAAAAGGAAAACAAAAAAATTGCATAATACATATTCGTCTATGTATACATTTTCATTAGTTTCTAAGCACATAGTTAAACTTTTAACATTTTATTATTTTATGGATAAAACTGCCGTTACAACATCTAATAAAGATTTCAAAATCAAATTCATAAACATAAGTGTAGTGAAAAAAACAAAAACAAAATAATAATAACGTGTTTTGTTCATGGCACTTGAAATCTTTAAATTTGGGTGTGTAATGGTTAAAATAATTAAATTGGAAATAAATACCCTAGACGCGATTTTGTATTATAAATTTTTGGGTATAAATACATATATAGAGGTAAGTAATAAGTAATATAATAAAATTACAAACTAAACTCGACTTACAAACTAAACTCTTAAATTAACTCGGAGAAGGCATATCGCATATTGACTCCTTTTCTTGTTAAAAACTGGCACATTATCCATTGCAACGGAGAAAGGTGAGAACGTAATTATTTAGTGATTTTTAAATTAATTATCAATAAGAAAACTATAATATTATCGCTTTGACATTCGATTAAAGAGAAGCTTTAAATGCATGCAACGGAAGTTTTTACTCAACATCTCATCGTTTATAACGGGGTAAATATTGCTTAAAAAATTATAAATTATTGGTAAAGATTTATACATAACAGTTATAAAACAGTTATTTGATATATCTATACTACTATTATAAGGAGAAAAGATTTGTATGTATGTTTGTAATACTCACATACTCAAAAACAACTGGCCGATTTAAAAAATTCGTTCACCATTGAAAAGTTACATTCACCCTGAGTAACATAGGCTATATTTATTGCTTGAAAATATTAGGGATCTTTATTAAAACTTCTTTATTAAGTTGGTATCCAAGGTGCAAAAAAGTGCCCTAGAAAGTCTTTCGTCGCATGCGCTGCGGAAACTATTAATCATTGAACAAAAGTGTATGTATTCTACAATATTAAATAGTAAAAAATATCGCGACAGCTATATAGTTATGTCACAATAAGTGTCTTTCATTAAAAAAAATATTTAAATACCACCGTTGGTTTGTGGGTAGCTTTAGACAATGAGCAGGACATAGGGTACTTTTTATTCCATCCCGTGACGTGAACGTAAATAAACTGTGTAAACAAGTAAGGAAAGGCTAAGTTCGGGTGCAACCGAACATTTTATACTTTCGCAAATTATTGACATATATTTGGCATAAAGTCCAATAGAATAATGAAAATCATTATAAATATTATATGAGGGCTGAGGTAATTCCTGAACCAATTTCACTTATTTTCACTACCAACGAACAATATATTCAATATATCTTAATTTTGCTAAGTTATCTCACATATTAACCGATAAATGCGGAATAAAGTCCACCGTATTTTTAAAAAACCTGCAATTAGAGAGCTAGGAGATATTATGTCCCGATTTTAATAATTTTTGGACCAGAGACACACTATTAGACGAAAAAATTTTCCTGTGAATTACATTAAATTATCTGAGAGATTTTAAGAGAAAATTACCTTTGGGCGATGAGTTCATCATGTGCGATATCCGGGGTCTTGAAAAGTTATAGTCCGATTTCGACAATTTTTTCACAAGTGAAACCACAGATGATATGCAATATTTGTGTAAAGTTTTATTCCGCTATCATCATTGGTTCCTTATGTATACATTATAAAGTGAAGGAATGAGATGGAATTCAAAATTAAGTTATATGGAAAGTAGTCGTGGTTGTGAACCGATTTAACCCATTTTCCACACGTGTCATCTGGGTGTCAAGAAAATGCTATATAAGTGGGCCACGCCCAATTTCCAAAAAAAAATTACACTCAAATATGCCCCTCCCTAATGTGATCTTCTGTACCAAATTTTACTTTCATAATTTAATTTATGGCTTTATAAGTTTTCGGTTTTCGCCATTTTGTAGGCGTAGCAGTGGACCAATTTCGCCCATTCAAGTTATCCGTTGCACGGAAAGACGGACGGACAGACATCAACTCCACTCTTCATACTGAGCTTTTATATACATATATATAACACCATGTCTAACTTTTATTTCTGGGCGACACAAACAACCGTTATGTGAACAAAACTATAATACTCTCTTTAGCAACATTTGTTGCGAGAGTATAAAAATAATAAATGGTTGAGTGAGCGAGTAATTTTGGCTGCCAGGAATAAAGATGGGGACGACTTAAACTACATAATTCAGAATGAGATCTTTGATACCCATCATTCATTCAAATATATTTTCTGTGTAATAAACGATGATGAAGCTACCAACTATCCAATTGAATTTTTAAAGACCTTGGATGTGCCTGTTCTACCACCGCATAATTTACGACTAAAGGTTGGATCCGTAGTAATCATGCTTCGAAACTTAAACCAACCAAAACCATTCATCGGAAAGCGTTTGGAGGTAAAATTGTTGAACTATGTGATCTACGCAATTATAATCAAAGGAAATATCGAAGGTTAGGAAGTTCTCATTCTGATGATCCCAACCGATATGCCGTTTCAGTTTCAGCAATTTCAATTTCCGATTCGTCTTGCATTCGCTATAAATATAAAAAATTACAGGTCATAAAAAAAAAAATTAACTGAATAGCATCCAAAATCAGCAGAATGGCAGAGGTTGAAATACGCTGAAAGGTTTAGATTAAAATGTCTTGATTAAAATATCTCACTCCCTCACTGATATACATATGTGGTATAAAATAAATCGGAAGGAATGGGTTCGTCAAATAATAGTAGAAGGGCGCTTTAAGAAGATGGGGGTGCTCCATTTAGTATATGGGATATGAAATAACCTATACTACTATTATAAAGAGGAAAGATTTGTATGTATGTTTGCAATGAATAAACTCAAAAACTACTGTGACCGATTTCGACGATTTTTAGAAGGGCGATACAACTATTTAAATGCAGTATGTTTTCAAAGTTCTGTTCCGATATTCTCACTAGTGCTTAGTTTATATATTGTAAAGTACACGATTCAGATCGACTTCAAAGTTCTGGTATGTGGGAAGTAGTCGAGGTTGTGATCCGATTTTGACTATTTTCACAACATATTATTGGGAAGCTAGGAAGATTATATAAACCGAATTTCATTGAAATTGGTCGAGTAGTTCCTGAGATATGGTTTTTGACACATAAGTGGGGCACATCCATTTAAAATTGTGTATACTTCTATCTTTATAATGAAATTTTTAGTAGTTTTCAACGTAACCTTTGTATGGGAGGTGGGCGTGGTTATAATTCGATTTCCTTCATTTTTGGACTGTATAAGGCAGTACCGAAAAGAAACGACTCTAGAAAGTTTCCTTGATATAGCTTTAGTAGTTTAATATGTACAAAAAATTTAGTAGGGAGCGGGGCCACGCCCCTTCATAGTACGATCCTTCATACCAAATTTTCCTTCAATAGCTTAATTTATGCCTTAGTTATGGCACATTATGTGTTTTTGGTTTTCGCCAATTTATGGACGTGGCAGTAATCCGATTACGCCCATTTTCGAACTTAACTTCTTATGGTGCCAATAAATACGTCTTGCAAGTTTCATCAAGATATCTCAATTTTTACTCAAGTTACAGCTTGCACGGACGGACAGACGAACGGACGGACAGACAGACATCCGGATTTGAACTTTACTCGTCACCCTGATCATTTTGATATACATAACCCTATATCTAACTCGTCTAGTTTCAGGACTTACAACCAACCGTTATGTGAACAAAACTATAATACTCTAGCAACTTTTGTTGCGAGAGTATAAAAAATACAAACACTCTCAAAGTCCTTATTTAGTTAACACAAAGAATTATTGCAACCGTTAAATAATTTCTCTCTGTTATAGTACATGAATACAAAGAAAATGTTAAGGAAACGGAAACGATACTTTCGAGACAATGGAAGAAAAATTTCAAATCCAAGGAAAGTTGTCCAATGATCTAATTGGAATCAGTTAGTACTGAGCTTAATATGGACCGCAAGTTTCCTGCGGAGAGATATTTCCAATTTGAAAGTACTGTTGCATCTTTTCTAATACTTTCGGTTTGTAAAGATGGCATACGGTGGCTTAGAATTATTTTTTTTTTGTAAATCGGAAAAAAATATGTTTCGATAGAACTAAAAAACACAAATTATTGATATAATATAATTAATATTTCATTTAATGTACTTCTTATAAATATGTTAAAGCAATTAATTAAAAAATATATTTTTTATATTTAGAGTAATATACCTACTTTTACCTTTAATATGTAATATAGCTTGCGTAAACAAATCTGAATTTTTAGCTGTCCTTTGTTGCTTATAATATTTATAATTCAATGTTGGTGCTGTGCGAAGCACAGATGGCTAGTAAATGTCGGGAGTGGTAAGGTCTTCAGTGTCTTTACTACGACAAGTTGGGTTTCAGTAGTGTGACCACCATTCCTCCCTGAGTCGGGTATATTGTGGCAAACCATCATTGGTGAAAATAAATAGTGCGCTGTTTTTTTTGGCAATTTACCATGTGTCGAATCTCCACATTGAGATCTCTTATTCAGGGATAGACCTGGCCTAAGAAGTCCTCTCGTTTGCTAATACTGCTTCTTAAGCTGTGAAGTTAGGGCGGCCTTAGGTCTAATTTTACTTTGATCTCGACTTTAAATCGATACAAAAACGCAATGTAAAATTATTTATTCATTCGAGTGAATCCTAAAAAAATATGTCGAAAACTTTGTTGGCCGACATTCAATTTTATTTTACGGCCAATCAACAATATTTCACTATTTTTCTGACTCTCCTGTACGAGGAGACACATTTGTGCTGGCATGGTTTCAACTAAAATCCAAAAACAAGTTCCGATCCAAACAGCTATTCAAGTTCGAATATACGATGAGACTGAGACGGTACAAAGAGTTTTCGATAGACAAGTTTTGCGCAAGATTTATGGTCCTTTGAATATTGGCAGCGCCGAATGCTTCTGCTGAAAGTGTTCGATGTAGTACCCGCTGATGGAAGCAGCTTCACTCCGTTGGAAAAATTACTTTGAGAGCGACCTGGTTTAACTTGGGATTTGCAATTGCGAGGGAAAAGAGAGGAATGGCGCGCTATAAAATATATATTGTCTTACTTGTATATAATATATAGGTCAAGATGAAAAGTTAAAAAAATATTACTAGTATTTTATTTTGCAAATTCATATTCGTTGCTTATTGCGTTATTTATGTTATCATATTTTTATTGTTTATTTCTCTGCATTACCAAAAATAATTCAAATTTCTTTGCGATAGTGAATCCATTTTTTAACGTTTTTATACGTAACATCTAGCTCAAAAGCGCAAATTAAACTCTATTTTATATTAGGTTGTACGCAGTGCATACCATATTATTTTATCAGTAAATACACGTATTAATATATCTAGAATTTGTAAATGAAATACTCAATTAAGTTTATACATTCAATTGGATCGCGCTAAACATAGTCAAATAGTATTTTGTTAGTTGAAAGAAATGATGCTGGATCTATTCAACGGTTATCAATATTGCGCACTAATTAGTGAAGTATTTTCATTTAAATAATCCATGCAGAGGATATTAAGAGAGTCAGAATTGTTTTTATGTTTGTATCTAAAATAAACAAAGATTTTCGATAGAATACAACTTAAAAAACTTGGATAAATAGGCATTTTTTGAACAATACTTATAATATGATTTGAAATGATCATCACAAACTGTCCGCTACACTAACATGTATGGTTGGATATGAAATAACAATTAAGTATTAATAAAGTTAATTATTTATGCACACTGGTCTAATTAAACTCAATAAATACAATCTTAAAATATTCAAGTTCGATATTAAATCATTGATTCAAATATAATAAAGCATTCCTACGTAGCAGTTCGCAGATAGTTATTTCATTCCAAATTTCGTACTTCAAAGCGCTTAAATGTGTAATTAATGAACACCCAATCCTTGGCTATTTCGCTGCCTTGAGGTATAGGGGCAGATGCTGTAAGTAGGTAATATATGAGAAATATTGAATACATATGCACATAAAATTGTATAGAACATACGTATTTCGAGTGAAACATCGGGGAATTCGTCAAAGTTGGACGTGTCATCAATAGATCGCACATCAACGGGGATGGCTGCAGGTCGTTCTCGGATATGTTCCCAATCAACTCCTCTGAAAAACGACACAGATTTTAGATCTTCAAGACCACGCTGTGAGCCTAGACGACGATCGGCTTCGCAACAGAATTTGACGATTGTATCTTTTGCTTCCTCAGATATGGGTATTTCGGGTGGGAATATTAACGTTTCCCGCCAATTCATCACTTTTCGATATGTATCTTGAGGATTATCGGAGCAAAATGGTGGGTAACCCATTAACATTTCATACATTATTACGCCTAATGACCACCAGTCACACGCCGGCCCGTAACCAGTTTGTAAGAATACTTCTGGAGCGATGTAGTCGGGGGTACCAACTGTGCTGTATGCCAAAGCTCTACGGTTCCTTTTCCACGATTCAGCACGCCTTTTTGAATCCATTGGACTAAAAATTAAAATTGAAATCAATAAATATGTAAGGAGGTATAGAACACTATAAAGTGAAACTACCTAGCGCATGTTCCAATAAAGTCGGATGGTTTCGCTTGTGAAAGGTCCCGGTAAAAGTCGGTGCGATGTGATTTTTTCAATCCCGTACAGAGTCCGAAATCAGAAAGCTATATGATATTATAGTTAAATTTAAAATAAAAATATTTAAACATCTATATAACATTTACCTTTAAGTGTCCACGGGCATCCAGTAGCAAATTATCGGGCTTTATATCTCTATGAATGAATCCCAATTTGTGGATTGAGTCAATTGCCAATGCCGTTTCACTAATGTAGAACTGTGTACATTCTTCTGAGAGTGTATCCTTTTTCATGAGAAGTGTCATCATGTCGCCACCCGGTAAGAACTCCATAATTAAATATAAATTCACAGGATCCTGTTTGGTTTTATTAATAAAATAACAATAAATTTTCTAGTTAATAAATACTGTACTTTAGTATTTCTAAAAACTATGAAAACAAAAGTCACTCGAAAGATATGAAGGAGGATAGCTATGTCAACCTTTGAGATATAACAGCACTGAACATTTTTGTAGGATTAACTTCAGAAACATTATTAAACAATTTGTGGGTATAATAAATACGAAAATTTAAAAATGAAATTACATTTTTAATCTTATGGAAAGAGCAATTCAGTGTTGACCTATATGCCCAAGATGCTGAATTAAGAATTACCATTTTCTAAAAGCTCCTTTTGATATCTTAACTCACCTGAAAGCTGTAGTACATTTTAACTACCCATTGGTGGTCGGCTTCAACTAGAACATCGCGTTCGGCACGCACATGAGCCACTTGTTCCTTTTCAAGCATATCTGCTTTTCGCAACACTTTCATAGCATACACATGCCCTGTGTCTTTCTTCTGCACTAGGCGCACTTCGCCAAATGCGCCTCTTCCGATAACTTTGAGTGCTTCGAAGTCCTCCACTCCCAAACGCAATCGTTTCAGACGCAAAAATTCTGTTTCCTTCTGTGCATGTTGTAGCCTTTTCTCTTGCCTTTGCGACTCCGTTAGGCTTTCATCCTTCAGCTGAGCCTCTAATTTAGCTAGGCGTTGCTTTCGTTCTCCATACTGAGTTACTAAGTTGCTGTAATAATTTTCTAGAGTTACTTTAGCTTTTGTTGCTTTGTCCAATGTGTGGTCGCTGAAGCGTATGGAAGAACCGTCCGCACTCATTATTAGAAAACTTTGTATGAGCACAATCAGTTAACACACTTCCTAGTAACTGAAAGGAGTATTAAAACACCATTTAAAAAATAATATAAGTTAGTAATGTACAACTACACAATCAGCTGTTAAAAATCGTTTTGATTTACGTTTTTCTTATGTCATGGCTGATAATATTTGGTTTATCATGATAGATGTATTTGATACATTTGTTATTAAATCTTCTCAATTGAAATGGATAGGTTTATTAATATTCAAATATTTCAATAAAAATTTATTAACAAAAGAGACAGTTTAGGTCAATATATTATATTATTTCCATGTAGGTAATCAATCCGATACATCTCATTTTTATAATAAAAAGTAATATCCTTATTTCGTTAAAATTTGTTCTAAATTTGTGTTTACAATTGGGTTCATTATAACATTGCTTTATTATATAATTTAATTTGAGTTGGAAACCAATTTCCGAAATATTTCAATGAACGGTTAAATTTCACGTATGACATTTCGGACTCCACCTTAAGAAAATATATTATGTATTGATATGACTATAAACAAAGGCGTAAAGAAAAGTGAAAGTATTAATTAATCGTATTATCGACACAGAATATGATGTAATGCAATTGCAGAAATTAATCATGCTCATGAATTCAAACAAAAATTGTTGAGCATTATATAATATAAAAATGAATCGCAAAATGTGTTGCTAAGCGCATAACTCGAGAACCGCTGAACCGATTTCTTTGTTTAGAATGTTTTTAGAGGAACCAGGATGGTTCTTACGGAGAGAAAAATTAGAAAAATTGCATGAAAAAGTCTTAAATCCACAATTTTCTAATCACCCATACAAACAATTTGTGTCGTTAGTCTCGAAAAAAGTCGAGAAGGGCCAAACCGAACTGGCTAATTTTAGTTTTGAAATATTTATGGAAGGCCAGGGAAGGATTAGAAAGTAGGTATGTATATATCGAAAAATTGTGAGGAAGATAACAAGAAGATGATTTTATTTGAATTGACAACAAAATTATAAAAAAAAAAAACAAAACAAAAAATAATAATATTTTGAAAGTTGTCATTGTTGCTTTGTTAAAATATTTGTATCATTGTTCAATTGTATAAGGCTGTGTCGATAGCCCTAAACACTTTGTAACAAGTAGGGAAAGACAACCGAACATTTTATACTCTCGCAATTTATTGATGTGATTTTATTACACACAATTTGAAATAAAGTCCAATAGAATAACGAAAATCACATCTATAGTACACGAGGGTTGAGGTAATTCCTGAACCGATTTCACTCATTTTCAACGCCCAGTTATAATAGGAATAGGGGCAACTTTGCACCTGTTAGTAGGCAGACAAACGGCAATTCGGCCTTGAAATTACTCCTAAATTGCAAATCAACGAAACACCAGTCTGCAAAATCGCAAAAAAAAGAGCTATAAAGGAGAGTTGACACAGCTACAAAACCAGGATGACGAATTCAATTACCCCACAGACTATTTTAAATTGCTGGACTATATCCACTCACTTGCAATTAAAAGTAGTATGAGTTGTCATCATGCTGCGTAACATAAATCAACAGCAAACTTTGCAAAACAACAAGACTGGCTGTGAAGAAGGTAATCAATATAGTCATTAAAGCCAAGATAAAGCCAACTATGAAATTTGGTCATTTGTTACTTTCTCCAATATACGATTAAAAAATCAAAGTTTTACAAATTGTGATGATTTACGCTTAACACCGGTCTACAATAATGGTTATCAATTTAAAAATTTATCGTCTATAACGTTTTCGTCTTTATGCGTAAGAATTTTTTCTCTGCATTGAAAGATTTACTAATTTAATGTATACCTTAGCCACAATAACGTGTAGCCGGGTCTGCTAGTTACAGTGATAAAAATTCCTTCCTATGTTAAAAACAAATTCCTTCTTAAATATGTTTATAATTACATACTGAATATTTTGTTAAAATCGACTTCGAGATATTAAAATTTCATAAATAAAGGAGATCCAATAAGTTAGCAACTTTTTTGTAAGATAATTTAATTGGATTGATATATGTACTTGCAGAAATCTCCAAAATACATAAATATGTCTGTTGTTACGAAGGCATGGACTTTAATAAAATAGTGATTCATTTATTGAGATTCAATATCCATAATTATACCATTCATAACATTTCTCACTCCGGATAATATATATTCAGTCTTAATGTTTTATGTGCAATAATACTGCTTATACCATTTTTATCGTGCATGCCTAATTTAATGTGAAACAATTCCAGATTCAGAATAATAAGAAAATAAGTACATGTTAGTGTCATTGTAAACAATGTATATGATTTAACCAAAACGCACATGAGTATGTTTGACTTTCGGCAGCATATACATATATACATATGTATATTACTTTCATGGCTTTTTTCAATACCTATAGTTTTCAATGGCCCTGATCACTTATGTTTGCATCATAATCAAAGAAAACAAAACATATTTCAACTATACTTACTTCGCAGTGCTTATATGAATGGTTATTTACGCCAGCGGTTCTATCAGTTTTCCAATTATTTACACTTTTCTGGATCTTATTAAATGCTACCATGAAATCATTGCTTCGCCAATTATAAAGATCCCCGTTGAATAATAAATTTTGTGTACTTTGTTACAAATTTTTAATACAAGAAAAATACTACTGGTTGGAAACAAAAATGAAAATATTGACTGAAATACGAAAGTCGAACATAAAGCATTGCCAGTTAGAAATATTAAATAATGTTACTAAATAATTCTACTGAGTCGTAATTCTGACGTATTGTTAAGAATATTTTCTGTTTTGACTAATTTGCTTTCATACATGAAAATATAAAAATGTTTCAGTTTAAATATTAGTATAAATAATTACATGTAAATATAAAATTATTAACAGCCGGTAAAAATGAGATATGTAAAAACCTAGTGGTAACATCGATGAAATCATAAAAACAAACAAGTCTTTGTATAACATACCCAGCAAGTCATGGGTACTGAAACTCCAACACATTCAAAGAAATTTTAATAACACCACTACATACACACATACACAACAAAGGGTAAAATGTGCAGAAACATTTAACTCAACTCTTCTCTCATACAGAACCCTGAATGATAGAAAGAAACAACCAAAGTTCTCGTGTTTGAACAAGTTTTGTTTTGAGCTATATCATGGCTGCTTGTGAAGTATTATTTTGCGTGTTTTATTTAATTGAGTGATCTGCAGCCTAATTAAAGTATAAATTATTGAAGCACGCATTTTTAAATAACTAAAACGTAAAATAAAAGTTTTCTAAGGCCAAAATATGGAATTGAAGAGGGTGATACAGTAATACTTCATTGCACTATCAACTCGAAGCACGCAATAGAAGCCAACAATGGTCAACATCAATGGCGAAACCATTGAATACGTAAATAATTGTTGAATATAATAATATTATCTTGCCTTAAATTCTAATTAATTTTCCACACAGATATTTCAAACCTCATATGGCGCGTTAAAGGTACGCAAACTTATTGGTGTCACTTATTGTAGCAGCGTAGAACTTTCGAAGCGATGGAATATGTGCTGCAAGCAAATCCAAAACTATGGACGCAAACGCTGCTACATGGAACACAAATCATTCACACACCAGATATTACGCTTAATGTCACTTTTTTACGTGCAATTAAACCTTTTGGTCAACACAAGCACGAGAATTGGAACGACATGGTTTAGGTGCTTTTGAAACCGTTTATTATCACGACGTGTGTCAACTGGGTTTTGCCAATGAGCTAGAGGGCAAAGCAGTTTCAGTATCTTTGATCTTACTTGGCCGTGCCATTAGCAGCTAAAACACAGAAATTAAAGGGTAAATTTAAGTGAATGTTTGTGCTCATAGAAATTTAAAAACTTTTTGTATGTTTAATTAGGAGGACTTTTTTGATTAATTTTCACCTTGTATTGAGGAATCATAACGTTGTTGTATCGCTTTACAAGGACATAAATTCACCGAAATTAGTTCAATGGAAATTCTACAGCAAGAGCATGGATGTTAAGACTTGAACGGTGCCGTGTTAGATTTAGAATTCCTGAAACATAAGGTAATTATTACCAACATTTATTACAAACTTTATAAAAATTCAAATTTTACTTTATATTTTATAGAAACCCTCCTCCCAGATGAATCTAGTACTAGTGAAATTAATGAAAGAACAGATCTTATAAAAACTCCGAAAGAAACCAAAAGAGTCCTCACATAATGTGCGCAGCTTACACTTCCAGGCCGCACGGGGTATTTGACATTTGTCAGTCTTCCTCCAGCCTTTGTCCAAAAAGCAAAAATTGTTCAACTATTCAATACGTTATAGTTACGTTATGTATATAGTGTAGTACGATAATAGATGTATAAAGTAAATATAATAATAAACACCTAAATGGCATACAATTTTCAATAAATATGTAATATAATTAATGATTTTGTTATTAAATTCTCATTTGGGATTTTGGTAGAATTAATCGAAAACAGAGAGTATAGTTTCTGGGCTTTCTTTCTTTCATTTCTTTGAATGTGTTGGAGTTTCAGTACCCATGACTTGCTGGGTAGTTTCTGGGCTTTTGTGGGTCGCAGTACTGAAAGTGCACGTGGAGTTTTGGTTCGCAGTATTGGGTCTTTCATCCGTGATTGTACCAATACCATTCCCCAAATTGTGCAAGAGGTATATATACATTGCTAAATGATGAATGTAATGTGCATGAGAGGGATGAACGATCACACGTACACAATAGTTTCGGGTACTTTTGTCAATTCGCCCTTAAGAATGGCATAGAAACTTTCATTGAAACTGCGGGTACCGCTCCCTGGCATTTCACCGGAGAATTCCCCTGTCTTGCAGGGTAGCGTCTGCAATTACTGATAACATGTTACTTGTCTGTATGACCGCTAGCATTCCCTTCAAACCAACTACATATCAGTTAATTACAAAAGATCGGTGAGATTTCTGTTTCTTTGAATTTCTTAAGTCAAAATTGACGAAACGTAACTAAACTATTATGTACGTGTGGTTGTTCATTTCTTTCTTAATATTGAAGGTTTACTTATAGGTGCATAACCTTATCCATATAAAACAGCTGATTGAACCAAATTTACGGGCAACAATGTTTCCAGTTTGAAATGGGTTACCATAACAATATGCCCATAACCATAAGCAGAACTATCAAATGAATTTTGATTTTCCTGGTAACCATAAAAATTGGTTTTTTGTTTTTTGAAAATTATATTTTTTTTGATTTGATTTATTTGGCACTTTCGAATTGAAAACAAAAACTACAAATGCTTTTATGGCTACGAAACCAATAATCGACTATAGTAAATATTGTTACGGTTATGACTATAGTTATTGATATGACGTTATGTTATAGCACCTTTAATTCAACCTTTATACACAGAGACTAATTTTTTGTTGACAATACATAAAACAAAATTATTAAGTTCCTGAGAGCTGGAAATGTTGCACTTTTCCGTTTTCGACAGGATAACTTCCGTTATTCAGACAATTGGATTTGGTAATTGGTTGGTTTTATGAATTTCCCATTCCGCCAATTTGAAAAGTGTAAAGTGGTTTTCCGAAATAACGAACACATTAATTGTTAAATCTGTTCGTTACATCGAATTTTTCGTTAATTCGAGTACTCATTTGGAGATATGTTTTTCAATAAAAATTAGTTAAATATCCGTAAATTGCAGTTTGATAAACTATTTTATAAAATTATTTGTTAAAAAAAGAAAAACCATAACAGAACAATTCAAATATTGTATTGAAAGAAGTAATGTGCTGAAAAAGCAAATTCATGTTATACGAGATCAAAATAATTCTTCAATCCTGATACTCGTAAAATTCTTAACTATTTCAAAACTTGATCAAACGTCGTTCGCTTCATTGGATCCATCCTGAAGTTCAATCAATACGATAAGTTTGGAGAAATTGATATTCTTCTTCTTTGCCACTTCTCTTCTTCTTTAGTGCCACTTAAATTGCTGCTGATCAATAATTTTAAGTTTTTCTATCAAATCCAATACTTTCCTCGTTCGCATTTTTCAATTTGCACATTTCTTTTGAATTTTTTTCAAATTATATTTAAAATTTTATTTTACCACGATTTAATTTGATTTTTAACTCTTTCTACATATGTTCTCTTCGTGTTGTTCGTTAAACCGAGTACTTAGAAATCCCCGATGTTCATTATTTAAGATACTCAATGTAACAAACTTGCTTGTTCGTTATAAGCAGTTTTCGTTAAAACGAATATTCATTATTTCGGAAAACTACTGTATATAAAAAAGATTAAATAGGCGTTTTTAATTAGATAGAATATACATACATAATCTTCTTCTTCTTGAATGGCGTAGACACCGCTTACGCGGTTATTGCCAAGTCCACAACAGCGCGCCACGCATCTCTCCTTCTGGCAATTTGGCGCCAATTGGTTATACCAAGCGAAGTTAGGTCCCTATCCACCTGGTCCTTCCATCGGAGTGGAGGTCTCCCTCTTCCTCGGCTTCAAGCAGCGGGTACTGCATCGAACACTTTCAGAGCTGGAGCACTTTCGTCCATTCGAACAACTTGACCTAGCCAGCATAGCCGCTGTCTTTTTATTCGCTGGACTATGTCTATGTCGTCGAATAACACATACAGCTCATCATTCCATCTTCTGCGGTATTCGCCGCTGCCAATGTTTAAGGGACCAAAACTTTTCACTCGAAAACTCCTAGTGCCGTCTCATCGGATGTTGACATCGTCCACGCTTCTGCACCGTAAAGTAGGACGGGAATGGTGAAATACTTGTAGAGTTTGGTTTTTGTTCGTCGAGAGAGGACTTTACTTTTCAATTGCCATAGTAGCAGTCCATAGTAGCACCTGTTGGCAAAAGTGATTCTGCGTTGGATTTCCAGGCTGACATTGATCTGTTAATGCTGGATCCCAGATAGACGAAATTATCTACAACTTCAAAGTTATGACTGTCAACAGTTACGAATGCGCTGACTGTTTGTTTGACGACAGGAGATATTTCGTATTGTCCTCGTTCACCACCAGACGTATTAATTTTTGCAGGGATACCAAATTCAGACATTACGGCGTAGAGGCAACTCCTTTTCCTGCTGTCGAAGGCAGCTTTAAAAGCGACAAAGAGATGGTGTGTGTCGGGTCTTTTCAAAGAATTTACGTATGGAGAATATCTGGTCAGATGTAAATTTTCCAGGTCTAAGGCCACACTGATAAGGTCCAATCAGTTTGTTAACGGTGGGCTTTAGTCTTTCACACAGTACGCTCGATAGAACCTTATAAGCGATGTTAAGGAAGCTTATCCCACGGTAATTGGCGCAGATTGTGGGGTCTCCATTTTTGTGGTTGGGCAGAGTACACTGAGATTCCAATCGTCGGGCATGCTTTCTTCCGACCATATTCCGGTCTCAAACCCTACGCACAACCACATAAGCGGGTTTCGCCTGCTCACTTAAAGCCGGAAGTCGTGAGCTGCTTGAGCCACATACAAAATCGAATCGTTCCTGGCCACTCCCAAGTGAATGACAGTCAGAAACTTTCCTTATTTACGTGAACTTCTACATATGACTCCATCCTGCATACATAATGGGCCTAATCATTGAACCGTTTCGATCGAAAAATGGTTCGATTCGATTGAAAAATTTTACGTCGGAATCATTGAATCCGTATCGAAAATAAAATTTACGATCACATTGAACTCACTTACCGACTCGTATAAATACATTCCGCGGGTAATAGATGTCGCTAACTACGAAATCATTGAATCCGCAAAATCAAAAAGTTCGAAGTTCGAGTTATGGAAGTTCCACTGTAAGTTTAATTTATTCTAAAATATTCATATTGTATTGTATGTAAATATTCATATATTCACAAAGGATGGTGTCTTAATAATTAAGGCAATCACGGTCTAAGGCCACACTGATAAGGTCCAATCAGTTTGTTAACGGTGGGCTTTAGTCTTTCACACAGTACGCTCGATAGAACCTTATAAGCGATGTTAAGGAAGCTTATCCCACGGTAATTGGCGCAGATTGTGGGGTCTCCATTTTTGTGGTTGGGCAGAGTACACTGAGATTCCAATCGTCGGGCATGCTTTCTTCCGACCATATTCCGGTCTCAAACCCTACGCACAACCACATAAGCGGGTTTCGCCTGCTCACTTAAAGCCGGAAGTCGTGAGCTGCTTGAGCCACATACAAAATCGAATCGTTCCTGGCCACTCCCAAGTGAATGACAGTCAGAAACTTTCCTTATTTACGTGAACTTCTACATATGACTCCATCCTGCATACATAATGGGCCTAATCATTGAACCGTTTCGATCGAAAAATGGTTCGATTCGATCGAAAAATTTTACGTCGGAATCATTGAATCCGTATCGAAAATAAAATTTACGATCACATTGAACTCACTTACCGACTCGTATAAATACATTCCGCGGGTAATAGATGTCGCTAACTACGAAATCATTGAATCCGCAAAATTAAAAAGTTCGAAGTTCGAGTTATGGAAGTTCCACTCTAAGTTTAATTTATTCTAAAATATTCATATTGTATTGTATGTAAATATTCATATATTCACAAAGGATGGTGTCTTAATAATTAAGGCAATCACGGCATTATCTCCTCATCTATTTCATCCAGTGTCATCTCAGTCAGCACCGGCGCCGCTACTTGCACAGTGATCAAGCAAAACCGATGCACGACACACGATTCCAAGATGCTTTTCGCATAAGTTCATTACGTTCTCTGTATTTCACATCGATAATGATCAACAACCAATCAACATTAGTTACGGTTAAGTTGCCATATCGCCTCTGAGAAAAAAAATTTTTGGGCTGATCAACTTTTTCTTCAATACACCTTATAATTCAATTTGGTATTCTTGATAGGGGGTAAATGGGAAATACTGACATAAAATCATAAACATTCATATTTTTAGGTAACATTTTGCTAAGTTCGGGCGTAACCTAACATTTTATACTCTCGTAATACATAACACCCAAGGCGGGACAAATGTTTAAATGTTGGCACAACTTTATATTAAACAATTCTGAAAGAAATTTACTATTTTTTATTCGATGCAATTATGCACAGTGTGTAATCAGATGACATAATCTTAACCGAAATATTCTCATTTTATTATTTTGCTTTTTGGGGATGCCTTGCTGCAGCTGGAGTAGAAAAACTTGTCCCAACAACCGGAATAATGAATGCCAAGAAATACATTGATATTTTAAGTAAAAATTGTATGTAATCAAAGTGCAGATAACCTTGGATCGAGGGGTTGATATCTGTTTACAATCCATTTTACGTATCACCGCAAAGCCCATATATAAACCCAATTAAAAATTTATGGTCTTTCGTTAAAAAGGGTTGAAAATTTACATTTACGTTATACGAGAACAAAATATGTTTTCAGTTCTCTTTAAAAACTTAATTAATCGTCGTCCGCTTCGATGGAATACGGAGATTATATTTGATAGCTCCTTCCTCAAGTACAATCAATACAAAAAGTTTTGCGATTCCGATACTGACATGTAAAGTGGAACTTATCTAACTCGAATCACCACAAAAAATCTTCGAGTTAGAGGGACTTCGAGTTATAGAATTTTTATTAAAACATACAATTTTTCAAAAAGCTGAGAAATATAGATTTATACACAGTTCTATTGATTTACTGACATACAGTTTTAAGTACATATGTACGTTAAAACATTAATCCTGTAATTTTCTTTGTTGCAGTATCACCACAGGTACAGAGAATGTCCATATATCCATATTCCTGGCTTATCGGCCTACTGTTCAGGAATCATCGGCGTAGACGACTGCGAGTATAATTTTTGATTACGGAATGATTTAAGGTTTAGGATTAATGCCAATGGAGAAAGGAATGTTAATGAGGACGACAGTGTCCAAGAAGACGAGATTAGGGGAAGAAATGCTAAGCGTTTGATTCTGGAAGTTGTCTAATCGGGACGATCAGACTTAAGTGGAGGGCAGTGTAACGAAAATGGCACCAGAACAAACTAGAATTGGCTATCGAAATCGATAACTTGCCAGATGTATCTAGACATCGATACTCGTAGTTGCCAGAACGTTCGAGTGGCGATGTATCGCTAACAATCGACTATATAAGGACTGTCGGACTGGCAGCAAGACACAGTTCTAATAAGAGACTTGTCGAGTGAGGATAATTCTAAGGAGAGAGTTGTCGAGTAAAGTGTAAACAAGCTATAAGTTTGAGTTGTAAAGTAGAGTATTGAGTAATAAAGTGTTAAGTTTGTTAAATTAGAAATAAAGATTAGTGTGTAGCCATTAAAGTGTGACTTTTATTTGACAATCCAGTGATCGAACTCAGGGTAGAGTTTTAGAGTAAACGATTTATTTTGGAAATCCGTTACAATATGAAGACTGTTTTAGGCAATGTCTTTCAAGGTTTCATCAGACATATTTAAAGTTAGACGTGGTTCAGTTATATCACAGTCTCGCCATATAATAATGTCAGGGTAACCTTTGGCATCGAAGTTGAATGCAGGTACTTTAAACGTTCGAATTTTTAGATTTTGCTTTTACAATTCATCGATATGCAGTATCCCTTATAACCTATCTGTCGTCAACACACATGACAATGAGAATATCCATTTCGTTGGGATACTTTGTCAACGATTGATAGAATAATTAAGGGTTTTAGGTTCCATATTAGCTAAATATGAAGAAAATATAATACTACTGATAGCGGTCATTAATTCGTATAAATACTTTTGGTCGGTACTAAGCAGTCCACTAGTTATTTCATGCAATATTGGAGGTATAACGGTAATCGACTATCCGCATTGTTTGACAAATTTGTAATTGAAATCCAATGGTGCCCGAAAAGCATTTAGGTCCTGTGACAAATAAACCTTGACAGATAAACCACTGCGATGACCTGCTGAATAACACCATCTTTGAAACCTATTATCACTACAATACCCTACAAGAGCTAATTCACTCTGCTTTACCGACTTAGTTTTTAAATGTAATAATACTTTTAGCAGTCTCCTACTCACACGTCACATGAACAAAATACGAGTTGCTTCCTTGTTCCGATAAAATGCCTTTCTGTAAAATTTCCCTTCTGTATCAATACGAACAAAAGTCTTATTCTTCCTTGCGTCAAAATACGAACCACTTAGTATTTTACTGCAGTCCGCTTCTTGCAAAGTTGATCTGACCTTAGTTCTTTGAACGATCAATGACATAACTTCGACCGTTCGATGAAATAATAAGAAGCTATAATGGCAGCGGGTCTATCGGAGACTCGTACTGGAGTATTAGATGGTACGAGAGAACTATCACATGAGCTGCTATTTTTATACCCTGAACAGGGTATTAAGTTTGTCACGAAGTTTGTAACACCCAGAAGGAAGCGTCGGAGGCCCTATAAAGTATATATATAAATGATCAGTATGTTAAACTGAGTCGATTTAGCCATGTCCGTCTGTCTGTCTGTCTGTATATATACAAACTAGTCCTTCAGTCCTGAACGATCGGAATCAAGGGCTTGTATGGAAAACTTCCGCATTTTACTACATACATATCTTCACGAAATTTGGTGTTAGTTATTGTTCATAGAAATATTAATTAATTTAATCTCCGAAAAAAATTGTTCAGATCGATTCAATATAGCATATAGCTGCCATACAAACTGAACGATCGGAATCAATGGCTTGTATAGAAAATTTTCGCATTTAACTTCACGAAATTTGACATGGATTACTGCTAAAGGTAATAATATAATCTCCGAAGAAATTGTTCAGATCGGTTAACTATATAACCTTAATATTTCTAGCAAACAACCCGGCTAAAAAGAATTAGTAAAATGTTTTCTTTTTTTTACTTACTTTTTCTTACGTCTTTAGATTTGCTTAAACACATAGTTACTAAAAGAAATGCACCTGTGAAGGGTATATTAGCTTCGGTACAGCCGAAGTTGTCGTTTTTTCTTGTTAATTGTAAATTCATCAGCCAAATTACGAGAAGAACATGGATAACTATTCATGTAGGTAATTGAGAAACAGGTGATGTAACAAATAAATGGACCGCGAACAAGTGAACTGCTGTAAGCGCGCGAAAACTCTAAAAGGCACTGCCAAACTCTATCGGTGGGTGTAAAGCGTAATATCATATTTCTTGTTGGTATCCTTATCCGATATTGAGGGACTTGTTTAAAATTCTGCCTCGATTGTGAATGTTTACATTTTGTATCAAGCCCTGGTCGAAAATTTCGATTTATGGCAGGAAAGAAAGATCATTTTGATTATCTTTATTTTATAGTGACAAAAAAAAAAACAAAACAAAAAACATAAGGCAGTTATACTCTGTCCAAATTATTACGGGATTCTAAAAACATACGATGAATAAAATGCTCTTGAGAATTAAATAAACGAAACAAATCGATTAAATTTCGACAGTCAATTCTTCTGATTCATATATAACGCGAAATTTTTATTACTCGTCTAGTTATTTTTGGGAACACAAATAAACTAGGTTTGGTATCTTTGTATTTTTAATGAAACTGTTATTTTTTATAATAAAAATTAGCATATATATTGTATTAAAACTGCATCTCTTTAGCATTATGAAAATATTATGCACTTTTATAATTAAATTTTGGTCATAAACATAATTTTTATAGCCTATTTCTTACAAATACATTTACAATAATATGCTTTTCTTTTGCTTTAGTCACAATCTTTACAATCTTCATAATCATTGATTATCTCATTTTTTATATTAAAACACATTTACATAAATATGCAGGTTATCTACACTTCCTTCAATCACTTTTCCGTATAGCACCTTAGTATCACGTTCTTTATACATAATTATTCAATTCTTTTTTAAAACTTCATCAATATTGTTTTTACACCTAATAAATTGCGAACGCTATCGTTGTATTTAATTAAAACAACCTTTGAAGCGCAAATGTTAATTTTTTCCCCAGCGCATAGAAGTTGCAAACACGTTGCTCTCTCCAAGAAATCTGACATCTTCAGTTCCCTCATCAGACTTTTGTGTGCGGAAGATGCTGATGAAGATGGTGGATATATCTAAACAAGAACATGAAGAAATATAAAATTTGTCTAAAATTCGAATGGTATTTAACCAATTAATAAATTACCTTATTCAAAAGTGTATCTTTAGATTTGACCTTTAGCAAATTGCACAAATCACTCAATAAAACCCATTTGTCAGTTCCTTCGTCTTTGAGTAAATATAAGGGTGGTAGCAAAATATCGGCTTCTTCAAATTCAAACATCTCTCCTTCGCTATCTGAATTTTCTACTAAAATTTCCGGTTTGTTGTCATTGTACAATCGAACGGAGTTGAATCGATCAATATTGTCAAGCACGACTGCACAATTTTCCATTTTAGTCTTACAATTATTGCCCACCTCTACAAATGAATTTAATTGTTTTTTGTTCGTTATCGAATTTGATATTGAACTTTTTCTAAGAGCTCTGCTCATATCACATGTAAAATTCGGCGCTCCTCCGAATATATCATAACCATATATTGACGAATCTGCAATAAACAATATATATAAATAAAATAAAGTATATTATAAAATAAAATATATTATAAAATAATAATAGAATATATATTTGATTTAGTCGTAACGTTGAATCCACCTACGAATTATCGTATCTATATGAAAATGGACAACATAATATAATTTTACAGAATTTAGTCTAAACTAGAAATGTTTAATGTTGAAAGAGAGATTCACTCACCTAAAATATCCCAAGGTCCCCTAAACTGCCAAGGTTTTTTATCTGTCCCAACATTTTGCACATCACTCAAGTGATTGTTCAGAAGATCCCTCATAGCAGTGCTTGAAGCAAGCATTAAGGGCGTTTGACCTGTTGTAATTATAATTATATAATTATCAAAAATATCAAAAACAAAATCTCAACGAACCTGAATATGTGGCGAGTAAAGGATCAGCACCATAAGAAAGCAGCAAACGCACAATTTCTTCGTGATCGTTTTCACTTGCCTCATGTAACGGTCGTATGCCTGAATGCGCCGCTTCTGAATGATTCGCACCGTACTGTAAGAGTATCCTAGCAATTTCAAGCCAACCTTTTGTACAAGCTTCATGTAGCGGTGTATAACCAGCATTATCTTTCTGATCTGGATTCATACCCATACGATCCAAGCAGTAAACAACAACATCTATATAACCTAGACGTGCTGCTTTGTGCATTGCACTTTGCCCAACGCTTTTGTTTAGCACCCACTTATTTATTTCACGACACACATCACTCTCGGTCTTTACTTTCTTTTCATAAATTTCATCCTCCGTTTTCCTTTCTAGTTTTGCTAACATTTGCGAATTTTGAGAGGAATTCTGGTTCCCGGATAGAGCTGAATTTGGTTTCTTTTTTTTACGAATGTAATCAAACCCGGAGCTTCCTTTACGCCGTAGGTACTTCCCCGGTCGTCTTCTTCTAAAGCCTGTTGAGGTATTATCTATTTCATGGGTGGATCTGTTGGCAACTTTTGGGTTTAGTGACTTATTATCGTCGGTTTCAGGTACACCGACACTTGCTATGGTGTCTTCCTCATCTTTAATATGTTGGTTCGCGGTCGACGTTGATGCCGAAACTGAGCAAGACACAGAATCGTTTATTACAATGTTTAATTGTTTTAAGAATTGTTCGTATTTTTGTTCGAATGTCATTTTGTCATTACCATCAGACATTTGGGATATAATTTCAGGTGGAGCAGATGCTGGTCGATCATCGCCTACGAAAATCTCTCGAATAATCTCTTTTCGTTGTTGCATTTTAGATTCTGTTCGTGTTTTAGTTTTCAACACAGTTGTTTCAAAAATACTAAAGTGTCGTTTCTTTCCATCACTAGATTCTTCATCATGCTCTTTTTTTACAGGTATAGAAAAGAGTTCTGTAACTGAACTAGATTCTGCACTATGTGAAACATCACTATGAACTTGGCTCGAAACGCCATAAAGGTTGGCACATTTTTTACTCTTGGGCTTTGTACTGGCTGCAACGTTTGTATTTATAACACGCGAATGCAACACATCAATTATTGACCTCCTTTCATGACACAGTTGTTCTTCTTGTTGTGTTTTAGTAGTTAATAAGGACTTCCCGCTGATATTCGGTGTTGATTTCTGAAGCAATCTCTCGATCGATTTTGCAAATTTAGCACTTCTATTAGTATTGGATAGTAAAGGATCTTGTTCACGCTCCAAATCCGGTAAAGATGCAGCCATTTTTAGATTGTGTGGGTGATCTATAGTAATTAAGCTGGGAGGAATTTTAAGCGAACGTTTATAACGGTAAGCTTCTAAAAGCAATTGACTTTCTTTATCTTTCGGCTTGCCATTTTGAATATCACTTTTATGAATAGCAATCGCTGCCTTATTCAATTTCTTACAATTGGAACCAGGTACTTTTTCAGTTTTGCCACCTTTCACTGACTTCTCATTTCTAGAACGCAAACGCATTGAGAGCTCGTGATCACACTGCTTGTTCGAAAGCTCTTTACCAACAGTCGACGTAGAGCTCTGATTGTTAGCAAATTTCCGCACATATTTTCGTTTGATTGAATTAATTTTGGTAGTGGAATTTCGAATAATCTTATCATTGCGCAATACTTTGCTATTTGCCAATTGTAGTTCCATTTCACGTTTCTGTTTGGAGCGTGTCATTGTATTTAATCCTACCTTTAAATGCACTTTTGGTTTCTTTTCACCTTTTTCACCTTTTTTTCCTTCGATTTCTTCTTTATATCTAGAATTATTTTGCACCGATTTTATCGCCATATCCTTTTCTATTTGGTCTGCAATGTTCGTATTCTGCGTTTCCTTTTCCCGAATACACTTTGTGACTAATTTTTGCGCATCGTCGGGAGATTTTGATTCATCTGATACAGAGTGAATATTATTAATGACATTACTTGGGCACTTGCCTTTTAAATCCGTTTTTGTCGTTGTCTCCTGCAAATTATGCAATTTTTGTTTTGCTGATAATTTCATATTTATATCAGTTTCATCGTTTTCTAAAGCAGTTGCTTCTTTGTTAAGGGTTTTGCCGTCATTATTATCATTACTCTCGGAAGAATCACAACCGCAGTCAGAAAATTGATTTGTTTCTGTGTGCGTATTTTGTCGTGCTTTAACTTTCTTTAGTGGTTTCTTCGAACGATCCGATTTTCTTTTAATAATTTCATCGTCACTTTCCGAACTACTCTCCACTTGTAAACGAGCAGCAATACGTTTTTCTTGCTGCAATCTCATTTTCTCTCTATCTTGTTTACTTATCTTTTTCTGAATAACAACATTATTTGACTGCGATGAATGACCTTCCGGGGATTTGCCTGTAATACGTTCTCCCGTCATGGTACTTTCGACTCTTACATCCATTATATCACATGATTTACTGCTTTCTGCTGATTCAATGCTAACGTTTGATGTATTCTTTCCCATAGTTTTATCCATTGTTTCTAATCCTTTGATATCATTTGAAGATATCTGACTCTCTAACCTCATATCCATGTTCACACTACCAAATCGACATTGGGTATGAATCTTTTGTGAACTTGTAAGCAACTGTTCCATGAAATCGGTACACTTACTATTCCAATTGTTATCTAAGAGACCATTCGAATCGAATTCTTCGTTTAGACCAGGAATGGACGGTAACTCTGCGTTAAAAGTTGAACCAATACTTGGTTCTTCTTTTATTTTAATGGGCTCTTTAATTGTACTGGGTACATCTATTGGTGTACTGAAAGTAAAACCCTTTAGTTCCGCTTTAGTTCTAATGCGGGCTGCAATTATTAAATTTGCTTCCGTTTTGATAGGTACAATTGGAACAGGTTGTGGAATTGTTGGCGGTGGCGTATCCATAGTTGGCGTTAATGGCTCTATTTTACAGATAGGTACATTGTTGTTAATAATTATGGAGCTTTCCCTTTGACAGCATGGAACAATTTCGGCTTGTATTGACTTTTCCATGATTTTCGCATCTCGTTCTCTTTCCTCATTTACTACTCGATCATTTATTGCTATAACCGTCGTGGAAGTGGAAATTACAGGTGTTGGTTCAGCATTTGGTTGAACGATATGCTCTTGATATCTTTGTTGCTTAACTACGGGTTCATTACGTTGTGAATTTGAGTATTCTTGAAGATGGCGCTTACGACCAAGATAATTAGGATTCCGCTGTTCCCTTGATATTGCAGTACTAATTGCATTGGACGTAGGGTTTACATCTACTGGAGAAATGTGATCAGCAGTTTTAATAACACCACCAGAATAAGCTGGTGCAGAAGTGAGTTCAGAACTAGTTGTCTGAATTGATTTTGATATTGTTCCCAGAATAATGGCTGGTTCATAGTTTTCGGCTGTTACAGGCACATTATTTCCAATCACTGAAATCGGTTCAGATTTAATCGTTTTTACTGTTGCAAAAGGATTTGTTTCCACAACGCTGGGACGCATCTGACACATCTGCAAGCTTTCTTCTGTGTTTTTAAATACTACAGAATTTGTTTTAACGTTACTGACTGAAGTTGCGCTGATGCGTGGTGTGATTGTGCAGACTTTAGAAGAATTTTCAGGGGGGAACTGCTTCAAATTCTGTGATATTTGTGGTTGTGCTGAAATGACCTTGGTACCAACAGGCACTATTACTGGTCTTGTAATATCCGATGAATTGTACAACTGTTGATTTTGTTGACTCATTATTATTTTAGATACTCCTGATCTTTCCTGCGAGTGTAATGCAAAATTTGGTGTAAAATCTACTCTTGGCAGGGTGTGCTTATAATCAGCTTGTGGATTTTTTAAAATTGCTTGATTATATCGATACTCGGTAGAGTCAGCTTTCGTTTTCACTGTACGCATCGATAAATCCAAAGGCGATGGCGTTAATGGTTCTTCTACCTTAATTGTCTGATGCAATTCTGATAAGGTTGAATCAATACAAACTTTTGTTACATTGCGTGAAGGCATGGGCGCATTTTCCATTAAAAACCCATTTTCTGTTGCACCCGCCACAGAGGTAGTATTGGAGAGAGATAAACTACCATTGCTCAGACCTGGACCGCTTTGACCTAATTTATCCACAGGTGGAATTCCTGTTGGGCCAGATGCAGAGTTTAATGCTTTTTTAATGATTAGTAAATCCTGTTCCTTTTCCGATGTAGCACTTCTCATTGCAACTACTTGGTTTATAAGCTCCCGGTAATTAGTTTTGGGAACTTGAGATTTTTTTAGAGCATTTTGTTTTTGTCCTTGGTTCGACAGATTTGGAATTTGCTTAGTTTGCATTTGTGGATCCATTGGTTGCGACTGTGGTAAAGATTGTATAGCCAACGAATGAGACGTTACTGGCTTGGAATTTTGTGGATGTCTTTCATAACCACAATAATGAGGATTTGAATGGACAGCGGCGCTTTCCTGATGCGTGCGTACGGAAGAACGATGAATTTCAACTGGATTATGATGTTGTTGACGAACTATTTGTGTATAATTCGGCGGTGATTGCGATTGGCTCTGTGGGGTTAGACTTGTGTGATGCATTTGTATGTGAGAAGGCGGCGTTGTGTGCGAAGGAGAGGGCGAGGCTGCCACAGCCACAGATGGCGACATATAATTTGTATTATGCGCATTGCTATCATATTTTATATTCTGTGATTCATAAAAATATGGTTGAGCTTTATAGGCAGACGTTCGGTGTACTGGCGTAGGTGGAGGAGTATTTTGATTTTCTGTACATAAATTGTTTTTTGTAACTGTCTCTTTCGCTATCTTACCATATTTAAAATAACCATGTTGTACATTATTTTCACTAAAACTATTAGTTATACTGCCATAGGGAGATGGTACGTCCTTACAACAGGTATCCAAAGGCGAGGTCGATTTATATGGGTTAGCAAATAGGCCACTATTCTGATGTAGCATAGAGTCACTATACATTTCTTCTTTATTTTTAAACAGTATATCGTGAGTCGGTGTTTTCGCTGGGTGATGAGGGAGTGCTAACGTTTGCGCTTGGGAGTGTGATGGTAAGGCTTTCTGGTTTTTTGAATACTGGCTTGTGATTTGCGCCTGTTTTGGTGTAATCGGTGGTTTTTCTGAGATGGTTGATACTTGGGTCTTGGCACCTTGCATATAATAGTTTTGACTTCGCGACAAATGTGGGCTGACATTGTTCATCAATGGCTCTTGGTGCTGAAGATTTAATTGTTGTTGTTGTACTGTGTGCACTGTCTCGTGAATGTTGTGATGATAGTTATTACCACTACTTTGATGCGAATAATTATTCATAGAAGGTATTTGTATTTCGTTCACTTTCACTGCGTCTGTACCATAGGCATGAATTTTGAGTTCCGACTCGTGTACAATTTTCCTTTGCGCATGAATATTATTAAATTTATCCGAGCTGAATTGTGGTGTTGACATATATAAGCTCTGATGACCTGTATGCGCATTGCTGTGATCGCTGTGTGCAAAAATTTGTGGACATTTTCGAGCATAGTTCGGACTACCTTGTTGTTCTTTCAAAGCTAATGAGTTACTTGGATTAATAATAGTACTAGGATCCATTTTGTTACTATGCATTATTTCCACTGTTGTTGCAACAGACTTTTGGTGTGGTATTGCCTCACTGTATAATGTTGTCTTTGTCGACCGGTGATCGGGAACAGTTGCATGATAACTAACTACATCATTATAAATACTCGCTTTAGGATAATTACTCATTGCACTTAGATGTTGATGATGTTTTTGTTGTAGCTGTTGCGGTGATAAATTTGTTATATTGGCTGTATTCGATTGCGTTTGCATTTGTGTAAGGTTTGGCGTCTGCGACTGGTGGTGAGATTGTTGATGCTGAAGTTGTTGCTTGAAATTATAATTCGACTCCAAGGCACAACTTTTATTAGACACTGAATTTCTTTCTTGCTGTAATCCTACAATACCTCTATTGGTAGGCATCACTTCTGTACCGTAAGTTATGTTGGTATTTGGATGGAAAAATTGCCTGCCATCATGAGCATATATTGAGTTTTGATTGATTTTTTCTCTTGGTGGACCCGAATTTTGAAAATCTACTCTTGAAGAACGTTCTGAATTCCAGGTGCCATCTGCTGCCGAAGGACATGCATTGCACGTAATATTATTTGACATGTTCGGGCACATGCAAGACTTATTATTAACAATAACTCTCTCATGCGAATAATATTGAGTATTTGTTCGACTCTCATCGATTCCCCTAGTAAAATACATTGCACTTTGCCTTTCACCATTGCCACTAATGACCTCGTGATGTCTGTTTGGATCCATAATATTCTTTAAAGAATCTTAAATAATAAAAAAATATAGTTAATAATATTCATTTCCTTATAAGATTAGGTTTCTTATTTCAAAAACTAATACTTCAGGTCTAAAATATTGTACATACTACTACTATACATTTAATCCTTTACTTTCACAGGTAAAAAAAATATTTTATAAATCGGTGTAATATTAAATATTAAATAAATGCTATGAGAGAAAAAAGTATAAAATATTGCTTTTAACACATTTAAGTTCATTGTTTTAAATAATATTATATTATTAGAAGAATAATATTCGTAATTATGTTGTTAGTTTTACGCTTAATAACGTTTTTGACATTTATCGTTTTTTGTATAATTTTTCTTTCTTCCGACACTTTCTTCCGTTTGTCCATCGAAAAAAAGTCTCCGAGGTATTATAACTATTTACATCTGTATGTGTATTGAAAACCAGTATCTTATTTCGCTGTGGCTCGTTGCTGCATAAGCTCGAATTTCACTTGCTTTCTTCGTTTGTATTTAGGTATTTTTATCACATTTTTTACACTTCACTTCTTATGATTCTAACTCTATACAAATTATGAACGAAAACTTAACCACCTATATAAATGTAGAATTTTAATCAAAAACACATTTATTACTTCCCATCTAATGACAAACCTGTATTCTATTTTTCGTTACTATTATTATTCGTTAATTTTTAATTATTTATGGTAACAAGACTAAAAATATAACCCAAAGCGAGGAACCCATTATGTTTTATATTATTTTTATTGTGTGACGGCAGGCATTTTACTGACGTTTAGAACTTCTTCAGCATATTTGATTTGGAATAATAATGAAGTCCTACCTAATAATTAACATCGCGTTAATTTTATGTTTAATAACTCTTTTTGTTATCAAATACAATTTTGTTTTCTATTTATAAAATATTTAATTATTTAGTAAACTTGTTTTATATTTAAAAAATGTCTCGTTCATTCAATATCATAATTCAAAATTTAATTTTTTTATTCCAAATATATTACTTTCAGTTGACATTTATTTAATATTATTACAATTACTATTACCGGTACTTACGGATTAATGCCACCGCAGCTAGTGTGATAATAAAAGGGGTTCGGTCGCGCTAAAAATTTTTCTGCGTTGGCTAGTATTTGCCTATGAGGACTAAAGACACCCCGATGTTGGGTTGACCAGCGCTAATGTTCGCACTTACTCATCATTAAATTTTGGCTGCGGTGGCGTTAATTTAAACTAACCTTTTATCAAGCGACTTTAGAAAACTTATAATATATTTATATATGTATAACCAATTTGGAACAAATAATTTGGCAAATGAATTTTACTCTGACATTTTTAGTGGATTTATATAGTTGAATCTGATCCGAAAATATGAATCGACGACCTCTGGATCACAAAAAATTACAATATACATTTTTAAGTGAAAAATTTCGAGCAATTAGTATGAATTGTATGAATATAGTGTCATTGTTTTTATTAAACATGTGTCCATAAAAACTTTTTAAAAATAATTGAAGATCTAAACAAGTGTGCATTCCAATTAGAGTTGCTAAAATTTAGCATCACCTTGATGCTTAATTGTGAAGGTGGTACGCATACATACATACATGTTATCGAAAAATATAAACGTTAGCAGTGTACTGAAACAAAGGATTATTCCCAATAAAATATTTATAGCGTTTAACATTACACTTTTCCAATAATATAGTTTGTCGATTTTATTGTTGTGTACTTTTACTTTTGCTCCAATCAGCTACCAGCCGTTCCTGACACAAGTTTTGGTTTTCATTGCAACTTTGCTGTCAGCAAGGAATATAAAAAGTAATTACCGATATTTCAATGATGTTGACAAAAATTATTTTAAGAAAAACCTAAGAACGTTTTTCTTTATTGGTTTTTATTTAGTCATTTTGTTTTTAAACCAATGCCTAATCATTTTTGTTTTCTTCTTGCTTTCTTTTAATTAGAATTCACTTTACACATTATGGTTGAGCACTTCCACTTTCCTAATTCCTCCATGCTTTGCACTATTTTTCGTTCACTTCACGACACAATTACAATACAAACTCGACGACTCGTTTTACTTTGCATTTACTTTTGATTTGTCTTTGCGTTGGTTTTTTTCTTTGCTTAGTTGTGCATCAACTTGCTACTGAGGAAAATTCAATGACCAAAAGCAAAAAATTTCTACTTCTACTTGTCTTCTTTGATCGGGTGCTTGCCTGCTTGTCTTGTTGTTTGGCCTACTTTGGCGACGAATTTCACGTTTTATTCGCATTCGATTATACTTATTTCATATTCTAAAACATATAACTAAATATCACAAGCAATATGTACCACTACAATTATTAAAACAATATTATAAATCCGTATATATATTAAAGATATCTTTACTTTTTCTTTAAAATCACTGCTTCATTTTCACAAAACGAGACAACGACGACGAGATATAAAAATGAAAATGACGACAGTGTTACCAATGTATACTTTCGTACTCCACACCATACAACCCTGGTCGAACTTGGCATTGAAAACCATGCATAATTAAAATGGCCTTCAACTCAAAAACAATCGTAAATATTAAAATAACATTTCAAAATAAGTGAATTTCTTAAAACTTTTTTGACAGTTTTCTCAAAAGAAACAATGTAATAATTAGTACAATTTATAGAACTTACAATCAATGGGGTACAAAATAAATGCAACCATGACATGTATGGTGAATATGAAATTGGTCAGTGTTGATGAATTTGCAACTCAGGAAATTACATATATTTTAAAACTATTAAGTAAAATGGATCTTGCAAATATAAATTAGCAATAAATTTGCACAGTGCTGTGGTTGAATATCTCACTCAAAATTTTCAATATATTTAACAAATTAGTTTGATATTCCAATGACACTTTCATCCTTAAAATGAATTTAAAAACATATTCGCATATTACATGTTCGTTCCGAACACAGTTCGTTCTATAAATAGACATCCGGTCCCAATAGTTTGTTTGTTTGAATTTATATTCAATAACTTATGGGTTGTTTCTCCTAATTGATGTGGTATTGTTTCGTTATTATACCAAACCATTACTTTGAAATACTTTGTATTTATATGTAACTAAACTTTAAAGCCGAACTTGGGAACAAACATGACATAAACACAATATATGTTTATGTTAGTAATGTCTATCTATGAAAATATAATAGAAGAAAATTTAAATGGAGAGCGGAACGATTTTTGTTTTACATTTTCTGGTAAGTTAAAAAATTTACCTTTAAGGCGCCTGCTACACGTTCAGTATTTATCGTGATATTTGGATCGCAATCTATTTTGAATATTGATGGATTACTTCGCGACTGCTAGACGTTCAATATATATTACGTCAATATTTATAAGATATTGTTAGTGTTTTCATACAAAAAAAATAATTAAAAAATTTTTTTGTTTATTTTTTCTTAAATTTTTTCATAAAATTTCGGAAGAAAACCTAAGAAAATCATGTTTGGCTATTGTTTTTGCTCCCACAGCAATTCATTATTACTGTATCCAATATTTGGACGTTATCAAAAAACCTTTGGCAGATGAGTTGCATAGCTCTGGCAAAGATTCTATTGTAAACAGTATAATTTATGTTCATTTATTAGAATAAAGTTTATTTTAAAATTTTGGCACTGTTGTATTTCACCAATTCGGACTTGTAAATCACAAAATATGCTACACATTCAATATTTATCTCGCGATCCACGATCCGCGGTCTGGATTTCAAAATATTTACATATTTTGTTATATGGATCGTGATCCATCAATATTGCATGCTAAACGTTCAATAAATATCGCGATACAGGAAATATCACGATAAATACTGAACGTGTAGCAGGCGCCTAAGATTGTTTATTCCTTTTTCAAACATATAAACCAATTTAATTTTGTCTTCAAATATTAAAACTTGTGATCAGTCGAAATGAATTATTTTATGATATTGTAACGGATTTCCAAAATCTGCCGTTTACTCTGAAACTCTACCCTGAGTTCGATCGCTGGATTGTCAAATAAAAGTCACACTTTAATGGCTATACATTAATCTTTATTGCTAATTCCTTATAACTTAACACTTTAGTACTCAATACTCTACTTTACAACTCTAACTTATAACTTGTTTACACTTTGCTCGACAACTCTCTCCTTAGAATTGTCCTCACTCGACAACTCTCTTATTAGAACTGTGTCTTGCTGCCAGTCCGACAGCCCTTTTATAGTCGATTGCTAGCATGTTATCGTCACTCGAACATTCTGGCAACTCCGAATATCGATGTCTAGATAGAACTGGCAAGTTATAGATTTCGATTGTCAATTCTAGTTTGTTCTGGTGCCATTTTCGTTACACTGCCCTCCACTTAAGTCTGATCGTCCCGATTAGACATACTTCCAGAACCAAACCCTTAGTATTTCTTTCTTTCATCTCGTCTTCTAGGACACTGTTGTCCTCTTTAGCATTTCTTTCTCCATTAGCATTAATCCTAAACCTTAAATCAATCAGTAACCAAAAATTATCCTCACAGTGGTCTACGCCGTTGATTCCAGGAACATGGATATATGGACGTCCTCTGTATCTGTGACGATACCTGTCCACCAGCTTTCTAAAATGCTCTTCCAAATTTCGGATGAATCTTTCCACCATGATATCGAATCGTGGATGTGATGCAGCTTCACATATTTTCCGGACACATAGCTTCTGGCACATCTCCCAACTTTTGATGTCCACGTCCACCATCTCGTCAGTCTCTTTACTACGAATTGCGCACATATTTGTCCTGACCAACAAAATATTCCTGTTTCCTGATTTGCTGGTAGGTAATGGACCAGCTACAACTATGGCAAATTGCTCCAATGGCGTTCCGGAACTGTACTGCTTCATCTGACCATGTCTCTTGGAACTCGACACTTCATTTGCAATGCAATCTCTCATTGATTGACGACAACCAACCCAACAAAATTGATTCCTCAACCTTCCCAAGGTTTCCGTGATTCTTATGTGTCCTTCACTTGGACCTTTGTGCATCTCGTAGCAAACTGTAGGAGATCTTTCATTTCGAACAACCACGAGAGATCGGGAGCAGTATCCTCCTTTGCCTTTCCACACTCGATATAAGCAACCAGCGACCAACTTGAAACTGTTCCACTGTGCCTTTGAGAATAGAGGTTCTGCATACATTTCTTCATTATTTGGATGTTTCACAACTGGAGCTTCATCTTGAGATTCTTGTTCCTTCATATCACAATCTTTTGTCCATGACACGTCTGTCTTCTCTGGGATCACCTGCATCGATTTATGCACCTCCTGTTCCTTCAACTGCGTCCACACCTGTGCCGAAACCTGAGATGGTATACACTCTCCATGCACTTCCAGCTGTGTTGACAACTCCTCCCTTTGTAAGGTCACCTCCATCGACTCCTCCTCTTTCAGCTGTGAAGACACCCCATTCACTTCCAATTGTGATAACAGAATCTCTCCATGCGCTTCCAAAGGTCTTGACATAAGCGCCTCATTCGCTTCTTCGTGCGCTTCCTGCTGTGTTAACACGTCTGCTTCTTTTGAGGTCACATCCATTGACTCCTCCTCCTACTTTTCCAACTTTGAGGATAACCCATTCGCTTCCAACATCCGCTCTTTTAACTGTGAAGAAAATTGAGCTGATACATATTCGTCAACGTTGATGTTTTCTTCTTCCATTGCCTCTCTTAACCGGGCTTGCAATTCTGATTTCAAACCATTCGTTGCTAAGCCTCGTTGTTCCAACTCTCTTTTGAGTTGTGGTATCCTTAATTCGCTGAATTTGGCCATTATCTCCTATGGAGTTTTATTTGTCAATCCCACTTCTGACACCAATTGTAAAAGTTTATAAAAGTCACACTTAAATGGCTATACATTAATCTTTATTTCTAATTCCTTATAACTTAACACTTTAGTACTCAATACTCTACTTTACAACTCTAACTTATAACTTGTTTACACTTTGCTCGACAACTCTCTCCTTAGAATTGTCCTCACTCGACAACTCTCTTATAAGAACTGTGTCTTGCTGCCAGTCCGACAGCCCTTTTATAGTCGATTGCTAGCATGTTATCGTCACTCGAACATTCTGGCAACTACGAATATCGATGTCTAGATAGATCTGGCAAGTTATAGATTTCGATTGTCAATTCTAGTTTGTTCTGGTGCCATTTTCGTTACAATATTCTGTTGATGATTTTTTATTTGGATCAAGTTTACAAAATAATTATAGTTAATATGATGCCTTTTCTAAACCCTCACCAATAATACTTGCGATAAGAAAGAGAGTTCTTATACACCTTGTCGCCTCATTTTTATCCTCATTTCAACGTTAACTATTTTATCTTCTTGATATATGTGTATTCTTCAAAACTTTGTTGATATCTTGAATATTGAAATGAATTTATTCAATAGATTTACGACATGTTTACAATAATAATAATAACACTACAATAAGAAAGCAAGAAATTATGTACATGAATTATACGGGAATAGTGTAACAGCTTTCCTGAAAATGAATATAATATTGAAAAACCAAAAGAGCACTATTACAATAGAAACATTCCAGTCTTTTTAAATACATACAGTGGTAGTCAAAATTATTTACACATCGGACGTTTTTTTTACAAGTTTTTTACAAGTTCCATAAATATGTTGTTTCTTTCTCTCATTAGACGTTTAGTAGGAGTTTCCATACTAATACTTTAAATATATTAAATTTTCGGATGTTTGTGCGTATTTTTAATGAGGATTGTAATGCATGAAAGTAGAAGAAAATCAATTTATATTATCGAAACCAAATCATTGTCAAACCTACACATACTAGTTATATAAAATAAAGATTTGTACACAAATTTTATTGAATTTGCGAACCACGCCTAATAGATGAAAATAAATTACTTCTATATGGCAGCACAGTCATATCTACTCCGTTTTGGGTAAATATAACCCTGGTAAATATTGTCATTGATTGTCAGAAAGTATAAAAGAGCTTCCAGTTTTCACCTGCATATCATTTTCCGTGTGTGAACGGTTTTAAAGCATATATTAATTGTGAATTTAGATTACGCACCTTTTGCCGGTTTTGCTGTTGTTATTCTTTTAACAGTTCAAGCTTAATATTTAAAAACATGTCTAATCGCGACGCAGCCACAAATCAACTAATCGACTATAAAAATAATTTGTCGGTAAGTGTGTTAGTAGCAAGATAGGGTTTAATGAAATTGAAAGAACGTACACAAATGTTTACAATTTTTAGTACAAAAACATATAAGATACTAGGATTGTATTAATAGGGTGGAAACAAAGAGAAAAACAAATTTTTAAAGGGAGTCTATGGCTAAATCATAATTAGTAGCATTTTTATCTTATACCGTACATATGCATTTAATTCTATTTTTTTCTTTTGTCTATATTAACGTCTCAACTTTGGATATTTTTATTAAAAATTATGGAAAGGTTTTTTTTTGTTGGTTTTGCTCGGTTTGAATACAAAATAATTAATAATTATAATATTAGTATCCTACATACTATATGTATGTATTTTTTAAAAATTTATTAATATACATATATTGTGAAATATATTTCGTGATGTTGAAATTAGTACAGAGATTATAAAAAATTAAAATAATGGATTTAAAATTAATTAAGCAATTTAAGCGTTTTAGCATATGTTTACATTTTGTTATAACTAATCTGTAGAGTTTATTTTTTTTATATTTGATATATTTTTATTTAGTTTAATATTAAGACTTTATATTTTCTTTTATTTATTTGAAAACTACTTAAATATTTTAAGTTAACAGTTCAATGATATTATGTTTATGTTTGTAATACAATTTTATATTCGTAAGAACAAATTTATTAGTCATACGTTAATGATAGTTAAATCGAGTATATAAAAAGGTTTGCTTAATACTAGTTTTTAAAAGTGGTAAAGCTCAACATCATTAAAATTATATGTATTATTAATTAATAAATAAGATTTTTTATATAAATTTAAAATTTTTGTTTTTCTTACATGCCCAAATACACATACATGCCGATGTTAGTATGTAATCGTTTAATACTTAATATGAATTACGCTATTGTTGCAGTTTAAACATTTATTTTCCATTTTGTGTGAGCTGAAAAATTCACTTCATATCTGATATATCTATCGGTTGATTTTGCTAGTGTTAATTGTTTGCAATTATTTTCTATTAGTAGCATTATTTTGCAATGACTTGCACAATTCATAATATACGCATACAACACTACCATTCCATATTTAGTCAACTAATTTCACACATTTTTAAACGTTTTAAGTTTTCCGTCTTTTGAGCAATACTATACATGTTTTTGTATTGAAAATAACAGTATTTTTTTTTAAATGGTAACGCCGTCATATTTTTATAATGGTTTCGATCACAATCATCGCATTTTGTATTTTATATTTCATCTCAACGTATTTTGTACGTTATCTCCATCTAACTTAGTAGCCATAAAATTTGCGAAATAGAGTTGTACAATTATATTGATTATATTTTATTATGAAAATATATATGTATGTACGGGGTATGTTATCACGATAATGTAATTACTTTATTATTTTGATACAGGTTCGGCAACACCGGTAATAGTTTATTCAGAAAGTCATATATTAATAGTTTAGTAATGTAGATTATTATTTTTATTTATTATTGCAATAACACACAACAGTAATGCCCAAATAATACCCCAAGAGGCCAGAGGTTGTACATACATATGTATACCCGCTAAGAACACACGTATATACACATAAATATACATAATCTGTGTACATTTGTTTTAAAAGAGTTATCCATAAAATGATTTTTTAATGTTTGCTTCAGTAATATCTCCACATATACATATGTGTGCACATATGTAACGGATGCAAAAAATATTGTTTAATTTTGCTTTACGCAAGTTTTTATTTTTGTTTTGAACCGTTTTGCATTTGTTGTTAATGAGGACTATTAAATTATGAACATGTATAAATAAAAAGTCCAGTCATGATTTTGAGTGTTAACAAAGAGTTAAAGCTTTTAATTGGTTTTCCTGGTTTTGAATGCAAGTACACTTGTACTTATATCTGTATGTATATTTATCATATGTTCAAATTAGTTGGACTTGATTTAATATATATGTATTTATTAATATAATTTCAAATGTCTTAATATAGTATAAGGTATTACACTTAGTTTAATATGAAATAAGTGATGTTCTCTTAAATGTTTATGTACTTACGCAAGCGCACTTTTCAACGTTAACAAAAACCTGTTGAATTCTTACATGCGCGAGTACAAATTATATAGGCATTTGGTGAAACCTTTTGAAATTAAAGCAAATAATTCCAATGTTTATAAATATTAGAAAATGTACACCTATGTATGTATGTATGTATATTGGCTAGTCACAGTACCAATGAATGCGCAAATCAAAACCACAAAAGGCACCTTCGAGTACTGTAAACTTCAATGAAGCATGGCACAGTTTATACAAAAGTCAATGCACTTCATTCCACGATTGTAAAAACTGGTATGAAGTTGTTTATATATAATCACATTGACTGTTAGTTGTTGTTGTTAGTGGCTGCCTATAGTAGAAAAGCTGGTGTACAGTGCCTATGTTGCGACTGAAACTACAACTCCTTTCAAGTGACTTCGCTATATTTGCGAATTTGTACGCGTGCGAGAACTGTTGGAACTAAATGGGTAGAGGGAATGTATGTTAAAATAGTTTTCGTCTCATACAGTTGGTAATAGCTGCTTTAGAACTCGCTTTAGAAACACATATGCACAAATGGAGTTACTTAACACATACAATATGCATTGAAAAATTGTTTGCATTTTAGGCTTTGTCACTGCACGCAATGAAATTTCGAATGCAGTCACGTCTTTTCAAACATATGTATATGCATACATGTGTGTATGTGTGAATACTTATTCGGAACGAAATTGGTTTTACTGGAGCTAATTATTTGCATTTGGACGAATTTGATTGAATTGACCAAGAATGGCAGATTACCTAATTAAAATTTTAAAATTTCAACATACAACCTGTTTATCAGCGGTTTAACCTTCGACTGTTATTCAATTACATTCACAACTTTATACAATTTGCATCGTTTAATGTACATTTGCACATACGTAACACAGATAATTAGAAATTTTGAGCGAAGGGAAAATAACAAAACAATTTTTTTATAATATAAACTTTATACTGACGGCAGTGCACCGAAGTTGATAAACCCAGCATTAAGATGAGTGCGGTGAAATAAGAAAACAACTAATACAAAGCGTGATAATTTCAAACTCCATATCACAATAGCATTGCTAATGCTCATTCACTTTAATTAATTGTAAATTCATTTTAGCTATCAGTAAATCCGCTGTTTACTTTGATTTATTCACTTTCAATTATTCCCAAACACAATTCATGGATTTATTTCAACAAAATGAAATTATTGCCTACTCATGTTTGTATGTGTTGAGTGATTTGTGCAATAAGTTAGAAAATATAAATATTTTAATTAATATTTTATTTTATTTTCAATTACGTAGTTGTTTATTAAAAATATAATAAATATGTAATAAAAATATTTCACAAAAAATATAAAAATTTTTAAGACTGTTTATGCGCATATTCATTTCTGCAATTAGAAGAGAAATCATCACAAGTTTGGTTTGAAAAATACACAATATAATATAATTCTTATTAGATGATATTTACTTCAGTACTTTAAAGTATTTTTATGTCGAAGTTTACTAGCCTTGAACTGGTGAAAGATGCATGCAGAGGGCAAAGTCAAAGCAAGATAGTGCAGTTTACTGCTTGGATTTATAATACATGCAAAAATTCTTACTATATATGTAATCTATATGTGTATATAATTCTTTCATGGGGGGCATATTCATGAATATATGCATAGGTGTGTACATTTTAACTTCTGTGTGAAATAAAAATGTGTATATACTTTGGGTGTACAACGCTTTCGCTCTTATCTCAATGTTTTATATGTGTTATCTGAGTGTGTTATCTCACGGCGTGACAAAACAAACACAACACATATATATGGAGATGGAAATAATAACTCTTAGTACAGTTAATTCCAATATCAAAGTTGTTAGGAGTTTTTAATCACCATTTTTTTCACAAATTTACATATCACATAAAGTAGGTATGTGTTATGTGCATTAGTGTGCATATTCCAAAAAATTTAGACACACACGTTACATAGCACATAAGTAAATATACATACATATACCGGAATGTATATGCAATGGAAATGAATTCATCTTTAAACCGACTTATTTCGCATTCAAATTATTCTTATTTCATTACGAAAATATACGTATTTAGTATGATATTTTGAATTTTAAAATTGTAACACATATATATATAGTTTATTCTTAAGACACAATAAAGAACAGAATGCGAAACACAATCAGATTATTATTTAGTTTATTGCTTTATACATTCATATACTATATATCGTTCAACACTGTATGAATTCGTCAGCATTCTGCTTAAATGTAAGCAAATACAATATTCTTAATTCAGTTAAATATGTACATTACGCCCCGTCTATGTGTGTGCACTTTTGTACATAGGACTAAGATTTATTTAATTTAATTCTGTTCAAAATTAGTAAAGAATTTCCAGGTATCTGCAACATTTATAACATCTATTCACACATATTATATCTAAATATAAAATACATTTTAATTTCGCAGTTCTAAAGGTCTAGTGCGTTGAAGTTTACGAATGTATTTATACTTTTTGTTGTTATTTGTATTGTACTAATTGAATTCATTTATATTTCAGAAACCTCCGGGCACAATTACAACAGGAGCTGGTAATCCTGTTGGTATTAAGGATGCAACTCTAACCGTGGGACCAAGGGGTCCGGCATTGTTGCAGGATGTCAACTTTTTGGATGAGATGGCTGCCTTCGATCGTGAACGCATACCAGAGCGTGTAGTTCATGCTAAAGGTGCCGGCGCTTTTGGTTATTTCGAGGTGACGCATGACATTACGAAATATTGTGCCGCTAAGGTATTCGAGAAGGTACATAAGCGTACGCCGATTGCAGTGCGTTTTTCCACCGTGGGCGGAGAAAGTGGATCCGCTGATACCGCCCGTGATCCGCGCGGTTTTGCTGTAAAGTTTTACACTGAGGACGGTGTCTGGGATTTGGTGGGCAATAACACACCAATTTTCTTTATACGTGACCCAATTCTTTTTCCCAGCTTTATCCACACTCAGAAGCGTAATCCGCAAACACATTTGAAGGATCCGGATATGTTCTGGGACTTTTTAACTCTGCGTCCGGAGAGTACTCACCAGGTAACACATGTGTAATATAAATATTAAATTTAATAATTTTTAATGATATTAAAATATGTTTAATAGGTGTCCTTTTTGTTTGGAGATCGAGGCATTCCCGATGGTTATCGTCATATGAATGGATATGGTTCGCATACTTTCAAGTTGGTTAATTGTAAAGGGGAGCCTATTTATGCTAAATTCCACTACAAAACTGATCAGGGCATTAAGAATCTCGATCCCAAGGTCGCTCAAGGGTTATCAGCTACTGATCCAGACTATAGTATTCGTGATTTGTACAATGCTATTAAGAATGGCAATTACCCAAGTTGGACATGGTATTTGCAAGTGATGACATTTGATCAAGCTAAGAAATTCAAATATAATCCCTTTGATGTAACAAAAGTATGGAGCCATAAGGATTTCCCACTTATCCAATTTGGCAAGATGGTGCTCGATAGAAATCCTACCAATTACTTTGCTGAAGTTGAACAAATTGCCTTTAGTCCAGCACATTTGGTTCCAGGCATTGAACCATCGCCCGACAAGATGTTGCAAGGCCGACTTTTCTCGTACTCAGACACACACAGACATCGTTTGGGCCCTAATTATTTGCAAATACCGGTGAATTGCCCTTATCGTGTTAGTGTTACTAACTATCAGCGCGACGGTCAAATGCGTGTTAATGATAATCAAGGTGGTGCTCCGAATTATTTCCCCAATTCGTTCTCAGGACCAGACGAAAGTGCTCGTGCAAAGAGCTTGATGCCATGTTGCCCTGTGCAAGGTGAGGTTTATCGCTTCACCAGCGGCTTCACCGAGGACAATTATAGCCAGGTGACCGATTTTTGGGTTTATGTTTTGGATGATAGAGCTCGCCAACGTTTGGTAGCTAACATTGTTGACAGTTTGAGCAATGCCAGTCAATTTATTCAGGAGCGTGCTGTTAAGAACTTTACTTTAGTTCATGCTGACTTTGGTAGAATGCTTACTGAAGGCCTTAACTTGGCCAAATCGGCCAAAATCTAAAGAACTGAAATTAATTATTATCTTTGCAAATATTTTCAATGTTTTCAATGCTAATGCACATAACTTTTTTGAGGTTACGGGTCGCTTCCAGACACATTTTTTGATATATTATTAAAACATAAAGGGCTGTGATACAGTCTGCCAAAGGGCAAACAATTGTAATGTTTATTTTTATTGGATAAAAAACGAAAAATTATTTGAAATTCAAATTGTAATACCGTTTATTGGTTAAATTGTTCAAATTGTCGATTTGTAATCTTATTGGAGAAGATTAGCAAATTCTTGTTGGCTTTATTTTTTTTTAATCAATTGAAATCGCTATCCCTTTATGCTTGTATAATCATATTGTTATATGAAATTTTGTGTTTAAACAAGTACAGATATATACATATGTATGCTTTTTTTACATTTTTAATAAAATTCAATATTCATAAAATAAAAAAAATACTACTGCTTTTCATTGCAATATAAACAAATGTACGCTGAATGTCTGAAACATTGTTACCAAGTAATAGTTAGGAGACATGCTTTGCAATCCGTAGACATAGTTAATAAAAGGAATTATTTTTTGAAATTTTTAAATTTGATAATTTGTTTTTTTATATTGTATTTTAAAATTTGTAATTTCTTGATTATCTCATAGTTGATTTAATTTAATTGGATTGGATTGGAATCATGAAGTGTTAGATTTATATAAATTTATATAAGAACAAAAATATATTTTGATGAACAACTGATAACATTAGTATAAATTGCATTTTTTGATTAAATAGAACAAGGATTATATATAATAATTTTCATGAAATTTGGTGTAAATCAAAGTCATATAATGATTCGCCCAAACAAAAACTGTTCGGCAGTGTTGGACTGCAAGGAGGTGGTTAGTATAAGGTGAAATCTCTTTGCAAGTTGGACATATGTTGGTAGTGTTAGAATAATAGAAACACTTTCAATATGTACAAAAATTGGTCATGAGTTATAAGCAAAGAGATAAGGGTATAGCCTGTACTTTTTCGTTCAGTTGGTGAATAGGGTCGCCGCGGATTTAGAGGGGGAGAGTGTTAGGTTCTCAATATAGAAGAAGCAAGAAAGATCGGCGAGATAGTTATCGGAGAGATATTATTATACAACCATCAGATAGTGGAATCTACTTTTTAATCGTTCTTGCTTTAGAGTTCGCCTCAAAGTAATACTCATGATTGACGACCACTCAGATAATTTGTAATGCATCTCTTCGGTTTCGGCGGCGATGTAGTTTGTAATGTATACTTGCGCTGTGTAATTGAGCGAGTCAAATTCTTTTAACAAGCCCAACGCTATTAGAATTGTCTTCTCACCAAAGTTGGTTTTTGATTAAGGTTAGGGTTAATTAATAATTTAACCAGATATGTATAGAACACTATAAGCGCTTATTGAAATTTTCTGGTTGCCGAATCTTATTGAGATCCCTAATGTTATGGTTAATGGTTAATGGTTAACGGCGTCGACCTGGCGACCCGTCGCTCATTTGATAAATTAGGAACAAAGTGAGCGAATAGTGGAAGTGTATTTATGTTCACCGGCTATAACGTTCATAAGAATATGTAGGGCGACGAAGGTGTTCTTAAAAAGCATTGTAAATACCACACATTTAACTTTGCTAACATTAACAAAGGTGATACCACGGGTTTCTGGCCCGTATATTATATTTCACAGAAAAAACTCGAAGTTTTTTGGTGGATTATAGTGATTCGAGTTAGAGAAGATTAACTATATTAGAGAAATTTATGTATTTTTTTAAAACAATGCATTACTTTGATAAAATGTATATTCAAGATTAAGTTATAAAAAACAAAGCTTAGGAAAATGGCCACAACACTTTTATATTAAAGTTTTTTTAAAAAGTTCCAAATTGTCAAATGTGGGTACATTTGGAACAAATATTCCTTTTCACCCTGAGGAGGTTGCTTTCGAAGATGGGCAAAATCGGACCACTGCCACGTTCACAAAATGGCGAAAACCGAAAACACATAAAGTGCCATAACTAAGCCATAATTAAAGCTATGGAAATAAAATTTGGTACAAATGATCGCACTATGAAGGGGCATATTTGGATGTAATTTTTTTGGAGAAGTGGTCGTTGCCCCGCCCCATACTAAGTTTTTTGTACATATCTCGTAAACTACTTAAGTTATATCAACCAAACTTTCTAGAAACGTTTCTTTTAGGTACTACCTTATAATGTCCATAAAATGGAGCAAATCGGATTTTAATCACACCCACCTTCTATACGAAGGTTATGTTGAAAACTACTAAAAATGCTTTAACTCAGTAAAGGAAAACACCAGAAACCTTAAATTTCATTATAAGGAAGGTATCAGAAGGGCTCCACTCAAATTGGTATACAAAATTTTAAGTGGGTGTGGGTCAAAAACCATTTCTTCGAAACTACTCGACCAATATCAATGAAACTTGGTTTTCAAGACCACATATATATCGAACATGAGGACCTCGGTGCTTCTAACCTAATATTATGGTTTTCAATTTTCAATGGACTTTATACCTTATACATATATGACGAATATGTGGGTCAAATTGTATATTATATAATATTAATAAAATGAAATAAATAAATTGCGAGAGTATAAAATGTTCGGTCACAACCGAACTTAGCCCTGGTATATAGGAAGTTGGCGTGGTTGTGAAGCGATTTGGCCTATTTTCACAACATATCATTGGGATGTAAAGAAACTATTAGAAACCAAGTTTCATTCAAATCGGTCGAGTAGTTCCTGAGATATGGTTTTTGACCCATAAGTGGGCGACGCCACGCCCATTTTCCATTTTGTAAAAAAATCTGAGTGCAGCTTCCATCTGCCATTTCTTATGTGGAATTTAGTGTTTCTGGCGTTTTTCGTTAGTGAGTTAACCCACTTTTAGTAATTTTCAACCTAACTTTTGTATGGGAGGTGGGCGTGGTTATTATCCGATTTCTCTCATTTATGGACTGTATTAAGAAGTGGCTAAAAAAAACGACGGCAGAAAGTTTGGTTTATATAGCTCTATTGGTTTGCGAGATATGTACAAAAAACTTAGTATGGGGCGGGGCCACGCCCACTTCCCCAAAAAAATTACATCCAAATATGCCCCTTCATAGTGCGATCCTTCATACCAAATTTTATTTTCGTAGCTTTGTTTATGGCTTAGTTATGGCACTTTATGTGTTTTCGGTTTTCGCCATTTTGTGGGCGTGGCAGTGGTCCGATTTTGCTCATTTTCGAAAGCAACCTTCCTATGGTGCCAAGAAATAAGTGTGCCAAGTTTCATCAAGATATCTTAATTTTTACTCAAGTTACAGCTTGCACAGACGGACGGACGGACGGACAGACAGACATTCGGATTTGAACTCCACTCTTCACCCTGATCACTTTGGTATATATAACCCTATATCTAATCTTAAAATCTTAATGAAACTTGGAACACATATTCCTTGGCACCCTGAGGAGGTTGGTATTGGATAAATGGGCGAAATCGGACCATTGCCACGCCCACAAAATGGCGAAAACCGAAAACCTATACAGTATCATAACTAAGCCATAAACAAAGTTATAAAAATAAAATTTGGTACAGAGGATCGCATTAGGGAAGGACACATTTGGATGTAATTTTTTTTGTATATATCTTGCAAACCAAAAAAACTGTATAAACCAAACTTTCTGCAGTCGTTTCTTTTAGCCATTTGCTTATACAGTCCAAAAGTGAAAGAAAACGGATAATAACCACCATAAGATATGGCAGATGGAAGCTGCACTCAGATTTTTTTACAAAATGGGAAATGGGCGTGGCGTCGCCCACTTATGGGTCAAAAACCATATCGCAGGAACTTCATGACCGATTTCAATGAAATTCGTTATATAACACTTTCTTGACACCCTGATGACACGGGTGGAATATGGGCGAAATCGGTTCACAACCACGCCTACTTTCCATATAACTCAATTTTGAATTCCATCTTATTCCTTCATTTGATAATATATACATTAGGAACCAATAAAGATAGCGGAATAAAACTTTACACAAATACTGTTTTTGAGCTATGACATCACTTGTGAAAAAATTGTCAAAATCGGACCATGACTTTTCAAGCCCCTGATATCGTACATGAAGCACTCAGTAACTTAGGGTAATTTTTCACCGAAAATATTGGTATCTCCCTCAGATAATTTAATGTAATTCAGAGCAAATCCAATAGAATAACGAAAATCATTAATATAGTATATGAGGGGTGAGGTACTTCCGGAACTGATTGTTGGTGGTGACAACATATGTACATTATATCTCAGATTATATGCTCACTTAATGTGGCTAAGCTACTTCACATATTAACCGATTTATAACGTATTATGCCCATTGTTTCTTTGAAAAACCTATAATTAGGTATACGGGAGCTAGGCGAAGTTATGACCCGATTTTACACATTTTTGGTACAGACACTCTATTAAAAGAAAAAGATTCGCTCTGAATTAAATTAAGATATCTTAGAGATTTACCGATATTTTCGGGGAAAAATTACCCTTAGGCACTGAGCTCTTCATGTTCGATATCAGGGGCATTGAAAAATTATAGTCAGATTTCGACAATTTTTTCACAAGTGATTCCATCGATCATATATGTATGTACATTATTTATGTAAAGTTTTATTCCGCTATCTTCATTGGTTCGTTGTGTATATATTATAAAGTGAAGGAATGAGATGGAATTCAAAATTAAGTTATATGGGAAGTAGTCGTGATTGTGAAGTAATTTCAACCATTTTACACACGTGTCAGCGGGGTGTCAAGAAAATATTCTACACGAAGTTCATTGAAATCGGTTGAGTAGTTTCTGAGATGTGGTTTTTGACCCATAAGTGGGCGACGCCACAACCATTTTCCATTTTGTAAAAAAAACTGAGTGCAGCTGCCTTCTGCCATTTCTTCTGCAAAATTTAGTGTTTCAGATGTTTTTCGTTAGTGAATTAACGCACTTTTAGTAATTTTTAACATAACCTTTGAATGGGAGGTGGGCGTGGTCTGTGGTGGAGTACGTTGGCGGGGGCAAAAGTGGAAGGCTAAGTTTGGTTGTGACTGAACATTTTATACTCTTTCAATTTTTTTATTTAATTTTATTAATATAATACACAATTTGACCCACATAGTCGTCATATACTATATATGGTATAAAGTCCATCGAAAGTTGGAAACCCTAATATTAGGTATTTGGGAGCTAGGTGAAGTTATGACCCGATTTCACCCATTTTTGGCACGGAGAGATATTATTAGAAGAAACATATTCCCTGTGAATTTCTTCAAAATATCTGAGAGACTTACCTACACTTTCGGTGAAAAAAAGTGTATAAGCACTGAGGTCCTCATGTTCGATATATGGGGTCTTGAAAACTTATGATCCGATTTCGGCGATTTTTAGAAAAGGGGTGCCACACTATAAAGGCAGTATTTATACAAAGTTCTGTTCTGAAATCTTCACTAGTGCTTACTTTATATATTGTAAAGTAAACGGTTCAGATCGACTTCAAAGTTCTTGTATAAAGGAAGTTGTGGTGGTGAACCGATTAGTCCTATTTTCACATAATAAATATCATTGGGATGCAAGGAAAATATTACAAACCGAATTACACTGAAATTGGTCGAGTAGATTCGGGGATATGGTTTTTGACCTATATGTGGGCGGAGCCACGCCCATTTAAAATTTTGTATACCAACCTCTCAGATATCTCAATTTTTACTCAAGTTATCGCTTGTACAGACATACGGATTTCAACTCCATGCTGATCATTTATATATATATAACCCCATATCTAACTCTATTATTTCTGTGTGACACAAACAACCGTTATGTGAACAAAACTATAATACTCTCTTTAGCAATTTTAGGAGAGTATAACAAATAATATCACAAATGATTATTACATGTTCCTGTCCATAACGAATGATGTTGATTATGAAAATTTGCCTCAAGGCAAACTTTTAAAAATAGACTGTCCCAGCTTTTTGCCAAAAGCAACAAGGGTTTCTATAAGAGTGGCATTATGAAATTATCTTCAAAATCTCAACAAGTTGTTGAACCAAACTGTGCAATAAATTGGATCATTAATAACGTAACAATAAATATAATGTAAAAATAATTAATTTGAAGACTTAATATCATCATTGTGGGAAATGATTGGTTCAGGCAAATATGAAATATGTATTTAGGCTTTTAAGAAATCAACCCAGCAAGACGGGTAATTTTCAGCTAACATGTTACAGCTGTGTTACTCTAAACATTAGCAAAAATTAATTTGTCTGTTACTTTTGTTCGAAGGGTGGGAAAGAAGTAACACTATGCCCCTACTCGTTCAATGCTCTTCTCACTCTATCCAATTACATTTTGCATAGGTGGTCCCGTTCTACGATGACACTTATACTTGGCTCCTATTGGTCATGTTTTGACAACTAACAGTCTGTTATTGGCATCATATATTTTCATATTTGGCATGTAAAATATATGTTACCTCTGCTAAAGCATATGTTAGCACCTATGTTACCCCTATGTTATTCAGAACAGAAGTATTTGTTACCGTACGGGTCATTATTTTGGTTAGCAGTTTGTTACCTATATTTGTTATATCTTTCCGCTAACAGGTAAAAACAATTCTTTTTTTTGTTTTTTTTTTTTATTTTATTACATTATTTTTTTATTTTATTACATTTTTTAATTTATTTTATTACATTTTCAATCATTACAAAATCATATATGAAGATAGTACAATCATATAAACTTAAACAGTTAAACTTATTATTAAATTTTTACATTTACAAGTTATTAATATAAAAATTACATTTATATATAAATTATTATATTTATGCAATTTATGTTCTAATTTTACAATTCAAATGATATATAATCTTATTTTATTCTTAATCTAAATATATTTATTTATTTTAACAATGTTGGGTGTGGACTAGATACACCTTACGCAAACCTGCTAACAACATATCAAGAAATTCCATCCCAGCATCCAGGTATCTAACACCTAAAATAGAAAAACAAAGCGAAAGATGAGTATATGGAAAATAATACATAATAGAACTACGCAATATACAATGGCTACTAGTATTTACAAAGCTTTTAATATTTATTTTTCTTCTTATAATTAGCACTTTTCTTTTAATATTAATATTCTTTAATTTAGCACTTGATTGTATATTTCTTTATATATTTATATAGCTTTTTATATTAATTAATCATTTTATATTTAACCATTGAGGTTAATATGTTCAGAATTCTGCAAAAGAGCAGATACCCTGACATCCGAAAGCACTTATTTAAATGAGTTAGGTACCAACCGCTTGTATACCCAATTCATTTATTTTTTTTTCACTTTTGACCTACACACTTTAAATATAATAATAATTAGGTATTAATTGAGATAATTTTAAAATAACTTACATTTTCTTTTGTATCAAGTCCCGGTCTTTGTGCGTTGATTTTGCTTGCAATTTCATTAAAGCTGTATTAGTAAAAACACACAAATTATTAGATAAACACAAATCACACTTACCTTTTTAATTGAATACTTTTATAAATCTCCTGCATAAAAATTCAAATCAATTAATATTAATAATAAAATTTAACCAAAAATAACCTTACCTCTTCAAGCGTCAATTTTTTTTTATAAAATGGCCAAATTGCCGCTTCAATTTCAGTTTTTCTTTTTTTTTAATGTCATATCTGTCTTCTTTTAGCATATTATTATATCAATATGCTTACAGTGGCAATACTTTTTCTCTTTCTAACGAAAGCTTTCTCCAATTCAATTCAAAATTGTAAACAAATGTAAGTAAGTAATTGTATGTGTAAACAGCTGAAAAAGTTTGATTGTGTTTGTGCAGTTTGTTACCTCCGTCTTGCAGGGAAGAAAGTAAAAAAAAAAACAAGTATGGAAGGGCTAAGTTCGGGTGCAACCGAACATTTTATACTCTCGCAATTTATTTATTTAACTTTTTTAATAATATATAATACACAATTTGACCCACATATTCGTCATATATATTGTATAAAGTCCATTGAAAGTTGGAAACCCTAATATTAGGTTAGAAGCACCAAGGTTCTCATGTTCGATATATGGGGCCTTGAAAAACTTTTGGTCCGATTTCGGATTTTCGGCCACACTAAAAAGGTAGTATTTGTGCAAAGTTCTGCATCGATATCTTCACTAGTGCTTACTATAAAGTATATATATACTATATATATGTTTATATTATATACTATATGTAAATATTGTACAGTAAACGATTCAGATCGTCTTCAAAGTTCTGGTATATAGGAAGTAGGCGTGCTTGTGAAGCGATTTGGCCTATTTTCACAACATATCATTGGGATGTAAGGAAACTATTACAAACAAAGTTTCATTGAAATCGGTCGAGTAGTTCCAGAGATATGTTTTTTGACCCATAAGTGGGCGACGCCACGCCCATTTTCCATTTTGTAAAGAAATCTGAGTGTAGCTTCCATCTGCCATTTCCTATGTGAAATTTAGTGTTTCTGACGTTTTTCGTTAGTGAATTAACCCACTTTTAGTAATTTTCAACCTAACCTTTGTATGGGAGGGGGGAGTTGTTATTATCCGATTTCTGTCATTTTTGGACTGTATAAGGAAATGGGTAAAAAAACGACTGCAGAAAGTTTGGTTTATATAGCTCTATTGGTTTGCGAGATATATACAAAAAAACTATTTGGGGACAGGGCCACGCCCACTTCCCCAAAAAAATTACATCCAAATATGCCCCTTTATAGTGCGATCCTTCATACCAAATTTTATTTCCATAGCATTATTTATTGCTTAGTTATGGCACTTTATGTGTTTTCGGTTCTCGCCATTTTGTGGGCGTGGCAGTGGTCCGATTTTGCTCATTTCGAAAGCAACTTTCCTATGGTGCCAAAAAATATGTGTGCCAAGTTTCATCAAGATATCTTAATTTTTACTCAAGTTACAGCTTGCAGAGACGGATGGACAGACAGACATTCGGATTTGAACTCCACTCTTCACCCTGATCGCTTTGGTATATATAACCCTATATCTAACTCGTTTAGTTTTGGGTGTTACAAACAACCGTTATGTGAACAAAACTATAATACTCTCTTTAGCAACTTTTGTTGCGAGAGTATAATTAGTGTAACTGTAATTCAAAAGAAGTAGACAGAATGGGTCAAATATGGCCGATGCCGATGACGATGCTGAATTTTGTGGTCGATGCCGATGCCAAGCCGATTAATTTGTCGGACTCTAATATGTATCACGTAAATTGCTAAAGCATTTTCAACCAGACTTACTTAGAACAGTTCCCTTTTACATCTAATTTTATACTAAAGATTATAAGATGGTATCTACAGAAACACTAAATTCAGATTGTTTTAAAAAGTGGAAGTGAAGTTAGAATTCCATTTGATTCGTTTACTTTTCAAGATATTTATATTTGAAGTATTTGGATTACTCAAATTTATGCAAGAATTTGAGATCTTAAACCAAAGAGACTTTCTATGAGCGCCTAGAATCCCACGATGTCAAAATCGTGTTTGTCGATTTCTAGGCTAGATTTCGCCACAACAGTCAGTACCAGATTGTGGCACAAGTTATATGGCTGTAGCCTGATCGAAAATCGCGCAACCAAATCGATCATGTTGTGGTAGAAGGAAGATCGACTTGGATCACTAAAACGCGAAGAGACGCACTCGCCACTGTGCAGCAAAGAACACCTGGAAGGTTCGACGTCGAAAAGCTCTCTGAGAGCACTCATCAACAACTCGATATAAGGAGCCGGCATATCAAACACACTGCGTACTGCCGCAGCAGAAACAATTGGATATCGGCCAAAAACAGAGTCGGTACAACGAGGCCGTTTCGTGGTGTAACAGACTGCCTACATTGCAACGTTGCGATCGACCATACCCCGTGCGGGGTGTAGGGATGCAAACATCATGAAATGGAACATCGATGGTTCGATGTATCGATTGTTTCTTCAAAACCCATCGAAATCAAAAACATCGGCCATTAAAACATCGATGTATTTTTGAACTTTTTTAAATTATTTTAAATTTAGTGTGAAAATCTAAGGGATACAGAATCGGAAGCATAAATAAATGAAATGTAGTACGTCTTAAGTTGATACCTTTTATTTCACTTAGCATTAACGACATGGAAAGTTTTTTCACTGTCATTTCTTTTCGATTTTACTTCTTCGTGATAGTTGCCGGTCGTTTTCTCGGCACTGAAGTGACCACAATGTGTAAATATTAATAAGCCTATTTATACAATCCGGAAACACTGTATTCATGTCAGCCCAAACTCTAATGGCTTCTGATTGGTAGGGGTAACAGCCGAGATACATTTTCTCTTCAACCTTCCGTCCCTGTAATTGTAGATAAATTTGACATTTCACCTTTTGGTGGACCAAATGTTTATTCTGGTTCCAAATATCAAACGAGTATTCTGTTTCACAGTCATCCGAAGATTCCGTTGTATGAGCGCTATTCATTGAATTTTTTATGAAATAAAAAAATGTACATATTTCTTTTAGCCATAGCATCTTTAAAATGCAGTAATTTGAATCTCTGATCTAACTCAATAAATAAATCATAAAAGTAACCGCAGTATTGTCCAAGCGCACATTCCCTTAACGAATCCTCCGTATTTTACGAAAATCGAATTCCAATGTAATAAAGCGTATCCAAATAGAGGATTTCGAGTTAATACCCGAAAAAGTGTGAAGGTGTGAATTCAAATTTTTATATAAAACATCGACATAAAACATCGTTGAAAGTGACATCGATGCATCGATGTTTTTAGATTCGAGACATCGATGGCTAACATCGATGCTTTTTGACGAAAAAATCGATGTTTCGAAAACATCAATACATCGTTTGCATCCCTAGCGGGGTGGGATAGATACTGAGACCTGAAGAGAGAAGCGAGACGCGTTTGCATTCACCAAAATGCGTGTATATGATGAACTTAGAAGATGACTGGCAGGGGTAATGCTCGAAATTACAAAAGGCAAGGTTGCGGCTTATATACGGTTTTAAGACCGGATCAGTCTCATGCAGGAACCAAGAAGGTAATCTGGTCATCGATGTCTAGTGCTTATGGAGATTATTGGAATCTAAATATTCTCTGCTCAATTCAAAAAATGAGCTTTTAGATCAGACTTTAGTCCTGGTAAATCCACCTTGGACCAAATATTCACCATGTGCCAAATTTTGGAAAAGACCCTAGAGAAAATAATCGATGCAATACCCGTAGGTGTTAGCAAGTAATGAGGACGACCTCCACTCCTTTGGAAAGATGAGGTGGAGAGCAACCTGGAATGACGCGTTATTATTGATTCGGGGGCTTTATAACGTCAGCTAATATTTGAGATATATTATTCCAACACTTTTATACTTAGGGTGTATCGAGCTATTTGTTATATTTGGAGTCCGACCGATTAATCGCCCAAAAAATTCAGCATAGGCATCGGTCATATTTGGCTGATAATTTTTACTTTCGAATGTCACTTCATTCAATGTTTTGTTTTACTTTTTTTAAGTATTCAAATAGAGATTTTGTGTGCATCACAACATCCTATAGCTTCATATACGACAACCCACATAGAACAAGACGAGACAAAAACGCATGTTCGCTTGGTTTGCGCTAGAGCAAAACATGTTTTGTGTATTAGTCCAAGACGTTTTTGACTAATCGGATGTGTGTTGAGCCTTATAAAAAAAAAATTGATTCATATTTAGGTTGAACCAATCATTTCTTACGATAATAAAATAAATTATAGTACAAAAATTATTATTTTTGAATAAAAGTAACGGTTTTATTTAGCTCAGTTAGAATGATACCATTTATGTCAGCTATGAACAGTTTTGTTCAACTTGTTAACTTTTTGAAAACAATTTAATAATGTCACTCTTGTAGAAACCCTCGTTGCCATTGTCAAAAAACTGGGACAGCCGAATTTTAATAGTTTCTCCTGCGGCGAATTTTTCATAAGAAACACCATTCACCATAGACAGGAACAGGTAATAATCACTTGGCGCCTGACCTGGGACGCCTTTTTCTATCGAATCACTACCAATATGTGTGTCCTGATGGAACCCAACTCTTCTCCTAGTGGCTCACAATAAATAAGTATTTCAATATTTCGATTTTCAAGGCTAACTTTTAAAATATAGCGTATAGTGGGACTGCTTGCGGGTATACTCGAACTTGATCCGTCCTTACTTATTTATTAGTAATGTTTACTGTTAAAAATCTATGCAACAGAGATTCAGGGCATGCGTAAATAAAATAATTAGCATAACAATAATAATCTTTATACTCATTTATATTTGCTGTGTTTTGATTTCAATTCCAATTCATTTTTTATTACCAAATAACTGGTACCAAATATTGAATAATGATTGCGGAGTAGGCAGTCAAATTTGATTGCGTACTTATACATATTCAGTAAAACAAATGCTACTAAGGCGAAGGGCAGCAAACGTGTATCATTTTGGATTAATGGATAAGTTCTTTCCATGCCAAATGATGCATTATAGTGTTAGATGTTTTACAGTTACATTTTATATATCTTACATATCCACACTATTTTGTCCGTGTACTCCGATATTCTGAGAAATAATTCTGAACAATCAATTAGAAAAATAGCAAGTTTTTGTGCATTTATTTGTTGTTTAATATTCTCACTGAATAAATAACGATTACAACACTTACAAATTTACACTTTTATCAAAGATATATAAGTACAATGTTGTGCGAAAATACATTAATTTTGTGTCGTGTACTTTTATTACAACAATATCTTCCAATATAACACTCTTTTGCACCATTCTTTTCTTCAATTTGAAATTGTGGTTATTATAATTTTTCAGTCTATTTTTTAAATATACAGTCCACATACATATATCTCCAACACGTACATACATATATATTACCAATAATTAGTATATTTGTTGTATTTTGTCAATTCCAGGAGTGTCGAATGCTGCGAACATCTTCTAACTATTTATCCATTGCTTTTAAATATATGTATATATTTTTGTTTTTGTATAATAGTTTTTTACATTTGACTATTCTTTAATAAAACTATTCGTACTTTCAATTCTTCCTACTATAAATGCAGTGTAAACGCATAAGTAACATTGATATGAGGTTTTCAGAATTCACAATTTTGTTGACGCTGTTCCGTTTCGTTTTGATTTAAATACAACTGTATGCAGAATTACCAGAACAACTTTTTCTATACACATATTCTATAATATTTAATATACATACATACTATATGCAAATATCGTTATCAGTTTTGCTTTTAAGTATCCAGATTCATAAAAATATTTATTATAAATATTTATTATATATTTAGTTGCTTTGCTATTGGCAAAAATTATTAAGGAAATATTTTCTTTTAAAGTGAAATTTTATTTTAATGATTGAGGGGTTGAAAATCTCAAAGACAAAGTTGTTGCAATATAGTAGGTTCTTACTTACAAATGTGCTTGCCCTAATTGTTATAATTGAGAATTGTTGTGAGGAAACATTAATATGCAGGCACTTATGTTTGTACAGTATCAAAAGCTAATGCTTTCTTAGACACATTCAGTTAATTAAAGACTTTACATTCTGTATATGGGACTTAAATATTTTTTTGAAAAAGTAGATAATATACATCGCACACCATAAATTCTGTACCCCAACGGCAGTGTTGATGATTAATGGGCAGTTGCTGCTACCGTTCCATTCAACCACTCGGGGAATGAATTCAAGTTAGGGTACACCACCGTACCCCACGTAAGACTGAAAACGTACAATACGACCACACTGATTATTGTTGGACCAATACCAGCAATTGCCTGTAATGAAATAATATGAAATTTAAGTAATAAACAAATTTAATGTAAATACAGTTGATATAATTGTAAGATATATTAAATACAATAAATACAAATAATATTTAATAATTTTCCTTAATTGTTTTCCTTATTCCCATGATTTCGTTAAATGTATGTAATTAAATCTTAAATAATTAATACTGAGATTGCATTTCAAAACTGCGTTACTTTGACGCAGTTTTTTCATTGTTGTGCTTACTTATATTATATTTTTTTATTTTAATTTGTTTTTTTTTTTGATACTTTTGAAATATAAACTATATTATTATTTTTATCTAATAAAGCAGATTTACTTTTCGTTACTTACCATGTCTTTTGATCTAATATTTGCATAGCCAGAAACCAAAGCATTAGGTGGCGTACTCACTGGCAAATGGAATGCCATACTGCAGGCAAGCCCAGCTGGCAATATTAAGTACAGAGGATGAACTTTAATTATCACAGCCTAAAAAGAAAAAAAATATTTAACTTAAAAATGTGAAATCAATTCGTACAAATCAGGGCGCTTACCATTTCAGCTAACACAGGAATAATGATATTTGCAATTGCCACGTTAGAGCTGAACGCCGTTAAAAATACAGCCACTAATATTACCACCAATAGAAGAACGGCGTGGGGAAGGCCCTCTAGTACAACAAGGGATTTGCCAATCATAGCTGCCATACCGCTTTTTTTGCTACCTTCAGCGAGTGCGAAACCGCCGCCTATGTAATATACGTAGGTTGTAGATGAGTAGGATTTTTTAAATGGAAAAAGCACATCATAATATTATGTTTACACCGTATATATGTAAGTACGTTAGATAAGTAATACATTTACATTTTTCAAATTTTCCTTAAAATCAAACTTACCAAGCAAGAAAATAAGACCCCATGGTACTTTTGATTGAATAAACTTCCATGTGACCAATGATGGTGTGGGAGCAGTAGTGAACGGCCCTATTAAGTAAAATAGTGAAATAAAACATGACGGTCCATTTTTGTACAAACAAAGTCAATAACTTACGCTTGCATAGGCAATACCGCAAGAACGCATAATTTGCTGGCAAAACGAAACACATAACGACGACAAATATTGTTGGCATTGAATTACGAATATCTCTGAGGAAATGAAAAAAAAAAATATTTACAAATTTTTTAGTTACATTAGAAACTCTCAATTACTTTGCGTTGAGCCAGTCCGCCCATCCAGGGAAAATGCCAGGTTTACGTGTGAAATACATAATCACCATGAAGATGAACAGAATCATAACTTGTATTTCATGCGCTTTCATTGGACCCAATTCCTTGTAACGTTGATCGATAACCTTTTTGGCCACATCTGCGCCATTTTGGCCCATTCTAACTTCCTCAGCTTCTTTACTCTTTGGACGGAACAAGCCCATAAAGTGCCATTGTAACCAAACAAATGTCAGGCCCGTATATACCAACATTGATGGTACCGAATAGAACATGAATGTGGGAAAATCCATTTGTTCCGCGGAATTCGGGAAACGACTGTAAATTGAATAGTTAAAAAAATAAGCATTACAAATGTTTATAGACCTATGTCAAATAAATGCATTATTTACCCATCATAAATGCCTTTAAATGTTAAATTTGTTGCTGTGCCAATGATTGTGCCACATCCGCCCATAGACGAAGCGTAAGCTATACCCAAGAAGTAGCACAATGTCATTTTCGATGGGTATGGAGGTCTGGAAGATAAATAAATATAATAATAAATAAAATTCAAATACATAATATAATTAAAAAAAAAGCAATCTTCTTTATTATGGTCCGATTTCGACACTTTTTAAATGAGTGATGCCAGTGTTTGTGTACATTTTTGTTCCGTTATCTTCACTGGTACATTAGGCACTATAGATTGCTAAGTGAACGAATCAGTTGGACTTCAGAATTGTGTTGAGTAGTTTCGCCCATTTTCCATCGTTAACATCACGGTTTCAATGAGAATAACATGTACCAAATTTGGCCGACCGAACAGACGGATGGATATTGCGACTAATATTTTAAATATAGACTATTATCTTTTAAGTTGAATCAAACTGCATACCTGATATTAATTATATATATATTTACATACATATATAATATAATACTAAATATAATACTAAAAATTAAAAATGATCAATGGCTGAAACTCACTCCTCTTCAGCGGTACTGTTCTTCTTTCCGACAACCTGATATTTCGGCTCCTGTGTCATTTTGCATAATCCTTGCTATAGGTATACAAATATATATAAGTATATTAAGTAAACAGTTAAATTGAACAAGTATTACCGATTGCAGTTCTTCCAAAACAGCTTGAATAATTGGACACATCATTGCTGTGCAGGCAGCATTGGAAATCCACATCGATATAAACATTGTCACCGCAATAAGGCCAAAATGTAATCTATAAATAATTAATTTAAATGACAAAGGTGATATATAATTTATTTTATTTATTTAAAGCCGTTTTGTGATTTAACACACTTTCGTATTACATATGTTTATTGAATATTAATGATTATATCAGCTAAATAAATACACACCTTCTAGGACTGCAGCCAACCATCTGAATAACGCGCAATGCCAAACGTTTATGTAAATTTGAATACTCGACTGCAAGTGCGACCATAATGCCACCCATGAACATCACCAAGGTATCCTTGAAATACAGTCGACACGTTTCATCGGAGCCCTAAAAAATAAACGAATTATGAGCAATCACGACACATTTTTGTGAATAACACCTACCATTATGCCCATAATGGGAAATGCGACTATAGGGATCATAGAAGTGACATAAAGCGGTAAGGCTTCAGTAACCCAGTATATCGCCATGACCAAGAGCAAATACAAGCAACGATATGCCTAAAAATGTTGGAGTTTTTTCTTTATAATCAAGATCTTTTATGTTTTTATGATTTAAAATAAAGCATACTTGTTTTTTAATCAAAATTTTTAATTTTCATATCAAATGAATAAATTTTTTATTTCACTTACGGGTGTGTTGTCCATCAGCATAATAGGGAGGGCAAGAAGCGGTGTTAGGAACACGACTAAACCCTTCCAGTGAAACGAAAAGAAATTTATGGCATTTTCGGCATATGTTGTACGGGGCGTTGAAGGATTCCCCACCTCGCTATAAAGATATTGGAATAGATGTTTAGATATTTATTCGAGATAAAGGAAAACACAAACGCATATTACATTTCCATTTTGTCCATTTATAATTTCCAAGGTGCTTATCCTAAAAAAAGAAAAGTAGATTATTAAATATTGAATTCAATTCATACTAATCATATATAAAGTTAATTTGTGTAATTGATAAAGTTGCAGGAATAACTGACATAAATAGTATGTTAGACAACGACCAAATCTCGAACTCAGTTTAGACCGTGTTTCGTCACTCAAATTTGGTTTGATTGCCGCCAAAAGCCATAAAATACTGTTTCGATTTTTTTTTATAATTTAACAATAGTTTCGTCATTTCGCAGAAAATTATTATTAGAGATAGGTACATTATAATGCATGTATTGATAAACAAGTTAGGAAAGGCTAAATTCGGGTGCAACAGAACATTTTATACTCTCGTAATTTATTGCTATAGATTTATAGATAACATACAATCTAAAGGTTTTACCGATATTTTCGGTGAAAAATTACCCTAAAGCACTGAGTTCTTCATATTCGATATCCGAGGCATTGAAAAAGTGATGTCACAGATCAGATACAGTATTTGTGTAAAGTTTTTCCGCTATCTTCATTGGTTCCTTATGTACCTTATAAAGTGAAGGAATGAGATGAAATTCAAAATGGTATGGAAAGTAGTCGTCATTTCACCCATTTTTCACGTGTCAAGAAAATATTATATAGTGAGTATAGTGAGTTAACGCACTTTAAGTAATAAGTACGTAAGGGAACCGACTGCAGAAAGTTTGGTTTATATAGCTTTATTGGTTTGTGAAATACAGTGGAACTTCCATAACTCGAACTTCTATAACTCGAAGATCTCTATAACTCGAACTTTTGTATTGGAAAGAGCGTTTAGAAATCAAATTTCATACAAATTTGCTTCCATAAATCGAACTTTTCGGTCAGGGCATTTAAAAAGAGTCCCTCTATATCGCAAACAAAAAGTATGATATTACTGTTATGTATTTCATTAATCATGTAACATACTGGATACAGTCGTCGAGAGCCAAACAATAGCAAAGTGCAACAAACAAAATTAAAGAATACATGTTTTAACGTATGTAAATAAAACGTTATGCGAAGTAAATAATTAAAACTGTGTATAAATCTATATTTTACAGAAAAATTTATGTTTTTGAAAATTTTTTGTTTTAATGAAAATTTTTATAACTCGAAGTCTCTCTAACTTGAAGTTTTTATGCGGATTATGATGATTCGAGTTAGAGAAGTTCCACTGTATATATACAAAAAAATCTATTCTATTCCACTTCTCCATAAAAATTACATCCAAATATGCCCCTTACTGGGGCGATCCTTTACACCAATTTTTACTTTTATAACTCTATTTATGGCTTAGTTATGACACCTTATACATATATTTTCGGGTTTCGCCATCTTGTGGGCGTGGCAGTAGAATAGCAACCTTCCCAAGGTCCCAAGGAACAAGTGTACTTAGATATCTAAATTTTTACTCAAGTTATCCGCTGCACGGACGGACAGACAGGCGTTCGGATTTTGACTCGTCTCGTCATCCTGATCATTTTGATATACATAACCCTATATCTAAATCGTTTAGTTTTATGACTTACAAACAACCGTTATGTGAACAAAACTATAATACTCTCTTAGCAACTATTGTTGCGAGAGTATAAAAAAGATAAGAACTATCAATATTAGTTAAAATAGCCAAATTAAAGTTATTTTTTTGCATTGTCAAAATTTTAGTAGTTATATTTAGTTATTGCTTGCAGTTTCTACAAACTTTTGGTATGGTATTAATGATATAAAAGTCGTAGCTCTCGAAGAATTAAAATCAAACAGAGATAATTACTGAAAAAAGACAAAGAAAATAAATAAAAAGGTCAATTTGACAATAGTCGGTGTTTGTCGTGAAATAAATATTATTATCGAGCATTTCATATATGAACTCCACAAACACAAATAAAAAATACCCTACGAAATCTACATTATTATTATATGCTATCCTGAAAATTTTCCTTCGATCTCTCGCTCTGCGAATTGGTTATTCCAAACTTCTTAATGAAACTCAAAATTGTAGTCTTATTACTAAACAGAATATTTCTTAGTTAATGGAACAAGCGTCTCGGCTCTACTTGCCAATTTAAAAATGTATTAAAAACAAGTTTATTCTGATGGAGAAATCATTGAGGATTTGAAGAGTAGGCAGAAGGAAGTTGAAGAGAGAAGAGACTGAAACTAGAAATGTATGTCAAGTACCATCTCACGAAGAGACTTGTGAATCTTTAGATGTTTTTTTAAGTGGTTTGAAAGACGGGATGAATCGGACGGATCCCATACACTTGAAACCCCAATGAAAAAAATGTGATTACGTCAAAGTTCAATCACAAGTTATTTTCAGTCAACATTTTAAATTACATACATATATATCAAGGTATTACATAATTCACGATCGTTATAGCTCGTGTTTTATATCTAAACGACGCATGTAAAACCAATTACATAATAAAAATGTATTAATTAAAATATATTTTGATTTGCTTTGAAATCGCTTATCTGGTTTTTCGATTATCCGGAATACCTCTGGTTTTATTTGATCCGGATAATCGGGATTCTACTGTAAGTTGATCTAGATGAAAATTAAGAAAGGTTTTATTATCTGATGGACGAAGGATTTTCTCTTCAAATACAACTATTAAAAAAGTGCAGCATAGTTAAAGAATTGTTTAGTCTTAATGAGTCAAAAATTATTTTAATTGGGTGTAATTTTTTTGGGGAAGTGGGCGTGGCCCCGCCCCCTACTAAGTTTTTTATACATATTTCGCAAACCAATAGAGCTATATAAACCAAACTTTCTGCAGTCGTTTTTTTTAGCCACTTCCTAATACAGTCCAAAAATGAAAGAAATCGGATCATAACCACGCCCACCTCCCATACAAAAGTTAGGTTGAAAATTACTAAAAGTGAAAAACGTCAGAAACACTAAATTTCACATAAGAAATGGCAGATGAAAGCTGCACTCAGATTTTTTTACAAAATGGAAAATGGGCGTGGCGTCGCTCACTTATGGGTCAAAAACCATATCTCAGGAACTACTCAACCGATTTCAATGAAACTTGGTTTGTAATAGTTTCCTTACATCTCAATAATATGTTGTGAAAATAGGCCAAATCGCTTCACAACCACGCCTACTTCCTATATACCAGAACTTTGAAGACAATCTGAATCGTTTACTTTACAATATATAAAGTAAATACTAGTGAAGATATCGGTGAAGCACTTTGCACAAATACTATGTTAATAGTGTGGCAGCCCCATTCTAAAAATCGCCGAAATCGGACCATAGGTTTTTAAGGCCACATATATCGAACACGAGGATCTCGGTGCTTCTAACCTATTATTAGGGTTTCCAATACAATAATAATACAATATATATGAAGAATACGTGGGTCAAATTGTGTATTATATAATATTAATTAAGTTAAATAAATAGTTAAGTTAAATAAATATTAATTCCCTTCCTTACTTGTTTTTTTTTTTTATTTTCGTAAAATAAAAATAAGTGTAACTAGAAATAATTATAATTTCGTAAGTGATATAAATACTAAAAATGGTTAAAAATATATTTTGGTATAAAAGGCAGAAACTATTTATACAATTTTGATTGACTGATACAAAATTTACCAGATAATACAAAAACTGTTGCACGTAAATATTAGGAAGTGAACAAACCAAATTTATTTTGGTTTGTCGGAGACATAAATACATCAATATATGTATGTGTTGTTTGATAAATAATAATAATAATATGCAAAATAAAGGCGGTAAGATGACACTAACCAAATGTACATATATGCATTACATACATACATACATACAGCTGTACGCATGGGTTGATTTACGTGTTGATATAGTTTAATTCCCACAATTATTCATTAAGGTCGCCTTAATTGGGCAATTGACCGGCAACTATTTCAATCACAAATCAATTTATTAATTGCAATCAGTGGTAAAAAAATAGCACAACAAATATACACACCCAAATGTATATACACACGTATGTATATATGAATCAAAATAAACCCATATGCGTGGATCCATTCGGTGATAATTGAAAGAACTATGGAATTTAAAAATTCTGATATGCATATACTATGTCCATATATTTTATATGTGTGTATGTACTATATGTACTTATACGTCGATAATATTAATTTATTTGTTTCGTGCTAGTTGTCACATGTGTGAATAAGTCATAGTGGAAAGTAAACTGTGTGCATTAGTTTATATGTATATGTGTATGTATGTATGTGCAGCGCGTGACCATTATAGTTGTCGTATCGCCCTTCGATATATTGGGTAAACATATTTCTTAGATGTTCATATCTATTGACACCTGCTTACGTTTCTAATACCGTGTGAGCGTTCAGTACGTACGTACGCAAACTAAATGTTATATGAAAGTATTTAGTGTGCAAAATACACTGTACATACATACATAAGTAAATGCTTGTATTATTTTATTTTTTTCTGTATGATTATATAACCAACCGACGCCAGGGGCTAACGAATAACAAAACTCAGATGGAAAACGCTTACCTAAGAACATTCACCGCCAGCAGCGAGGACAATCAGTCGCTATATTTATGCTTGCGAAATAAAAAAAATTAATATCAACACAAATATCAGACAGTCAGATTTGTATCACTGAATGTATTTAGATGGCCGCGTCATAAAGGGTTACGCAACGGAGGAATTCCGATGCCCGGCGGAACATCAGCTACGCACATGACTGAATATAATACATATATATGTACATATGAATGTACTTTTACCCGTTGTTAGCTTAATAAAAATTGCAAATTTATTGTGTTGAAAATTGCTTCATTAATCGAAACAAAAAACTTAGGTGCAGTGGGTGTGTTCTGTAAATAATGCAAACAAACTAAATATAGCATACACATTGATTGGCGGTGTTTCCAATCAGATGCTGATAACTGTAAATAATGTGATAGAGTTAAGAAGGTAGTGACCACATATTGTTGGATTTAATAAGTAACACACAATTTGACTCACATGTTCGGCATATAGGTATATGGGTTATGATCCGATTTCACTCATTTTGGCGACATATTATTAGAAGAATAATATTCCCTCTGAGTTTCTTCAAAATATCTGAGAGGCTTACCTATATTTTCGCTTTAAAAATTTATTAGAAGTACTGAGGTCTTCATGTCGCTATATGGGGTCTTGACATCTTATTATCCGATTTCGACCAATTTTACAAAGACGATCCCACTCTATAAATGCAGTATTTGTGCAAAGTTTATTTCCGATATCTTCACTAGTGCTTAACTTTATGTATTCTAAAGTAAACGAATCAGATCGACTTCAAAGTTCTGGTATATGGACAATTTTCATTTCGGAGATATGATTTTTGACGCATAAGCGGGCGAAGCCACGTCCATTTCAAACTTTGTATACCAATTTGAGTGCAACTCTTCTGTACCATCTTTACCATGAAACTTAACGTTTTTAGTGCTAGGTAGGCGCGGTTATAATCCGATTTCCTTCATTTTTGGACTATATAAGGCAATGCCTGAAGAAAACGACTCCTGAGAGTTTCGTTGATATAGCTTTAGTAGTTTACGCGAAATGTACAAAAAACTTAGTAGGGGGCGGAGCAACTCCCACTTCTCCAAAAAAATTACATCCAAATATGTCCCTTCCTAGTGCGATCCTTTGTACCAAATTTTACTTTCATAGCTTTATTTAAGGTTTAGTTATGGTTCTTTGTGTGTTTTAGGTTTTCGCCATTTTGTGGGCGTGGCAGTAGTCCAATTTTGCCTATTTTCAATACCAATCTCAGGGTGCTAAGGAATACGTGTTCCAAGTTTCATCAAGATATCTCAATTTTTACTAAAGTTATTGCTTGCTTGGACAGACGGACGGACAGACATCCGAATTTCAACTCCCCATATCTAACTCTTTCATTTCTTGGTGACATAAAACTATAATACTCTCTTTAGCAACTTTGTTGTGAGAGTATAAAAATTTACTAATATTACCACTAACATAATAGGGCCTCTGGAGTTAGAGATGAGCTATTTGCTCTTAGCAAGGTTCAGCTCGCCGTAATGAAAGAATTCCTTACTGAACACTGCCCGGCGGGGCTATATGCCGTGAGGCTAAATATCCTGACAAATGCAAGTTGCCAAAGTTGCATGGAAGGATGGGAGATTGAGATGGCAGGTAAAACTTCGGAGAACCAGTTGAACTGCCCCGATTATAAATTAGTTGCCTGTACAAATACGTAAAGTGCTCAAAGCGTTTTGTCGTCACTTGATTGTCTCTGACATCCATTTTGAGGAGTTTGCGGTATGACAAAGGACTGGCTCTAGCTGTCCAAGTGGGATCTACTTTTGCAGATGATCAGCCCTTTAACAACGCTTCATACATATTCTCGACGATGTAAAATATTTCACTAAATATTCTGTAATTAAGCAAATAGAGGAAACCCTGTGTACTTATCAACGTTTGAAAGGTTTGGTACATTTTTCTACTTTTGGTACATTTTCTAAATTGTTATAACTTCAGACTGCTCTCACCTGTACTAAACAAATTATATTGCTTGTAGTGTATTATGTATGTATATACTAACGACAAGCCCTGAAAAGAAAACATATGTGTTTTTATACTCTCGCAACAAAAGTTGCTAAGAGAGTATTATAGTTTTGTTCACATAACGGTTGTTTGTAAGTCATAAAACTAAACGATTTAGATATAGGGTTATATATATCAAAATGATCAGGGTGACGAGACGAGTCAAAATCCGAATGTCTGTCTGTCCGTCTGTCCGTCCGTCCGTCCGTCCGTGCAACGGATAACTTGAGTAAAAATTGAGATATCTTGATGAAACTTGGAACACACGTTCCTTGGGACCGTGAGAGGGCTGCTTCGTCTTCAAAGTTCTGGTATATAGGAAGTAGGCGTGGTTGTGAAGCGATTTGGCCTATTTTCACAACATATCATTGGGATGTAAGGAAACTATTACAAACCAAGTTTCATTGAAATCGGTCGAGTAGTTCCTGAGATATGGTTTTGACCCATAAGTGGGCGACGCCTCGCCCATTTTCCATTTTGTAAAAAAATCTGAGTGCAGCTTCCATCTGCCATTTCTTATGTGAAATTTAGTTATTCTGGCGTTTTTCGTTACTGAATTAACTCACTTTTAGTAATTTTCAACCTAACCTTTGTATGGGAGGTGTGCGTGGTTATTATCCGATCCGGACAGACATTCGGATTTGAACTCCACTCTTCACCCTGATCACTTTGGTATATATAACCCTATATCTAACTCGTTTAGTTTTGGGTTTTACACACAACCTTTATGTGAACAAAAATATAATACTCTCTAGCAACTTTGTTGCGAGAGTATAAAAATTACAGAATTAGGGATGCAAACATCATGAATGTATCGATGTTTCGGTCATTAAAAAGATGTATCGAAACTTGAATTTTTGAACATTTTTAACGTATTTTAATATTAGAATGAAAAGCTATGGGGTACAGAAGCATACATAAATGAAACTTAGTAGTTATTACGTCTTAAGTTGATACATTTTATTTACACTTAAGTGTCTGCTAATAAATAACAGAATTTTAAATTTTTTTTCGCGTGAAAGGTGTTCTGGCTTTAGAAAACAGTCGTTCACTCGGGACTGAAGTGGCCAAAATGTGTAAATATTACGAAGCCTCGTTATACAACTCCGGAAACACACTTTTTACATCAACCCACATCTCTATTGGATATTTTATTATACTGCTCTTCAACCTTCCGTACATGTATTTGCAGATAAATTTGACAGTTTACATTTCATATTTTGGTGGGCCAAATCTTTATTATGGCTCGAAATATCAAACGAGTGTTCTGTTGACCATCGACATACTCGATGCATCAATATTTTTAGATTCGAAACATCGATGGTTTTAGACAAAATCATCGTTGTTTCATAAACACGAATACATCATTTGCATCCCTATACACAATACATGTTTTAACGTATGTCCATAAAATTGTATGCAAAAAGAATAAATAAATCTGGGTATAATTCTATATCTCGAAGTCTCTCTAACTCGTAGATTTTTTGTGGATTATGGTGATTCGTTAAATAAAATATCCTTTCAGATACTTCTGAGTTAGAACGCAATCAGATATAATGTAATCTGAGTGTATGTGATGACTTACTCACTGTGCTGTGTTAGAATAATTTTATGACTTTTCTTTTGGTACTTGTGAAAACTTCGAATCGGGTATAGTATAGCTACATACTAAACAACTGTTTCGGAGCACTTGAATAACTCGATTTTTTTTAAGTGTGGAAAACTTTTCAATAATAATTATCGAAATAGTTATTGTGTTTGCAGTTGTGAATAAATTTAAATCGACATTTTTTATCATTTCAATTTATTTCTCAAGAATAGAAATATATTAATTTTACTTTGTGCAGTTACCAAATTAAAAGTATTAGCACCTACTATTAACTTCAACTGATCGTCCATATACCAAGTCCAAGTATTATTGTGATGCGGCTCATTAATATCTTAATTAACTGCTGGGTGCGAAAGGAATTTAGCTGGTTTCGAATCGTGTAGTCAGTCAATAAGGTTGTCAATGTGAGGTTGTACGATAAATCATAATAAAAAATGATTGCTTCACTGCAATTTTAAAGACCAATTAAGCTAGAGAAATGCTTACATCTGTATAAAAATACTAGTATGCAAAGTCTATTGACAGAACTGAATATATATACTTATAAATGTATACCCATGTGTGTAATTAATTAAATATGACAGTAGTTAAAGGGCTATCAAATGGGAATATTAATAAAATAATTGTAAAACGCTAATGTGAGGTATATACATATACGGTGATTTTGAATTGTCTCAGCTAAAATTGCATTGAATTCCTAGTAAACCTAACAATAGTTACTTACATGATTCTTCCTTTCAAAAAAGAAGATCTGAGTGATTAAAAGGATACATTATTGAACATAGGTGAACCTCTATCATCCACTCCTTTTTGGCTATTTAAGTTGTAGAACGTAACATAGAGTCCTTAATGAAATTCTTTTATAAGATAATTGGAATAACATTTTATTAAGTTCATAAAATTTGTTTAATGTAATAAAGGTTATTGGGTAGGTTATTGGTAGAAAACCCCAAATTCGAGACAATTTGATATTTATTTCTTAAGTCGTTGAGATACATTAGCGATGTTTAAAGTGAAATTATTTACGCAAAAAATGTAAAAATTGGCGATTTATTTTAAGTTTCTGCTGGCAAAATGAGGTCAGAATTTTACATTTCACATATTAGTGGCAGCTCTACAGCGGCCATTGTCGTCGACAAAATTAGAAACATTTCTAATTTGGCGACAACGACAACTACAAGCCTGTTGTCACGTAGTCGTGCTGTTGTCAAAAAATCTGTGCCCATAAGAACGCGTGTATTTTAATATTAGTCAGATGTCGCTCGTCCCTTGTCGTCTTCTATGTGTTCAGCACATTACAGTGGAAGAGCACATTTTCTTCCCCAAAAGTTTTTTGTATTCCGCCGTAGTATAGATCTGTGACCATTTTTCCCGTTTCCAGTTAGTCGTGGTAGTAGGGATGTTTTTAAGACATCGATTGCCATTGATTTATCGATGTTACTTTCAGCGATGTTTTATGCCTAAGACAGACATATGGTTTCTGTACTACAATCTGTACGACAATAAAAGCTCAAGAAACCATGTTCCAGCATAGTGACGCACATATAGTATTGTACTATGTTTACATCCATCAGCTGATACAAATGAATTCAAGCAAAATATAATTATAAATAATATATGTATATATATAATATATATAACGAAAATTGATCCTGATTTAGTTATAACTTCAAGCAATCTTAAAATATTATTTTCCATTATAATTATTATTTCTCAACATATTTTTCACATATTTTTTTGAAATTTTTTTTTTGATTTCAGTTTATTTTGAATTTAATTTATTTTCTGTATGTCAAAATGTCAGAAAAATGATGATTGTGGCAGAAGAGATTAAAGCTTTCGGTGTGTTCAATGCAATCCATTGTAGTACATTTCACAACACCACAAAATTTCAATGGTTTCTAGAACTGTATTGTATTACGGAACACCATTTGCTTTCAAACAAAATTCGGAACACCGGTGATACACATATGGTTTCTGAAGCATACTACAATATGTACTAAATGTTTGTCTCAGGTATTATATTCAAATTTTACTTCACATCTTCACACATTTTCTCGTATTAACCCAAACCCAAACCAATCGAACCATCGATATTTCTTTTCACGATCTTTGCATCCCTACGTGGTAGCCTTCGTTATGAGGTTAAATATTTATAGCATCGCCCCGTACAATGTACAATACTAGTAATTAAACTTGAAAAACATAATATATTATTTAAAATAGGTCTCATTCTCGGCGATTACTTCATTCGTGGGGTAGGAAGCCCGAAGTATGTGATAAATACGGAAGATATTCGGAACAATTTTGCAACATTTTTCAATGAATATAAATCATGGTGCTTTATGAACTCGCGCTACACAAACTTCTAACAGTTCTTTTGCATATCCAAATATTCATGAACGATCGAACGATCGATCGCTGAATGTTTAATGCTTCAGATATAGTATTCCTCATACTCGAAAATTCATTGACACCTCTAATTTTAATAAATAAAAATATTAACACTTAAATTGTTCATCATCCTCAGTTTCTCTAAATAAAGAATTGTATTGTCACTCAACATACAACTATAAATGTTGTAAGTTCTTTGCAAACCAAAGATATCAAAATTAAAATTCATTAATGATACATACATAGAGTAACGTTGTAAATATAAATTTTGTAATTGTTAGACTTTGGCGCCACAAATCGGAATTTTATTAAGCCTATAACCTTCCGCCAAGTGCAAATAATTTGTTGACACAATTTTTTTCGGAATCAGATGAGCAGTTCGGTATGTCATACGGACGAAGACACAAATAAACAATAATTTTTATTAGCGAGTACACATGTGACATATACGCAATTCTGTGGAGTTATCAATCTCAATGACGACCTCTTCAATAACCCTAATTGTTCGTATCAACAAAATTTATAAACCTACTGATTGCTTTATGGCACGATGTTTTTGATTGTTTTCGAAAAGAACTTAAAATGCCTGGTATCAGTTGGCGGTGTTAAATATTCTTGAAAAATATGAAGCAACCATATTTATTTTGGAATTTATTTGTATTGATTCATTGATGCATGTACATACATATGTATGTTTACTTGGGTTGAAATATGGACTTTGCTCTGTCTACACAATTATAATTAGAATCCTGATCTAAAAAGTCAGACCGTATGAAGCAAAACTTAGATCAGTAGCATTTGTAAATTTTGGTCTAGGTTCATTGAAACAACATTTAAATTCAAAGCACATCAGTCTATTAATTATTGATGTGAGGTAAGCCAAAATATATTTAGCGCTTAAAAGACTGATGCAAGTTTGTTCGAAAAGTGCAAGCTGTCTATTTTGAATTCATATTTCAGTCATAATGATTAGAAAAACGTAAAAATGTGAAAAAACACTGATTAAAAATTTTTTAGCTTCGAAAAAAAAACAATAATCTTTATCAACAAATTATCGCGCAATTTTAAGTCTCATTAAAAATTATGTAATTACCCACTGAAATATGGTATAATGCCATTTCTAGTAACTTTTATCTGCCATCTACTGTTTTTATTCTGCAAACATTACTCTGCTAACAAACCATAAAAACTCATATAAAAGCCCAGAAGTGCTTCGAAATTTATAACTTAACTATGCTAGATTACGTTTTATAAATCAATTAGGTCCATACTAAGCATTTCGCATGAATACACAGACATATGTACATACATATATATATATATATATATAAGTTAATACTGTGGAGAACCAACATGACGATGTGTGAATTTACTTTTTTGCAAGCTGATTTTTAGCTACTATTTTTAGATGGATTATTTTGGCATTAAGGCATTTCACAAGTTATTTATTAACCAGCGCGCACTCCGGGTGGAATTTCATAATTTATTTTATATATGAACTCATTTATTTAGATGTGAAATGAATGCGGTTTGCTCTAATGAATTCAGTGTTAATTATTTACAGCAATTTCTTTCCGGGTTTTATTGTCATTTAAACGCTTAGACCACTGCGGAAATGTGATGAGTTTCCAAAAGGCTCAAATGTCTGAACATCCTTATTGATAATTGTAAAGCTTTAAAACAATGTCACTCTCGTCTCAATATGACTCAGATTGTTGTGCTCTTGAGGTCTAACACTAGATAAATTGATGGCGCGTGAGCTCCTTTCAGACGCAGAATAGCAGCGTCATACCTATTGGAAGTGTTCTGTCAAAACCAAATCAAAGTAATTAACAAAAATAACAACAACTAACTGGTAGTTTCGTTTCAATTATTATTTTTCATTAAGATAAGAAGAAAATAATACAAATTCTATTTCAATTTCTTCATCCTTAATTCAGCGCACAAAGTATTATGCAATTGCGTTGGGAACGCGCGTATTCATATGTACTTCAGCTGCTTGAGCATGCAGATTTTCGCTGATTGAAATATCACCTCATACGCTATCAGTAATGACTTTGGTGCAAAATAAGTAAGCTATTAAAGTGTTTCGTTTATTATAATGAATTATCAATAAATCAAGGTTTTCTTTTGTTGCCAAGCCAACAGTAATTTCACTTTCAACACTTTTAATTGCATGGTCAACGCATACATTGATAAGATTGTAAACCGATCTCTTTGTGGAAGATTGCGAATTCTTAAAAAATAAAATGGCATGTACATATGTATAACTAGTCTAACATATGATCTATTCGCAAGATTTTAACTGATTTTTTCAAAACTGGTGACTTTCAAGTACATATGTATGTATATTGCATGTGTTTACTTACGTCAGTAATTTTTAGTTCTTTGCATAAGAATTTATAACTTTTTGTATGCCAACTTGATTAGTATGCCAAATATGGAGCACCACTTATATAATACCCATAATACGTTAACTTATGGCCCGAAACGACAAAGAAACAAATGACGTTGTGTATAGTAATGAAGATCGAAATGTATTAGCCCTCAAGTCGGCACCAACTCATATCAAACAATAAGCGGGAAACAGACTCCATCTAACGGAATTCAATTGATCTTATTAACAAAAAATTAGCACTGAATGTAACTGACCTTTTAACAATATAAGTATATTTTTGCAAGTAAAACAGTAAGCTGTATTCGGATACATTGTTACCATACAATATCTTCCTTAAGAATGGGCTCCAAAAATCTATTTTTATACTCTATTATAGTTTTGTTCACATAACGGTTGTTTGTAGGTCATAAAACTAAACGAGTTAGATATAGGGTTATATATATCAAAATGATCAGGGTGAAAGGAGTCAAAATCCGAATGTCTGTCTGTCCGTCCGTCCGTCACGGATAACTTGAGTAAAAATTGAGATATCTTGATGAAACTTGGAACACATGTTCCTTGGGACCGTGAGAGGGTTGCTTTCATAAATGGGCAAAATCGGACCACTACCACGTCCACAAAATGGCGAAAACCTAAAACACATAAAGTGTCATAACTAAGCCATAAACAAAGTTATAAAAGTAAAATTTGGAATAAAGGATCGCACTTTGAAGGGGCATATTTGGATGTAATTTTTTTGGGAAAGTGGGCGTGGCCCCGCTCCCAAATCGGTTATTTGTATATATCTCGCAAACCAATAAAGCTATATAAACCAAACTTTCTGCAGTCGGTTCTCTTATGTAACCCACCACACACCATGGAATTAGTTGAAATCGGATAATAACCACGCCCACCTCCCATACAAAAGTTAGGTTGAAAATGACTAAAAGTGAAAAACGTCAGAAACACTAAATTTCACATAAGAAATGGCAGATGAAAGCTGCACTCAAATTTATTTACAAAATGGAAAATGGGCGTGGCGTCGCCCACTTATGGGTCAAAAACCATATCTCAGGAACTACTAGACCGATTTTAATGAAACTTGGTTTGTAATAGTTTCCTTACATCCCAATGATATGTTGTGAAAATAGGCCAAATCGCTTCACAACCACGCCTACTTCCTATATACCAGAACTTTGAAGAAGATCTGAATCGTTTGCTTTACAATATACATATAAAGTAAGTGAAGATATCGATGCAGAACTTTGCACAAATTCTACCTTTATAGTGTGGCAGCCCCATTCTAAAAATCGCCAAAATCGGACCATAGGTTTTCAAGGCCCCATATATCGAACAAGAGGACCTCGGTGCTTCTAACCTAATATTAGGGTTTCCAACTTTCAATGGACTTTATACAATATATATGACGAATATGTGGGTCAAATTGTGTATTATATAATGTTAATAAAGTTAAATAAATAAATTGCGAGAGTATAAAATGTTCGGTTACACCCGAACTTAGCCCTTCCTTACAACTCAAAAACAACTCAAAAACAAGTAAGGAAAGGCTAAGTTCGGGTGAAACCGAACATTTTATACTCTCGCAATTTATTTAGAGATTTACCTATATTTTCGGTGAAAAATTACCCTTAGGCACTGCGTTCTTCATGTTTGATATCAGGGGCCTTGAAAAGTCATGGTCCGATTTTGACAATTTTTCCACAAGTGATGTCACAGCTCAAATACAGTATTTGTGTAAAGTTTTATTTATTTTATTTTATAAAGTGAAGGAATCAGATGAAATTCAAAATTGAGTTATATGGGAAGTAGGTGTAGTTGTGCACAGATTTCGCCCATATTCCACCAGTGTCATCAGGGTGTCAAGAAAATATTATATACAGAATTTCATTTGTTTCATATTTCATCTGTCGAGTAGTTCTTGAGATATGGTTTTTGACCCATAAGTGGACGACGCCACGCCCATTTTCCATTTTGTAAAAAAATCTCAGTGCAGCTTCCTTCTGCCATTTCTTATGTAAAATTTGGTGTTTCTGACGTTTTTCCTTAGTGAGTTAACGCACTTTTAGTTATTTTCAACCTAACCTTTGTATGGGAGGTGGGCGTGGTTATAATCCGATTTTCTCCATTTTTGGACTGTATAAGGTAGTACCTAAAGTAAATGACTCCAGAAAGTTTCCTTGATATAGCTTTAGTAGTTTGCGAGGTATGTACAAAAACCTTAGTAGGGGGCGGGGCCACGCCCACTTTCTCAAAAAAATTACATCCACATATGCCCCTTCCTAGTGCGATCCTGCATACCAAATTTTATTTCTATAGCTTTATTTATAGTTTAGTTATGGCACTTTAAGTGTTTTCGGTTTTCGCCATTTTGTGGGCATGGCAGTGGTCCGATTACGCCCATTTTCGAACTTAACCTTCTTATGGCGCCAAGGAATACGTGTTCCAAGTTTCATTAAGATATCTCAATTTTTACTCAAGTTACAGCTTGCACGGACGGACAGACAGACATCCGGATTTGAACTTTACTCGTCACCCTGATCACTTTGGTATATATAACCCTATATCTAACTCGTTTAGTTTTAGGACTTACAAACAACCGTTATGTGGACAAAACTATAATACTCTCTTTAGCAACTTTTGTTGCGAGAGTATAAATATCAGCATCGAAAAGAGCATTTCTATAACTTAACAATGTATATAAAATACTTATATTTTCCTTCAGCTAATAGCGTATGCTTAATTGCGTAGTTATGTTATCTTAAATGAAATGTGGGTCGTCTAGTCTAATGATTCACGTATCTACACATAAAAAAACAAATGGAGATTAAATTAGATGACGGCATTAAACATATATTATAAGAAAATATTCTGCAAATTGCGATAATAAAAGATCTTAAAATTTTCCAATCGGACGATCATCACCATTTGTGTTTCATGCATACTGAAGCAATCGGTCATCAGCCTTACGTGTGTACCTCTGGCCTCATGTGACAACAGAAGTGAGTGACATTCATGTGAGATAATGATTCCTTATTTCATTATTATTGCTTTGATACGCTCAGCGTTAATGATTAAGATTCCAACAATTATTATTTTCCAATAAATGTGAAATTAGTTATTCTTGAGTTTTCTACTTAAGGTTAGGTACCGCTGCCCGTAGTATGAATGCAACTTAATGGGTTAAGATTTATACATATGTATGTACATATAAGTATTCCTTTAGAAATATTATACAATATCTGTATTATATACTACATACATATACATATATGTATAAATATATGCAAGTGTGCCTTATTTGCATATGAACATATGTATGTATGTATATTGTAAATAGACTGAAAAAAATATGCATGAAAACCTAAATAAATACAAATATAGAGAAAGTTCAACTGCCTCAGCGTATTTACATATGTGCATAAAAGATACGCTCTATGCACATACCCGCTCAAACAGGTGATGTACACTATAAGCCCTTACTGCCCTTTTAAAAGATGCAATACAAACTACATATGTACATATACATATACATATGTGCATATTCCAAAAAGAGATGAAATTCTGATAATGAATTCTAATGAGGTGACCGGTAATTACATACATACATATATGCTTGTCGATGCGTTTGCTTGAAACCGTTCATTATTCTATGTGCATTAAAAAGCTTTTTGAACATTTTGCCAAGGGATCAATGTTCAATGGCAGCAATACTTTGTGCTGTGAAGGTTTGAGTGCCTTATGAATATTATTACGGACGCGGTTCAATGTGTGAACTATATATTGTCACATTCAGCCTCGCTTTGTTTTGTAAAACGTGTTGTTAGTACATAGTTCTTTACCTAAACTTAACCTAAATTTATTGAATGATCATAAACTGTTTGGAATAAATTTATGAATCATATAAAAATAAAAAAATATTTAGTAAAGATTTCAAATAAGAGTAAATGAAAGTAAGCGCCTCTGTGCAAAAAATAAAACTTAAGTTATTTACTTGGCACGATTTATTTTGTTAAAATGCTGAATGCTTTTGGTTTATATACAAATCTGTATATTTATTCCATCTGCATTTGCTTAAGAATGAACTTTCATTGCCAATTATTATTTTAATACCGATGTTTTCTTAAACATTCCAAAGTACAAACACGACGGAAATCAGCGAAATACACATGCACAAACACTAACAAATATGGACACATGCTGTTGAAAAAATAATATTCAATTATCAATAAAATTGTTTACGCAACATATATGTATATACCTATTTACATAAAATATTTTAAATAAAAATATGTCTATATTGGTATTGATTACGATAAATTTTTATTGGAATATACATATTTTCAAATTTCAAGACTTTGCTATCAATATGCATTGTTATTATTTCTTTGATGTGTAAGATCGATGACACATATAAATTAATATCTTTGATAATTGAGCTTAAAGTATATAAAGGTATATACTTTTATATGAAAGAGTTATTTATAGTAAAAAATAATGAATCAACAAATTGACTGTGGTTCTTTTAGATTCATTTAGATGTATCTGATTTTAAAATATCAGCTCGTGAAATGTCAGGAAAATAATTTTATAATTGCATATTATAGAAATTTATTATGCCAATAAGACGTAATGTAATTGGACGTAGGATGTAATTGGAGCTACATACGCATTTTCCTTTTATCGATCGTATTTGCAAACTACATTTTTAAAAAAACTACAAAAATAAAAAAATATTTAGTAAAGATTTCAAATAAGAGTAAATGAAAGTAAGCGCCTCTGTGCAAAAAATAAAACTTAAGTTATTTACTTGGCACGATTTATTTTGTTAAAATGCTGAATGCTTTTGGTTTATATACAAATCTGTATATTTATTCCATCTGCATTTGCTTAAGAATGAACTTTCATTGCCAATTATTATTTTAATACCGATGTTTTCTTAAACATTCCAAAGTACAAACACGACGGAAATCAGCGAAATACACATGCACAAACACTAACAAATATGGACACATGCTGTTGAAAAAATAATATTCAATTATCAATAAAATTGTTTACGCAATATATATGTATATACCTATTTACATAATAATATTTTAAATAAAAATATGTCTATATTGGTATTGATTACGATAAATTTTTATTGGAATATACATATTTTCAAATTTCAAGACTTTGCTATCAATATGCATTGTTATTATTTCTTTGATGTGTAAGATCGATGACACATATAAATTAATATCTTTGATAATTGAGCTTAAAGTATATAAAGGTATATACTTTTATATGAAAGAGTTATTTATAGTAAAAAATAATGAATCAACAAATTGACTGTGGTTCTTTTAGATTCATTTAGATGTATCTGATTTTAAAATATCAGCTCGTGAAATGTCAGGAAAATAATTTTATAATTGCATATTATAGAAATTTATTATGCCAATAAGACGTAATGTAATTGGACGTAGGATGTAATTGGAGCTACATACGCATTTTCCTTTTATCGATCGTATTTGCAAACTACATTTTTTCATGAAGGCGCAATGTAAAAAAAATGTCTTGTGATCATTGTTTGAAATGGATAGTAACTTTTACATGGCAAACTTAAATCCAAAAATAATTTGAAAACAAACTATATGAATATGGTAAGGGATTTGTTAGCTTTATCTATCTATATAATTAAATAAAAATTATCTTTTCAAAAATTCAGACTTTTAACTGAATGAGCAAAAATATTTTTAAAATAAATATAAGTATCCAAAAATTATAAAAAGATTACCTTGAATATTTACGTACATATCAGGGTATATGCATATACATAAGACTTTACGCAATGTTATGCAAACATTTAAGGTCTGTAAAACTATACATATTTACATACATACATACATATGTTTTGACCCGATTTGTAAAGTTTCAGCAATTTTATCCACTGTTTAACCACAGAAGTATATTTTAAACGCTTTTACGCCTCCATTAAGAAATTTTATTTTGTAGCTTAGTAGTTTATTTATTGTTGATAAATATTGAAACAGTTGTGGAATGATAAAAATTGCCTAAATATTTTTTTGAAATTTCTCAGTCCTACTTTAATTGAACATTTTATCACGGTCAGACTTTTGTTTTCTTATTGATTTTCTAGTTTACTAAATGTAATATTCCTTAAAAATGTTAAACTAAAAGTCAAAGCATATTACTGAACTCTTCTTTAAAATTTTTTACTTAGAGTTACAACACAAAACCAATTTAAAAACCACCAATTGTACGCCGTTACAGTGGATTTTAATCTTGATATCAAGCCTTGTGGGTTACGAGAGCTTATGAAGCTAAAATGAATAAGTAGGAAATGTCTACGTATTGAAAGCAAGTACCGCACTACACAATGACGATTAAAATCATTCCAATTAAAAAAGAAATAATGATTAAAACTCTTAAACAAAGCAAATGTAATGAATAATTGCGTGGTTTACTTTAGCCGTCTCAACGACTCACACCATGTGCTTCTTACTTTGTTGTTAATATGTAAACGATGCACAAATGGGTATAAGCATTGGGGAGGGTATTTATTTATGAAAAAGATTGCAACGCTTATGGCTGATGTCCTCAGATAAGGACAAGCAAGGGCCAAGCCCCCATTTAATCACCTGACACATGGGTATGGAAACTCTATGTAGTAGAGACAAATAGAGCACTTATGGTTATATTTAAAAAAATAGAAAAGTAAATAAGCATTCAAAATACGGTTCCATTATTAAAATATTTTTGACTCAAACCGTGAAATATATGTTTTATTTTCAACAACTGCGAACAGCTGATTTTAATGAACTTATTTCTTACTGCTGCTGGCAAATTTGTTTCTTTCACACAATTTCACACAATTTGGTGGATTTTTATGTACGTGACCAGCTATGAACTAGCAGGTTCATGAACTTGCCGTTTATTTAAGAAGCAACTTTGATTTCTCCAGTTCAGTTGCAATGTTTAAGAAACGCGAAAAGGTATTAAAAGAGCGTGACAATTATACTTGTCAAAGACTCTACTCTTGTTTGATAAATTGGAATATTTTTGGCATTTTGTTTTTGGTATAACTTTCTTTATCTATGTTATAGAGTTAAAAATAACTGTGGTTTGCCACGCTAAAGGGAAGAAAATATTAAACTGGAAGCTATCTACTTTCAAAGAAATAAAGAATAAAAAATTCCCTCACCCTAACATATGCTTGTATATACTGACTTTTGTAGTACATATGTATTTATGTTTACGTATTGCTAACGCCACGATTTACCGCAGAACGTTTTTCAATATAGCCGGAGAATTGTGTATTCACATGTAGATACTTTCAAATGTACAAATATGAACATTAACGATCTATGGTGTATTTTCTTACAAATATCTGTATATAAAGTAGTAACCATCTAACTGAGCGTGTTAAATTTAAAGTTATGGTTATTTGCTCATAAGATAAAAGCACTCTACACAGTTCAATTGTGTATGGAAATTAACATTTGAATATTTTGTATGCAAACTTTTTTTGTTGACCGAGCCGCAGGTTCAAATAGGCAGGGACTACTGTATATACATACATATGTACATACATACATATATGTTAAATTGTACAAAATGCACGTATACACGTATATATGTGAAAATAATTGTTTGTGTGGTTATATGCCAGCATGTGTATATACACGTGCCATATTATGTGATTCATTAAGATAAAATAATAGAGGCTAAAAATGCAAAATAATATTTCAATTATATATAAAGTGGTCGAATCAATTAATTAACACTAATTATTACACATTAACTACGGGGACCGATGTAGAATTTCCATTTGTTATAAGACAGACATATACATATGAACAATTTAACAAAGCTTCACACTTGGCATATTTAGTATACATAGTATATGAAGTGAAAAAACCATAAACGTTTCGTTGAAAATGCTCACCACTGCTCAGTATTTCTTCTGTTTCATCAAGTAAGAATTTATTGCCACACACAAATATTTTACAATTGAACACTGTCTCGGGCACCCAACACGCACATCCCACCGCTAAGAACACCTTTTTTACATACATATATTTTTATAGACCAACTGCACGTTTTCCTCAATTTTACCAGTCATTACACTAAGAATTTTCCCCTGTAATCTGTACTTACCCGCCGCTAATTTGACGCGTCGCTATTGGTGCAAACGAAAGTGCACTTCTCCACACAAAATAACACTGCACTTTTTCACAATATATCGACCAACTTGTTGGACGTCAGGAAATGCAATTTCACTAGAATTTTGGAGAGAGAAAATATGAAAATTATATTCACTTAAATGACAACACCGAATGCGCCAAAAAAAAAACACTGAAAGTGCTTCACTTATTTCGAATAAATTGTATAGAAAAATGCAAACAACAAAATGTCCCTAATATTTTACATATTTCTGTGTTGAGTATACACACGAAAATCGGGGAAATATTTGTGAACGTGGAAAATATTTTACCAAATGTCAAACTACTAGCTAATCGTGATAAAAGTACAGGTAGACAACGTACGCGGACGTGATGGCCGATGTTGGCGTTGCTCCGGTGTCGACGCCAATATCGACGACTGCGAAGACGATGATAGTTAGCGAAGTACTAACTGGTGGCACTGGTGTAACCAGCAGTGGAGGTATGACATTAAAGCGGCATTTGCCGCCGTCAGCTGTCACTACTGTTGCTCCGAGAGCGCGCGAGAATCGTACACAAAAGAGCTGCCAAAGAAATCAAATGCATATAGTATACATTCGAGTCACATTGATAACGTTATGATTCTGTTTGTTTTCGCATAAGAATTTGTAGACGTGTGTGTGCATATTTGTATTTGAAAGCGACATATTTACATACATATGTATTTATTCAAAAATACATAAGTAAAATGGTATTTTTGAGAAATTTTTACGTTATTTTAGTATTGCTTTGATGTACGACTACGCATTTTCGAATATATGCCCTGCAGGAAAGTAAGAACTTTGGTAATTATTGTCCACAAATTATTAAATATCTCATTTTTCTAAGTTATCAAAATACACGGTCAATAAATGCATCAAGATATGTTCTTACTTATACCAGATGAACCAAAAATTTCCAATATCCATATGTTGTAGCCCTTGATAATTTTGATTCTGCAATTTATAGCGGACAGGTGTTTTGTGAAATGTTATATATTTCCTCGTGAAACAGTGCTATAAAGCACATTCCTTCGTTCTGGAACTCCTTCACACCACGTTGCCACAGCTAATAATTATGACTTTTCGTCTAACCAGAACTTGTTGGATGTTTAGAATGTCTTAAATGTTAGTTAGTTTTAACTTAATTATTTAAATGTTATAATTACCTATATAAAAAAATTGTTCACGAGATATGTATACAAAATGTGATCTCTTCCGTACAAGATTTACCTTAATCCAACCAAACCAAGGAATCTAAATGAAATCAAGAGTTGAAAAAGTAAGCCAGCTCTATTTATTGATTGAAATGGAGACAGTAGACTTACAGATCAAAGATGAATGTAAAGGTATTGGCATTTATTTACGCAAGTCCAAATATCTATTTATTTCCAGATGAATCCGAACGCCTTTTACAGTCATGAAAAAAATGAATCGAATAAAATGTAATGATTTTTGAAAATCAAGTCATGAACAAATTTTAGTGCAGTATCTGTGCGATTCTTAATGAGCATTTGCATTTGACTTAGTGGAAAACCCTAATTAGTACAATAGTTATTGGATAAAGTTAAATCATAGATTTGATTTGTTGAGCAATAAAAAAATGTTAAATTAAAACCATAAACGAATTTAATTACTTTTCATTACTTAATATTCACAACAATTTTCTTTTATACTTCGGTTAAGTACGGGTACTGAGTTTATATTTCTCATTGCTCATTGCCTTAACTCATTTTGGTCAAATTGCAGATTTTATTATTTGACAGCATTACATACTAGTAATATATATGTACATATTATATAGCAGAAACTTATATGAAAATCAGTTTTATTTGCACTGATAATAGGTTGTCACAGTTCGACGTTCAAGGAGATGAAGTATATCCTACATATATATGTACATACATACATATATGATATTATGCCATATGCAGTTAACCAGAAAAATTTACCTCAAGGTGATTTGCCTGCGATATCAATTATCTCCAAAATAACCAAGGCTTTTGAATTGCAACCAAAAATTGATATGCACATTTTTGTAATTTTAAAACAATTTTTTAATAAATAAAAAAGTATTGTGTACGGGTACTATACAAAATCAATAGCTGTAATTTCTAAAAACTCGTTATTTCTGCAATGATTTGAATGGTTCTCAAAATAGGTTTGTTTATCTAATTTCGCCGAACATATGTGGGATTCTATACATAGTAGTATTTTTCTTTACAATGGTTAGTAGGTAAGTGACAATTTAGCTAACCTTTATATAGTATAGATATGTATTAAGGAGGTTTTTCCATAAGTATTTATACTTTGCTATGTATGCAATACAACATGTCATTATACTCTATCCCATAAGTTGTTTATATTATTTAATGACAATTTTAAATTAATTTTTTTTAATTACGAAAATATCATGGAAGAATAACGTAATGAAGAACTCATGTCATGACAGTTTAATTATAATTTATATCTGATAGGTATCATATTAAAAAGTAAATATATCAATAACAATGGAGGTGGACAAAGTCTTAAAAATATAGCTTAGAATCAGATTAGTTCAAACAAATGAAAATAACTACTAACCTACTTAATGAGTTTCAAAATTTGGGTTTTTTGTCTCATTAAATAGTTGGAAGTTCCGCCCATAAGGCCTAGTTTGTCAATTGAAATCATTAAATTCTTGTTCAAATTTTGCACACATCTTGGAAATAATTAAGTTTTTTGTTAAAAATCTGTCAAAAATACTAATTTTAATATTTTATTTTTTCCTTCATTCAAAAACTAGACCTATCCATGTACTATCGAAATATTTTTGGTTTATTGAATTTAGGAAAACCAATAATGAGTTATGTTGCCCACTGCAAGAGCTTTTTTGAGACGTCAAGTGAGATGTAGCACCAACGGCTGAGTTTTCGGAATTTTTCAATAAAAAAATTACAAAATACTATTTAAATATTGAATATATTGAAATTAATTGTTTAACTGAAATTTGTGATTATGGGTGAGAAAAAAAGCACTCAAACAAATACCAATATGAATACATTTGATCGAAATATGAGGAAACAATAATGACACTAAAGACAAAGCGGGAAGAGAGCATTCTGAATATTAAAAACACTATATTATTACATTTGAAATCCAAGTCGATAAAGCTGAGTGAATTAGCTGTTGTTGTTGGGAGCGATGGAACTGTAGAGAATATAGGTTTCAAAGGTGGTGTTATTCAACAGGTCATCGCAGTGGTTTATCTATCAGGGTTTATCTCTCTATTGCATTCAAATGAGTTACCACTTCGCCATCTTTTATTACATTTAGACGGAAAAACTATGTGTTTTACAATAAAATGTAATTCCTTGTGCATCAAAGGAGCTGAACCATTAACCTTAGTTGTTATTCCACTTCCGATATGAAAGCAATCGTTGACAAAGTATTCGAAATGGATATTTTGGTTACACAGAAAATCTTCTCATTGCCATGGTTGATGACGACAGATAGGTTATAAGGTACATATGTATATTGCATATCAATGAATTGTAAAAGCAAGATCAGATAATGATCGCAAAAGTACCTGCATTCAACTTCGATGGCAAATGTTACATTTAAATTATTATGTGGTGAGACTGTGATACTGAACTAAATATGGCTGATTAAACCTTGAAAGACCTTGTCAAAAGGTCTTGGAACATGTCACACCCAAGCTGTGGAGCGCTGCATCAAGTTAGTACAGAAGCATCGAGTGCAGTTTGTGGGGAAAACAAACGAGATGGTTTTATTATGGCAAGGCTGCTATCGCGTCAACAAATGCATTATTTCAATACAAAAAAACAGTTTGATGTGTAAATAGTATTTGAGTAATGTAAGAGAATATTTTTCTTAATAAATGCTTAAAATTCAATTTTTTTAATATTCGATCGTACTGGGGCACCTCAAATCATTAAGCCAGATGTTTGTTATTTTGGGTGTTTGTTTTAATTATTAAAAGGCAACTTTTCATAGCTATGCCGTTAAGAAACAAAAAAAAATTTCTCCATACATTATCACTCCAACTTATTGTACATATTCACATATACAGAGGTAGTCAAAATTATTTACACATCGGACGTTTTTTTACAAATTTCACAGAAAAAGGTTTTGCGTGTTGTTGTTGTTGTTACAGGGTAACAAAATGCTATATGGTTGTAAACCTTGATTTATTCCTTAGCAGTGGCGAACGCAGGAAAAAAATTTGGGGGTGGTTTTAGGTAAAAAGACAATGTTTCATTATTTTATTCAGAAATTGAAGTCTAATCTTCTTTTAATTTGGGCCATAACATTTAAAATCTCTTCCTCCGTCACGTCTATATCTCTATGGATATTCAATAGAGCCATTCCGTTCAGGCGTGCTTCTCCAGTTTTATTTCTTAAATATGTTTTAAGCCTGCGAAGTGAGGAAAACGAGCGTTCATTTGAAGCGACAGATATAGGGATTATTGCTCCAATCTTTAAAAAACGATGCACTTTTTTGAAAATTTTTGCATCGCAACAATTCAACGCGTCTAAAAAAGTTTTGGATCTCTTTGTTTGATTTAACCAGTTCCTGAAAATATATTCAAAATTTTAGTTAGAAAATATAATCTGAAGAAAAGATTTTTAACCTTTTCCACATTCTAAATTCAGCAACGAAATCATCGGGATCTTCTACATCAGCGGTTAAGTTAAGACACTCAAGTATTTTTTTGCAAATAGCATAATTTTTTTTAATTTAAATTTATTTCACAGCAGTTTGCTCATGGAGCGAAAACTGAAAGTCATAAAAAAAATTTTCCAAATTTTCCTGTATTATGATTAACAATAAACTCTAAAAAAAATAATAGAAACCTTATTGGTGACTTTTCAGTTCAAAACTAATTTTCAAAAGAAGTCCATTTTTGACTCACAATTCCCCTTAAATCTAAAAAAATCCAGTTCAGCAGCCACAGAATAGGTTTGTTTTTAGTTTAACATTTTCATAGTTTCAAAAAATTAAATTCTATCAGCAGAACAGTATCAAAATAGGCCGTTTGTGAACAAAAAAGTATCAAATCTCAAAATTTAGAAGATACAATTGTATCAAAACGGCAACGCTGTTAGTGACTAATGTATTCATTTTGACCACTTTATGTACAACGTAGGTGTTTATCTTAATATTTTTTAAAGTCCTAAGCAGTTTAGCATCATTGACTGTTCGTGCAATATGGTGTTTCGATGCATATCATTGTATGACAGTTCCTATTTATCTTCTACATTTGTTTGAGTCATGGCAGGTTTCTGCCCAGTTCTCTTTAAATTTAATTTTCGTAATCTTGCAATTGTTCTTCTCCTTCTTTTTAATAACATTATAAAAATTATTCCTAAAATATCTATAAATTTTAACTAACTCCGATGTCGAAATTCAGTCTTAAAGTTAGTAACTGTCTTCGATCAAGTTGTAATCGTTAATTCCTTTGTTTTCGCCATTTTATTTACCAAGTTTTATATTTTAAGGCTGTGTTAGTTTGTCATGAATGCAATAGAAGCCAATCAGTAATCTTGTTCAAAAAAAATCCTAGGACAAAGGTCAAATTGCGGTGTGTAAATACTTTTGACGCAAAAATAATTTGTGTAAATACTTTTGACTACTGCGAGTCATCAGTTCATTTGCCCATTTCTCTGTCTGTCTGTCTGTCTTATCTACAGCTATCCTTACCAAACTAACTTCGTTCGTTAGCAATAGATCAAGTTTTACAACAACATTACGTTTTATTGCATTGCAACAACAAAAAGAAAAAACATTTTCTGTGACATTTGTAAAAAACGTTCGATGTGTAAATCATTTTGACTACCTCTGTAAATGTCTTGTTTAACAGAATAGACATGGAATAGAATAGATTAATTCGATACTGTAGTAGTAATGCATTGTGTGCATTGTAAATAAGCTGTTCAAGCCTTCCTTAGCTTTAATTGCTTATATCATTGAAATATTATATTATATGCACATATATACATATAATATTTATTAATTTTTGTCTACACATACACATAGTACGTGTATGTATTTTAACAGTTGAACTTCCATAACTCAAACTTTATTAACATGAAGTTCTCCATAACCCGAACTTTTGAATTGGCAATAGAAGTCAAATTTAATACAAATTTTCTTCCATAAATTGCACAATTCGACCAGGGCATAATACTAACAAGTAAGGAAGGGCTAAGTTCGGTTGTAACCGAACATTTTATACTCTCGCAATTTATTTATTTAACTTTATTAATATTATATAATACACAATTTGACCCACATATTCGTCATACATATTGTATAAAGTCCATTGAAAGTTGGAAACCCTAATATTAGGTTAGAAGTACCGAGGTCCTCATGTTCGATATATGGGGCCTTGACAACCTATGGTCCGATTTCGGCGATTTTTAGAATGGGGCTGCCACACTATAAACGTAGTATTTGCAAGTTCTGCATCGATATCTTTACTAGTGCTTACTTTATATATTGTAATGTAAACGATTCAGATCGTCTTAAAATTCTGGTATATAGGAAGTAGGCGTGGTTGTGAAGCGATTTGGCCTATTTTCACAACATATCATTGGCATGTAAGGAAACTATTACAAACCAAGTTTCATTGAAATCGGTCAAGTATTTCCTGAGATATGGTTTTTGACCCATAAGTGGGCGATGCCACTCCCATTTTCCATTTTGTAAAAAAATTTGAGTGCAGCTTTCATCTGCCATTTCTTATGTGAAATTTAGTGTTTCTGGCGTTATTTTTCATTATTGAGTATAGTAGTTTATATAGTAGTTTTCAACATAACCTTTGTATGGGAGGTGGGCGGGGTTACAATCCGATTTCCTCCATTTTTGGACTGTATAAGGTAGTACCTAAGAGAAACGACTCTAGAAAGTTTCCTTGATATACCTTTAGTAGTTTCCGAGATATGTACAAAAAAATTAGTAGGGGGAGGGGCCACGCCCACTTCCCCAAAAAAATTACATCCACATATGCCCCTTCCTAGTGCGATCCTTCATACCAAATTTTACTTCCATAGCTTTATTTGTAGCTTAGTTATGGCACTTGAAGTGTTTTCGGTTTTCGCCATTTTATGGGCGTGGACTTATCCTTCTTATGGTGCCAAGGAACACGTGTTCCAAGTTTCATTAAGATATCTCAATTTTTACTCAAGTTACAGCTTGCACGGACGGACGAACAGACAGACATCCGGATTTGAACTTTTCTCGTCACCCTGATCATTTTGATATATATAACCCTATATCTAACTCGTTTAGTTTTAGGACTTACAACCAACCGTTATGTGGACAAAACTATAATACTCTGGTAGCAACTTTGTTGCGAGAGTATAAAAATGTTTTACTATAGAAGAAGAATATTAAAAGAGTCCCTATATCATATGGAGGCACAAAATACACAAAATATGATATTACACTTATGGATTGCATAAATCATGCAACAAAGGCATGGGATACAGACATTGTACGTTTTAATGAAAATTCTATAACTCGAAGTCTATCTAACTCGACCTTTTTGTTTGTGGATTATTTAGATCGAGTTAGGGAAGTTCAACTGTATTTGCTTAAGTACATATGTTTGTATATACAATCTTATATACATGTACATAAGTAAAAATCAAGCTTCACCGAGTGGTTTCAGTAAAACTGATCAAGATCACGTGCACAGACTCCCAACTTTGCCTGCACTCTACTCATTGGAAATGTCAATAACGTGGCAAATGTAAGTACGTATACACACATATATCCATATACATATATACATATGTATATACCTACGGGGTGATTTGTAGATACATATATACAACTAAACATCAAAAGTAAACTATCAGGTTATTACAAACTTCCAATGAAAATAAATAAATTTACAGATGTGTGTAAGTATGTAAATAAATCTGTATGTGTATACCAGTTTTACTTGCTTTAACGGGGAAAGTAGAAGAGTGCACATGCCGAAAAAGAAATTTTGCGGAAATAAATCCTTTTTCGGCTTTTTAACTCACATATGTATGTACATATATAATTATTTATGTATTTTAAAGAATTCTTTTAATTTTGAAATATCTCTTCCCCAGATTCCAATTAACTCTTTTTATTTTATTTTTTCAAAAACATTTTAAAGTTGTTCTGTATTTTGTACACTATGTGATAATCGAAGTTTCACTTTGACAAAATCTCGGTGTTCAACGACTTTATCTGGTCAAATGGTTTCCTCATAACTCAAAGTAAGACAAGCCGTGCCAGCCAAATTCGAAATTATTGTTTTTAACAAACTAATTAGCACAGCTGTTAATATGAAATATATTATAGAAGTGTGAAATATGTGTTTTTATTTTTACTTTATAACAGTTATCCTAAAACTAACGAACATAAAATAATTACAGCCATTACAGAGAAGCCTAACATATACACGTATTTTATTTTTTGTTTCGTATATTTATTGTTTGTAACCTTGAAAAACTAATTAAATCATTAAGAATTGACAAGCTGCGTATGTGTGGAGTGGGTAATTTGAATAAAATTGAAATATTGCGTTGAACCTGTATACAGATTTCCTAGAAATGTAAATACTAGTTGGGAATTTTCAAAACGAATGGACCGATCTCAACTAAATTACACATTAGCATTGAATATGAAAAAAAGTGTCTACAGAATTCGCCTTTCGATTTCCATCCGTAAATATTTAAAATCAATATATAAATATTTTTTAGACAAATACAGTGGAACTTCCATAACTCGAACTTCTATGACTCGACTTTTGTATTGGCAATAGCGTTTAGAAATCAAATTTCATACAAATTTCCTTCCATAACTCAAACTTCCCTAACTCGAAGTTCTCCATAACTCGAACTCTTAAGTTGACAATAGAAGAAAAAGTTCACACAAATTTCCTTCCATAAATCGATCTTTTCGACCAAGGCATAATACAAAATTTAAAATTTTACTACCGAGGCAGAATTTCAAAAGAGTCCTTCTATGTCGTATGGAGGCGAACAAAAAATATGATATTACATTTATGGATTGAATAAATCATGTAAAAATGGCATGGGATACAGATGTCAAGAGCCAAAATTAAAAAAAAAAATAAATAAAACTTTAAGCGATAAATAAAACTGTGCATAAAGCTTTATTTGACAGGTTTTTTGAAAATTTTATATTTTAATGAAAATTTTATAACTCGAAGTTTTATTGTGGGTTATGGTGATTCGAGTTCGAGAAGTTTCAGTGAATTTGTATACCAACATTGAGCTTGAAACTCTACCACTGTGCCGAGGCACAACGAATCGATTGGAGTTACACAATACCTGGAGGGAGTGGCTGTGTGAAAGCATCGGTCGTCTTCGTGCAATTTCTAAAGAAAAACATGAACAAGTTGTCCAGATGTGGAACAACCACTTTTTCATAAACACAACAACAAGTATGCAAGAACATAAGCTCGACAAGGGAAAAGAAAATGTTTTTGGAGAAAGTCGTTGAACTTGATTTAATTTATACAAAGCTTCCGCCAGAGTCAACAGCTCAAGCAAACCGCAATCGTTGAAAATGGAGATTTAAGATATGAATTGCAATGTCTAAAAATAATTTTTGAATTTCCTCAAAAAAATAAAAGCAACTCAGTCTGTAGTAGCGGCATACATACATACATATGTGCATGCATACATCTTAGTCTTGCCATAAATTTTGTTACCAAGTTTACAATAAATACAGCGAAGACGAATTCGCAGGAAAAAGTTCCGTTTAAATAACGGTTTTTTTTAAGTCCTAAAACTAAACGAGTTAGATATAATAGAGTAAATAAATAAACGAAAGTGATCAGTGTGACGAGTAGAGTTGAAATCTGGATGTTTATCTGTCCGTCCGAGTAAAACTTATATGATACCTTGAATTAAGAGAGGGTTGGTATTAAAAATGGGCGAAATCGGTCCATTGCCACGGCCACAAAATCCATAATCGAAAACCTATAAAGTCTTGAAATTTTATACAGAAAACCACAATAGGTAGGCGCATATTTAAATGTAATTTTTTTCGAAGAGTGGGTGTCACTCCTCCAAAATAGGTTTTATGTATATATTCCCCAAACTCATAATTAGGGCTATTAGGTTGAGAACATCTCACTTTGTTACTCCCTTTATTTCATATACCATATTCAGACTGTTGTTACATGGTTTCACCAAAATAGGAGAAAGTAATTTTTATACTCTCGCAACAAAGTTGCTAAGAGAATATAATAGTTTTGTTCACATAACGGTTGTTTGTAACACCTAAAGCTAAAAGAGTTAGATATAGAGTCATATTTAGATCATAGATTTTAAATCCGGATGTCTGTCCGTCCGTCTGTGCAAGCGATAACTTGAGTAAAAATGGCGAAAACCGAAAACACATAAAGTGGCATAACTAAGCTATAAATAAAGTTATAAAAGCAAATTTTTATATATTTCCCAAACCAATAAAGCTACGAGGACATCAACCAGCTGGGCAGAGGCACCTTCCCAATTAAGGGTCCGGGCATTCCAGGTGCATGCCCTTATTTCGTAGTCCTTTAAACGTTTGCAGTGGTCGTCATCAAAATTGGGGTCTCTCATCCGAGGCTGGTTTTTCTTTTTCATTGGGGGGTGTTTTTATGTGGTGGGTCCCAAACCCTACGCACAACCGCATAGGCGGGTTTCGCCTTCTTACTTTAGCTCGCCTCCAAACGGATGTCTGTTGGCTACCCAGAGGATACTTGGTCTAAGACCGGAAGTCGTGAGCTGCTTGAGCCACATGTAAAAGAATCGTTCCTGGCCACTCCCAAGTGAATGACAGTCAGAAACTTTCCTCACTTACGTGAACTTCTACATATGACTCCATCCTCCTTAGTTCTGCTTTCTCCAGACTGGATAAGGAAGCGAAACGTATGGGTCTGGTGGTGAACGAGGACAAGACGAAATATCTCCTGTCGTCAAACAAACAGTCAGCGCATTCGCGTCTTGGCTCCCACGTCACTGTTGACAGTCATAACTTTGAAGTTGTAGATAATTCCGTCTACCTGGGAACCAGCATTAACAGCAATAACAATGTCAGCCTGGAAATCCAACGCAGAATCACTCTTGCCAACAGGTGCTACTATGGACTAAGTAGGCAATTGAAAAGTAAAGTCCTCTCTCGACGAACAAAAACCAAACTCTACAAGTCTCTCATCATTCCCGTCCTACTTTACGGTGCAGAAGCGTGGACGATGTCAACATCCGATGAGACGGCAGTAGGAGTTTTCGAGAGAAAGGTTTTGCGGAAGATTTATGGTCCCTTAAGAATTGGCAACGGCGAATACCGCAGACGATGGAACGATGAGCTGTATGTGTTATTCGACGACATAGACATAGTCCAGCGAATAAAAAAACAGCGGCTACGCTGGCTAGGACATGTTGTTCGAATGGATGAAGGTGCTCCAGCTCTGAAAGTATTCGATGCAGTACCCGCTGGTGGAAGCAGAGGAAGAGGGAGACCTCAACTCCGATGGAAGGACCAGGTGGAGAGGGACCTGGCTTCGCTTGGAATAACCAATTGGCGCCAAACTGCCAGAAGGAGAGATGCGTGGCGCGCTGTTTTGGACTCGGCTATAACCGCGTAAGCGGTGTCTACGCCAGTCAAGAAGAAGAAGAAGAATAAAGCTATATAAACCAAACTTTTTGCAGTCGTTTCCCTTACGTACCCCACCATACACCATGAAACTAGTTGACATCGGATAATAACCACGCCCACCTCCTATACAAAGGTTAGGTTGAAAATTAATAAAAGTGCGTTAACTCACTAATGAAAAACGTAAAAAACACTAAATTTTACAGAAGAAATTGCAGAAGGAAGCTGCACTCAGATTTTTTTACAAAGTGGAAAATGGGCGTGGCATGGCCCACTTATGTGTTCCCTCAGGAACTACTCGACCGATTCGAATGAAATTAGGTATATAATATTTTCTTGACACCCTGATGACACGTGTGGAAAATTGATGAAATCGGTTCACAACCACGACAGCTTCCCATGTAACTCAATTTTGAACTCCATCTTATTCCTTCACTCTATAATATATACATAAGGAACCAATGAAGATACCGAAATAAAACTTTACACAAATACTGTATATGATCTGTAGCATCACTTGTGAAAAATTGTCGAAATCGGACTATAACTTTTCAAAGCCCCGAATATCGATATGAAGAATTCAGTGCCCCATGGTAATTTTCACCGAAAATTTCGGTAAATCTCTCAGGTATCTTAATTTAACTCAGAGGAAATATTTTTCTTCTAATAATGTGTCTCTGTACCAGAAATGGTTAAAATCGGATCATAATTTCCCCTAGCTCCCATATACCTAATACTAGGGGTTTCAAACTTTCAATGGATTATATACTCTATATGTATATGCTGAATATGTGAGTCAAGTTATGTGTTATCTTAATAAAAATATAGCAATAAATTATAATAAAAAAAATATTATAATAAAATAAATATAGTATAAAATGTTCGGTTACATCCGAACTTAGCCTTTCCTTACTTGCAAGTAACTAACTTTAAAGAGTTAAGATGCCCTTTTCTTACCTTCATGACTAATTTCTTCATTACGCAAATGGCAATAATAATTACATACAACAATATTATATATATATGTATGTATATATTATCAAACTGTCTGATGCGCCGATGACGTAGAAAGTCTGATGTTTATGGCAAAATATATTTAACATTTAATTCTCATTACAGTAGACACTTATGACACTCGAGTGTGCGGTCACAGGTGTATTCACCTCTCAAACAAACCTGATAGCAGATTTTATGATAATTTCAGGCAGATATAATAAAAATTAACAAAAAATTCTAAGCTAAAAGAAATCAATTAAATTAACTAGTGAATAGTCGTTAATTACGAGGAGAATTGCAATACTCTGAAATATTGAAGTTTTAAAGAATATACAAGTACTAATATGTCTGCTCAGATAAAAAACTTAATTATTATACAATTTCATTTGTGAAATTTCAAATGCTACGCAGTTTATAACGTAGTATCAGAACCAAAAATATCTTACTAATTATTAAATATTTATATTATTAGGTTCCACAATTCCGTCTCGCAATTCAATTTTTTTTTTATTTTGCAGTTTAACTTTGAAAATCGGTCAAATTATTATTTTTTCATAATCTCTATTCAATATCCTGAAAAAAATATTTGGCGTAGATGTATGTCAAGTAATTTGTTTTTTTTTTTCAATATTTCTTTATTTATTGGATATACTTATTTAAAGCCTAACAATAAGTATTATAAGCTTAAATCTATTTAAAACTAAACAAGCCTAAGATTGTGATCGCTAGAAGGCTGGTTCTTCTTTTTAAGCGTGTTTGATTGCGGAAATGTATCAAGGGTTTAGCCAATGGGTTCGGATGTTCACGAAGTTTAGAAACATATTTTTTTCTGTGCTCGTTAGTAACTCCCATATTATGTATCTATAATTGCCCGAGTCCAGTCGCCTTCAGGCTACCGTAGCCTGAAAAATACGTTAAGAGAGGCTACTGGCGAATATGACAGGCTACTGATTAAGATCAGTTTCTTCACTATAGATTGTAGTTTTGAGTAAAGCAGTATATATACATATATATTGAGATGGCGAAGAAATTGTAAATGCAAATATTGCTTTGCTTTTTAAATATTATCCGGAGGTACAATGGAATGGCTTTGAAGCCGAAATAAAGATCTCCACATAGGACTGGAAAAAAATGGCAGAAGCTAATACAGTGGAACTTCCATAACTCGAACCTTTTATAAGTCGAAGATCTCCATAACTCGAACACTTGAATTGGCAATAGCGTTTAGAAGCCAAATTTCATACAAATTTTCTTCCCTAACTCGAAGTTCTCCATAACTCGAACTCTTGAAGTGGTAATGGAAGTCAAATTTCATACAAATTTCCTTCCATAAATCGAACTTTTCGACCAGGACATTATACAAAATTTAAAATTTTACTATCAGGGAACAATTTTAAAAGAGTCTTTCTATATCGTATGGGGGCAAACAAAATATATTATTTTATACTTATAGATTTCCTAAATCGTGTAACAAAGGCATGAGATATAGACGTCAAGAGCCAAATAATAGCAAACTGCAACAAACAAAATTACAAAATACATGTTTTAATGTATTTAAATACAACTTGTTGCGAAGTAAATAACTAAAACTGTGGGTAAATCTATATATAACTCGAAGTCTCTCTAACTCGAAGTTTTTTTGTGGATTATGGTGATTCGAGTTAGAGAAGTTCCACTGTATTTTAAGAATACTATATTTTTATGCAATTTGTAAGATTTGATTTACTTCTGTAGGTATAGATATTATTATACAAGTGTTGCAGGTGCTGAAATGTGCACATGTGTTCCATTCATACATCGGATTACACCAGGATATTCTGTTTGATTGCTTATTATTTGCTTATGGTCTACAACTTCGCTTCCTCCGTTTTCCAATAGATGTCTCTAGGGTCAAGCACTGGTTGATTAAATCGATTAAATCGTTTTATATCGATCTTGGACATTTGTGTCAACATTAACCCAACAAAATATTTGTAGAGATCTGTTTGCATCCCAAACTTATTCTCAACTGAAAATGTCACTTTTTGAGCCGAATTCTCGGCATTTGCGGGAAATTTTGCTTTTCTTTTTTAATTCCAAGAAAAGTGCGGCTGAGGCTCATCGTCATTTATAACCGTTTTATACAAAACAGGTAAGGAAGGGCTAAGTTCGGGTGTAACCGAACATTTTATACTCTCGCAATTTATTTATTTAATTTTATTAATATAACCACAATTTGACTGACAGATTCGGCATATATGTATATATGATATAAATCCATTGAAAGTTTCAAACCCCGAACATTAGGTATATGGGAGCTAGGAGAAGTTATGACCCGATTTCACTCATTGCACGTATACATATTATTAGAAGAAAAATATTCCCTCTGAATTTCTTCAGAATATCTGAAGCTCTGAGGTCCTCATATTTGACATATGGGGCTTTAAATACTTATGGTCCGATTTTGGCGTTTTTAGAAGGGCGATGCCACACTATAAATGTAGTATTTGTACTTTACTCGTCACCCTGATCACTATCTAACTCGTTTAGTTTTAGGACTTACAAACAACCGTTATGTGGACAAAACTATTATACTCTCTTAGCAACTTTTGTTGCGAGAGTATAAAAAAAACTTAAATTTACAAAAAAACGACGGAAGCAAAGTTGTAGACCTAATAGCTTATTATTTATTATTTTAGTAGTATTTTGGTCTAAATTTTATTTGTTTTGGAAATATTTTCTATTGCATAAATGTGATCACTTCTGTAAAAATCGCTGACATTGTATTTAAGTTGTGACATTCCGAAGTCCTTCCATTGGCCTTACTGATAACTACCTTCAGCAAAGAATCGTAGCGCTGCGCAATTCTTCACAAATGGAGGGACAGCACTTGATCCGTTGATGGATTAAAATGTGGCCAACAAATATGAAAATGATTTGTTTGATATACCGAAATATCTTTCAAATCTATTAGAAAATATACAAAATATAGTAAACATAACAAAAACAATATTTTAATTCTTAGCGTACTTCACATGTGGAAGATCCAAAGGATTGGAACGATTTCTAATTAGCCGTCGAATTAATGCGACATTCAAGCTTTCCTTCCCGACTCATGAAAAGTAATTCATAACAAGTCATTATAGTTCTTTTTTATACTCTCGCAACATAAAGAGAGTATTATAGTTTTGCTCACATAACGGTTGTTTGTAACATCCAAAAATAAACGCGTTAGATATAGGGTTATATATACCAAAGTGACCAGGGTGACGAGTAAAGTTCAAGTCCGGATGTCTGTCTGTCCGTCCGTCCTTCCGTTTGTGCAAGCAGTAACTTGAGAAAAAATTAAGATATTATGATGAAACTTTGAAGACGTATTTCTTGGCACTATAAGAAGGTTAAGTTCGATGGGCGTAATCGGACCTCGGCCACGCCCACAAAATGGCAATAGCCGAAATCATATAAAGACCTATAACTAAGCCATAAATTAAGCTATTGAAGTAAAATTTGGTATGAAGGATCGCACTATGAAGGGGCATATGTGGATGTTATTTTTTTTTTTGGGAAGTGGACGTGGCCCCGCCCCTAGTATCTCGTACTAAAGCTATATCAAACTGCGAGAGTATAAAATCTTCTTGTATTTTTATTGGCAACTGGCTACACTGGCGACTATTCGCCAGTAGCCTTACAAAATTTGGGTGTAAATCTATTTACTTGCTCCAAAGTTCCATGGTTTGCGCGAAAACCGAATTGGTGGGTTGGTATTTTATTAGTTTCGTGAAGGAAAGGAGAAATTTTTGATAGTAACTATTTTTCAAAGATTTTAGAAATCTAGGGTAAGATACTTATGGGCTGTTGAAAGACGACTGTGTTAAGTCTTTCCCAGTGTTACCTAAGTATCATGATGATCTGCGACTTTTTCATGAAATTGGATAGTATTCGAAACTAAGAATTGAGCATATGCAATATATTAACATCGTCTGTATATATAAGGAAATGTTTAAATTTTGAAAATTTATGGAAATATCAGACATACCATCGAAAATAACAACCCGATATATACAAATCGGATATGTTTGTTAAGTATGCTTTTATCCATTCGAAAAAGTAAGGAATGATACCAGTTTTTTTATTTAAGTTTGAAACTGTAGATCGTCTAAATAGTAGTTCAGGAATAAGAACGTATACTATATCAAATTATAAGAAAAGCAACGAGTGTTGTACTGCATTCCAGAAATAGTGCTAAGAATTGATCATTTGGTCAACAAACCACATCAGTTTATGGTTAATTAACGAGTGGCACGTGTACAAGAACTAAATGAGATAACATTGTATATCAACGAACATAAATTAGATAAGCAAAAACAGTATTGTGACAGTTGACTTTATCATTACTTTGTTTATATTTCTTCCGTTACAATTGATAGTAATTACGCAAGCTCCTGAGATAAGTATCTTTGAAATGCTCGCCAAGTTTAAGAATTTCACATGGTTTTCATATGATAATATCTCGAAACAATCATTTGTCGAACTATACGCTGTATCAATGACTGCAGTGCCAGTGCTTCTACTGCGTGAATGGTGCTAAAGCCGTCCATCTTGACAATCATGAAATAATTATAGATCTAATAAATATGCTTAAAACAGTTAAAGAGGATGAACTTTAATGTTTTTCACCGTACTCTCGATACACGCTTATAAACAATTACTTAAACATTAAATGTGTATATTTACAAAATATAATATATTCTTATAACAGCAATTCTCGCGCAATTAGCATCTGCGCATCTAACTTTTGCAATAGCGCAATCACCCCGCCGAAAGCAAACATATGTACATATATCCGAATGACCCATTAGGAACAATGCCAAATGATATGTATACATTTATTTTAAAAAATATAATATTCAAATATGTCGGCTAATGTCGATTCCAGTCACTTCACTGGATTCTCCGAAGGTGCATACAGAGACTTCTTAACCTTAGCATGGCGAATGCTGGACATTGAAGGAGAAAGTGCTTGGATGATTCGTCTTTGCTTTCCTTCAAGCAGCTTTAGCAAATAACGTCTGTCTTCATCTCTAATTTCACTGCATGTGTGCCTGTGCCAATGATTGTAGCGAAATGAGCCTTCCTGAGCGACAGCAGCTAGAAGGATCGTAGTGACATCGGACGTGTATCTCAATGAAGCATCATTGACACTTTTTATACCCAAGAATGATGTAAAGTTTTAGTAATAAGACACTCCATCAATGTCACAAAAAGCTAAAATGTACTAACATTTATAAATTAATAAGATAATCAACATTTCCCTTAACATTTTCTTTGGTGCTATATATGGGGCTATAGTAGGCAAATAAAAAAAGAAAAAAAATTATTTATTAAGTATTGAAATATTTAAGGTTTCTTTTTTACTTTGAAGGCGTTTGCCATACGTCTATTTTAATAGAGCGTATGTATGTACGAATATCAGTGTGAAAATAAACTATCGAATACTTTTGGAAAATACGACATGTTCGCGTAACTCGTAAGTATTTCTACACGAATACACGTATTTTGGTAGATGTTCATGTGGATGATTTTGTGCTGTACTCAATCTTTGTGCCTTTATGTCTTTTATTTTACTCACGCTATTATTTTAGACATTTCGAACACAAATTGAGAAGATCTGAAAATAAAGAGATTATCAGTGTCATTAACAAGTTCAAGTTCATTTGTTAGCCTGTGTAGGCATAAGTAAATTACAATTATAATGGTATCAGAGATGCTCAAATCAAACATGACATTTTTGCATTTTACCATTTAAATAGAAATACTTAATTAAAATTATAAGACTATTTTAGTTAAAAAACAGGAAATTTTCGTAAACTGGTCTTCGTTTGGAAATTGTGTTTTGTCTATTCATAAAAAATCGATAACGTCTCTCATAACTCAAACTATTAGCAATGTAAAAGACGCTGCACCCCTTCATTTATGTCTAATACAGTTTTCCGAAATAACGAACATCGGTGATTTGTAAGTACTCGGTTAAACAAACAACATGAAGAAGATATATGAAGAAAAAGAAAAAAATCAAATAACATCGAACCAGAATTAAAAATAAAATTTGAAAAATTCAAAAGTAATGTGCAAATGGAAAAAAGGTTGCATTTTACAAAAAAGTTTAAAATTATTTATCAGCACCAATTAGAAGTATAATTGTTAAAATTGGTCCATTTTGGAAGAATTTATTGGATTTGAATTGTTTTGCTATGGTTTTTCATTTTTTAACAAATAATTAATAAAACAATTTATTGAACTGCAATTTACGGATATTTAACTTTTTTTTATTGAAAAACATATCTCTAAGTGAGTACTCGAATTAACGAAAAATTCGATGTAACGAACAGGCCTGACAATTAATGTGTTCGTTATTATGGAAAACTACTGTAATATGTATAAAATGACATACATAGCTAAACAGATGCCTAGGTTGTTTTTGTTGTTTCAATTTTGACGCTTAGGCATTGAGGAAAACATATTTTTTAATGTTAATAAAAATCATTGTCATTTTCAATGAAAATGGAAATAACATATATTTATTTAGAAATTGGATTGATTTATATATGATTAATGCATTAAAACAAGTTAGCAAAACCAAAGTGTGGATTTTTTTGATGTGATATGAGTTATTATATTTTCTCGTAAATAACTTAAATATTACGTATTATTGTAATATGTATCTGTAATAACAATAATAAATGTAAAAAAACAACACTGAATTTGATTAATTCCTTCCTTCTTGAAAATTTACATCTACAATTACGACTGGAGCGAATATTCTCTTTGGGAATTACGATTCGAAATGAACATTACTCACAAAATACAAGTAATGTCAATGCGGTCATTGAATTTAAGTTAATCAATTCAATTTAATTTTTTAAAAGTGACTATACGAGTATTCTCGCACGTTGCATTTAGGCGTTCTCTTTAACATACATATCTACATAGAATCACTCATACATGCATACATACACACTAATATGTTCATAAGCTTATGAACGGTAGCAACGCAAATGATTAATATTAAATTAAAATGAAAAAGATTATCAATAAATAAGAACATATTCATATATATATGTACATATGTATGTAACAATTTGCGGTAACATAAGAGATTAACTTTAGTCGAATACGGGAGAAATTGTCAACCGCTTATATACATACATGTAAGGTCCGCATTGAAATTTTATAGATTTTAATTTTCAGTTAAACTGGCACACTGGCTTAAAAAGTAAACTACATGTCGAAACAGTAATATATTACTTAAAATACTATTTATTACAAACACACCAATAATGTTGTATATTATATTATATATAAATATTAGGGGAAAATTATTTAAGATATATTTAAAAAAATTACATTCGAATGAAGTAAGTCATAGTATACTCTTATTTGAGTCTCCTAATAAAAACATAAAACATCTTAGTAAACATTAGCGCATTTTAATAACAACATATTATGATATAAATATATACATATATGTATATATAAATATATACAAGCAAAAGAGCAATCGACCCTGCTTAATGTACTCATTTGCATTATACACTAATACTTAAAGGCAGGCACGTACATTGGTCAATAAGTTTACAGTTGTGTGTCTGTTTTGTGTTTTTTTAACTATTTATTTTAAGAAACATTATATACTTTAACTTGGAACATAGTACACATTTTTTTACCTTGAGTTCAGGAGATCGTATGTTTGAAAATTCTACATACATACATTCATATTTTTATTACGTCATTCTATACTTAGAACAACTAATAAATAATGTACTGTGCAACAAAATTCATTAATACGATATTTAAATATAATAATAATATTTTTTTACTTATATTTTTATATGTTCCGCAACTTTGAACTTTACACAGCCTTTGGCATGACTAAACGGAAATGAATAATAGAAAAATTGGGCGTGGCTCGGACCCATAATAGGTTTTTTGTATTATATATATTTCGCAAACTACCAAAACCATTAAAACTTTCTGGATACTTTATCTTTTAGTACCTTATAAAACACCAAGAAAATTGAAGATATCGGATAATACTCATGCCTATCCCCCTACAAAGGTTATATTGAAAACTACTAAAACGGCGCTAACTAAATAATTAAAAACGCCAATAGAACAAAATTTTACTGAAAACATTGTACAGGAGCGCTGCTTTCTGATTAACATAAAAAATTGAAAATGGACGTGGTGTCGCCCACTGTTGGGTCAAAAATTATGTTTCATAATATTTGCTTGACGATCTGATATTACAGTTCGAAAATGGGCGAAATAGCCCACTTTCCAATATAAAAATTAAGAATAAAGATATCGATATAAAATCGGTATCGGTATATACCGCATTGAAGGTATACCATCGTGCGCGTAATACCTTTTCAAAACCCTATATTCCGAACATGGGGATTTCCTTACGTCCGGATAATTTTTTACCGAAAGTGAATATCATGGAGATAACTTATAGAAATTCCTTCTAATATTGTGCTTTTGCGCCAATATTAAGTAAAATCGGGCAATTTCTTCCTCCAGCTCCAGTATATATATATATATATATATGTATATATATTATGTAGTCAACTTAATATATATATCCACTCAACTATAAGCCCCGCCCCGTAAAAACCTACATTATATATTTATGTTTAAAAACTAACATTAATATTTATATTGTACTGTTTTATAAAAAATATTCAAACGGGTGGCAACCCTTTAAACTTTTTTGTTTTGAAATATCAAAAAAGTTATTCAATCAGTCAGACTTTCTAATGACATGGCGTAACCTATGGATTCATTGATTTCTTTATATATATGGTACAGATAGATGTACATATTGTATGTTTAAGTATTTTTACTCTACTTGACACCAGCCAAGAACACACCCATTTACTAAAACATGTACGTACAAAATGTTAATAATTTTCGTCAAACAAATACAATTATTCAACCGTCAATATGACGCACTTTGCCGCAGCATCGATATTTTCTGGCGCAACTACTGATTTTGGATGACCTTCACGGAATTCGACGGGCGGAATACAGCAAAAATTAAATACTCTTTTGCATTTTTTTTAATACGCTGCTTATTGCCCACATATTTAGTTCCCATAGAAAGTTTTATGTACATTTCCTTTGCCATGTCGAAAACTTGTGTATATTATTCTTGGTCCAATCATCCTCATAACCCATGTGTAAAATCCAAATTGCGTCTGATAAAACTCGAAATTTTCAAAGTAATTTAAGAAATTAAACATTAATGAAATCAAACAAACGTTTAAAATATCTATTCAATTCTTAATCTAAGTATCTTAAAGCACATAATGCGGCATGAAGATGAACTAAATGGTCAAAATGTTTATTCCTTTTATTTTTCTTAAGTTTTAATTCGACGTCTCATTAATGTTTGAGTTATCTATTTCAATGTAAAATAATTGTTCAGAGAGTTATTGCCCAAGTGTTGCAGAGATCCCTAATATGTGTAAAACAAAACTTGGTAATGACATATCCTCATATCTCGCTTGTATTCAAATACTTCCAAATGAGAGTAGTGAAATCGCGTTCCTCGATAGTATCAAATCATATCATACAAAAATACCAGCAATCACCATTTATGACCTTAAAAGTGAGATTAAAAAGCTTACGGATAAGAAATCAGCTTGATTTGATCTAATTACAGCTCAAGTGTTAAAGAAATTACCATACAGAAGTTTACTGAAGCTCGCCTATCTTTTCAATACTTCAATCCGTCTGACACATTTTCCAAGTCTTTGGAAAATTGCCGAAGTTGTTGTGGTTCCTAAACAAGGAAAGTATCTTCATATAGACCCATTTCACTACTTCCAGAAATCTCAAAACTTTTTGAAAAATTAGTTTATAAAAGATTAAAATCCATAATCGATGAAAAGCAGTTAATCCCATCGCATCAGTTCGGCTTCAGAAAAAAACATTCAACAATAGAACAAATTCATAGAATAACATCCGAAATAGAAAAATCTTTGGCACGAAGGCCTTATGCAAAAACTAAAATCATGTCTTCCGATTGAGTATTGTGCTCTTCTGGAATCATATATCACCTTGAGATTTTTCCGTGTAAAACAAGAGAATGAATTCTCAAAACTAAAATAAATTAAAACAGGAGTTCCTCAGGGAAGTATTTTAGGTCCACTTTTATATACAAGACACTTACCATTAGTACCAAACAGCATGACTGCCACTTTTGCTGATAAGTGGAGGCCTTCCCTTCCTCGGCTTCCTCCGGCGGGTACTGCATCGAACACTTTCAGAGCTGGAGTGTTTTCATCAATTCGAACAACATGACCCAGCCAGCGTACCCGCTGTCTTTTTATTCGCTGAACTATGTCAATGTCGTCGTATAACTCGTACAGCTCATCGTTCCTTCGTCTGCGGTATTCACCGTTGCCAATGTTCTGAGGACCATAAATCTTGCGCAAAATTTTCCTCTCGAAAACTCCTAGTGTCGTCTTATCTGATGTTGACATCGTCCAAGCTTCTGCACCATAAAGCAGGACGGGAATGATAAGCGACTTGTAGAGTTTGATTTTGGTTCGTCGAGAGAAGGCTTTACTTTTCAATTGCCTACTCAGTCCAAAGTAGCACCTGTTGGCAAGAGTGATTCTGCGCTGGATTTCGAGGCTGACATTGTGTTGTTGATGCTGGTTCCCAGGTATACGAAATTATCTACGACGTCGAAGTTATGACTGTCAACAGTGACGTGGGAGCCAAGACGCGAATGCGCCTAGTGTTTGCTTGATGACAGGAGATATTTCGTCTTGTCCTCATTCACCTCCAGACTCATTCGCTTCGCCTCCTTATCCATGCGGGAAAAAGCAGAACAAACGTCGCGGTTGTTGCTTCCAATGATATTAATATCATCGGCGTACGCCAGTAGCTGTACACTCTTATAGAAGATTGTACCTTCTCTATTTAGCTCTGCAGATCGTATAATTGAGTCACCTTGTCTGAAACCTCGTTTGGTATCGAACGGCTCGGAGAGGTCCTTCCCAATCATGACGGAGCTTTTGGTGTTGCTCAACGTCAACTTATACAGTTTTGCGGGGATACCAAATTCAGACATCGTAAAGGCAGCTCCTTTTCGTGCTGTCGAAAGCAGCTTTAAAATCGACAAAAAAGTGGTATGTGTCGATCCTCTTTTCACGGATCTTCTCCAAGATTTGGCGCATGGTGAATATCTGGTTAGTTGTGGATTTTCCAGGTCTAAAGCCACACTGATAAGGTCCAATCAGCTCGGCCGGTAATCTATCGGCCCCCGCCGCTTTGTTGTTCTTTCTTTTTTGTCTGCAGATGCGTCTCGCTTCCCTCATCAGCTCTGTGGTTGTGGTCGTTTTCAACATTGCGAGGTAGGCAGTCTGTTTTCTCTCCGCTGCGAGACGGCAATCCTCATCGTACAAGCTTGTTTTTTGTCGTTGCCGAAATCCAATTGTTTCGGCTGCAGCTGTACACAGTGAGTTTGAGATGCCGTTCCACAGTTCCCTTATACCGAGATGCTGATGAGTGCTCTCAGAGAGCAGGAGTGCAAGTCGAGTAGAGTCCTCGGAGCGTACGCACATCTAAAACACACACATGTCTTCCGTCTATCACAACGTGATCGATTTGGTTACTCGTGTTTCGATCAGGAGACAGCCAAGTAGCTTGATGTATTTTCTTATGCTGGAATCTGGTACTACAGACGACCATATTTCGGGCCCCAGCGAAGTCGATCAGCCTCAGGCCGTTTGGCGATGTTTCGTCATGGAGGCTGAAATTTCCGACTTATGTGCCAAAGACACCTTCTTTACCCTCCTTCTTCCGTTCTTGTTCCGTCCATCGCACTTCTTGGATGGCGGTGATATCAACATTTAGTCGTATGAGGACATCAACCAGCTGGGCAGAGGCACCTTCCCAATTAAAGGTCCGGACATTCCAGGTGCATGCCCTTAAATCATTATCCTTAAAACGTTTGCAGGGGTCGTCTTCAAAAGACCATCCGAGGCTTTCTTCGATTTTTCATTGGTACTTCGGGTTCGCCTTCTCACTTTAGCTCGCCTTCAAACGGATGTTTGTTAGCTACCCAGAGGATACTTGGAAGTGGTGAGCTACTTGAATCATGTGGAGAAGAATCGTTTCTGGCCACTCCCAAGTGAATGACAATCAGAAACTTTCCTCACTTACGTGAATTTCTACACAATACTAGGGGTCGAACAAACAACAAAGCTGCGCTAAACTTGCAACATCCAATCAACTCTGTAGTAAATTGGACTCAAAAATGGAGAATAAAACTAAACGGTGGCAAGTCCGTTCATGTAAATTTTACAAACAAAAGAATTACTTATCACCCTATAAGTATATCAAATTATCAAAAATGAAGTGGCTAATTGGACGAAGGTCAAACCTGTCCATACACAACAAAGTTCTTCTCTATAAACAAATAATCAATCCGGAATGGTCATATGGTGCGCAACTGTGGGGATGTGCCAATGATAATAGTATTAATACTATACAACGTTTTCAAAACAAGGTGCTAAGAGGCATTGTAAATGCTCCTTGGTATTGTAGAGATGCTGATATTCATCGAGACCTAAGGGTTAATACAGTAGCCGAAGAAATAAGGATTCAGGAAGAGGCCCACTACAAAAGGCTTTATGAACATGAGGGCGAGGAGGCGAAAATCTCCTCTTAGATGCAAGCCTATCTAATCGATTAAATAACAGCTCCCAAAGGCAGCGAGAAGAGTAATAGGCAAGAATGCGGCTATTACTAGTACAGACGAAAATAATTGTACAAACACTGTAAGTAAAGGAAAAATGTAGAAGCCCTTTTGTGTACGCAAATATGAGTGCTAAAGAGGCCACTATTTTTTTTTTCTTTTTGAACTAATAATAAAATTTATATAACATTAAAATCTCAATTGCACGATTTATTCTTAAATTATGTTCATATGGTAACATTTTTCTACAAATAACTGCTTTATTTTAGTTAGTTTTCCATATTAAAAAGATCAACCAAACATTGTTTAAATTCAACATAATCAGTGAAGTAGTGAAAATTTCTTCCAAATGTATATAGTACTACTAAGATAAGAGACCTTAGAGTAAGTTTATTTATACATTATCTTTATTAATGGACTTGATTATCTATAATAAGTGAAATTCCCAACTAGAATTCAATATTATTTTTCTCACAACAATATGGCCTACCCTATTGCAGATATCGTAAATCTCGCTACCATTCGCTTAATTACGATCTTACTACCAAAGGTTGAATTCCAAGCTACAGTACTGACCGAAGGCATTTACCTACTCGTTGCACATTGTGAATGAAGCAAGCGACACAGGGTGTTACTTAATCAAGTGCATATGTAACATATTTGAAAATTTTTATTTTATTTTTGCTCTAAGTTAATGGTAAAATAATTGCATAATGTTGTAGGGAAATTTTATTTTATAACTATTTTATTTCTTATTTGCCTTTAAAGACATAATAGAATTGTACAATACCTCTTGAACTAAGGCGGACTCAGTTATATTTTATAATTTTTATACTCTTGCAACATGTTGCACAGAGTATTATAGTTTTGTTCACATAACGGTTGTTGTGTCACCAAGAAATAAAAGAATTAGATATGGTGTTATATATATATAAATGATCAGGATGACGAGTGGATTTGAATGTCTGTCCGTCCTTCTGTCCGTGCAAGCGATAACTTGAGTAAAAATTGAGATATCTTAATGAAACTTGGAACACGTATTCCTTGGCACCATAAGAAGGTTAAGTTCGAAAATGGGCGGAATCGCCACTGCCACGCCCAAAAAATGACGGAGACCGAAAACCTATACAGTACCATAACTAAGCCATAAATAAAGTTATGAAAATAAAATTTGGAATATAGGATCGCATTAGGGAGGGGCACATTTGGATGTAATTGTTTTTGAAAAGTGGGCGTTACCCCGTCCCCAAATAGGTTTTTGTATATAACTCGCAAAGCAATAAAGCTATATAAACCAAACTTTCTGCAGTCGTTTCTTTTAGCCACTTCCTTATACAGTCCAAAAATGAAAGAAATCGGATAATAACCACGCCCACCTCCCATACGAAAGTTAGGTTGAAAATTACTAAAAGTGGGTTAACTCACTAACGAAAAAGTCAGATACACTAAATTTTACAGAAGAAATATCAGAAGGAAGCTTCACTCAGATTTTTTTACAAAGTGAAAAATGGACGTGGCATCGCCCACTTATGGGTCAAAAACCATATCTCAGGAACGACAGGTTCACAACCTCGACTTCTTTCCTTATAACTCAATTTGTGTGTTATCTTAATAAAATTTCTTCAATAAATTGCGAGAGTATAAAATGTTCGGTTACACCCGAACTTAGCCTTTCCTTACTTGTTTCTAAATCTTTTCGTATTTAGCTAATATTGTGAGTTCACTGACTTACTCGACACAGTTCATATTAAGTCTATAAACCCACCTTAAAAATACAATTTATATTTCAAATAAAATAAACTCTATAAAAATAAAAATTAATGTCACCTTTCGTTGAATATGTATAAAAAAACATCGATACCAACAAAAAGCGGAACTTTCAATAATAAATGACTATTGTTGGAATGTAGTCGGATATACATACATATGCCGAAATCTTCCTTAACATGACAACGAAACATTTCAATTAAGGATGTACGTATATGTTTATCCTGGTCCTTTTGTGGCAAGGACCGATCGGATCGTGTCCAAGTAGCATGTGATACATTTGTTTAACATACTGAAGCAATAATATATATGCATGTACATATGTACATAATTATCAGCATTAACATAGTTTTGTTTTGCATTACCAACATGCAGTTACCAGAATAATAATTTTTTCACATTTTCTGAGTTAGATTAAGGTTAAAGGGCTGATCCCTGTGCTATAGGAGTTCTCACTTGAACAGCCAAAGCCAATCCATTGTGATGCCGCATACTCCTCAAAATGGATGCCCAAGACACGCAAATGACGACAACCCGCTTAAAGCCTTTTCCGAATTTATACAGGCAACTAATTTATAATCAGAACAGTTCAAATGATTCCCGGAAGTTTTTCCTGCCAAGATGTTTCAGCCGCGGACTTGCAAAAGCTGGACAAAGAAGGAGAAAATGTCTCGATGTCTCAATATGCCCTTCTTACATGCAACTTTGGCAATTTGCATCCGTCAGGATATTTAGCCTCTGGCGAGCTGAATCTACCCCTATCATGTTCATTCGACGTCCACTGAGAGGCAGGAGGATAGTGGGGCACCATCTTGTTCACAATCTGATGAGATTGCAGCCCTTACGCGCAAGCTCATCGACTTTGAAGTTCACTGCGATACCGCTATGGCCTGGGACACAAATGAGTATTATGTAAAAGTAGCTAGAAACTTTTGATAGACAATTTTTGAGTTATCAAGACCATAATAGTTTAAAATTATAAACAAATATTAGGATAAAAGTCATTTCGATAGTTGGATTCATTCAAACTGTAGCATTGTTATTTTACAACAATTCTCTTGAAATATGTATGTCTCATTTCAATATGGATTTATTACTGAAAATAGTGGATCCGTCCAAAACAAAGGATGGTGTTGCTGTTCCTCAATAATGGTGGCGCATTCTGATTTGTTACTCGCCTGGATTGTTTAAAACTAAAATATATTTTGTTAGCAAATGAAAAAGAATTAAAAAGAAGAAAACATTTGTAAGTAATGAATACACAAAATTCTAATATGTATTTTTTCAATACATACATAATTGAAGATACACGAAGATACATAATTGAATACACGCTTAAGTACATATACACTGATTACTAACATATACTATATACATAAATGCATCTGTGAAAGCAATGAGTATACGTTGCTAGTACCTTTCGATTATGAAGTATCATGATTTCAATGTACTAAAAAATGCAATAAATATAGAAGAAAATGCTTAACTTTGAACTACCCCCTCCAATGATGCATACGTAAGGAAATACATATATATATAGACTACGCTATGTATATGCTGTAGACTGATACGATGGAAAACATAATAGTCATCACATAAACGAAAAATACGAAACCGTTACTATTCACAACACAACTGGTGTCTGGGCAACATTTTCAAATATGCTTTAAAATTCTGGAAGTTGTTGATTTTTTAATCGAAGTGCTGCGCGAATGTGTTCGTAATTTACCTTGCTTGCAACGGCTACACCAACTGCACAACACAACCACCGAAAATCGTGAACCGTGAATCAACAAAAAACTGTAAAATAAAGGTTTGCCCTTTCGTACCCTTTTTAGATGCAGTCACCCCAACAATCTCTGAGTTTGCGCAAAATGCGATCTGATGAACCGGATTTCACAGCAGTAACATCTGCCCAGCATCCAAGTGAACTTAATTCCGTTTTTTACGTACATACATGCACACCTATGCTGCAGTTCTCTCACTAATTGATCGCTTGCACTGGCGCGAATGGAAGAGTTGCAGCTGCTTGAATGAATTTTTTTGAAAGCGCATGCGCGCGCATACTCATGACACCGTGTAAACTGCAAGTCGATTTTCCCTGCATTAATATTTGTATGTGCATGCATGTGCAGGGTGCGCAACCCCTTTGCCACTCCATGGCCTTGTGCGGCCTTTGTAAGAATATTTTCTTTACGTCGAGCTAAATATTAACAGCCTCAATGGTATACACTCTGAGATCGTCTTTGAACGCTGCCAGTCAAGTACAACGATCTTTCGTTGTGCTATGTAAGTTGAAACTAAAGCTAACACTCTGCAGTCAAAGAGCCAAGTAGCTGGAGTGGAATCTTACGACACTAACCTACTAAAATATGTTCCTAAAATTTCTTCAATTTTAAAAAATTCTCACACACGAGCAAGCACATTAAAAAATAAACGGTAAAAAGTAAAAGAGCAAACCCTCCCTTATATTTTAGGTTTGTTGTTGTACATTGTGCATTGTGCACTTCATAGTATGTCCTATCTTCACCCCTCATGTGCACAAACCGTCAGTAATTGTAGGATTGTGCAAAAATATTGAATTTTTGCCCAAAAAATCCCTCGTTTTTTAGGCCATTAAGACAAACACACACATGCGCACATGAATGGGATAGGGTTTGTGCGATCGAATTTCGCTTATCATCACAACAAACAACCAATCTATCATAGAATTTCATTTCGCACATTGAGCAGATTAGCTAAATGGGATGATTGGGATTTTGCAAGACCTCGCAAAAATCAAAGCTATCGCAAGCAATTTCCGAAGTCGCACAGGATAGTTGAAACCACAAAAGGAAAAAAATTAAAAAAAAGCTGACTGATTATCGAACATACGCAAATCCACAGCGCAGTTTTAAAAAAATTTTATTCGATATAATTTGGTTACACACTATTCTATTTCTATATATGAAAATGAAGTGATTACATAGTTCAATATAATGATAACTCCTTGCAACGAATTATTTAATTTATGTTAAGAGAAGAATCTCAATAACAGATGTCTCAATGATTATATTTGTATGGCATAACTTAATATATATGTAAATATTATTTTGGGGTGTTCCTGCTCTTTAATTAAGTGTATAGATACTCACATGCAGAAGATCGCAACGGGAAAATGGATTAAACAAACAACTGATCACACGAAGTGTTAAATAAATTCGAAGTAATTAATCTATTAAACCAACAAAAGATAAGCAAGCGATAGATTTATTATTTAAAAGCAATAGTTTTACAATTTCGTTATAATTTCCGGTCGCTTAAAATAATTGATTATTTTTTAGATATTCCAACATGCCTTGGACATTAGCATTAACCTGTGCTTGAGCGACCGATTGGGAGCTCATCTGGTTGCTTGGCATGTGCATATTGGCACCGCCATGTGTTTGGTTGCCGAAACTGTTTTGCTGTTGTTGTTGTTGTTGTTGTCCCAAATGTGGAGCAAATAAATCCTTTTGTTGATGGTGATGAAGCATCTGAGATGGTTGGGGACATGACGGGAATTGCCGGAAAGATAGTATGGCCGGATCCATCGCGGTCCAGTCATTGCCCAAATTACCGCCATTTCGATTATTTTGATTCATTTGATGTGCCTGCATTTCACTGAAGTTTGGTAATTGATGTCGTGGCGATTGCAAATGTGAATCCCAAGTGTTGAAAACGGACAAATGTGACATATCGTTCAAATGTCCTCTATTACCCGCACCCATATTTAGGAAGGGCATCATTTTGCTTGTATTGTGCTCCCGCGGTGCATTTAATCCAAACGAATTCATATGATTGAAGCCCGGTGGCGGCATACGAGCACGTTGCATATTATCAATGTTGTGTTGATGTTGTAGTGGATGTTGTGGATGCATCATATTAGAGTCGGCGCCGACACGCATAGTATTGCAATTGGGTTTCGAGTGTTGTGGTTTTACTAATTCATTCTCCATCAGCTCAGCCAAACCCTTTTGAGTTTCTGTGAACGGATCGAAGCCAAGGTCGTCGTCAACAAAGGAATTACTGGAGAATTCATTTTGCATACGGTTATGCTGATTTTGCAGCAAATTATGTTGTGGCGCTTGTATGGTAGAATGGTGTTGTTGCAACGCCAGCATTGAGTCGAGTTGACCAAGATTTCTATGTTTTTGCTGATTCTGTTGATGTTGCTGGTGTTGCTGCTGTTGTTGTTGTTGCTGTTGTTGCTGCAAATTCGATAGACCCGAGTGTTGCATAAACTGATAAGGATTCGAGTTATTTTCTAAAATCGCATTGCTGCCATTTAAAAGATGCTGTTCATTGTTACCACAATGTTGCTGCAACTGCAATTGCTGATTCTTATGAAAGTCAAAGAATTTCGACATATTTATGCCATACAGATTTTGACTTAAGAGAAGTTCTGATGCATGCTCCAAAGTTGTTAGCGGTGATTGCCCAATCTCAGATAAGCCGAAATGGTTTTGTACACCACTTGGTGGAACATTCGGTTGTAATAAATTCAAATTTCCAAATAAACTATTTTGTTTGTGTAATTCGAGTAGTCGTGCCAGTTCTTTTTGTTGCTGTGGATGCACATGTTGAAACTGTTGCTCTTCAATGCCCTTTAATAAATCTGGTAATGGTGATATTTTTACATTATTCATTTGATTTGACAGGTCTTCAACCTTGTCTTCTGAACTATTTGGTGTCTGCAGTGTTGTGCCAGGCGAAAACAATGGCGTTAACTTGCTATCGAATAGATTAAGTTGCGGAAGTGCTGTTTTTATGTTAACAAGATCTTCGTTTTCATCAGTTTTCAAATTAGTTTCTTCAAATGATTTATCTGCCAACAATTCGTCTGCTTCGCTAGTTTCAGTTTCCTTGCTATCGGTGAATTCGTTTCCTGATACTTCCGGACTTTCGAATAGTTCCGTGGTGGTATCTATATTACTGCTACTACTAATGCCCTTATCGCTGTCGCTGCCACCAAAATTATGCTCACAGTCCTCAATTGGTTTAATGTCGACAATTTCGTCGACATTTTTCTTAGAAGCCTTCGGCTTGCTAATTTTACCCTTTGTTGTACTGTTATTCATATTGTTTGGGGTAACGTTTCGATCTTGGACGGGGCTGGCGAATATTGACGTATTTCCATCAGCGGATGACGATTCCGATCCATCCTTGACATCACCATTATTATTGATATTTTCCCGCTGCGCATTTGGGACGTAACTTTTATTTACATCGTTTGAACTATTTGTTGTTTTATTTTTTGATTTTGCACTTTTGTCATTTTTAACCTTCTCATGTCTACCGCGCTCCTTTTTATTTTTAACCTCACCAGAACTCGTTGGTACAAGCTCTTTATTAACTGGTGAAACTGATAAGGTAGGACAAGGATCTGTTGTGCTCTCCAGCGTAGCTCCATTAGACGCCGCTGGTAGTGAAGGTGAAGAAACACCAGACGATGTTATGGTCTGTGGCGGCGTACTGGAATTTGTTTTAGTTGTACTACTATTTTTACTAGCGCTACCCTGACTACTCTCCCCGCTGTTACTTCCCCACACAGGCACACCACCATTACCATTTGCTTGGTTTGTCTCACTTGAACCACTCGTATTAGCACTATTCGAACTCACTACCAATGCGTCATGCAAACGTTTCTCATACTCTTGGTGTTTCCCCTGATGCATTTCCTCCTTAGTAAAGCTAGCCTCTGGATCGCCCAACTCATGCAGATACATACAATCACCTTTGGGACACACTTGATTCTTCATAAAATGACTGCAATACTTTGTTGTACCCAAACTGGTTTTGATAAGTCTGCCATCGATTATTATATTACGGGTATTGACACTTTGTATGGCTCTAAGAGCATCATTGTTCTGTACATAAGTGACATAGGCCGATGCCGACGGGCCTTGTACCCCAGCATAGGCGGTACTTGGATTTATCACAACTTTATGTATCTTACCATATTTGCCAAAGTACTCGTGCTTCTTGAGTACCTCAGCATCAGCCAATCGAGGCGGCAAACCGACTACAAATACTAAATTCTTTTGCACCACTCGCACATTCGACAAATGCTTGCGGTTTTCAGTCACGCGCACCTTCTGCTTACGCTTTTGGTCGCGTTGTTTCTTCTGCGACTTGAACGCCAAAATTTGCTCTTGAGTCAGTGGCGTGAAATCCGCAGGATTCTCCGTGTATTCCTTTCTACAAGCGGGACATAATTTATTCTCATCGGTGCGTATCCTGTGCCAGCAGAAACGGCATATTTGATACCCGCATGTGCAAGGAAAGAAGTTCAAATCATCAACCTCAAGAGGCTCCATGCAAAGTGGGCATTCAACTGAGTCTTCGTTGTTATCCATAGCGGTCGTTTTGGATTTCTTCCTTATTTATAACAAACAAGCAAGCAAGTCAATAATCAGGCCAAATCAAGCAGACAAATATGCTCTAGTTTTACAATAGATTATTTTCTTTCGAGCTCAATCCTTTCTAAGTAGGCGCCAGGAGCTGTGTAAAGAAGAAATAGAGAAACATATGTTAGACGAAATATATTAAACATATATACATATTATTTTAATTGCTCTGTTTAACTCTAGGAACATATATGTAAATGTGTGTGTGTGCGTAACAGCTGCATTTTACTTAAGCTCGCCAAATAGTCAACGTGCAATTAAACGTTTAGCTGCATTTTCCACGAAAAGCACTAAAAGTTGTGCTCAAATATTTACATGCAACACTATATTTGGTCAGACCTATGCCATATTGACGCAATGTCCTTATGTTATAAGGTAGACAATGTTTGATATTTCCATATTTGCCTTTGTGCTGTTCTTGTTTTGTGCTTATAGAAATTTACCCATAATATTTTCGATAATTGTAGCCAATTGTTTTTTAACCAATAGCTTAGCTTCGTGCACTACCTGCGTGTATTTGCACTTAAATTGGTATGTGTGTTTGTTAGCTTGCCACTGCGATTTGTAGGAGAAGATTGAAATACAATACTTTTAACTTTCAAATCAAAACAGGAATCCAAAAGCCACTGCGAACAGTCCAATCTGTCACTTAGACATGCAGATACGAGAGAGGAAACAGAACAAAATAGGCAAAATGGAAAATGATTTCGTTGTGTGCCAAAGCGCTTAATACATATACGCAAACGTGAATCAATTGAGCACTGCTCGTATTCCGGTGAAACTCTATGAAGATTTGGTGGAATTGGCACAAATGGCAGAGTGTGGCTTGTAAAATTGTGCTTGTCATATACAACCTCTATATGTAATATATGTTACTGCGTTCGCTTGTGTGTGTTTGTCTTATTTGATGTAAAAAAAGGATACGCATCTCGCGCAATATCGCACAATAGCAGCAACAACCCGTTTCACCGCACCATTGCCCTCTTGAATGTTTTTTTTTTCGTTCGTTCGCTTTTTAGTTTAAACTGTGGAAGGGATGATTTTTGAAGGTTCACCCCTTCGTGTAACTTTCAAGCGAAAATATAAACAAAAACTCAATGCAATCTCGCAAATGCACGAACGATAACAATAGTGAGCTTAGATTTTTTTACCATGCGTGTATTCTCTGTCGGTTTTATTGTGCGTTCGAAATTTTTAAAGTAAACGCGTTAGCGCTGCAGTAGTCGCAAAAGTTAACTCACACGTCGCAGTTGGGAAAAATTAGGCGAAAGGCCGATTTAAAATTTCCAAAGTCGCACACTCACACCAACATTCTACGCAGAAACTCTCACCAAAATAGTCGCCGATACACTCCGTAGTGTGTGGAACAGTGAATCGTTGGGTTGACGATAAAATTGACGTTTCAAACGTCAGACGCGCTCGTGCACTCGACCACTAAAACGCTTGACGATGTGCTCCATATGCAACACCACCAACAACCAACCGACCGTTCCGACCATTCAACGAAAGCAAGGCGAATATGAATTTTCCGCGTGTGCGCAAATTACATTTTAAAGTGTAAAAAAATCAGCAAATATTTAATTTCAATAGTGAAATGATCAAATCAACAGCTGCAAAAGCGGCATTGTAACCGCCAAAATGTATTGTTAAATGTAAGTTTAAACTGTTTAACAAATAGTGAGTGATAAGTACCGCGGATAAAGTTAACAACATTCACGCGCCGCTGTCAAAACGAGTCAAATTTTAAAACAATTTCAATTTCTAATTGTTGTTGTGGTCTAATGGTAAGTTGTGATAGTTGTCAAATCCTAACTTGTATGTTATACATTATTGGAAGCTTACTTTTAAGCTATGCACTTGGTTACATAAAATTACTAACTAAAACTAATACAGTCCTTGCTCACTCTACGAATTTTAAAGTTTTGCAATGGCAATTCCACTTGTGTTCGAGGGGGTAGCAATACATATGTAACAAGCACATGCATGTAGGTGTTTGAGTGTAGTGGGAAGTGTAGCAACAACTATGGCTGTCCGCCATATTGACGAGCATCTTTCATTTCCTTTGCTGTATACGTTGTTGCCGTTCGTGGTTTTGTGTGAAAATAGTTTGCAGTACAATTTTAAATGGCGAAAATGTTAAAATAATGCAGTAAAATGAGCGATCGCAATTTTAAAATTGGCCAAAAAGTGCAAATTGTGGGTAAAAATCTGCGTGGGCAAATCGCTTACGTGGGTTTGACCAGTTTCTCGCCGGGCAAGTGGATAGGCGTGGTGCTGGACGGAAAGGATAAAGGCAAAAATAATGGTACTGTCAAGGGCATCACTTATTTTAAATGTACTGCTAATTGTGGACTCTTCGTGCGTCCAGCACAATTGAATTTAATTGTGGATAGGGAAACGGATGAAATGGCAGAATCAACAGCTGCCGAGTATGGACAGAGCAACGTCGTCAAATCAGTCGGAAACGAAAAGGCTTCAACAGCAACGCCAGAAAAATCAGCAGCGCCGCACTGTGCTGAAAAAGCAGTGGAAAAACTTGAAGCAAAGCATCCCATATCTGATGCGTTAACTACGGAAGCCGTTCCACATATTGCGGCAGCTAATAGCAAGGTCACAACAACATCGAATGGAAATTTGCTGAAGGCAACCAAAATTAATCAACCATTACAAGCGAATCAGCGCATCATTTCCTCCAATACGCAACTGGAACTATCATTTACGGGCGCAAGCGTATCAGTAGCGGCACCAAAGCGTAGTAAAACTACAGTTAGTCCTTCAGAGTCGTTTTGTTGCATCAGACAGCGTTCAGCATTTGTGGAAACTGGCTTCCTGGAGATACTGAACACACAATTCACGCCCGGTCATCCACTACGCTCGCCGACTTTGTTCAACATCAACAATGGATCGCACACCGCACTCGCAATCAGCCCCACAGAGCAATTGCAACAACAGCAGCAGCAACAACAGCGATGTAAAGATTTGGAGGCACAAAATGCCAAGTTAAACGAAGAATTAAATGATCTGAAGAGTCAACGTGTAGAGGACAAACGGCGTATGTACGAACTCGAAAAGATACGCTTGCAAAAGGAGCACTTAAGCGAGTTCAAAACGCAGATTATGGAGCAACATGGTATGCTGCAACGAGAATTGCAACGCTGTCGACAAGAGCTAAGGGAAGTGAATGACTACAAGACAACGTATAAACGTGAACTGGATGAAGTGGCTGAGAACATTGAACTGCTCACATTGGACAAGGAGATGGCAGAGGAGCGTGTTGAAACTCTACAAATAGAGTTGGAAACGGCAAATGAGCGTATTGAGGAACTCGCGTTAGATATTGAAATCTTGAGAGCTGAAAATGAGAATTCCATAACAGACACAATTGGTGTACGTTCAGATAATGAGTTGAAGGAAGAAATCGTACAACCGACAGCAATCGAAATCAAACGCCTCGAACAGTACAATCAACGACTGCGCGAGACTGTTGTGAGACTGCGTGATGTATTGACACATGAAAAGCAGGATCTACAAAAGGCCAATAAGGAATTGGAGACGAAAACTTCTGAAATCTCTGAACTTAAGAAAACCAAAGAGATACTTTCGAAGCGTATTGATATAATGGAAATGCACATAATCGACTTGAAAGAACAAGTAGATGCGGCACTTGGCGCGGAGTTAATGGTTACAACGTTAGCAGAATCTAAAATCGAATTAGAAGAGCGTGTTAAATTGTTGGAGGAGGAAGTTATGGAGCTCGAGGCGCTGGAAGAGATACACGAACAAATCATTGAAGGCAATCAAGAATTAGAATTGGATTTACGTGAAGAGATTGACGTGCTCAATGTGACGATAAAAATGTTACAAGACGAAAAGAACAATACGCTAGAAACCATATATGATCGAGACGTGACTATTATGAAATTTAGAGAGCTGGTTAAAACATTAAACAACAATATACTCTCAAAGGACCCGCTATCAAATGTATTGGGCAACGTTACAGGAACAGGCACTTCCACATCAGACGATCTCAGCAGCACCCTCTCCAATCAGGACGAAACCCAAAGTATAGACTTCAATCAAATGTTCTCGGTCACAAAGGCTTGCGAAAGGGCCATCGACTCGCGTTTAAATGCAATTGAACTCAAACTGTGCAAAGCTCACATTACGCACCTACTAGCGTTCGTCCCCGAGGAGATCATGCTGCGTGGCTGCGAATATGACATAATATTGGTGTTGCTGTTATTGCAGCGCTTGTACGAAAAAATTGAAATCATTTGTCACATAATTAATGAAAAATTTCCATCGTCCTGTGAATTTGCCAAAAACGCCATATTTGAGGGATTCTCGGTACACCGTTTTGCTTTCCGTTGCAAATGCCTCTATGTATTGCGTAGCCTTAAACTGGTCATTAAACAGTTAATTTTCGGTTTGAATCACTGCGATTATGAGGTGTGCACACATGCCGCTATTTACCGCGGAGAAATGGAAACGCAAGAGAAATCTATTGATGATTTAATTAAACGGCTAAAGGGCGATATGCTCGACGAAAATACATCCATGGAAGCGGCGGAGCGAACTCTGTCATTTTTCAATACACTTTACACTAACCTGATCTGCTCGCAAAATCTCGCTGAGTTAATAGACGAACAAAAGCTTTATGTTATGTTAGTTGAAGTGCTGGATGTATGCCTGGACTGCATCAATACGAATGCTGGTATACTGCATACTATCATACAATTGGGTGATGAAAATACCGAATCATTTTGGGCCATGCAATTTCTCATGGAAAACGTCAATCAATTCAAGCAAAAATTGCGTAAGTTGCAACGGAAACTTCCTTCGGCTGCAGTAGATATTTCTGCCATGCAGCAACAACAAATTCAGCGCATACAGCACATACTAACTACAAACGAACATTTTGGACGTTTCATCAACATATTAATAGCAACATCCAAAGACGCAACGAAGGACATATCAACAAGCAACTTTTCTACCAACGAAGAGCGGCTGTGTGATGCAGCCATTGAACATAAAAAACTTTGGAAAATTATTATTTCGAATTGTACAAAATATGCTGCTGCGGAAAAGCCAACACCAATTGCCTTATTCCATCACTGCGTTCAGCAGCTGGACGAAATAATCAATGAACTCAACACTTTCATCTCGGAGAATGAGTCTGTGCGCAGTGCAAATAAAAACACCATGTTTGTACGCTCTTCAGCCACTACGCTGCTGCAGCGCTCAATGCAACTCAAACAGCACTCTGAGGATATAAAGAGTTTGAAGCATTCATTAGCCGAAAGAGATAAGGAAATCAAAACGCAAAAATACTTGTCAAAAATTAAACAAAACGAATTTTCCGAAATGCAAATACGAAAAGAGATCGCCGAACGTAACTTGACGAAAGTCCAACGTAGCCAAGAGGAATCTCTAACGCAGATTATCGAATATATAGAGCAATTCGACAAACTAATGTGCCAACGTGAGCATATAATCACACAATCCTTCAATATGCTGAAGGAGAAACTCGCTACCATGGAGCAGAACCATGCGCTGCTTGAACAGAAACTCATCTCACGCAAGGAAGTCATCAGCTTTTCCACAGATGAAAGTTTTCGCGAAATTGAAACACTTAATAAATGTTTACGATACGAACGTGCTGAACGTTGTAAGCTGCACATCGACGAAATGAAAACGCGCATGCGCAGTTTTGAGCCACTATTTGTGCCACACCAAAAGCGTATGCATTCGCCAGCAGAAACTCGACTGGTCAAGGAATTGCGCACTCTCAAGAACCAGTGGATACTTTCACATATCAAATTAAAACCAACTACAGAAATCGAACGTTGTACGCTGAAGCGAAAATCAAATGAACTGCTGCAATGCACGTGGAACACATATTTCGAATCACATCCTCACCGCAGCGCTTCAAGTCATTTCGGTGCTTTCGGCACAAAGGATGTAAATCAAATATTTAATTAGGATGTTTTGAGAGCGCGTATCTTTAGTATTTTACTTCATTAGCTTAACTTTCAATAAACACCCAATATAAAAAAAAAATATATTGAAAAAATTGGAGGACTTGAAAATGTATCGGTGGCCTATAAATTGTGAATTAGTAAACTTTGACTAGCGTAAATTAGTTCTTTTATTATTGAGTCATCTTGTATTTATTTCAACCAAATTGAAATGAAAAATCTCACTGAATTACAAAAAATAATTTTTTTGTTGTAGTGATCAAGTAGTTTTTAAATACCACAAAAAACTTTATGAAATTGGTACCGTTGATTTTCAAATTCATGAGTTATTAAAAAAACATTGCATAGGTTATAATATAAAGCATACATGAAACTAGTTAAAGCTTCAAATTGCTTCTAAAAAAGCCTATGACTTATGTATAAAAAAAATTATAAAAAATATTTATATTATTTCAACTAAAATTAAGAGTCAGTTATTGACTTTACTAACACTTAATAAACTAAAAATCAATAAAAGTTTCACTTATTAAATAAAATAATTATATTAATGGTAGACTTTTCCACTTTCTTGTAAAACAAAATTTTTTAAATTAAATTTAATAAAAACTTCCAATTAATTTTGAGTACATTTACCGAAATTTGGAAAATAAATGTTATAGTATTAACGGGAAATATAGGCAATAAATTGATATTAATTATTATGAAGCTAAATGAGTGTATGTCACTATTTAAATATTAGAGATATTAAATTTTTATTTATATATATATTTTAACCTAGCAACAGATTTACAGTTATAATAATTAATAAAAATATAGGACAGTATGTTAATTGTAGTTGTTCATACAGAATTACTAGGTCATTTTTCAAATAAAAGTTATTCAGCTGTGTTACTGATGTTGTTATTTATTGAACAATTTTGCCCTATTTTGAATATTTATTTCAAGTTATAGATTTTATTAACATATTATTTCACTGAATATAAAGTATCAGTATAAGTATATATGTATGTACATATTTCCAACCACTGACCTTCCTCCATTTTATAACACTGATCAACCCCCAGTCCAAAGCAGCGCAAACATGCACGTATTTACAAGGAATTGCCAACAGAATTATATTATCATATGCTGCTACTCGATACTTGTAGGCTACACGCACGCTCATTGGGTTGTTACACATTTCGATCGGCATTGGTCATCCCTTATGGGCAATGTTAGTTCTTACTTATGCACATGCATATATACTCTTTATATATGTATACAAAAATGCAGATGCGAATGCATATTTTAACAGTTACCCTACAGTGGAATATTTCAGTTCGATACTACATAGCATGACCACCATTTTATTTCATTTTGTTTCCATTTAATAAAATATGTACATACATACATACATATGTATGTGAAGTATACCTATGTATTTACATTATCAGCATGTGCTGGAAATCGCGCGATTTCATTTTGATAGCGAAATTGCAAATCGCACGAATTGATTTAAGGTGTGATGAAATTCTCTCGATTTTGTTCTGATTCGAACTTAAATTCGAAACAGCTGATAGTCAAACAACTGACATCCAATAACAGTTTCGGGTGAAATATTTTTTGAATATGCGTGTTTTTATTGTTTCTGCTTATTTAATATACTGAAATGATTGAGAAAATAATAAGAAAGTTGCCCGGTGCATTTTAAGAGTCAGTGTGAGTGCAATTAGAAAGGTACATATACGCTGTATGCCCAAAGTTAAAATGCAGCATCTGATTATTTACAGATTCATTTCGATCTACAGAATAAATAAAGAATCATTTCAAAACATTATGAACGATATACATAAGGTCACTAATAACTCCAAAGACCAGAGCTGTTAAGCTGAAATTAGCAGCTTGCGGAAAAGGATTTCAGAGATCCAGCGCTTGGCAGAACGTGTGTGCTGGGTTTTCCAAATATGATTTTAGTTGTGTCGTTTTAATTTCAATTCAACTGAATCGAGTTGCAAGCCATAATAGTGACAATAATATTTTCGCTTACATGAGTGGTACACTTACAACCATTTCACAAATTAATTTATTTTCTCCAAAGTGTATTCAACAAAGTGAACTAAGTATATGACATTTAATTTTTTTTTACCCGAATTTGACATGTTTGTTGCCATTGATTTAACCCTTACATTTATTCAAAAATTCAAAAGTAAACAGATTTCAAACCAAAAAAATATTTTTTGAATGAATAAAAGAAAATGTCAAATACTTTCTGCTTATGCAAAACAACTCATGGAAGCAATTTAATAATGTTTTGTGCTCCATCTGACAAACTGCAAACCATTTTATGAATGTATATTATATTGTTCAAGATAAAAAAGACGGGTTAACAAATACATGAATTGTTTACTATTTTATTGTCAAAAAAGGGTATGTCAAATACTTAGTTCACTTTCTTGAATACACTTTGATTTTCTCATATTGTTTTCAGGGTGGATTTTTCTTTTCTTAAAATGTTGCAACCTAACCCGAAAAAATGCAACATTTACTACTCTGCGCAAAACGTGAGAGTTGCCCGGCATGTCAGGGAGTAATAGAGCATTTGTAAATGTTGTCATAAGGTAGCATTTCTCATCGAGAAAAGAATAATACATTCAAAAAATACCTGTAAATTTAGTTTTTTGAAAAAAAGTATGTATCAGTAAAATTGTAAATTTTCCAATTCCCGTTATTTTTGGAACACACCACATATATTTTATAATTTACCTATTAAATTAGTTAGATTTAATAATTGTATTTAATGATATTATTGTTATTTTTCCTTTTATTAGTATTAATATAGAATTATATACATTATATAATTATAAATTATATTATATTGAAAAAAAATAATAATATTAATGGATATTAAACAATTTTATATATTGGATTTTCAATAGGATGTATTTGTAGCGAAACAGATTGATTGTCGTAGAAGTGCCTCCAAAACTGTCGCAAGAGGACATTTTTGAAGCTATAATATTGTGCGCCAATATCGACAAATCATGAACTTATAACTCTTTAGTAGTGGAATAATGTGTCTTATTTTCAAACTTTTTATACTCTCGCAACATGTTGCACAGAGTATAATAGTTTTGTTCACATAACGGGTTTTTGTGTCACCAAGAAATAAAAGAGCTAGATATGGGGTTATATATACATATATAAATGATCAGGATGACGAGTGGATTTGAAATCCGGATATTTGTCCGTCCGTCTGTCCGTGCAAGCGATAACTTGAGTAAAAATTAAGATATCTTAATGAAACTTGGAACACATATTCCTTGGCACCCTGAGGAGGTTGCTTTCGAAAATGGGCAAAATCGGTCCACTGTCACGCCCACAAAATGGCGTAAACCGAAAACCTATACAGTGTCATAACTAAGCCATAAATAAAGTTATGCAAATAAAATTTGGAACCTAGGATCACATTAGGAAGGGACACATTTGGGTGTAATTGTTTTTGAAAAGTGGGCGTGACCCCGCCCCCAAATAGGTTTTTTTGTATATAACTCGCAAAGCAATAAAGCTATATAAACCAAACTTTCTGCAGTCGTTTCTTTTAGCCAATCGGATAATAACCACGCCCAACTCCCATACGAAAGTTAGGTTGAAAATTACTAAAAGTGGGTTAACTCACTAACGAAAAACGTCAGATACACAAAATTTTACAGAAGAAATAGCAGAAGGAAGCTTCACTCAATTTTACAAAATGAAAAATGGGCGTGGTCAAAAACCATATCTCAGGAACTACTCGACCGATTCGAATGAAACTCGGTATATAATATTTTCTTGACACCCTGACAACACGGTTAAAAAATTAGCGAAATCGGTTCACAACCACGACTACTTTCCTTATAACTCAATTTTGAATTCCATCTGAATCCTGTATAATACTGTATATGATCTGTGGCATCACTTGTGAAAAAATTGTCGAAAACGGACTATAACTTTTCAAGGCCCCAGATATCGAACATGTTGAATTCAGCGCCTAAGGTTAAATTTTGACCGAAAATATGGGTAAATCTCTCAGATAATTTAATGTAATTCAGAGGAAATTGTTTTCTTCCAATAGCGTGTCTCAGTTCTAAAAATTATTAAAATCGGGTCACAACATCTCCTAGCTCACATATCCGTAATTATAGATTTTTCAAAAATATCATCCCCTAGCTCACATATACATAATTATAGGTTTTTCAAAAATTCGTTGGGCTTTATTACGCATATATGTATTGGTTAATATGTGATGTATCTTAGTAAAATTAAGTGAGCGTATAGTAGGCGTGTTTTATTTGACCAGCAAATTAAGCTATTAGCTTATTTTGTATGGAAGACTTAGCCAACATAATTATGTTGGCTTGTCATAAGCTATCATAGCTTGTATATTGAACTAGAGGCATTGCCAGTTCATCACTTTTTTTCATTCACAATAGTTTGGTTCTTTCCATAAAAAAGTAGTTGGCAATAGCGAGAAACCCCATTTTGACATATAAAAATGTAAACAAACAAAAATTTTAAATTCTATCGAACTTTATCCATATTTATTTTGACCATCCCGGATCGAATAATGCTTGTAGATTCCTTAAAAATCAGAATATTATAGAAAAGCGGTAAACAAAAGGAAATTTGATTTATAAATTCAACTTTTTTTTTTTCAAATAAATTACATTTCAGCTGAGAGTTCGGGACCGCATTGCCAACACAATTCATTTTTAAGCGAAGATATGAAATAAGCTAAATCCGTTTTATTTGTCCATGATTTAGCTATTAGCTTGTGGTGGTCAAATAAAACACGCCTAGTATTGGATATAGTGTACCTTACTGGTGAAATTGAATGAAATCGGTTCAGGAATTACCTCAGCCCTCATATCTATATATGACGATTTTCGTTATTCTATTAAACTTTATGCCGAATTTATGGGTAAATTTGTGCGTTATCTTAATAAAATTTATTCAATAAATTGCGAGAGTATAAAATGTTCGGTTACACCCGAACTTAGCCTTTCCTTACTTGTTCTAAACAGGTTTCTTTAGGTCCTATGTATATGTGTATGTATATAAAAGGAATTTACAAATTTTGTAATGGATTACTTTTGATATACATATCGCTCATTTACTTGAATAGTGTCATAACTCGAAAAAAAACGATTTTTGAGTTGAGTATGCAGTGTACGCAATTTCGTACATATTGTATAAAAAATTTCATTCCGATGCGTAGGAAAATAAATTTAAAAAATATATGTATATAAAAAATAAAAATAAATTGTTCTGTTACATTATTTTTTAACCACAAAAACGACACTTCTCAGTTGTGCTAGAATTAATTATATTTTTTTTTCCGAAATAGCGACATATTTTCTGTTCAAACACATATTGTGAAATGCTGAATTCGGTTTTCTTTTCGGAAAGAACGACACATTTTGTATTACAACGATATTGCGGAAAAAATTAATTATTTTTTTCATATTGCTTTTTTTTTTAGCAAAAACGATAAATTTGACTTATGACAGCGAAATTGATTTATATTGTTCACAAATAATGACATAATTCAAAGTGGGTCACATTTATGCCCAAGAAAAAGCGTTAGTACACTCTAATTGATCCATTTATTGTTAATCGAATAGTCGATAACTGACGACTATCCGAATAGTGCAATCCGAATATTATTATTCGAACAATGCCCTATTCGGTTAATTCGGTTAGTCGATTAGTCGAAATGAATGTTTTTTTGTTTCAAAATTTGTACGCAATATAATCACTAATGATCTATTAATATTCCCCCAGTTCATTAACTACAATTAAACGCAAATAAAATTTTATGTTATGTTAAATAATCCCAAAAACTAGTTCCACAAAAAAAATTATTCCAAGCTTTATAGAATACAATAATTTATATTTCATTCAATAGCTTCGATTTCTTAACAGAGATCCACCCATATGGGGTATATAGTCTTTGCAATCCTGGCAACGTTTAAATTTTCGTCCTCATTAACATCTTTCACTACGACAAATCTCTCAAATTGGTTGGTTTCCGCTAAGCAACACCTTGGTTGGTATCGGTGCTCAGGTTTTTAATGAAGTTGATGTCAAAAGACAGAATTTCCAGCGCATAATTTGAACATTGGATAATTATGATTTTGATGTACCCATATCAATGGCAATTATTAATTTGGCCATTATTAATTTGGCAATATGCCATTTGATAAATGACGTATTCCACCAAGATAATTTGACAAACTCCGCTATGTGAAAAGCTACGAATTGTTTCGTTTTTATTACAATAATTTAGGCGAAACGAATGTACTTAGCGGGTCGAACGCTTTGGCGAAAATTCGACTTGTCCGTATTGCGATTGGCGTATGAACACATTCGACTAACTGTTTTTTTCCATACCAAAATAATAGAAAAACGTTACACGAATTTATCCGGGGGCACTTACATATATTAATTCCGCTTAAGTGCCTCGATTTACTCCTGTTGACAATGCACAGGCCATTCATTGCAAAAAACAACAAAACTTAAAAGGATAAAATTGCAAATAATTTTTATTAGTGGCTTAAATGTTACAGATATTTAATGTTGATGGTAGGTGTCATACCCATATCCATATAAAAGAGCTGATTGAACCAAATTTACGGGCAACAATGTTTCCAATTAGAGGTTCGTTACTATAACAACATGCCCATAACCATAACTATCAATTGAATTTTGATTTTCATTGTAACCATAAAAATTAGTTTGTTGATTTTTTTTTATATTTGATTTATTTGGCACTTTCGAATTGAAAACAAAAACTACAAATGCTGTTATGACTAAACCAATAATCGAGTATAGTAAATATTGTTACGGTTAAGACAATAGTTATGGATATGGGGTTATCGCCACAAATTTTTGAACAAATACAGCATTTAAAGTGTAACATCGTCTAAAATTCGGCGAAATCGGAGTACACAGATGTTGTAAAGAAATTTTAAGGAGGCGTTCCTTAAAAATTTATTTCCCCTATGCCAAAAATGGACAAAATCAGATCAATACCTCCTCTATACCTAATATATGTATTTTCAAACATCCGGTGGTCTTTATACCGTATATATCGTGATATATATGTGAGATATCAAACAAAATTAAATGAACGTGTAATCTGGAATATGATGTAGCTTGGTTGCAAAAATTGCTGAGAACGGTCCAGCGTCCATATATGTACTATATAAAATTGTTTTCGTTATTCATATAAAATATATGGGTCAAATTAATAACATTACATAAATAAATTGCAAGAGTGTAAAATGTTCGGTTACACCCAAACCTAACTGGCTAATGAAAAAAAAACGTTCGTCATATTTTGACAGTTTAGACGAAACGATTTTCCCCACATTCGCCAGTGACAATACCAAATATTCATCCTCGCCGGTTCCTTCGCCTATTCTTGGCGAATTCACCAAGTGTTAGCCACTCACAATTCGAGCTAGCGAAATTCGACAGAAAATTCATTCGCTTTGCCAGTGACAATGCCAACATTAATGTATTTGATATTCCTTATACGTTTTTCACAATTTTCTTGATATTTTTTGTTAGTTTCCCCGATTTTCCTCTGTACAATGCTTTCCCCTATCCAAAGTGATGAAATTAGCCTTAATTAATTAAAATTTCTTTTAAATTTTGGAACTCTACTTACTCTTTTACTTTTGTTAATATTTTTTATGTTATTTTATATTTTTTAAAGGAAATGTCCAGCACTCCTTTTATTTTTGGAAGCAATAACAAATATCTCTGAGAACTTGCAAAGCTGTACTAAAATATTGATCGATACAATAAAAATTTGTTTAGTATTTAAATGTCATTATATCGCTATTTATCCCAATAAGAGATAATGTGAATATTTTTCCGACTCAAAAATACTGTTAATATAATAACATATAATATTTTCATACAACTATTTTTTTTCAATATAACGACATAGAAATATTTTCCACAAGAATATGTACGTAATTTTTTTCTAAAATTTTTGAACACCTTCCTTATAAAACATTCTAACATTTATATTTATATTTTTCCAAAAATTATTTCGCTCGCTCATATTACAACACTAATTAATTGTTCATTATCTTACAATTACTGTATGTATGTACGTATAATCTAATAAACAAGTAAGGAAGGGCTAAGTTCGGGTGTAATCGAACATTTTATACTCACGCAATTCATTGATGTAATTTTATTAAGATAACACACATACGAATGCAGTATTTGTGCAAAGTTCTGTTCTGATATCTTCCCTAGTGCTTACTTTATATATTGTAAAGTAAACGATTCAGATCGACTTCAAAGTTCTGGTATATTGGATGTAGGCGTGGTTGAGAGCCGATTTGGCCTATTTTCACAACATATCATTAATTGCTACGAAAATATTACGAACCGAATTTCATTGAGATTGGTATACAAAAAAGGTAGTAGAGGGCGGGTCCCCGTCCACTTTCCCAAAAAGCATCCAAATATACGCCTTCCTAGTGCGATCATTTGTACCAAATTTTTTATTTTTTATAGCTTTATTTATGGCTTAGTTATGCACTTTATCTGTTTTCGATTTTCGCTATTTTGCGGGCGTGGCAGTGGTCCGGGTTCGAAAGCAACCTTTTTATGGTCCCAAGGCATATGTGTACCGAGTTTCATCAAGATATCTCAGTTTTTAATCAAGTTATCGCTTGCACAGACGGACTGACTGACATACGGACTTCAAATCTACTCGTCACCCTGATCACTTTACAACTCTGTTGCGAGAGCATAATTATTATCTAAAAACCTACCAACTCGCGGTTAATTATTTAAAAAGAACAAAATGTGATGTTAAATATATATGTATACTTCTTAAATATAATCGGACCGATTTATTTTTTATTTACACTTTAATATACCAGACATTTTGCATTCATTTTTTCATTAAGTTTATCTGTTCCTAATTTCGATTCAGTCACAATAACATCAAGACATCAATTTCATTAGATTTTACTAATTTTTGCATTGTAGAGCCTGATAATTTATTATTTATGCCACTTTTTAATATTAATATCGTTAGATGGAGGAGATAACATAAACCATATCATGTTGTATAATCGTTTAGCATGGTAAGATTATAGGAAGTTGGATAATTAGTGGCATATCATTATTGTGGTATCGTAAAAATTTACCCTAATGATATATAATTCAAAGAAAGTTTTATCACAATATTAACATCACTTATTATTTATTTTTAAATGTGTTACTTCCTATCAGGATGACGAAAATCTAAATTTAATCCATTACTACTACCTCACACCTAATATAACACAACTGACTATCAGAATTAAAAGCACATTCTCTGGTAATGGTTTAATAAATGTAGGATGCTACATACGCTCATATCAATGGGTTTGCAAGCGAAGAGGTATGCATAATTTTGCCCGAATACCGTGCTGCTGTCACCATCCCATACCCTGCTCAAGGAAACATTACATGTCGAAATTTGGAGTGTGAAATCTCTACGTATGTGCTACAGAATAATTGTGTTCGTGTATTTGTAACACATCAACGCGGTTGACAAGTGGCGAGATAAAACATATTTCTGAACTCTCAACGTTTTGCGGCTATAGATAGCCCTTATTCGCCATATCAATTTTTTGAATATTTAATTTTCAATTAGGCTTTTTGAAGAACAGTTACATGAAAAGTGCATTTCGCGTCAAGCCACTCAATTATAGCAAAGTAATGGCAAAGGTAAAAATCAACTTTTCCAAACTTTTTATTTTTTTCATACTCAGTCACATAATGAAGGAGCAAAATTCAAAACAATTTAACTCTATTTTGTTATATTGCATTTGTCAAATTAATTAATAAACAAACTTGAGGGCAGGATAAAAGAGGTTTTTTGTAGACTTTTAATGCTTATGGACCCCTGAGCAGACCACGATCCTGTCTATATGTCAAATATTATTTATAATTAATTTAATTGTAATGTAAACATTCTCTATTGAATTAGCGAGTTGTTCAATATTATTTTAATTACAAATAAAGAAATTACACAGACTACTTGATCTCAAACGGTGAAAACTTTTTCCATCCAAGACAGGTGCCATATGTAAATAACAGGATCGGACCAGCTTATATGCATTTATCGTTGTTACAGTAGAATAAAACCTGTATGAAATGATTAAAAGAGGTTCTCTGTTGACGACCCTAGGCCTTTTTAAAGGTTTTTGGTTTGAATATCAAAAACCAAGGAAAAACTCTATAAAGAATGGACCACTCAAAATTTAGTATAAAAAATGCTCATATTAAGAAAATAAATTATTTTAAAACACGATGGTGCAATGGACAAAAGGTTTGCTCTTCGCTTTGGATCTCTTCAATTACAGGTGTTAAAGAATATTAGGTTTGTGTGTTCTTGTTGTCGGGATAAAAGTTTTCCAGGTGTATGAGTCATGAATCTATTCAATCTTTTAAAGCATTGGATTAAAATCAATAATAACTAAACTTGACTGCACTTAAGTTGAATGCACTAAAATTGCATGAAACAAATATTTTGTACACACTGAAATAAGGTCTCTGAAATAGAAAATAGTAGAATACAACTAAATTCCAATTTATGAACTAATCAATTTTTAATAATTTCTTCTCGTAGATAAGTTTATATTATGTTCAAATTTTAGCTACATATGATACACATATTTTAGCCCTAAATAGCACTGGATTTGATATAGACGATTTTACCTTGATTTGGAAAGTATAATGTATATGTATACGTATTTATGCAAAGCTACATATATTATATATGCATATTTGTTTGTATGTATGTCCTAAAGTTAAATCACAAAAAGCACAAATATTACACATTCTTTCGCTATATTCTAGCATCACTTTTTGAGTCGCACTTACCTGATCCAATTTTCCAAACCTTTACAAGTTAAGAGAAGTGGCAGACGCACTAATTTAGCTCCTGAAATGAAATTATTTTTCGAACATAAACCAAATTTTTTTCGTCATTTTGCTTACTTGGCAAAGTTGTTGCGCGGCAGTATCCGGATGTCTTTACAGACAAAATAATTTTAGCCAGTGAAAAATTATGCAATTCAACTTTCCACACAGAGACTATGAATGTTAAATTGCACAAAAAACGCAAATTTTCACAATAAAAAAGGAAAAAATCTTCTTTAAAACAATATAAATCCACTTGTGCGATTCTTTTACTGATAGAGACAGCGCGTTGATTATTTTGACAGATCACATCAGCTGATCTTCCAATTCTCATTGTGAACTGTTCATTCTCGAAGCAATGTCAAGAATATTCGAATATCACAGACAAGAACCTTTTGCCGAAGTTGGCAGGATAAAAAAATGTTATGCAAAACATTTATTATAAATATATGATTTTTTATTTTTAATTTAGAAAAAATCTAGTACTTCCACACAACCTCGAAATATATTATAAATTAATTGCGTAAATAATATTTACGTTAATAATATTTCTCAAGCAATTTATAGGCGAAAACAAAAAAACTAGGGCATAATGTTTCTTCAATTTTCTATAACTAACATATCTTTGTTAAAGAAACATAACGAAGGGATTTGGTGAATTATAATATACTATTTCATCGTAAAAATAAACATTAACTAGTATATGAGATATATTCTATATCGAATAAAGTGATATATTTAGTTGAAAACTGAAAATTACCATGCTACAGTCGTGGTCAAAATATAGAAACAAAAACTTTTAAAAAATTTCTGTTGATTGGTTTTTTAACATTTTTTATATTTACGTATTTAACATCAATGGCTTGGAAGAATAAATACGTTTAAGCTTATTAAAAATTAAATTCAATGTAAAAATGAAGTACATGCTTTTTTTAATGTCCAAAATTATAACAAAAGGTATAAAACGTATAAAATAAACATGTATTTAAAAGATAATTGAATTTAATATGTATACTGTAAAGTCGAGTTTTTATATAATCCCTAATAACTAAAATAATTTCTATTAAAAATGTATCAACAGGTTATAAATTTGTTGCAGTTTCTTTATTTTAGAACCAAAAAAAAATTGCCCAGCTGATAGTATTAACTGATTGATACCAAATAATATGTTTGAAACACAGACATTAAATAACGAAGAACTCACAATACAAAATTTCGATTTTAATCTAGATAGCAATGATTATAGTTAGTAGTTTCCAGGAAATTGGTCCCACTAATAATTAGGTAGATTATCACGCTTTGTGGGCATACAATTTTATAAGATGGTCACAAACTCTATATAAAATATCCATGGGCATCTCTGTTTAGCGCCATCTATCTATGAGTTTTATAAAAATAAGTATATCAGTTTAATTTTTAATTTGAACTTGATATATGAGATTGGTTGCGTCCATTTTGATGAAAAATCATGACACATTATTATTAGTTTTAAATTCCTGATCTTGAAATTTATTATTATTATTTGTTTTTTCTTCAGAAGAAGTGCTCTTTGATCTTTTATTTAAGTTTTGATTAACATCTACAACCTTTAATTTAGCGCATTGAGCCCAATCCCAACGTTTGATGATTCGTAAGGAAGATCTTATCATTTGAGTAGAAAATTATTAATATCGTATAAAAAACAGTAATCAGAAATACAAAACTTCCCATGCAGTACTCAATCATACGAAAATGAATTAACTCGACCCCTTTAAAATAGTTCTTGCCTACATACATATATATATTTTTTTTTTCTACCAAATTGTTAGGAATATGAGTAAATAATTCATATTTTTAATAATTTATTGAAAATAAAACAAATGATAGAGCTTCGTTATGGAACAAGTGAATATATATGTACATATAAATTTACATAGGTTTGTTTGCGCATAACATCATTCAACCATTAGTAAGCATCAGTTACAGGGGAAGCCTGTGGTAAGATACTTTTTTGAATATTGAATGGATATCCGTTTTCTACAAAGGTAAGAGATTCCCATGAGCTCCGTCAGCATACCCATAACAAATGCCATAATATATTGAGAAAGACATTTAAATCTTAATATCGCCGAATTCAAAGAGTGTCAGGCACACCAGTAACTCACTCACTCAGTCATGCTAAGGTGGGGAGTCGGTGCAACTCTTTGCGGGATACAACTTGCAAGACGTCACAAGTCAAAGAAAAGTGTCAGCTAATGATTTCGTGGTAGTTATATTTGTTTTGCTTTAGGCAGGAACAACCTGCGGAAACTTACTCCAGGCATTGCGCAATGATGGCAGTAAACAAGTTGACAGAATGAAGACTGAGGTGGATAAACAAAACAAAACCAAAATTGTTTTAAAATCGACGACATGCATCACACTTCCTAACGGTGCTGCAGTAAAGGCACATGGACTATTTTCGATGTATTCGTTCATTGCTTCGCTTGCCGTAACAATTGACCTCATTTATAATTCAATATGTTCAAAAGTCACAGCATCGTTGCGTTGGAATAATGGTTTTGTTTAATGGTGGCTGACAGTGATGGCGGTCGCGGTGCAGAATGTGTTGGATATGCTTAGTTGAATTGCACTTTTGCCGACTACCGAAAATCAACAACAATCAGACAACCAAGTTTTAATTTATAAACAACAAAATGTATTCTCTGATATGTATGTAGGTACTGTTGCAGCAGATTTAATTGAAGAATTTCAAAGGTAATTAACAAGTCTCCCAACAATTAGTCACAAGAAATAAAAAAACAATTCAAGGGTGTAATGGCGACTTACGAGGTGAGTTCAAAAAGGACCGTTTATTAGTTTAACCTGATGATTTGAATGCGTTAAAGCTTAACATAAACCGTATTTTCAATTTATGTGAATTTGGGGAGTTCTTGAAATCGAGGATGTCAACAATATAAAAAATTCAACGAAATAGTTCTTTGACAAGAACTTCGCTTTAGTATAAAGAAACTTATGCAGTTAAAAAGTATTGAATACGTAAAAGGAATAGAGTTACAGTATTCTTCAAAATTATTCGAAGACCAACATTACATTTTTTTAAATATATACAATCATATATTTCATTTAAACAATTTAGTATAGCAAAGATACATATTTAAACAGTATTTTGTGAACTTTTTATTTACTTATTTACAAATTCTGAACACTCAGCTGTTGGCACCTTTTCTCCCATGACGTGTCCAAAAAAAGGCCTTGCCGTAGACATCATAACTCATAATTGGTTCATCTAAAACATTAAACCAAAAATATTTCTGTATTACATGGATAAATCTAGTTAATAAACGAAGAACAAAAAGAAAATATTGAAATTTTAATTTATAATAGAATTTTAACCAAAAACTCACTTTTGGTCAAATTTTCGCCATATATTGAGTAGAAACAAATAGTTGTAATAAAAATATAAAAAAATACTTCCTTCATTACATAGATAATGTTATTTCAGAGATGTATTGGAAGAAAATTGGTTCATAACTTTTTGAGAAATCGTGTTTTGGAGATAAACGCGTTTAAAGTTTTACATTCAGACTAAAGTATTGATTTGATATTTTTGGATAATATTTTAAACATATTGCACTATTTAATAAGACAAACAAAAACTATTTTAAACATTAACAATTTGAAACCCACCTAACACTATAAATTATTATGATATTTTACCTATTTCTTACTCTAGTCTATCGGGGACAATTTGATCTTTGATCTTTTTTCCACTAATCAAACATTTTTGGTGTTTATTTTTGATTGAACGAAAGATAAAATATAAATTCCAGTACTCCAAAAGGAAAATTGTCGTAATAAAGTAGGAAATACAATTTTTATGAACTATTATAGTTAGTTCGAATATACAAAAGGTATATGAAAATTGTACAAAAATAAATCTAAAATTAGTTATTAGTTTTCAAAAGGCTATTTCCACTAAACGTATAATATAGTTGAAAAATTATTGTTTCATTTTACTGCACTCCATCGCGTTTGATTTACTTCTTGCGTTCTTGCTTGAAGTATATATTTAGGCCTTATTCACATAGGCGTGTACACTGCCCAAGGTAGTTCTTATTGGCCAACACTTATGTAAATAGCATATATAGGTCTATATCACATTGTCTTATTCCTTCAACTTATTCCAACCTTTTATTTGCCGAATACTACATAGTAAATGGATTATTTAAAACCAACAACACATTAAAAAGCAAAGGGGTGGAACGCCTACAACAAATAAAATGAAGCATTATATCCGTTCACTCATTGAAGTCAGCCCATCGAAATTATCACGAACACTCAAAGAAAAAATCAGCCAAAAACTCACCATTCACTACCGCAGATGTTCATGTATGTATGTATGTGTGTGTGTGTGTGTGTACATACCATGAGTGCACAAATCGAACAATCTACTCGTATGGACGAAAGCACTTACATGTGTATTTGACAATAATTGTTTTGTTGCTGCTTGTACGGTTGTGGGTGAGGGAATTTCATCGCTCGAAGATATGTGTGACAATACAAATAATCTTCGTCAGTGTGCCGAAGCCAATATTCAAGTCGCAGGATACAGCGCCGACGCAGCAATGCAGTGGTGATTTTGATGCTTCTGCTGATCATAGCGGAAATCGGAAGTCAGTGAAAATACCGGATGCAGTTTGTTTTCGGTTCTCATACCGTTAAGACGTTTTCTAATATATCAGATTTCGACACAAATTTCGTGCGATTGTAATGTGAGTTTTTGTCTGTTGTAATACTGGCGGTAATAACTCATTCTAAATTTATATAAAAGTGAGTTGTGTACGTAAAGTGTTTAAATTATTGGGTGTTTGTATAATTTTGATTGTTGCTCAGAAAGCCCTTTATTTGAGTAGGCTTTCGAGCAATAATTAAAACCAAACAAAACATCAATTTCTTCGATAATGATTATGCGCAAAATTATAGTAGCGAAAACTACAATTTTTAAGCAGTGAATTCAAGTAAGTATCGAATGATTTAAAAATATTATTAAGGATTAGAATGACTTTTACGAGTATGTTAAGCTTCAACGAACTATTCAGTTTAAAGATAGTAATTAACAAAGGAGAGTAATAAGTATAGCAGTGTATAAGATAAAAATTAGTTGTGGTTAGTGCATTCAATTTAATAGTTCTTTGAACACAACTAAGAGTGTCTTAGAACAAAATCCTATTATTTTCAATTTATCCATAACAACCCAATTTTTGTAGTTACTAAATTGGATATATATAATACAGTGGAACTTCCATAACTTGAACTCTTGAATTGACAATATAAGTCAAATTTCATACTAATTTCCTTCCATAAATCGAACTTTTTGACCAGGGCATAATAAAAAATTTTACTATCGAGGCACATTTTTTAAAAGAGTCCCTCTGTTTTGTATGGAAGCGAACAAAAACTATGAATTATACTTATGGATGGTATAAATCATGTAACAAAGGCATATGATACAAATTTCAAAAACCAAACAATAGCAAACTGCAAAAAACAAAATTGCAGAATACATATTTTCAGGTATATAATTAAAACTGTTTATAAGTCTATATATTACAGCTTTTGGAAAAAATAATTTTTAATGAAAATTTCTATAACTCGAAGTCTCTCTAACTTGAAGTTTTTTGTGGATTATGGTGATTCAAGTAGAGAGGTTCCACTGTATTTATAAAATAAGTAAGGAATACCTAAGCTAAATATGAATACTTGCCTTTAATCCAGTTTTTGGGCTTTCTGGCATCATATTCCCTATGAATATCTGAGAGACTTACCTATATATAAGTTTTGCTTGACTTATATACTGTAAAGCATACGATTCAGGCCAACATCAAAGTTTTGGTATATGGGAACTATGCGTGGTTATGAACCGATTTGTCCTATTTTTATAACATATCATTGGGATACCAGAAAAATATTATGAACCGAATTTCATAGTTTCATTCGAATAGTTTCGGAGATATGGTTTTCGACCCATAAGTAGGCGGAGCTACGCCCATTGATTGATGATTTATATATACCAATATGAGTGCAGCCATTCTGTAACATCTTTATAAAGAAATTTAAGGTTTCTGGTGTTTTTCCTTACAGCATAAAAGCATTTTTATTAATTTTCAACATAACCTTTGTATGGGAGGTGGGCGTGGTTATAATCCAATTTTCTCAATTTTTATGCTGTGTAAGGAAGTGCCTGAAGGAAACGACTCTCTTATGTTTGGTTGATATAGCTTTACCAGTTTACGAGATATGTACAAAAAAACCCAAAAATTTCACCAACTATACCCCTTCCTAGTGTGATGCTCTGTACCAAATTCTATTTTCATAACTTTGTTTATGGCTTAGTAATGGCACTTTATATATTTTCGGTTTTCGCCCATTTACGAAAGCAACCTTCTTATGGTGCCTAGGAACATGTATACCAAGTTTCATCAAGATATCCCAATTTGTGTTAGCATTTTGTCAAAAGTTTCCATTATTTTCTTACTAACTTAATTCTTTACTTTATGTTCACAGAATTGCCAAAAATCTAATTTAGAAAATGCTGTTAACACTTGGAAACATTCTATTTAAAAGAACGTTTTTAAACATCTTCACAAGAGAAAATATTTATTTCTATATTTTGTTAATAAATGTATATAATTAATGTCTTAGAATGTTTATCCACATTGGCCTCTACGAATAAAGCAAAAAGAAATATAATCACCACGAATACTTTATGTGTAACATTTTAAAATATAATAAATTTATTCCCAGGAAGATACTGAATCAATTTATGATAAAATGATAGTAAGCATGTAAGAAACGTCTAATAGCTCAGTTATGCACACTTAGCACAGTACTGCATAGGCAAACATTATTTGTGAAGCATAGCCGCAATTATATATACATAAGTACTTCACACAGGGCATTGAGAGTCAAGACTGATAGTCTTCTATCATTCTTATTAATACTACGTTCGGACCGACATTGAAAACATGTTTTCATTGACAAAATGGGTTTTCGTTCGAAAACTTGTGTTTTCATCCATGCAAAATCTGTCAAACGAAATCACAGTTTTCGCTGAAAACTTCTTGAAAACTTACATTCCACTCATTATAATCGATGTCTGCTCTAGTTTAGTCGATATTATTGGAAGGTATATTTTGCCAGCTGTAAATTGTCATTTGATATTGTAAACAAATTACACTACTTTGTCAGAATAATGGATAAACAGGAATAAAAATAAGAAAGGAAGTGCTAAGATCGCGTGTAACCGAACATTTAATACTCTCGCAATTTATTTGTTCAATGTTATCAAGCGCGTTTTCTTTTCTTTTCTCGAATGGTGACTTTTTATATTCCAACATTATACACATGCTGCATTACCTTTTTGAATGTGCTGCATTTTTTACATGATTAAAGAACAAAAAAAATGTCTCCCTATTATGCTGGTCATCTCTCACTGACAATTTGATAACTAGAGTACAGGGAAGAATAAATTCAAAAACTTTTTGCGAAAAAAAGCTCTTTAAAGTTACATGCAACTCGACTCATAATTCCTGAAGTTTCATTAATATATCAGAAGTTTTACTCAAGTAAACGCTTGTACGAACAGACGGATTTTAACTCGTCTCGTCATCCTGATCATTTTGATATTTATAACCCTATATCGTTTAGTTTTATGACTTACAAACAACATGAGAACAAAACTTTGATACTTTCTTAGCAACACGTTGCGGGAGTATAAAAATGCTCAAATATAAACAAACAAATAAATTTGAGAATTGTCAATGAAAACGCATCGAAAACACAAAATGTCGGTCAGAACGACTTTGGATCCACAATCCACAAATTGTGTTTTCAAGAGGGTTTCAATGTCGGTCCGAACGTAGTATAAGAGTTCAAACTTCAGCTGTTTATTAATATGATTTGTGGGCAGTGTGCAGAAGTGTACCAGAAGTGCAGATTTATCGCCAAAATGATTTGTTTTTACAAAAAATATCGCCAAAATCATAAACATGAGATCTTAAAACAAACACAAAATTTCAGAAAAACCAAACTTCACTATCAACATATCTGACAGCATTTCAATTTTCTGTATGAATATACATACATAGCATTATTCCGGAAAAATAATACCTTTAAAAATATTCCCTATTTCATTTTTGTCTCACTGACTCCGAAATCCTAATTTTCTCATCGATTTGGAAGTTGTAATGACTTTTATTCAAGGTAGGAAATAAATTATACTAATAATTAAAAACACATATGAGATCGAGTAAAGATTTATAGTTTATAAGCATTATAGTTTTTAGTACGAATTTTCGAATTTTTTTTAAAACAACAAGCTGTCTACCCATCCTGCTGCGAATCTATTTCTTTATTCTGATATTATGTTGCCAGCTGAGGAACAATATCTCTCGGCCGCTGCACTGCTAGCTGGCATTGAATGAATTTGGAATTGATAATTTATTTATTTAAATTAATTAATATTATATAATACACAATTTGACCCACATATTCGTCATATATATTGTATAAAGTCCATTGAAAGTTGGAAACCCTAATATTAGGTTAGAAGCACCGAGGTACTCATGTTCGATATATGGGGCCTTGAAAACCTATGGTCCGATTTTGGTGATTTTTAGAATGGGGCTTCCACACTATAAACGTAGTATTTGTGCAAAGTTCTGCACCGATATCTTCAATAGTGCTTACTTTATATATTGTAAAGTAAACGATTCAGATCGTCTTCAAAGTTCTGGTATATAGGAAGTAGGCGTGGTTGTGAAGTAATTTGGCCTATTTTCACAACATATCACTGGGATGTAAGGAAACTATTACAAACCAAGTTTCATTGAAATCTGTCGAGTAGTTCCTGAGATATGGTTTTTGACCCATAAGTGAGCGACGCCACGCCCAATTTCCATTTTGTAAACAAATCTGAGTGCAGCTTCCGTCTGCCATTTCTTATGTGAAATTTAGTGTTTCTGACGTTTTTCGTCAGTGAGTTAACCCACTTTTAGTAATTTTCAACCTAACCTTTGTATGGGAGGTGGGCGTGGTTATTATCCGATTTCAACTATTTTCATGATGTGTGGTGGGGCGTACCCACCCAAGAGAATCGACTGCAGAAAGTTTGGTTTATATAGCTCCATTGGTTTGCGAGATGTATACAAATAACCGATTTGGGGACGGGGCCACGCCCACTTCCCCAAAAAAATTACAACCAAATTCCTAGTGCGATCCTTTATTTCAAATTTTACTGTTATAAATTTATTTATGGCTTAGTTATGACACTTTATGTGTTTTTGGTTTTCAACATTTTGTGGGCGTGGCAGTTGACCGATGTTGCCCATTTTCGAAAGCAACTCTCTCACGGTCCCAAGGAACATATGTTCCAATTTTCATTAAGATATCTCAATTTTTACTCAAGTTATCGCTTGCACGGACGGACGGACGGACAGACATCAACTCCACTCATCATCCTGATCATTTATATATATATAACTCCATATCCAACTCTTTTATTTCTTGGTGACACAAACAACCGTTATGTGAACAAAACTATAATACTCTGAGCAACACGTTGCGAGAGTATAAAAATGTGTGACATATGTATGTAAGTTTTCATTCACACGAAATTTATGATACGAATTATTCTTTCGTGTGGAAATAAAATTCATTGGATTGTTTTATTCACATGAAGTTTGCAATAACGCTGATTAACGGGTTTTAGATCGAAAACTTGTGTTTTCATCCATGCAAAATCTGTCAAACGAAATCACAGTTTTCGCTGAAAACTACTCGAAAACTTACATTCCACTCATTATATTCGATGCCTGCTCTAGTTTTATCGATATAATTGGAAGACATACATATTTTGCCATCCCCAAATTGTCAGTTAATATTTATTTACATATTCAAAAGTTAGAGGAAAACAAAAGTACAAAAAAGAAATTCGTGGGGTGAGAGGGAGTAAGCGCTCCTAATTTAATTGTGGCAAAATAAGGTGTGTCCTCTACGCGGGCCCAGAAAAAATAGCCACATTTTAGGCAACAGCAACAAGGTGTGTCATTCACATTGAGCGAAATTAATTAATTTGCAGAGGTTGAAGGATGTCGCATAATTCATTAAATAAACGAAAGTCTTCTTTAAAAAACACAGATCCATTTCGTTATAATGTTTTGACATCAACATTTGCGGATGTCACAGCTTTAGTGGGCCGAAACAAATGTCCAATTATAGCATCAAGAGTATTAGAAGAGCATTTGATTTTTGTCGAAGAATGGCTAGCCAACTGGCGTAGTGCAAGTGCAAGCATGTTACATTTTCCCTAAGACCAAAAACGAACAATATTTTAGTACCCCAAGCGACTGAAGTAACATATCTTGGTATTCACTTGGATAGAAGGCTCACATGGAGAAAACAAATATCGAGCAAAATAACCTGCATGAAGATAAGAGCTGAAAATTTAAATTGGCTTCTAAACAAAAATTCAAAACTTAGCCTAGACAACAAAGTTCTGTTATATAACGCGATTATAAAGCCGATTTGGATGTACGGCATTCAACTGTGAGGTACGACCTGTGCAACCAATACCGATATAATTCAGAGATTTCAATCAAAAATACTTAGAACAATCACGTGCTCACCATGGTACATGCTAATGAAAATATCCATAAAGATCTTGGTATTCTCATGGTAAAGAAAGAAGTAGAGAACAGCAGACACAAATATTTATCCAAACTCCGAGATCACCTAAACCCATTGGCTAACGCTTTAGTACATTCTTGTAATCAATCACGTCTAAAAAGAAGAGATATGCCAGCACACTGAAGAGCAACGTTTCACCAAAACAACTCAATCACTTGGTTGAGCTTGTCTAGTTTTAATTCGAATTAAGATTTTATAACTTATTGTTAAGCTTCAAAGAGCAGATTCAATAAATAAACAAATATTGGAAAAAAAAAATTCATTGGCAATCGTGTTCCCAAAAATTATTCTTACGTTTAATTGAAAACTTTTACATCAGTAGAAACCTATACAAACTTGAGTCAAACATGATTTAATCGGCGTTCCATAACTATTATTATACCTAATAGGATTAAACGTTGTTTGTTCACCTTTCTATCTTTTTTGCAAGGCCAAGGGACTGGGTAGTAAGAGTCTCGATCAATTCTCTTGAAGAATCATCGTTGCGCAAGATATTTATCTAGCTTTTCGAAGCCAGTACCTTCAGTATTTAAATTTTCTTATTGTGATTCTATAAAATACTATCATTAATAATAATTATAAGCAAATATTAAAGATTCTAAAACCTACCATTCTCGTAGCTCAAAAATTAATGAAGCAAATACATTTGTGAACTGTCAATGAAAACGCGTCGAAAACACACAAATTGTGTTTTCAAGATGTTTTCATTGTCGGTACACAAGCATAAACAAAAATCATCAAAACTGTCGTGTGACAGAAACTCTGTTTACCAGTATACACAAAGTTTTTTACATTCTCTCAACATTTACATAACTTACCAGGCTCCAGGTTAGGTTTAAAGTGGAAATGACACAATCAATTCCACCATTTAATAAAAATCTTTAAAACTATTCTGACGATTGTCTTTTCTCTTTGAATGGAGCAAAAGCAATTGGTCTAATAAAAACACATTAAAGTCAGACAGGAAAGTCTAGCTTGAATATTTGGTAGTCACCAGGTAAATTTCACGTGAATTAACATTATGTATACAACGATTTGGAGGAATAATTCGTCTCAATGTTGCTACAAATTTATGACAACATAATTTGGTGATAAAATTTGTAAATTGGAAATTAAAAACATCAGATTTCACAAAACGCTGTCCGCCATATTGGTTTACTAGGCTTATGTCCAAACCCTGATCTGATGGGGTTAAATGGACCTCGTATTCGGATTCAGCAACCTCAAAAACATAAGGCACACATAGTAAGACCCCCAGGTCATGACACATTTTTTTGTGGGGCTGTGTTATTTAGGAAGTCCTACAAAAGAAAACACTGACGACACTTGTATGCACATACACAAATTCTTATGTACGCATTTAAACTTTTAGTCGTGTTAAACGTACATACATATGTACATGTAACATTGTGGATGCTCGCAAAAAGTTCATTGTCAAACGACAATTTCTACGAGTATATTTTACTACGAACTCACTATGCAACAATGCAATTCCCAATTTGTTCACACCTTCGAGGTGCTGACTAACCACTCAGTTAATTTTCATTTTTGGAAGTTCAAAAATGCGAATAATCGGTAGATCGGCTCATATGTACTCCACACATTGTCTACCATTCGGGGAAACACACTCTCGTACGTACATATGCTCAGACATGTGCTACGTCCCAACAGTGAATATTCATAAATATATATGTATGTATATTTGTAGGTTTATAGGTGGCAAAATAGTAATTGGAGTGCGTTGACACATAGTGACATAAACAACAACTTAACGTTCAACGCGCCCAATTGAGCTTCAATGTGAAGGTCGTCCGTTGTGAACAGGTCGTTTCCAGCGATCACGTAAATATGTACTTACATACATATTTATTTGTATACAAATCTATATGAGTGCGCTTATAATTGAAAGCTAAGACAAGAGTTCAAATACTCTTTTATGTATTCATATGCACTAATATATGTACATATGTATGTACATAAATAAGTGTAATATATGCACATGTGAACAGACGAATTTGTACGTACATATATACATTTGCATACACTCTTAGAGCATTTACGAATATTTATCATATTAATGACTATGGTGACACTTTTTGTATTGTGCCGTACTTTTCAATGACGGATAACAGCGCGTCATATCGTCATATCTTAGGGCAAGGAACACCCGCACATTTTCCAACGCACATGAAATTTTTCTATTGAAAAGTAATAATCAAAGCGCCAATGCTTACACTTATAAAATGTTTCCGCTTTTTAAGAGCTTCGATCGTTAAGTATCTACACTTGGGTGCAATAAATTTGTATTTGTTCATACATACACAAGTGTGTATATTAATTGTTGCAAGCTACTATTACTATTACTAAATATATAAAAGAGAACAAGTAAGGAAGGCCTTCGGGTGTCACAGAACATTTTATACTATCGTAATTTATTTAATTTTGTTATGATAAAAGACAATTTCATCATGCGACATCGTTGTTTTTTCCCTAAATTTACTTATAAAATTCCCCGCTTAAGAGCGTCCGCTTAAGTGCCTTTCCCACTTATATGCCTGTAATATTTGAGCCACAAATACAATATTGTTTGCAATTTTTCACTTTTAAGTGCCTTTTCTTATTTTTGACATTTAATGCGCTGAGAATTGTCAAAAAGAAAGCATATATATAGGTTTGTAATGTTTTTTTTGTATTTATTGTTATTAATAAGTAATTTTGTTATTACTCAAAAATAAATGTGACTTTCATTCTAAAGGAAAAAATATAAGATCGAAAATATATTTGAGAAAGAGCTTGGTAAGTACCTCGAGGCACATAAGCGGGATTTATTTAAGTGCCTTTCCCGCTTAAGTGTCTCAAAAGTCTTTCATGTTAAGAAGGGGCACTTAAGCGGGGATTACTGTATATGGAATCTGGTGTAATTCCTGGACAATTTTATCTAATTTTCATCACCTAGCTACATTATATCACTTAATTATCATACATATTATCTCACATATTAACTGATATATACCCGTTTATGGTATATGGGGCTAGAAGAAGTATTAACCCGAGTTTACCCATTATAGACACAGAGAAACATTATTATAAAATAAAAAGATCATATTTTCTGGATTTCTTTAGAATATTTGCGGTTAAAAACTAGTCACAACCCTCGAAGTCCTCATTTTAGACATTTGAGGCCTTGAAAGGTTATAGTCCGATACCGGCGATTTTTATACGGGCTATGCTATATTAGAAGAAGTAGAATGTTTTGTCCCGATAGTGCTTAATTTAAGTACTGTAAAGTAAACCAATCAGAACTTCAAAAATGTGGTATAAGGAAAGGGCGAGGTCGTTAAAAAAGTTTGCCCATTTTCAAATTATGGCATTGCTAGAATGCCAAAAATTTCATGAACCGAATTTTGTTCAAATTGATCAAGTTGTTTCTGAGATATGGTTTTTGACCCATAGGAGGCGGAGTCACTCCCATTTTCTATTTATTATACCAACCATTAGGTGAACCCTGTGCGACATATTGCAAGAATATAAAAAGCAAATTTACAAGATAGTAAAAAAGGTAAGCGCTATTGCAACGTACTGAATTGCAAATCGACGTTGAAGTTACCGCAGAGCTATTGTTTCTCCCAATGGTGTACCTGCATATCTATACATTTGTAAAGAATAACACATGTCAACGCGTATAAGTTCATTCAGCTTGTAAACAAACATTGCCCTTCCGTAAAAAATACCGGCAATTGTGCTTTCGCGCTCCCGCACTTTTAGCTCAGGCCCATGGCTGCACGCTTGTCTGTTATCAGATTTTAACTTGGGTGCAACGTGGGTGGTGGTTATGTCGGCGTAAACTTTCGCATTTACGGAAAGCAATCAAGTACGCACGTAGCTCTCCGCTCAGCGGGTAGAGTAAAGAGCGTAGTTCAATAGGGAAGTGCAAAATACGCCGGTGTTATATAACCGTGTAGATCATAGAATATTGAGACAGTTCGGCAACAGGTTCTTGGACTGCTAACCCACATCAGAATAGTAGAGTGATGTTGAAAATATACTTAACTGTGTTAATATTAAATGGTGTGGGTGGCCAAATCAGCTGTAAGTTTTTGCAAAAGTGTGATAGAAAACAATAAATAAATAAAATAAAACAAAAATATTAAAAGAAGTTAATAGTTGTGTGCACCAACAGTTCACCACGTACGCTTTTAAATAATCTTATATCATTCAAATAAAAGGTCTTTGTTACCTAGTTTTTTAAAGTAAAAGGTGAAAATACTGTTCCTTTCATGGTGAGGGAAACAGTTCTTGTTTTGTATATTTTTTCATTATTTGTAGAAATATACAATAAATATAAACAATTAATTTGAAACAATAATTTATATTAAATATTTCTCTGCATATTGATCATTGTATGGTCGTGGTAATAACATGAAGTAAGATAATTATCTAAAAAGTAAACAACTGCTATACATTTTTACAAGCAAAATAATATTGTTGAGTCTAAAGACGTGAGCTTAATATTTGAATTTGATTTGTTGCCACATTAGATTATATAAAAACATCTTATATTCTATTCCTCTTCGACAGTACTGGTTTATGTGATTAATTTTCTTGAGAAGCCACTGCTCATTCTGTGTGGCAGATGTGAGATTATACTAATTACTGATAGGAAACAAAGAATATGGCGCCTATAGTGAAAATACCGAAAACATAACTATGAAGTTTGGTTCAAGTCGGTTCAGTAACCTGTAAGACATGTGTAATATTCATAATCAATCATAATATTCAAAAGTGGCGGCAACTCTCAATTCAAATCATTCGTACAAAATTTTATGTTTCTGCATAGTAATTTATATGTTACACGAAAACTTTAAACATATTAAAAGATAAGATCAGCTACATAGGTTCTAGTAATTGGCTCTGGAAACCTGTTAAATTTTATAGTTACATGGAACCCTATGGAATTGAATTTGTTTAAAATCAAAAGTGATACTACTGCAGTAGACACCTTTTTTAATTTCAAAAAGATTATTTTTAGACAACAACATATGTATAATAGATCATATATCTAGAGACTTTTTGGTACCTCCCCACGGTATACTCGTATGTATATATGGATATATATGTACATATACATATGAGTATGTATGCATGCTTTAATATTCTTAATATAAACACAATTGATATGTGTACATATATTCGTTATATAAAGGATAGTAGTGGTTTAGAAATATTGCTTCCCCTGGTTGTTATCTAATTATTGGTATACGTTCCACATCTTTTTGTCCGAGGGCTTTATCATAGGTACTTAACGTAGTAGGTAGGTTTCCATTTCATATATTTGTAATGCAACATATTATAACTTAACTTAATTAATAACCCAAATACGTTATTTTAAAAACCGTGGATGAGTATTAGTTCAAATTTCTTAAAAATATCCTTTGAATGGACGGACAGACAATACTAACTACACTCGTAAGGTGTTGCGTGATTACAAAATAATGCCGAAAGGTCGCCAGATCACAGTTGTGACACCGGTTTTCTATGTACTGGAGCTGCTTAAAGCAAAACTGGTAATACAAACAACTATGTTGTCGTACATAAATTAAATTGAAAAATTTATAATATTTACAAATATTAATTTATGTTATATCCTTTTAAATTTGTAAAATTATAAATAGTATAATTTTAAAACATAATTTGATACATACAAAATATTGAAATCATATCATTTACCATACCAAATTTCGGCCAGTACACTATTAGTTACATGATTTAGATGTCAAGTGTGATCTGGTGCTTTTTAATTATAAACGAGCCAAGTTATTTATTTATTGTTATTAAACTAACACACAAATAGACCCATTAAGCCCAATAGAATAACGAAAATCATTCATATCCATATACTATAGGGCTGGGCTAATTCCTGGACCGATTTCAACTATTTTTGCCAACACTATAACGGTGGTATAAAGTCCACCGGAAGTCTGAATATCCATATATTAGGTATATGGGGGCTACAGTAAGTATTAACCCGATTTGCTCAATTTTGTGAACCGATTTCTCTCATTTGCAAACTTTGCTATTGGAAAATGTTACGAACCGAATTTAAAATTTTGTACAGAAATTTGACTTTAGCCCTTCTGTACCATCTATACCAAGAAATTTAAGGTTTTTAAAAATAGTAACAACAAAATTATAAAAAAATCTTTGTTCATTAACTAGAAAATGTTATTCAAAAGATGCGTACCAAATTTTAACAAAATCGCTTTTCGAGAAATCGTGTCCACCGACTTACTTGGTACTTACCAAGCTTTTTCTCAAATACTTCGATCTAATATTTTTTTCTTTTAGAACGAAAGTCATATATCTTTCTTAGTAATAACAAAAATACTTCCTTATATTAATAAATATGAAAAAAAAACATTACAAAACTATGTATGTATATATTTCCTTTTGACAATACTTAGCACTGTCAATGTCAAAAATATTAAAAGTTACTTAAAAGAGGAAAATTGTAAACAATTTTATTTTTGTGCCTTAAATATTACAGGAATTAAGTGGGAAAGGCTCTTAAGCGTGTAAATTTAGAGAAAAACAACGATTCCGCAAAATATGGTCACTTATGGCGGAAAGGCACTTAAACGGGTGTAATTATTGTAAGAGACATTAAAGTTATTCTGAATTGTAATGCAGTAACTACTTCTCCATCTTTTCATAATTATCGCCCACAGCACATTCAACATATTTCGCTCGAATAAAAATCTTTATTAGCAAAAGAATAATTAATATTCTATCTAAAAAATATATTTTTAAAATCTAGTAAAACTGATTAACATAATTTCTATATTCGAAGTGGGCCATTTTTGAACTATATTCTCGTATGTATGTAGCAAACTAACAACCAAATTTCTCAAATATTTTTTAATTTTTTCTAGTTTCTTTCTGATTCTAATAAACCAAATTTAATTATACACATATTACCGATGAAAGTCTGTCAGTATTGTCAGTATCGTCGTTATTAATTTCAGAAGTAAAGGAAAATACGAAATCATCGTACAAAAAATTAATGAAAACAAATATAAGGACAAGTGAAAAGAAATTCATTATTTTTTTAATTGAATGGAATCGATTTAAGTCAAATGGTTAAAAATCGTGTGTTGCTCAATATGTGGAAAATATAAGACAAAGCACCCACGCTTTTTATCCAAATATACAAATAATAATAATAACACAGTACAACACTCGGCTGGGTATTAAACAAAACTAATATTTTCCGGAAGATTGAGTCATAAATAACAATTGCTCTTCTTTTTTTTTCGATGTTAGACTACAAAATCGAAATATTTGCATTCGAAGTTCAAAACACGACTTATTAAAAACATTATTACTAATTGCAGGATATATATATAATCTAAATTTTTCTTCTTAATTGAAAGGTTTATAAAATTTTTTATATGATAGATGTTATGAGCGGTTAATGTGTGATGTTTGAAAAAAAAATGCTGGTCCAAATTTTGTATGGTTTTGAATTTGATTAAGCGTATGCATACTTATATAATTTAAATATAAATCTTCCTGAAAAAAACTTAAATAAAAAATTATGTACCTTTAAATTAGAAGAAATATACATACAAACAAAACAGTAAAATACCAAATTTTCAAAAATTGTGCCAGTGTTTTTTTAAATTCAATTTTTTTTATTTTTTCCTAAATAAATTCGACCGCTTTAGCATCTAGCATACACCATTGAAACATGAAGAAAATGTTGATTATGCCAATATTGTATGAGATTTAGAGAAAGATTTGATCAGATATTACCCTGAACGCGTAATCCAGCCCTCCAATGCAATTCATAGGTATGTGGTATATTACTTTACAAAATTAAATGTTTACAATAAGCCATACAATGAATTTATTCATTGAGTCTGCATGTTATCCGAAGACACAAAAATGTTTTCAGAATTCCTGTTAAGCCTGAGCACCTAATATTCTTACATCCATTTCCAATTAAATGTTATAACTGATTTTTAAATATATAACCCCTTTTTTATTTACGCTTTTCGAATTTTTTTTGCTAAATCTGAAGATCATACAAGTATGTATGTAAATTTCCACTCATATAAAATATATGATCGATATACACACTATCGTTCCTTAAGTCTACAATATATATACCAGTTGATTTACTCGTCTATTAGGTATATAATTTTTGTTAAATATTTACCAAATGTATGTACGTTTAGGTGGTTTATATTATCTAAAATATGTATATGTATACTTTTCTTTAACTTCAATATTGATATTAAACAGCGATCATACATTTGGCTTAAATTATAATATTTATATAAAAATTTTCGAAAATTATCTTTTAAAAGAATTAACATGTAAGAAAGGGCAAAATTCGAGAGGAGCCAAACATGCCTTTTGCGAGGCACAAAGACAGATATTTTAAAGATTTTTAGATATTTTTTCGGGTGTAAACGAATATTTTATACTCTCGCAATTATTTAATTATATTTATTAAGGCCACAGACCAAAATTCGAACTGAAGCCTTCATGTTCGATATCTCGAAAATGTATAGTCCGATTTCAATAATTTTGAAATGAGCGACTCCGAACCTTCAATGTTATATTTTCCATTCCAGTTCAATTTCAGCAATTCCAATCGTTTTGCGTAGTAAACAACTACATTTTGACTACTATTTTTGAGATATTACCTCAGAATTTCGAGGAATTTATTTCTATATATTGAGACCGGTTCATTAACAGTTTTGCTTTACATTCCTTGCCACAATTTGTATCTAATTTAGAGAATCAAGAATTCCAAAAATCGGAGTATTTCTTAACAATTTTTCTTAACCAACTCTTGGATCTTCGAGCAAGTATATTTTTTGTTTTTGAAGTGTCTGTTTGGATTCAACATGTTGCAAGAGTTGTTCAATCGATTCAACAAAAAATGACTAGTTTTTTCTTTTTCTTTAATCGGAAAGTTTCTTCATTACCTTGTAACCATCGAAGCCCGAAAATTGTAGGAGGTTCAGAAGCCGAGAAAAGCGAATTACCATATATGGTAAGCCTAATGCGACGTGGAGGACACTTTTGTGGAGCTAGTATTTTGAATGAGCAGTGGCTTGTAACTGCAGGACATTGTGTCTGCAATGGATTGAACAAGATTTTTCATGCATCACAGATCCAAGGAGTTATAGGTCTTCACAGTATCTCACAGTATCTTAACGGTAATTCAGCCGAAAAATCTACTCCTATTCGCATTAACTTTAAAAGAATTATACCTCATCCGAAATATGAATGCACAAACGTAAAAAATGATATTGGTATGCTAAAAATGTGTTTTAAATTTATTCGTGAATAAAAGTCATGAAAACTCTTTTATAATTTAGCTTTACTACAGTTGGAGGAACCTTTGAAATTTACCGAACGTGTCAAGCCAATATGTGTAAGTGTTGAAAATCCACTTATAGAATACGAAAATCAATTAGCAATAGTATCTGGTTGGGGATGGACAAATGAAAATCAAGAAGAGGGTCAGAAAGCAGATATTTTAAAGAAAGTGACCGTGAAAATCTGGAATAATCATAGTTGTGAGAAATCTTATCAAATAAATGGGAAGCCCAGCAGTTTAATCTCCGATACCCAATTATGTGCAGGATTAAAAAATGGAGGTGCTGATTCTTGTTGGGTAAGTATTACATATATGGTTCCGAATGTATGTATGTACTATATGTATATATGTATTAACGAAAAAAACGCAATTCACTAACACTTTAGGCTGATTCTGGTGGTCCACTTATTATGAAAGATAAAATATTAGTTGGAATTGTTTCAACCGGAATCGGATGTGCCAGACCTGGGCTTCCGGGGATATACACACGTGTCAGCAAATATGTTGATTGGATGGAATCAGTTTTAAGTAACGCTAACGTTATTTAAAATCTGCTGTGATATTTATACATACAGTACCATAAGTATTTTACACGTAATAGTAATTTTTGAATAAGTATTTAATTTATAGTACCTGATTTTGTAATAAAAGAATTTGTGTAAATTAATTAGTAACATATATAAACGTGTAGGGATGTTTTATGCAATTGGAGTAGACACCGCTTACGCAATTATAGCCGAATCAACAATAACGCGCCATTAATTTCTTCTTTTTGCAATTCTAATTAAATTCTATAATTAAGCCATAAATTAAGCTATAAAATCAGAGTATGATGTGACAATTTTGATGGAATTTATTTTTAGGAAACTGGACGGGGCTCCGCCTCCTAATTAGTTGTTTGTATAAATGTATCTCCAAAACTGCTGAAGCTTTATAAACCAAACTTACTGGACATAGTTCCCTTTAGTATCCCAACGTTCACCTAATTTCGGCACAGAGTAACACTATTATAATGAAAACATCGCCTCTGAATATCTTTCGAATATTTGATAGATTTAGTTATATTTTCTTATATTTCTAAGGTCCCTATGTTCGGTATCTGGGGTCTTAAAACTTCAAGTCCGATTTCGGCAATTTTTGGCAGCCGCTGCTGCAATATAAATGCATATTTATATGTTGTAAAGTAAACGATTCAGATGGATGGAAAAAATTGTGGTAAAAGGGAAGTAGGGAACTGGAATCTGACTGACTTCAGAAAGTTTTCATTATATATATATATATATTTGGCGTAGGAACCGCTTTAAGCGATTATAGCCGAATCCACCAGAGCGCACCACTCATTCCTCCTTTTTGCTTTTTGGCGCCAACTGGAAACACCAAGTGAAGCCAGGTCACTTTGCACTTGGTCTTTCCACCGGAGTGGAGATCGTCCTCTTCCGCGGCATCGAATACTTTCAGAGCTGGAGTGTTTTCTTCCATCCGTACAACATGACCTAGCCAGCGTAGCCGCTGTCTTTTTATTCGCTGAACTATGTCAATGTCGTCGTATAAATCGTACAGCTCATCGTTCCATCGTCTGCGGTATTCGCCGTTGCCAATGTTTAGAGGACCATAAATCTTGCGCAAAACTTTTCTCTCGAAAACCCCAAGAGTCGTCTCATCGGATGTTGTCATCGTCCACGCTTCAGCGCCATACATCAGGACGGGAATAATGAGCGACTTATAGAGTTTGATTTTGGTTCGTCGAGAGAGGACTTTACTTTTCAATTGCCTACTCAGTCCAAAGAAGCACCTGTTGGCAAGAGTGATTCTGCGTTGGATTTCAAGGCTGACATTGTTGGTGTTGTTAATGCTGGTTCCCAGATAACCGAAATTATCTACAACTTCAAAGTTATGACTGTCAACAGTGACGTGGGAGCCAAGACGCGAGTGCGCTGACTGCCTTTTCCAGACCCATACGCTTCGCTTCTTTATCCAGTCTGGAAAAGGCAGAACAAACGGCGCGGTTGTTGTTTCCGATGATATCAATATCATCGGCATACGCCAGGAGCTGTACACTCTTGTAAAAGATTGTACCCTCTCTATTTAGCTCTGCAGCTCGTATTATTTTTTCCAGCAATAGATTGAAGAAGTCGCACGATAGTGAGTCACCCTGTCTGAAGCCTCGTTTGGTATCGAACGGCTCGGAGAGGTCCTTCCCGATCCTGACGGAGCTTTTGGTGTTGTTCAACGTCAACTTACATAGCCGTATTAGTTTTGCAGGGATACCAAATTCAGACATCGCGGCATAAAGGCAGCTCCTTTTCGTGCTATCGAAGGCAGCTTTAAAATCGATAAAAAGATGGTGAGTATCGATTCTTCTCTCTCGGGTCTTTTCCAAGATTTGGCGCATGGTGAATATCTGGTCCATTGTAGATTTTCCAGGTCTAAAGCCACACTGATAATGTCCAATCAGTTCGTTGACGGTGGGCTTTAGTCTTTCACACAATACGCTCGACAAAACCTTATATGCGATATTGAGGAGACTTATACCACGGTAGTTGGCGCAGATTGTAGGGTCTCCCTTCTTATGGATTGGGCAGAGCACACTAAGATTCCAATCGTCAGGCATGCTTTCTTCCGACCATATTATACAAAGAAGCTGATGCATGCACCTTATCAGTTCTTCGCCGCCGTATTTGAATAACTCGGCCGGTAATCCATCGGCCCTCGCTGCTTTGTTGTTCTTCAAGCGGGTAATTGCTATTCGAATTTCTTCATGGTCGGGTAATGGAACATCTATTCCATCGTCATCGATTGGGGAATCGGGTTCGCCATCTCCTGCTGTTGTACTTTCACTGCCATTGAGCAGGTCGGAGAAGTGTTCCCTCCATAATCCCAGTATGCTCTGGACATCCGTTACCAGATTACCTCCTCGGTCCCTACATGATAATGCTCCGGTCTTGAAACCTTCTGTAAATCGCCTCATCTTTTCATAAAATTTTCGAGCATTACCCATGTCGGCCAGCTTTTCAAGCTTTTCATACTCACGCATTTCGGCCTCTTTCTTTTTACGTCTGCAAATGCGTCTGGCTTCCCTCTTCAGTTCTCGATATCTATCCCACCCCGAACGTGTTGTGGTCGATCGCAACGTTGCGAGGTAGGCAGTCTGTTTTCTCTCCACTGCGGAACGACAATTCTCATCGTACCAACTGGTTTTTTGGCGATGAGTGCTCTCAGAGAGCAGGAGTGCAAGTCGAGTAGAAAATCGTTCGGCTGTCGGTTGTGATTGCAGCTTTTCGACGACGAACCTTCCTTGTGTTTGTTGACGGGCGTTCTTTGCTGCACAGAGGCGAGTGCGTATCTTTGCTGCTACTAGATAATGGTCCGAATCAATGTTTGGTCCTCGGAGCGTACGCACGTCTAAAAAACTGGAGACATGTCTTCCGTCTATCACAACGTGATCGATTTGATTGCGCGTGTTTCGATCAGGGGACAGCCATGTCGCTTGATGAATTTTGGTGAATTCTGAATCTGGTACTACAGACAACCATATTTCGGGCCCCAGCGAAGTCGATCAGCCTCAGGCCGTTTGGCGATGTTTCGTCATGGAGGCTGGCGTTCTAGGCGGATTCATGTGTGGAAGTCCACGTATGTGAGGAAAGTTTTTGATTGTCATTCACTTGGGAGTGGCCCGAAACGATTCTTCTCCACATGGTTCAAGCAGCTCACGACTTCCGGTTTTAGACCAAGTATCCTCTGGGTAGCCAACAAACATCCGTTTGGAGGCGAGCTAAAGTGAGAAGGCGAACCCGCTTCTGCAGTTGTGCGTAGGGTTTGGGTACCACCCCCGCCACGATGCCAAAATCGTGCTTGGCGATTTCAACGCTAGGGTGGGTAATGAAAGTGTCTTTGGCAGTCTGGCACTGTCGGAAAATTCAGCCTCCATGACGAAACATCGCCAAACGGCCTGAGACTGATCGACTTCGCTGGGGCCCGAAATATGGTGTAGTACCAGATTCCAGCACAAGAAATTTTATCAAGCAACATGGCTGTCTCCTGATCGAAACACGCGGAAACAAATCGATCATATTGTGATAGACGGAAGAAAGTACAACACCAAGAGATGGCGATCCCGATTCTCCAATCGATGACGATGGAACAGATGTTCCATTACCCGACCATGAAGAAATTCGAATAGCAATTACCCGCCTGAAGAACAACAAAGCGGCGGGGGCCGATAGATTACCGGCCGACCTATTCAAATACGGCGGTGAAGGACTGATAAGGTACATGCATCAGCTTCTTTGCAGAATATGGTCGGAAGGAAGCATGCCTGACGATTGGAATCTCAGTGTGCTCTGAACAATCTATAAAAAGGGAGATCCCACAATCTGTGCCAATTACCGTGAGATAAGCCTCCTAAATATAGCATATAAGGTTCTATCGAGCGTACTGTGTGAAAAACTACAGCCCGCCATCAACAAACTGATTGGACCTTATCAGTGTGGCTTTAGACCTGGAAAATCTACAACTGACCAGATATTCACCATGCGCTAAATCTTGGAGAAGACCCGTGAAAGAGGATCGACACACACCACCTTTTTGTCGATTTTAAAGCTGCTTTCGACAGCACGAAAAGGAGCTGGCATGGATAAGTAAGCGAAGCGAATGGGTCTGGAGGTATATGAGGACAAGACGAAATATCTCCTGTCATCAAGCAAACAGTCGGGCGCATTCGTGTCTTGGCTCCAACGTCACTATTGACAGTCATAACTTCGAAGTAGTAGATAATTTCATATACCTGGGCACCAGCATCAACACCGATAATAATGTCAGCCTTGCGAAAACCGTCGCTCAATTGTTGTAATTACTGATTCAGCTGATAAATTAGGACCAAAGTGAGCGAATAGTGGCAGTGTATTTATGTTCACCTGCTATAACGTTCGTAGTAATAGGTAGGGCGCCGAAGGTGTTCTTAAAAAGCATTGTAAATACCACACAGTAAACTTTGCTATCATTAACAAAGGTGAAAACACGGTTTTCCTAATAAAGATAAATCGTCCGTATATTATATTTCACAGAAAAAATATCACGATGACAAAGCCGTCTTAAAACAAACCTTAGTGAACATATAATTAAACGCAAACTGATAATGTTTTCAGTGAAAAACTTTTGTTGTACAGTGCGACATATTAAACAATCCTAAAACGTAAACTGCGCAGTCCCCAACGTTTCCGAAAACTACTCCAGTCAGAGTAGATATTGGATCCCACAAATGTTATGTTCCCATTTCCTATGTGTCTTAAGATCGGAACGTTGTTGTCTTATATAATAAATATTTATATTAAAATCAACGTGGCAACGTGAATGAATACAGTTAAAATTTGATAACTCGAACTTCTATAACTCAAAGTTCTCCATACCTCGAACTCATGAATTGGAAATATAAGTAAAATTTCATATAAATTGCCTTCAGTAACTCGGAATTTTTTTGGTGGATTATAGTGATTCGAGTTAGAGAAGATCAACTATATTAGAGAAATTTATGTATTTTTTTAAAACAGTGCATTACTTTGATAAAATGTATATTCAAGATTAAGTTTTAAAAAACAAAACTTAGGAAAATGGACATAACACTTTTGTATTAAATATTGTATTGTCAAATGTGGGTACAATTGACTTTATAATGGGTCATTTGATAGGTAATTTTTTTTGTAGAATTTCTCCAGTTTTTTCAAAATATTTGATTTTATAGATCACTAATACAAGTAAGCATAAACCATTTGTTTCGCTCAATAAAATTGAGCAAATTAAATATAAAGACACAACTCAAAATTAATTTTTCGTGACTTAATCACTGGCAATATAATAAACTGTAAGAAATTATTTTCATTTAATATATGGGTGATTCTACGATAAGAGGTAATTTATGCGGCAATCAGCTTAAAGTATTGTTTTTGTCCTTTACGTTGCTATTTTTTTTTTAAATGAATCACATCATATTAATATAATGTATTAAATAATATTACAATTTACTGCATAATCAAAACATTTTTTTCCTTACAAAGTCTCTCCCCTGGCTTGTCCCCTTGCTATTTTTTATTTAACTTTTGGTAAACCAAAACTAAGTTCAATCGGAAGCAAAATAATTAAAATTAAGTATTGTTAAATAAAAAACAAAATTATTTTGTTTATTTCATATAATTTTTTAAAATAACTTTTGTCCCGATTTTTTTATGTATCTACCCTGCCAAATTTTGTTCCGCTTGTACGACATAAATACAAAGACAATCGCATTGAAAAAAGTGCTCACGGGCTCAGTTCAGCCTAAAGTTAGCAATACTAATCGCGAAATCCGTTTGAACGCTGTAGTTTTTTAGTTATTGCGCCCCGATCATGCGGTGTACTGGATTCGAAAACTGATTTTGTCTCTCCCCTGGCAATTCATATAACGTATACTATTGATTTAATTTATTTGCCTTTATTGTCCTAAGTTACTAATACTGTGATAATTAAAGTGAAATAAATAATTAACCCAATTTAATTCAGTCAATTAAATCAATTAAATTTTTCATGAAAACGTCTCTTCCCTGCCGTATTTCCCCTTGCAAAATAGCTGCCAAGTTAGAGACCAGGGGATATACTATTAATCATGACACCCGGACCGGAAGTCGTGAGCTGCTTGAGTCTTGATACTTTCTTTCGTGAACTTCTGAACATGACCTCTTCCCCACCTCCAGCCATCACCAGCATTAACAAAACTAAAAATATTAGCCTCACAATCCAACGCAAAATCGCTCTTACCAACAGATGCTAGTTTGGACTGAGTGGACATTTAAATGTTAAAGTCCTCTCTCGATGAACCAAAACCAAACTCTACAAGTCCCTTATCATCCCCGTTCTGCTTTATGGTGCAGAAGCATGGACGATGTCAACATCCGATGAGACGGCACTGGGAGTTTTCGAGAAAAAGGTTTTGTGGGAGATTTATGGTCCTTTGAACATTGACAACGGCGAATACCGCTCAACGACACTGACATATGTAGTTCATCGAATACAAATACAGAGGCTACGTCATGTTGTTAGAATGACGAATGCGTTTCAGCTTTGAGAGTGTTCGATGCAGTACCCGCTGGTGGAAGCAGAGGAACAGTAAGCCCTCCATTCCGTAGGAAAAACCAGGTTAAAAGTAACCTGGTTTCTATTAGTATTTCCAATTCGCGCCAAACAGCAAAAATGAGAGATGACTAGCGCCTTCAAATAGATTCGCTTATAATCGCATAAGCGGTGCATACGCCAAATATATATACATATATGTATGTATATATAAATAAGATCAGGTTGGCCAGACTCTCCCCATACCAAATCTTCTTTTGAAAGGGCAGAGGTTATATTACATCTTTAAAAAGTCAGAAATGTTTTTGAAAGATCTTAAGATTTTATATTTAATATTTGTTTCGTTTATTTATGATAAAGAGTGCATTTATTGATTTGTTATTTTAATTTTAGGGTTTATTTATCTAGGAAAGAGAGTACCTTTAATTTGTAATACTATTTTAAATTAATTTTTTGCTTTTGGTAAAATAATTATCTACCATAAACCTTACGTCTCTCCCCTGGCCGATGTATTTACCCTGATCGTCGAAAATCGTCCTTACGTGAGAAGAAGGAGTTGGTTTCACTCCTTAAAGTGAATGAAATATCTTAGACTTCGGGTTTCACAAATACCCTGCTATATGGAGATTGCCTTCTGAGATAATTAACGTTCTATGTTGAATCTGGAAAGGCTTCTGAGACTCCTCCAATTAAAAAAAAGTTTTCTTGCTATATTCACCAAAATTAACCAAAATGTAGTGCCTGACTTTTGACTCTTAATTTATTTGTTTTAAAATTTAAATTTAATTTTAAAATAAGTATCTTCATGTTTCTCTTCATTGCCGTTCGATACTAAACGAGATTTCAGACAAGATGACTCACTATCGTGTGACTTCTTTAACTTGATGCTGGAAAAAATTATACGAGCTGCAGAGCTAAATAGAGAAGGGACAATCATCTATAAGAGTGTACAACTGCTGGCGTACGCCGATGATATTGATATAATCGAACTAAACCAAACTCTACAAGTCGCTTATCATTCCCGTCCTGCTTTACGGCGCAGAAGCTTGCAGAAATTTTTGTGCTAGAGCTGTACGAGTTATTCGGCGCCATTGACATAGGTTTTCGGTTATCGGCATTTTGTGGGTGAGGTAAGGGAAATGGCTTCAGAAATGTTGGTTTATATAGCTTTAGTGGTTTATAAGATAAGTACAAAATACTTATTTAGGGGCTGGGCCACGCCCACTAAAAAATTGGCGAAATTTTCAATATCCCGGATATCGAATATGAAGAACTCAGTGTCTAAGGGTAATTTTTCGCCGAAAATATCGGTAAATCTCTCAGATATTTTTATTTATTTAAGAGAGAATCTTTTTCTTCTAATCATGTGTCTCTGTACCAAACATGGTTGAAATCGGGTCATAACTTCCCCTAGCTCCCATATTTCTAATAGTAGGTTTTTAAAAAATACGATGGGCTTAATAGTTTATAAATCGTTTAATATGTGAAATATCTTAGCCAAATTATGTAAACGTATATATATAATCTGGCAGCGCGTCAAACTGTGGAGTTTCATTTTTTCTCGGTTCTTGAATTTGTGCTTAAATTTATCAATATTATTAAATAAAGTTAAGTTTTAATAAGTGTATTTTAAAGCTAAGTATTTCTGCTAATTTACTTTTGTGTTATATTTAAATTTTAATTGTATTTTAACTATTTTCTTAAATTCTGGCGCCGATTTTTATACTCTCGCAACAAAAGTTGCTAAAGAGAGTATTATAGTTTTGTCCACATAACGGTTGTTTGTAAGTCCTAAAACTAAACGAGTTAGATATAGGGTTATATATACCAAAGTGATCAGGGTGACGAGTGAAGTTCAAATCCGGATGTCTGTCTGTCCGTCCGTCTGTCCGTCTGTCCGTCCGTGCAAGCTGTAACTTGAGTAAAAATTGAGATATCCTAATGAAACTTGGAACACGTGTTCCTTGGCACCATAAGAAGGTTAAGTTCGAAGATGGGCGGAATCGGACTACTGCCACGCCCACAAAATTGCGATAACCAAAAACACATAAAGAGCTATAACTAAGCCATAAATAAAGTTATGAAAATAAAATTTGGAACATAGGATCGCATTAGGGAGGGGCAAATTTGAATGTATTTTTTTTTGGAAAAGTGGGCGTGACCCCGCCCCCAAATAGGTTTTTTGTATATATCTTGCAAACCAATAAAGCTATATAAACCAAACTTTCTGCAGTAGTTTCTTTTAGCCGTTTCCTTATACAGTCCAAAAATGAAAGAAATCGGATAATAACCACGCCCACCTCCCATACAAAGGTTAGGTTGAAAATGACTAAAAGTGCGTTAACTCACAAACGAGAAAAGTCAGAAACACAAAATTTCACAGAAATGATAGCAGAAGGAAGCTGCACTCTTCTTCTGTTCTTTTTACTTATGGGTCAAAAACCATATCTAAGGAACCACTCGACAGATTTCAATAAAATTCGGTATATAATATTTTATTGACACCCTGATGACATGTGTAGAAAATGGTTGAAATCGGTTCACAACCACGACTACTTTCTTTATAACTCAATTTTGAATTCCATCTGAATCCTTCACTTTATAATATATACATTAGGAACCAATGATGATAGCGAAATAAAACTTTACACAAATACAGTATATGATCTGTGACATCACTTGTGAAAAAATTGTCGAAAACAGACTATAACTTTTCAAGGCCCCAGATATCGAACATGTTGAACTCAGCGCCTAAGGTTAAGTTTTAACCGAAAATATGGGTAAATCTCTCAACTAATTTAATGTAATTCAGAGAAAATTGTTTTCTTCCAATAATGTGTCTCTGTTCCAAAAATTATTAAAATCGGGTCACAACATCTTCTAGCTCTCATTTACTTAATTATAGGTTTTTCAAAAATTCGTTGGGCTTTATTACGTATTGGTTAATATGTGATATATCTTAGCAAAATTAAGTGAGCGTATAGTATTGGATATCTTGCTGGTGAAATTGAATGAAATCGGTTCAGGAATTACCTCAGCCCTCATATCTATATATGACGATTTTCGTTATTCTATTAAACTTTATGCCGAATTTATGGGTTAATTTGTATGTTATCTTAATAAAATTTCTTCAATAAATTGCGAGAGTATAAAATGTTCGGTTACACCCGAACTTAGCCTTTCCTTACTTGTTTTAAATCATTTGTTGTTGTTATCAATTTTCTTTCATACTTTGCAATTGTTTGTGCGAATGCATATTGTTTTTGTTTACTTTGCTCTTTTTCTTTTGATTCGTTTTTCTTTCTTTTTTGCTCAAAGCTGTTTGCGTGTTATTTTTAAGTTGCTCAGTGCTTCTCAAAGTGCTCACTGTTATACTGGTTGTGATCTCGGTTAATTCATTATAACCAGGTTACATTTATTTATTTATTTTATTAGATATATATATATATATATTTCTTTTTTTGTTTATTTTATGTTTAATTATATTTCTCTATTTACTACTATAACATATTTTCATTTTTTCTTCAATTTAAATTTTTCCATTTTTGTCGATTTTAAAGCTGCTTTCGACAGCACGAAAAGGAGCTGCCTTTACGCCGCGATGTCTGAATTTGGTATCCCCGCAAAACTAATACGGCTGTGTAAGTTGACGTTGAGCAACACCAAAAGCTTCGTCATGATTGGAAAGGACCTCTCCGAGCCGTTCGATACCAAACGAGGTTTCAGACAAGGTGACTCACTATCGTGCGACTTCTTTAACCTAATGCTGGAAAAAATTATAAGAGCTGCAGAGCTAAACCGAGAAGGTACAATCTTCTACAAGAGTGTACAGCTCCTGGCGTACGCCGATGATATTGATATCATCGGAAGCAACAACCGCGCCGTTTGTTCTGCTTTTTCCCGCATGGATAAGGAGGCGAAGCGAATGGGTCTAGAGGTGAATAAGGACAAGACGAAATATCTCCTGTCATCAAGCAAACAGTCGGCGCATTCGCGTCTTTGCTCCCACGTCACTGTTGACAGTCATAACTTTGAAGTTGTAGAAAATTTCGTTTATCTGGGAACCAGCATTAACAACACCAACAATGTCAGCCTCGAAATCCAGCGCAGAATAACTCTTGCCAACAGGTGCTACTTTGGACTGAGTAGGCAATTGAACAGTAAAGTCCTCTCTCGACGAACCAAAATCAAGCTCTACAAGTCGCTTATCATTCCCGTCCTGCTTTACGGTGCAGAAGCTTGGACTATGTCAACATCAGATGAGACGACACTAGGAGTTTTCGAGAGGAAAATTTTGCGCAAGATTTATGATCCTAAGAACATTGGCAACGGCGAATACCGCAGACGAAGGAACGATGAGCTGTACGAGCTATACGACGACATTGACATAGTTCAGCGAATAAAAAGACAGCGGCTACGCTGGCTAGGTCATGTTGTCCGAATGGACGAAAACACTCCAGCCCTGAAAGTGTTCGATGCAGTACCCGCCGGAGGAAGCCGAGGAAGGGGAAGGCCTCCACTCCGTTGGAGGGACCAGGTGGAGAGCGACCTGGTTACACTTGGGATCTCCAACTGGCGCCGAACTGCGAAGGAGAGAGAGAGATGGCGCACTATCGTCGATTCGGCTATAACCGGCTAAACGGTTGCAACGCCAATCACATACATACATAATGACTTGCAATTTTCCGAATTGCACTATTAAAGGCGATTCTGATCGTCTTGTTTCTTGTTGGCTTTGTGACTGGCTTGCCCGTTAGATTCTATTCTCGATGGAAAGGGCCTGCGCTGGCCGTGCTTAAAGTGTAGACCGAGAGAAATTAAATTATTAAAAGTTTTTGAACAGGCGCGCAATAATTTTAAAGAAATCGGTCGAGAACTTCAGAACCTTACAGAAAAATGTATTATATTATAAAATGTATTATATAGATGATAATGCTAAACCATCATCAAAACCTAAACGCCCGCCTGATAAAGAATCTGCCACAATCTCTGTCCAGAGAATCTCCCCTGTAAAAATAGACCGTATTAATCTATCTTCTCCTTGCCCTCAAGGTGAGAAACCTTCGTCGTTAAAAGTTTTTATCCACCGAAAGTTATTACTGACAATATTAAGCAGAAAACTACTCAGGATCCGCCTTCTAATAACTCTTCGTCTGGGGCTAAAAATTTGGTCGTAATATCACAAAGGAAATCTATTTTCATTTCTAGATTGGCTTCGGACACTACGGTCGAAGATATAAAGTATTACATCTCGTTGAGATTAAAAACGAATGATATTGACATTCGAAAATTTAACTTCAAATACGAAAGGAATATCTCCTCTTTTAAAATTGACGTATCTGCTGATAATTTTCCAATGCTTATTAATTCATCATTTTGGCCATCCGGTGCTTTATGCGCGAATTCGAACATAAACGAGATAAGCCAACGGTAGTTGCTCAAATCCCAAAAATACCCGCGATTCCAAAAAACTAATTGATAATAACTCATTGAATATTTATTATCAAAGTGTTAGGGGGCTTAATACAAAATTAACGGAATTGCATTTAAACAGCATTAATTGTAATTTTAAAACCATTGCTTTCACTGAAACATGGGTAAAACCCCATATTTTTATACTTCGCAACAAAAGTTGTTAAGAGAGTATTATAGTTTTGTTCACATAAAACTAAAAGAGTTAGATATAGAGTCATATATACCAAAGTGATCAGGGTGACGAGTAGGTTTGAAATCCGGATGTCTGTCCGTCCGTCCGTCTGTGGAAGCTGTAACTTGAGTAAAAATTAAGATATCTTGACGAAACTTGGCACAAATATTCCTTGGGACCAGTGGCGTTGCTAGCATAGGTGACAACCGGGGCGGATTTTGAAGGTGTCACCCCAAAACTCAATCAAAACTTTTAAAATAAAAAAAGTAATAATCATTTACATTTTATTAAAACACGAGTATTACAAATATTAGTATATTATGTGAAAGAATTAAAATTTCTTCCTTCTAGCTTTGACACTTGCAAACTCCGAAATCACGTCTTCAAAATTTATATTTTGTGTTGCTTCATGCTCTATCGTTAAAATAAAAGATTGTTTAATCTGGTTTCAGTCATTGTAGACCGCAAGTAATTTTTAATAAATTTTAATTTGCTGAAACTTCTCTCACATGAAGCGACTGATGCACATATTGTCATAAATAACTTTAGTGCGACCGTTAGATTCGGAAGAGATGCTGTAAAATCCCATTCCACAAAGAATTTCAAATAGTCCAGCGTCACCCAATTAGAGGCAGTGGTGAGACTGGTGACAATCGGCACACCATGAACCTTCTCTATATTATACGTTCTCTGCTCGTGGTACGATATTATAGTTACCTAGATTGTTTGATTAGTGGCGGTTATGCTCTCTGCCACAGATTTACGATTTTTTATAGGTAGATCTGATTGTTATAGTCGGGCTCGGGCCGCCCTCCCCTAGCTACGCCACTGCTTGGGACCATGAGAGGGTTGCTTTCGAAAATGGGCGAAATTGGACCATTGCCACGCCCACAAAATGGTGAAAACCAAAAACCTATAAAGTGTCATAACTAAGCCACTTTAATAAATAATGTTTTTTCAATTGCTAACGTATGTATCTTGGAAATCTGTTGACGATTGCATTACCCCTGTTTGCCCTCGTTTAAGGGGGTATTCTGGTCTAGACGATGAATTTTAGGCATTTTTTAATCTAAGATAAAAAAAATTAAAAACATTTTTACTATCCATTTGTTTATATGGTTTTTATTGACATTTTAATAATATAAGAAAAAATTTAAAGAAAAAAATCAAAATTCTTCGAGATACCGGTGGAGTGGGGGCTTCAAAAACAACGGTGCGTCCTGGTTGACGTGATTTCAAGCCTTGTAGAGATCTAAAACACAAAAGACAAGAAGAAGATTAGAAAGGATGTCGTTATCGGGTTGACTATTTTCAAAAAAAAATAGATAATATATAAAAAGTGGCGCCGGCTTGAAAAAAAAAAATTTCCCGATTTTTTCGACTTTTCGAATTTTTTAAAACTACTTCAAATCAAAATTTTTGGAAATCCAGGCAGACACGATAGAGCATTGTATAAAGAAAATACATATATAACAAATTTCAAAGAAATCGGCTCAGTAGAACTTGAGATATCATGCAAACCACCTCAAAAAAGTAGTTTCGAGAAAAACGCGTTTAAAGTTTAGGAGACCGCTCGGCCGGCTCGGACGCCACGTCACAAAATCGGCTGTATCTCCGAAAATAAGTCGAATTTTGAAAAATCCTTCCAAGGTCATATTTTTGAAAATCTAAACTTTTAAAATATGCAAAAAAATCCTAGACCAGAATACCCCTTTAAGCTTTAATGAGTTCTTGGAAGAAATGTCTGAGATGGGTCTTAACCAAATTAACTTAATTCCGAACAAGTTTTGTAAATTCTTAGATTTGGTCTATGTTGATAATACTTCAAAATTTTCTATTGTCCGGTCTGATCCTTTAGTTTTGCCAGAGGACTCTTATCACCCTGCCTTGGAAATTAATATCGAAATCATAGACGAATTACTTGTTTACAATAAACAGTACCTCGGTTCAACTTTGCGAAAGGTAACTTCAAAAAGATTGATTGTGAACTTTCTAAATTGACTTGGCCAGATTACAGTGGTAATATTGAATTAAATGTATCACATTAATATTTTTGAATGATTTGTTCCGAAATGTTTTGTTACCCAAAGAATTTGTGGTATTCGAATGAGCTATTTAAATTAAAAAATAGAAAAGCTCGAGCTTTTAAACTCTATAAAAAAAACTGTAGCTCTTGTTGACTACTTAAAATATTCTAAATTGCGTCAACAGTTTGCGGAACTTAACAAAAAATGTTATAAAAACTACTTAATCAAAGTAAAAAAATAATATTATTGATAATCCGAAATTGTTTTATGGTTTTGTTAACTCCAAGCGTATGATATTTAATTTTCCGTCCGCTATGAAATATTAATCAACCATGTCATGTGACAATTATATTATTTCTAATATGTATGCAGAATTCTTCAAGTCCAATTATTGTTCAAACTCCCCTATGAATGTGCCATATCATCAAGTGTTATGTCCGAGTACTGTAATTAATACACCAATTATTTCTGAAATAGATGTCTTAAATTATTTAGTTACGTTAAAAAATTCGTTTAAATAAGGCACTGATATGATTCCCTCAAGCTTCCTTAAAAATTGTGCAAAATATATCTATCTACATATCTCTTAAACAAGGTATTTTTCCGTCAATGTGGAAAAACTCTTTTATAATACCTTTGCATAAAAGTGGAGTTAGATCATCTGTTGAGAACTATAGGGGGATAGCTAAAATGTCAGCTATACCCAAACTTTTTGAAGCTATTGTCACTGACCAAATAACTTTCTCGATATCTTCTTTAATTTCATTTTCTCAGCATGGATTTTGTAAAGGGAAATCTACAGCAACATACTTGCTTCAATTCGTAAACCATGTGTCAATGGGTTTTAGGGACAATAAGAATACTGATGTTATATATACAGATACTTTTGCAAAAACTGGATCTTCTTGGTTTTCAGCCAAGACTTCTTGAATGGGTATCCTCATATCTTACTAATAGAAAACAACCAGTTTTATTTAGTAATACTTTATCCGATTCAATTAGTGTCCTTTCAGGCGTTCCACAAGGTAGTCATCTCGGCCTGATTCTGTTCTTGTTGTTCATCAATGATACACCTTCCGTAATTAAGTTTTCAGAAATTTTATTATATGCGGATGATGTAAAACTTTTTAAATCATATATTTCATATAACGAAAGGACTGAGTTACAATCGGATTTAAATAATTAAGTTACTTGTTGTCACAAAAATGATATGCCACTGAATGTAAAACGATGTGCTTTTCCCGTAGATCTATTGACCCTTCTCCCTATGTAATACATAATTTCAGTTTAGAGCAAGTTTTTAGCTGTGTTGATTTAGGAGTTACTATCGACCATAGACTAAATTTTAATTGTCATGTAAATTCAATAATCTTAAAAGCTAAAGGTGCTCTTAGCTTTGTTAAACGTTGTTCTAAAGAATTTCGTGATCCGTATATTACTAAAATTCTTTTTACAACATTGGTAATTCCTATACTGGAGTATGGTTTTGTGGTAAATTCTGGTAAGCTAGAGTCCGTTCAAAAACTATTTTAACTTTTTGCTTTAGGTCACTTACATTGGGATTCAAGATTGAATCTTCCTACGTATACTAGTCGTTTACAATTTATAAATCTACCTATACTCACTAGTCGCAGAAAAATGCTAGGTATAATATTCGTAGTAAAACTTCTGAATGGTTTAGTTTGTAGTTCATTCCTCTTGTCTAATATTAATTTAATGACCCATTGCGTTCATCTAGGCAGACCATTACTTCTAAAACCTTCTAAAACAAATTTTGAGTTAAATGAACCATTCCTCCGAAAGTGGTTATGGTTTCGTTAAAGAAGTTTATAAGAGAAGTACCGGTTAGTTTAAAAGAAGTGTTATTATAAGTAATATTCCAATGAAATAAGTAAGATTTCCAATGAAATTTTAAAGATATATTTTTCTTAATTAATTAAATTAAAGCTTGTTCTACTATCGTAAACTTCACATTTAATGCGGTGTCTGTGGAAGCTTGGATGAGGTTCTTCAAGTATAATTTCTTCCTTTCCTTCTATAAATATAACTTGATTTTTGAATACGTTTAATGGTGCTTCACAGTGCGGAATGAGCTTTGAGCTATCTTCTTCTGCGCTATGTTGTGAATTTTCATCTGTGGATGTTAGCGTATTAACTTCTATTGGTAGCCGTGATAATGCATCGGCGATTACTTTTGTTTTTCCTGGTTTGTAAATGAGTTTATAATTATATTCTTTCATCCTTGCTTTCCAGCTTTTTAACTGGGCATTGTTATTACTGTTACTTAATGCAAACGTCAGTGGCTGGTAATCAGTAAGGATTTTTATTTCTTCAACTTCATAATTTGTCGAGGGACCATATTATGGCGAGCATTTCTTTCTCTATTGTCGAGTAATTCTCTTCGGTTTTATTGAATGATCTAGATATGTAAGTTATAGGTCTGTCTTGACGAATGTACTTTGTGAAAGGACTGCTCTGATAGCAGTATTAGAAGCATCTGTTGTCGGAATAAAGGGTTTATTAAAGTCTGGGAATACCAGAATTTCAGAAGACGTAAGTAAATATTTTATATCATTAAATGATTTCTTCCTTCTTCTGTTAGTGAAATTTGTGTCCGTTTTGATTGACTTGCTTTTATTAGAGCATTTTCACCACTATTTAAATTGGTAAGTGGCTTGACAATTTTTGCAAAGTCTTTTATAAATCGTCTATAATATGATGCTAAACCTAGGAAACCTTTTAATTTTTTAAGGTTAGCAGGTGCAGTAATTTTTTTAATAGTAGATATTTTTTCAGGATCTGTCAAAATACAAGTAACGATATGACCTTGAAAATTTACTTCTGTTCTAAAAAATTTAGACTTTCCAGATTGACTTCTAAATTTGCTTTATACAAAAGCATGAACACATCTTCAATATTTTGTAAGTGTTCTTCTTTAGTTTTTCCCATTATTATAATGTCATCGATATAAACGTAGCAGGATTTTCTTATAAATTTTTTGAAAACATCATTGATCATTCTCTGAAAAATGGAATGGACATTTTTAAGACCGAATGGCAACCTAGTAAATTCATATTTTCCATTGACTGTAGAAAAAGCTGTCTTTTCTATGTCCCTCAATGGGAAGTTTTACGGATTCTTTGTAGGCTTTATTACACCATTGTTTAGAAGTTCTTTTTTATGTTGTTCTACTACGTCCCGTAGGTTGGTTGGGTAAGGATATGATTTTGTATAGATCGGTTCTTCGCTTGTTGTTCTAATTTCTGCTAATACAGTTGTGTCGATTGTTCCACTGTCGGAGACTGGTCCGAAAAGTTTCGAATATTTATTTATAATTTACTCAACTTCATGTTTATAGGGGTTATCTTGAATATGATTTACTTGTTTAGAGATATTTTGTTTTAGAGGCAGTACCACATCCTTGAGAGTTATCGTCATTTTTTCGTTTTATGACTGATCCCAATTCTTCGCCAATGATGCCATCAAAGGATTTTAAATTAGGTAATATAAAAAATCAAAGTTATTTGTAATACCTATACATCCGAAGAATGGTCCACATAGTTTATGGGTTATATTTACTTGACCTGTGGCTGAGTGAACCTTAAAAAGACACTCAAGTTTATTTGAATTTTTTGAAAGTTTTTTGGAGACAACCTTTTATTAGCTCCCGTATCTATAAAGAACTTAACGATATCCCCGTTTTTTTAAGTTAGTCTAAATAAGATAGGCTAGACAGGCGTCTGTCCTAAAATTTATTTCCTCATCTTCTGTTTGGACATTAAATAATTTTTGGGTTTTCATAGGGATATGTGAAGAATAATTGGATGACCTTATTATAAGCGTATTCTTCGTGAATGCATTGAAGGGTCCACCTCCATCGAGACTGGTGGTTTAGGATTAGTTGGTCTGAATGGTGGCGGTGCTTGATTTTGGAAGTTTTTTATTATAGATTAATTATTTTTCGGCAGGGTTTAATACCCTTGGTACAAATATTGATTTTTGATTCATTTGGTGTTTTTGCATTTGATTGGAGCCACCTCTATTCTTTGCGTAGATTGAATAATTTCTTACGTTAATGTTTTGAAATTCAAGGCAGGAAGTGTATGCTTCGGGTAGGTTCCTGTGTGTGTGTGTGTATATTGTAAAGTAAACGATTCAGACCGACTTCAAAGTTCTGGTATATAGGAAGTAGGCGTGGTTTTGAAGCGATTTGGCCTATTTTCACAACATATCTTTGGGATGTAAGGAAACTATTACAAACCAAGTTTCATTGAAATCTGTCTAGCAGTTCCTGAGATATGGTTTTTGACCCATAAGTGGGCGACGCCACGCCCATTTTCCATTTTGTGAAAAAATCTCAGTGCAGCTTCCTTCTGCCATTTCTTATGTAAAATTTGGTGTTTCTGGCGTTTTTCGTTAGTGAGTTAACGCACTTTTAGTAATTTTCAACCTAACCTTTGTATGGGAGGTGGGCGTGGTTATTATCCGGTTTCTTTCATTTTTGGACTGTATAAGGAAATGGCTAAAATAAACGACTGCAGAAAGTTTGGTTTATATAGCTTTATTGTTTGCGAGTTATATATAAAAAACCTATTTGGGGGTGGGGTCACGCCCACTTTTCCAAAAAAATTACATCCAAATGTGCCCCTCCCTAATGGGATCCTATGTTCCAAATTTCATTTTCATAACTTTATTTATGGCTTAGTTATGACACTGTATAGGTTTTCGGTTTCCGCCATTTTGTGGGCGTGGTAGTGGACCAATTTTGCCCATTTTCGAAAGCAACCTTCTCAGGGTGCCAAGGAACATATGTTCCAAGTTTCATTAAGATATCTTAATTTTTACTCAAGTTATCAAGGACAGACGGACGGACAGACATCCGGATTTCAAATCCACTCGTCATCCTGATCATTTATGTATATATAACCCCATATCTAACTCTAATATATTTCTTGGTGACACAAACAACCGTTAGGTGAACAAAACTATTATACTCTGTGCAACAGGTTGCGAGAGTATAAAAAGCTTCAGAACGCATAGTGGGAAACAAAAAATGTAAACAGAAACAGCTGATTTCTGTCCAATTATATTGATTTAAATTGAAAAATTTATTTGAATTATTTTATAACGTTAGTTTTCACAAGTATTCAATATTTGTTGCAAAATAGTTAATAATTTTACTTCAATTTCACAATAAATCCTTTACTCTTGGTCTAGATGTGAAGTTTCTGAAAGAGCGCAAATATTCCATGCTCCGAATCTAGCCCTATTTTTCATGCAAAAGGTCGTTATTTGGATGAGTGTTTGTTTTAACCGAGCCTTCTTCATTGTGGCTCCGTTGATAAGTTTGGTTTACGATTGACCGGTTATTAGCCTATCTATCCGATTTTGATGTCGAGATATCGACTGAAGCCTTTCAGGCTTGAGGCAAAGTATTTGGTTTGATTTTACAACCCCATTTACTCTATATAGATGACAAGGTTATACCGCATTTACGCGGTCGCCAGAGCCTTTCCTTTATAATATATTTAAAACTATTTTGAATGCAATTTTGATTTAGTTGGTTGTTATGTTTAGCTTCAGAAAGGTTCCTTGGAGACTATGAAATCTAAACTTTGTTCTTTATTGGCAAAAATTTGCTAAGCTGTAATCGCATGCAATATATAGAAAACAATTTCGTCAAAGTTACCCTCATTATCTTCTTCTTGACTTAAAATGCTAATATCTCGAAAACTATAAGTTTCCGGCGGCAATAATTCTATATATTCGTAATCTGGATATCCTCCTCTTTCCAACCATTCCCTTTTCAACACTGAAATCGTGGGATACAAGAATGATAGAAGGCAAGATTACGCCATTCGTTTACAGTTAGCTTTTTTGGGTTTTAATTTCCTGTTGAGTGACGCTCTCACGACCCCCAAACAAGGGAGCAAAACAAAAAAAACAAATGAAAAATTTACAAATTGCACAGTGGTACAAAACAATAAAACCAAAACAAAGAGCTGAAGTCAAGACTAGTGCTTAATTATTATTTAAAATTCTAAGTGAAAAATGTATTAACTTTAAAAAGAAGTCCGCAATGGCGGAATTAAACAACAATAGTACAAAAAAATCGTATATAAAGAGTTTTTTTTACTTTTCCAACCAACAACCCAAAATGGCGAACTTTTTGTAACAAAACATATAATTTTAATTATAAATATGCCTAATTATATTGGATCATTTTATAGATGACGATTTTAGGAATCACGTTCATTGTGATATTTTATCTGCACATTATTCAATTTGGTTCACTATGTTTCACATTTCCGTTTTCCACTTGACAATTCTTATGTTGCCTATTCCCTTTCGTGGATCGTGAGAGTGTCACTATGTCATAATCTTGTATTCTATCATTCTTGGTGGGTTACTATACTGTAGCGAAAATGGGTACCAGAAGAAACTACCCAGCAAGTCATGGGTACTGAAACTCCAACACATTCAAAGAAATTTTAATAACACCACTACATGCACACATATGCAACAAAGGGCGAAATGTTCATAAACATTTACCTCAACTCTTCTTTCGTACAGCTCCCTGAATGATAGAAAGAAACAACCAAAGTTCTCGTGTTTAAACAAATTTTGTTTTGAGCTATATCATGGCTGCTTGTGAAGTATTATTTTGCGTGTTTTATTTAAATCAGTGATCTGCATCCTAATTAAAGTTTAAATTATTGAAGCACGCATTTTTAATTATGTAAAACGTAAAATAAAAATTTTCTAAAGCCAAAATATGGAATTGAAGAGGGTGATACAGTAATACTTCATTGCATTGTCAATTCGAAGCACGCAATTGAAGCTACGCCGACAATGGTCAACATCAAGGGCGAAACCATTGAATACATAAATAATTGTTGAATATAATAATATTATCTTGCCTTAAATTCTAATTAATTTTCCACACTGAAATTTCAAACCTCATACGGTGCGTTAAAGGTACGCAACCTAATTGGTGTCACTTATGGTAACTTCCGAATCGATGGAATATGTGCTGCAAGCAAATCCAGAACTATGGATGCAAACGCTGCTACATCGAACACAAATCATTTACACACCAGATATTAGGTGTAATGTCACTTTTTTACGTGCAATTAAAGCTTTTGCTCAACACAAGCCCGGGAAGAACTGAAACGACATGGTTTAGGTGCTTTTGTAACCGTTTATCATCGCGACGTGTGTAAACTGGGTTTTGCCAATTAGCTAGAGGGCAAAGCATTTGCAGTATTTTTAGAATTACTGGCCTCTCAGTTGGCCGTGCCATTAGCAGCTAAAACTCAGAAATTACACGGTAAATTTAAGTGAATGTTTGTGATCATAGAAATTTAAAAACTTCTTTTATGTTCAATTAGGAGGACTTTTTTGATTCATTTTCACCTTGTATTCAGGAATCATAACGATGTTGTATCGCTTTACAAGGACATGGATTCACTGAAATTAGTTCAATGGAAATACTACAGCAAGAGCATGGATGTTATGACTAGAACGTTGCCCGTGCTATATTTAGAATTCGTGAAACATAAGGTAATTATTACCAACTTCAATGTTGGAAAAATTCAAATTTTACTTTATATTTTATAGAAACCCTCCTCCCAGAAATTGGATGAATCTAGTACTAGTGAAATTAACAAAAACTCCTAAAGAAACCAAAAGAGTCCTCACATAATGTGCGAAGCTTACACTTCCAGGCCGCTCGGGGTATTTGACATTTGCCACTCTTCCTCCAGCCTTTGTCAGATAGCAAAAATTGTTCAACTATTCAATACGTTTTACATATGTACGATAATACATTTATAAAGTATATATAATAATAAACACCTAAATGGCATGATATTTTTAATAAATATGAAATATAATTAATGATTTTGTTATTAAATTCTCATTTGGGATTTTGGTAGAACTAACCGAAATTAGCGGGTATAGTTTCAGGGCTTTCGTGGGTCGCAGTACTGAAAGTGCACGTGGAGTTTTGGTTCGCAGTTTTGGGTATTTCAGCCGTAATAGTACCAAGAACAGTACTGAAAGTGCACATGTAGTTTTGATTCGCTGTTTTGGGCCTTTCATCCGTGATTGTACCAAGATCATTCACAGAATTGTGCAAGAGGTATATATAAATTGTTAAATGATGAATGTAATGTGCAAGAAAGGGATGAACGATCACACGTACACAATAGTTTCGGTTACTTTGGCAATTCGCCCTTAAGAATGGCATAGAAACTTTCATTGAGAGTGCTAGTACCGCTCCCTGGCATTTCACCGAAGAATTCGCCGGTACCTGTCTTGCAGAATAGATTCAACATTCGAAATTGATAGCTTGCAAGATTTATCCAGACATCGATAATCGTAGTTGCCAGAATGTTCGAGTTGCGATGTATTGCTGGACTGCCAGCAAGACACAGTTCTAATAAGAAAGTTGTCGAGTAAAGGACAACTCTATGGAGAGAGTTGTCAAGTAAAGTGTAGCTATAATATAGAGTTGGAAAGTAGATTAATGAGTTATAAAGTGTTAAGTTGTTTGAATTAGAAATAAAGATTAATGGTAAGCCATTAAATTGTGACATTTATTTGACAATCCTGTGATCAAACTAAGAGTAGAGTTTCTGCGTAAACGACAGATTTTGGAAATCCGTTACAATACTAAAGTTCGAGTAGCGATGTATTGCTGGACTGCCAGCAAGTCACAGTTCTAATAAGAAAGTTGTCGAGTAAAGGACAACTCTATGGAGAGAGTTGTCAAGTAAAGTGTAGCTATAATATAGAGTTGGAAAGTAGATTAATGAGTTATAAAGTGTTAAGTTGTTTGAATTAGAAATAAAGATTAATGGTAAGCCATTAAATTGTGACATTTATTTGACAATCCTGTGATCAAACTAAGAGTAGAGTTTCTGCGTAAACGACAGATTTTGGAAATCCGTTACAATACTAAAGTTTCCCCATTTAAATATTTATGTGATGTTACCGCGTTTCTAAAATCCCAACTCACATATTTTTCTTAACTTACATATATTATTAACACTAAATTAAAATATTTTGAAATATGGTTAATCCTCCCTTTGATTGTCGCATTTCTTATAATTGAAAATGTGCCTCTACTATCATGTATTTATAACAGTGGGTCGGCACGAAACGAATTGTGACTTGTAGGTGAGCACTAAAGAAAAGATACCCAGTGAGAACTCTGTAACCCTCCATTTTGATAATGTTTTCCATTTTTTCAAAACACATGATTTTTCGTATTCATTTAATCATTTTAATTATTTTATTACTAAAACAAATATGTTAGATCATAAAAGTCTTAACTTTACTGTCTTTAAACAGTAAGGCATTTCGCGCAGGTCACTTGACGTTTGATATTGCGCTCTCACTTACAGTGAGACGAGAGTTGTACATCTCTTTATCTCTGGACTGAACGATAGAGCGTAAGCGTACGTGTGATCTGACTCGGCATAATTGTGCCAAGCATTGTCGACCACTGAGTTATAGCTTAAACATTACCATAATTTTATTAGGATAGATAGGGAAATGTCTAGTATCAACATCATATGGCGTCTGCTACATGTTCAGTATTTATCGTGATATTTCTTGTATCGCCTTTATATTTATTGATCGTTTATCAAGCAATATTGATGGATCTCGATCCATATCACAAAATATTTAAATATTTTAAAATCGATATCGCGGATCGTGGATCGCGAGATAATTATTGAACGTGTAGCACATTTTGTGATTTACAAATCCGAATTGGTGAAAGACAATAGTGCCAAAGTTTTAAAATCAACTTTATTCTAATAAAATGAAAATGAATTATAATGTTTGCAGTAGAATCTTTGCCAGAGCTATTCAACTCATCTGTCAAAGGATTTTTAGATAACGTCCAAATATTGGATGCATATAATGAAATGCTGTGGGATCAAAAACAAAAGCCAAACATGATTTTCTTCGGGTTTCTTCCGAAATTTAAAAAAAAATATACGAAAAAATCAACAAATACATTTTTAAAGTAGTTTTTCTTATGAAAATACAACTAGCATCGTATAAATATTCACGGAATATGCATTGAACGTCTAGCAGTCGCGAAATATTCACCCGCAATCCATCAATATTCAATATAGATCGCGATCCTAATATCACGTTAAATATTGAACGTGTAACAGACCCCTATAACCTAGAATAAATCTGTAGTCAAAATTAACAATCGGTCTATCGGAATGCAACCATGTTATTATTGTTTTTAAGTTATAAGTATGTCAAACTCAATTGGCGCGTTTCTGTTGTGTTAATATTTCTGATAGAAAAGCAATTTCTAATGTTCACATGTTTTTAAACTTAATCTGTATAAATGGAAACTCCAAAGAGTTTAAGAAAACCACGTACTACACGTAATCCAACACCAAGATTATCGGAGAGAAAGAAAAGTTTATTTTCCGATGGCGAAATTAAAGTGGCGGGAAATGATATGTTGGAAGGAATTGAACTACTAGATTCTTCACATATAAGCGAAAATAACAACATAAATACAAGGAGTAGGCGTAATATTGAAAAGCTTTTAGATTCAAATCATAAATCAAGTACCATAAGTTTCCTTAACGATGCTCTTATTGATACTGAAAAACCTGTGCGTACGTCACCTTTACGCAGAAGTCCTCGTACCAAATGTGTTAAAATTAATTTGCAGAACATTGCCTTAAAGATTCCAAGTGGTAAAGAAAATGCACCAAATACTGATCAAGCGGATTGTTCTGATGAGCAGCTGCAAAAAATGTTTAAATCCTCAATGACGATAACCTGTAATAGTACTCCGGAAATAATAAATGGGTGCCCGGTACTACGGTCCGAAGCACACAAACGCTCTCATGAATCAACCGAAGAAAACTTGGGATTAAGTCCTCACAAAAAAACTCAAAAAATTTCATCATATGACGAAGTATCTGCCACAATTTCAACAACAAAATTTTATTCTACATCCCGTCCAACAAATCTATGTTCGGAAGTTCAAAAAAATATGTCTGCCGTGATAAAATCACCACCACTAACTAGTAAAAATATTTCTCCCCGAACTCGTAGTCGGCGGAGTTTCGGACAAATAAATATTAACAAAGGAGTGAAACACAAAATTAGACGACCGGTACGAACTATTGTATCGGGAAAAAGTAGCGTTCGAGGTTCACTCTCTTCTGTAGATATTGATACGATATTAAAAAATGTACGCAACGAAAATCTAAAGAATCGCATCGCCTCTAAAAGAGTGGAGCGACAAAATATAGAAAAGATCCATAATATTTTCCGTTCATGTAAGAACCCAATTGAGATGGCTCGGCCCCTCACAGTTATATCAGGAATAGATGATACTAACAATAATATATCTGAATATGTTTTGTCAACAAGTAAAAACGATCAAGAAATTCAAATGGTTGAAGACATTGATACAGATTTTTCAGACATCGATAGTAATTTTGATGAATATGAAGAAATATCAAATGCAGAGGAAATTATTCCTTTAATTTCGCATGAACCAGCCACGATAGAAGCCGCTATTGTTGGAAACGATTCTCTGTCCGAGACAGCTTCTGTTCCAACGAAAAAAAAGTTTTTCAAATCAGGTCGAAGTAACAATACGCCTAAAGAAATTCGTATTACAGATAATATTAGAGCTTCTGTTTGCAATGGTAAATTATCTTTGATACAAGAAGAAAAGAAAATAAAAAAGAAACCAAAAAGAAGAACGTCAAGTAAGTTCCCTTTTAATATTAATATTGCACTCTATATATACAGTGGAACTTCTCTAACTCAAATCACCATAATCCACAAAAAAAAATCGATTTAGAGAGACTTCGAGTTATAGAATATTTTCATCTTCAAAAAGCTGTAAAATATAGATTTACCACAGTTTTAGTTATTTACTTCGGAACATGTTGTATTTAAATATATTAAAACATGTATTTTGTAATTTTGTTTGTTGCAGTTTGCTATTGTTGGCTCTTGATGTCTGTAATAAGTGTATATCATATTCTTTGTTCGCCTCCATGCGAATATAGGGACTCCTTTAAAATTGTTCCTTGATAGTAGAAAGTTCGATTTATGGAAGGAAATTTGTTTGAAATTTGCCTTTAATTGCCAATTTAAGAGTTCGAGTTATGTAGAATATTGAGTTATGGAAGCAAATTTGTATGAAATTTGATTTCTAAACGGTCTTTTCAATTCAAATGTTTGAGTTATGGAGATCTTCGATTTATAGAAGTTTGAGTGATGGAAGTTCCACTGTATATATAAATATGTACATATATATATTTAAATTTCAGCTACTTATGATATATCCGATGAGCAAGCAACTGTTGAAGCGATTTTAAAAAATTTAGATGACACGGCCTATGGGGATATGGACGAAGATTCTAAAGGCATTGTCGCTAATCAATCTATTTGTGAACAGACAGTTTTACCGAATCATTCATTGCAAACTCCTGACATGCAGCTTTCTACTGATTTGGATTATTTACAGTTTCGTAGACGGCTTCCGTACAATACGACTGATCCATCAGTAATAGAACAACAACATTTGTTACTTGATTTTCTAATTAATAACAATATGTGCACAGAAGAAAACTTTACTATCTTCATAGCAGATCCAGACAACCATAAAGAAGAGGCTGCAAAAATTGTTGACCAAGTATTTGTATTGGTAAATGAGCAAGAATACTTTCGTCAACGTCTGCCCTATAATACCAATGACCCTGAAGTGGAAGGGCAACAACATCGAATGCTGGACTTTCTAATTGAAAATAATATATGTACGGAAGAAACGTTTGATATTTTTATTGCAAATTACAATCAGAGACGTAAAGAGGCAGATGAAATAATGCAAACATTACAGAAAACAGAAAAAGAAAATGTCTCGTTAACCCCTTTACAAGACGTCGATACTGACGTGAAATTACAGAGCAATATTTCCGAAACTTCAAAACCTTCGGATAAAACGGAAGGTTCTGTTCAACAACGTGATGACGAACCTCGATTGCCTTTACCTCGGTCTAGCGAAAGCGACAAGCGTAAGCTTTTCCCAATATTTTATTCAAATCCATGGAAACCATTACAACAACAATCTAAACGAGACTTTTCACGAACTTTGAATTTGGGCCGGGGAGCTAATCAATACCAAATCGATGCAGGACAAAGATACTTTGGTACTCACCAATGTAAACAATGTGGTCTGGTTTACAGCATTCATGAAGCCGAGGAAGAAAAACTGCACCGGGACTATCATGCATCTTTGCATTTACTGCGATTCAAGGGTTGGATCGATGAAGATATCGTAGCTATCTACCCCGAATGGGGTGCTGATGGCCGTATTTTGCGAATCACAGAATCCTCACACAATAGACGGCATGAACGTTTAGCTGATGTATTGAAAATTGTCGATAAGGAACTGGGATTTGCCTCCTATGTTATCCCATCAACTTTTATTGTATGTTTGTCTTTACTTAATTTTCCAGCTCGTATTGATATGTACGTTTTTATTATAGGCGTATTTGGCTGTCCGTAAATACCAAATTGTTGGTCTTTGTTTAGTTGTACCCCTCGAAAAAGCTAACAAATATATTAAAGTAGATGGGATCGACTGTTGCACTGAAGAAGAATATCCTGCCAAGTAAGTAAAATAAAAAATTTTAGCACTTCAAATATATACTCCATATTCCAAATTTAGATGCGGTATATCTCGTATATGGGTTTCCCCATTACATAGGCGGCTACATATAGCAACAAAACTAATAAACGCGGTCCAGCAAAACACCATATTTGGAGAGGAAATTCCATTGGATTTGATAGCATTCAGTGCCCCAACTGAAGCTGGACGAAAACTCGCGCAGAAAGTGACACAAACAGATAATTTCTTGGTGTACCAGTGAAAATAAGCATGGTCAAGATATTGGAAGAATTTGAATCTATAGCTGTGGTTGTATAATTTAATTGTGCAGCCTATATTTTTACCATGCATAGCAATATTTTGTTAATATGTTTGAAGCTGAGTTTTTTCCGTTATATAAAAATATTTTAGTTTCAATTTTTCGAAATTGCTTTATTTTGTATAATTTAATTTTTAATAAATGGTTTTTAATTAATTAGGTATCAACTAAAATGATTAAAGTGAGATGAGTCACATTTTGAGTATTCATTCTAATAGTGGCAGCTTTATGTGCAACCGTGCCATGGTGAATTTAGCAGGCAAACGATTTTTTAAAAACATGATGGACTACAAAGCAAATTCTATGGATAGCAAAGCACTATTTGAAGCCTTAGATACTGTGCAAAAAACAGCCTTCCGCGTACCAATAAATATTGGCGAAAATACTCTTGTTGGTAGCGACGAGCAGCGTCAAGTACATCCGCACAATCATAGGCGTACGCTTGTAAAATTTTACTACGCCAATACTCAACAGATTAAGCTTGGTATTGAAACAGCATTGTGTAGTAAAAAACATTGGCAGAATACTAATCTGTCAGAAAGGGCCGAAATCTGGCGTAAATGTGCTGACATTATCGCTGAAGAAGATCATCATATGTTGAATGCTGCGATAATTTTGGGACAAGCTAAAACCCCGGAAGAAGCTGAGAAAGACACTTTCCAGTTAATTAATTTGTTGCGAAAAAGTGCCGATTATATACTACGTCTATCCCAAATTAATCTAAGCAATAGCAATCCTGAGCGAATCAAAACAACATACTTCCAGCGGCCACTCAACGGATTCGTTTCAGCTATTTCACCGTTCAATCATAACAACTTCTCTGCTCATCTTGCATTAAGCCCCGCCCTAATGGGAAACTGTGTGCTTTGGAAGCCTTCTAGTAATAGTATATATTCTGATTACTTAATTTGGAAAGCTGCAAAGAAAGCAGGTATGCCCCCAGGTGTGCTAAACTTCATACCTTGTAATGGCAACTTATTCGTGGACGTAATTACCAAATCGCCTTATTTTGGTGGCCTCAATTTTGCCGGTAGGACGTCAAATTTTCATAACATATTTAATGTTGCTTATCTGCGACTAAAACATTTTAAAAGTTTACCACGTATGGTGGCCGAATGCAGTACGAAAAACTTCCATTTTGTCCACGAAAGTGCGGATGTGCATGTTGTAGCAGAGGCTACTATCCAAGCAGCCTTTGAATATTCTGGACAAAAATGTTCAGCATGTTCGTGCATTTACGTGCCAGAAACGTTATGGGTCCAATTAAAGCCTTTATTATTAGACCATATATCACGTGTCAAGGTAGGAGACCCATGCGATTTCACATCAGCAACGTCGGCCGTCATCAGCGAAATTGCTTATGAGCGCATAATAAAATATATTAGAAAAGCCAGTGACAATTCCAAATCTAAAATTATATATGGTGGGAATTATTGCAAATCTCATGGTTACTTTATAGAACCAACAGTGGTGGTTTGCAACGACCCTTTGGATCCCTTAATGACCCAAGATATTTGCGGACCAGTGCTAAGTGTATATCTATATAAAAATAACGACTTAGATAAGATTGTTAGCTTGTTAATAAAAGAGTCTACATATGCCTATACAGCGTCAGTATTTGCGGATTTGAAAAATGCTCATGAACTGATTGAGCGGTTAAGCTCGGTATCAAATAATTTTTATATCAATGGAAGTTGTTCGGGCAATATTATGGGGCACCCTCGATTCAGTGGAACCCGTCTTTCTGGTACTAATGATCACAAAAGTTCAAAATTCTATTTTATGCGTTGGACATGTCAACAATTAATTGAAGAGTCTATCGATACTAAATCAAAGACAGATAAAAAACCATTATGAGCGTACTTGAGATGAGATTGTTTATTAATTTCTTATTTATTTTTATTTAATTAGCAACTCGAGCATACACATTAATTTACGCAAATTTAAATAAATTCTATTATGGACTTCAATATTCGAACTAGTAATAATAAATATGTACATAAATATGCTACTTATCTTATTTCTGTCTTAATAAGTGTTGTGAAGAAACTATGCAGTTTACATAGGTCTCAAGCTCTTTCACTATTGGGAATTGGAGAAACGTCGCTACTTCCCTAAATGTTGTTTTCCACAAATCGATTACCCGGGTTAATTTCGAAAAACTGTCCAATTTCGTGTATTTTGTATTTATGGCGATATTTTGATTTATTTATGACGATTAAAAATAATAACTTTAAAACAATCAGCATTGAACTCTAAAACCTTTCTTTTTTTACAATTTTTTAATTAATTGACTATCGTGAAATAACTAGATTCCTGTGCAACATTAGCCAATTTTACATACCAATACAGAAAGATTTATGAAAACATTAGTTTTATAAAAGATTAAAAATTAACGTGTTTAAATGAATGAGCAAGTCCTTAAAGTACATCTGCTTAAAGACCATTTTGAAGCGATCAGACCATAGGGACTTCAATATGCGATCAGACCGTAGGGAAATATATTTTAGAAGAGTTGCAATAAGGTTTTTAAGGCCATGCGGAAACCTTTTGCTTGAAGGTGATTAACTCTGTGGGTTTTCGGATCGGTAAATGGATCTGAAAAATATCGCAACCATTTTTTCATAATAAAGTTAAAAACTTCCTTAGAAAGTTTAATAGGGCTCTGAGGACAAATTGAGCAACACCTTGCAGCAGTGTTGCTCTCTATCCTTTTGATCCGCGCTAGCTTTGAGCCTAACCCGGATCCAAGGGAATATTTCTGCTGCATATGCACCAAAAGGCTTCATCCAATCGGTTGCTGCCAACGCACAACCGCCTCTACGACATTACAATTAGCTCCAAGTTTACGCACTCCGTCGCCACTCATAGCGAGTAGCCAAGATAGGACCTTAATGATCCTCCGGAGCTCCAGGCAGCATGACTCCCAGTCTGATCAGACCCATCCCCAGCCTTCTACTCGTTCCAATCCTGGTACGAGGAGTACAACGCAACTCCTGGTCACTCATATCGTCTGTTCGTGTGTCAGACCGTAATACGTCGGAACGTCACATCGTAAGTGGAGTGATTCATTCGTTGCCCTATGCTGCAGGAGTCCGGCCCCGCAACAACCTCAAACGGAGTCGCCAAACAACACCCGAATGCGAAAATTTCCTCTACGTGTTTTGCAGCAGCAACAATCAACACCTGTACATCACTCCCTCACACCCAAGAGCAAACGAACCTTCTACAATTTAACTGCAACGGACTCCAGATTAAGATCGAGGAGATAGTTGAGTTAATGAGTCGGGAAGGCGTATTGATAGCTGCTGTCCAAGAAACCAAGCTAAATGGCCGTTCAGATCTTCTGAGCTGTGCCGGTTTCAACGTTAAGGATGGCGATCGAGACAATGGTGGTGGCTTAGCATTCATCTTGCACAACACAGTGCAGTATCCTCTAATCGATGGAGACATCGATCGAAGGGATACTGTCCTAGAATGTCAGGGCAGAGTTATCCGGTCAGGCGCTGTCGAGCTCGAAATATTTAATATATACATCCAGTTACATGTTGCCCAACAGGATATCACCCGAACATGGTGCGCTGCTTCGTGGTGACAATCTGCCTATAATTGTCTCGATCGAAAAACCTCCTGACTTTATTTCTGTGAACAACCGTACCTTCGTTAACTTCAGAAAGGCTAGCTGGGTCGGCTTTACAGAATTTACTGAGAACACCTTCAATGCACTGCCAATTCCTACGGACGTATTCGCAGGCGAACGTCATTACCGCAAGGCGATCGAAGCTGCTACTGCTCGCTTCATTCCTGCTGGACGCATTGCGGACTTCCCAGCCCAAACTTCCCAACGAAAGTCGCAGTTTTAGCCAACGAGCGCGATGCCTTATGCCATGTCCATCCCTGTTAACCCCCTCTAAAGGATCTCAATTTGGAGATTCGCTGAACGGTAAATCAATATAATCGGACGAAGTGGGCAGAGCACCAGAAGTCTTGTAATCTTTCCACTGGAGTGGGTAAGCTCATTGGCCCTGACGGTATAAACATGCTGATGCTGAAACACCTTGGCTCGGCGGGTTTAAACTATCTCACCAGGGGCCTAACACTCTCCCCTACCAAATCGACAGCGAACCTATTAACTTATTGGACAACCTGAACATTTCAGTCGATGGTATTAAAATTCGGACGGTTAATAACCTTAAAATTTTCGGTGTTACATTGGATAGCCTCCTTCACTCTCCACACGACCGGGATTGTAACCAAGGAACAGAGCCGCAACAATATCCTAAGTCGCTAGCTGTCAGCACCTGAGGAAAAGGCAAAGAAACGTTTTTGGCGACTTACCAGGCAATCGGTCGCACGGGCATAAATGACGTAGCCCCAATATGGTCCCCTAGATGCAGAAGGACGCAGATGAAGAAGCTTTTAGACCTGTCAAAATACCGCCCTCCGGACAGCCACAGGTTGGCTCTTGATGTCTCCGGTCGAGCACCTTCACAATGAGGCCCGTATGCTACCTATAAAGGAACATAACGTAATGCTTACCAAACAGTTTCTGTTGGGATGCTTTCGCAGAAATCAAGAATAAAAGTTTGTAATTATTTCAATGTGTTTATTGATGGAGCCAGAAATAGTACAATATTTTTAGAATGTTTTTGCAATTGCTTTATCAATGACTGCTATTTAGTTATTTTAGAATCATGTATTTAATACGTTGCATGTTATTACGTTGTGATTATACATAAACGTAAAGTAAACAAAAACGAGTAACTTAATTGTGTTTCAAATTGTAAATATTATACAATGTGGTTTGAAAATCATTAAATTGATTTAAATATTGAAAAATTAAATATGTGTTTAATAATAGTACATCTAATTGAATTGTCATTTGACTGTGAACTGTATGTGTTTATCCCTAACACAAACTGCCGCTCATATAAGTCATGCGGCCGAAGTAAAGTTCATCTCAGTACGGTGCATAGCGACGGCCAGGCGGTGATGGTCCGCGCATTCCCCTAGAGGAAATCATTCTATCATCAAATGAATCTCGACTGAAATCTTCATATCTGTAAAATGAAGAAATTAGTAAATTGACTACCATTCGATTAAAAGTACAATTTACCCATAGCGGCTAAGACCATTGCTGCTCCGAGGTGGTGGAGACCGACGACTAAACATTGAGTCGTAACCACGGGACAAACTGCTTCCCCTTATACTGCCACTTAGCGGTGGGGGAAGAGGCATGGGTTCTCGACGAGACAGGGGTGGAGGAGGGAAATCACGCATTCTGGAGCTTTGATAACGCCTCTCGAATAAGTCGCGAGTATCTTCAAACCTACGATCATAGTAATCATAATCCTGAAACAGCAACAATCATTATTAGTCAAATTAAATGCTAATATTTTTTATTAAGTTTCGAATATAATCAAACAATTCATTCCATATATTATTTACTTATTTTAAATATAAAATTATTCTTGCTATTCTGAATTCTAAAATAAATCTTAAACGCATTCTATAATGACGATGAAAGATTAAAATTTGAATGTATTCAACTCAAAATATTTTAATAAAGTGTAGTACACGATAAAATAGTTTTCTATTATCTTTAGGTAATAATGTAAGTTATATAGGAGGATAAATATGAAATATCCTCATTAATAGTGTTCTTAGACTTATTTTGTTATTAATACAAAATTTACCCTAAAGCCATCCATGATCCTGTCACGTAAGAATGGTGGTGGTGGTGGTGGTGGAGGATACGGATCACGACCGTACATTCGGTCTCTATAGCCGCCGGCACTTAAACCGCGATCACCGCCGTATAATCGTGGACATTCTTTAGACCAATGGCCGGAACGACCGCAACGATAGCACTGCTCCGGATCACCCATGCCAGGTTTAGGGCGAACACGGCTAGTAGAAACTTGGACTTTAAGTGGTTGACCGTCAACGACGCGACCATTCAACTCCTTGATGACTTCTTGCACGTCACCGATGCAGTCCAAGTGGACGAAACCGTAGTTACGAACGATGTCACACTCGACGACGGTTCCATATTTTTGAAATAATTCGCGCACCTCGGGTGCTCGCGTTTTATCCGTTAAATTTCCCACGAAGATTTTCGTTGTTGGCGTATTAGGAGCGCGACGGCTTTTTGCCGCTTCCACTTTTATAGCATTATCATTCAAAACGTACCCGTTCAAATTTTGGATAGCGTCGCGTCCCTGCTGTTCTGTTTCCATATGAACAAAGCCATAATTTTTCACGACATCACATTCCACAACGGTACCGTATTTCTCAAATAATGGTCGCAGTTCAGTAGCCTGCGTCTTTTCATCAAGATTCCCTATAAATAATTTGAAAGTGCCTGCTCCGGGCATTTCAACTGCTGTTCGTATGTAACTTGAGTTTTTGTGTTGAAATTATCTGCTCCTTGTAAAAGGAGATCTATACGAAAACGTTAGGATTGTTAAGTTAATTTGGTCTGACCGGAACGGGCCGGGCGCGGCGAAACGGTGGACTTTCGGTTAAACAGCTACAAGCGAGTGTTGTCGGAACGGATGCGGTTTTATTTTCCCCGAGATTCTACATTATTAAATTAAATGTGTTTTGTATTATTTAAAATAACCGATAACTTTTAATAAATTCTTAATATGAATCTACAAACCAATAAGGTATTTAACGAAAACGAAACGTTAAAACACGAGACGTAACAGATTTTTCATAACACGAAGATTAACGCAATTATTTACAAATACTTTCTACAATAATTACTGCACACGTTGGATACTCAAAGATGGCGGCTAAATAATTTCAGTATACACATACGTAGACTATTATAATAAATAATTCTCACTTACCTTAAACTTAATAATATAAGTTCATATTAAAAAAGATATTCGACATTAACTTCAATCTATTTATTTCAGAGACATATATTGTCGAAAATAAAATCAGTACACCACTATCACTACAATATTACATTTACTACGAAAATTTTCTTCGGGAAGCCAACGATGTACAAGCCATTCGGTTTTTGATAACTTACTATCGATAACAATTATGTTCAAAATTTGGGGACCATTTCGAGATGACAAAGATTTTGTCTTGACAATTTTTTTGTGTTGATATGCATATGGTCTATTTCCAATATTCCATCGGCTTATGTATGCGACTGATGTTTTCATACTTTTTTCGCATGTAAATATTAATTTTAGTGTGAGATACAAAACAAAATGTCAAAAATTTCTAGAGAGACTTAAAAATAGTAAATTAATATATGTCAGCTTATGTACATGAAAATGGTTATAGATTAGACGGTTAGTCGGAAAAAATTTGTTACGGTAGAGATGCCAAAAGAAATTTATTACAAATAAATAAAATTAAATAAATATTCTCAACTTTTATGCCCTGGGATGTGTTAACACATCCACCTTTATATCATTGTGTATTAACTGTTGTTAAAGCTCATTTTCTTCGCAGCAATATAAAGTTTTTGTTAAAAATAATATTTCTTTATTTATTAATTGTTTATAGTTTAAATTTTCCTTCTTTTGTTTAAATCATTGTATTCTATCTGTCTTACAAAAACAAATAAACAAATTAAAATCTTTAGGCAGATAGGTGAGTTGATAATATCAAACCTTATATATGTATATACTAAACATAAAATGTTTTGTTAGAATATACTTTTATCTTTTTATTATCCTTTTCTTACGTATGTGTTTGCAAACTTCGGAGGAAAAACTGAAGCTTAATCTGAATACCACCCATATACTCCCATATAGGAAGGTGGCTATACTTGGTATGGGTGCGGGGAATCCTACCAGCAGTTCTTCAAGACATACAACGGCAATCGCTCATCAGTCGTACATTACAAATTCGACGTATGATGGAAGAAGCACTCGTAGTCCTTTGTGTCAGGAAGTAACAAAAATCATGCACCTAGAAATACAACAGGAAATATGCTACAACAACAGATATTATTGAAACGAATTTAATTGCAAAACTAAGACAAAACAATAATTTTGACATTCTTATTATTTAACAGAGTTGGTATTAATACTTCCCATGCTTATAAGGTTTGTTCTACGAATATAGATATTTTACTTATTTCTAATCAACTTTAAATATTTTTTAGGCATCGGATGATGTACTACAAATAACATCGGACTTTTGGAGTAGCACTTTTAACACTTATTTTCGACGTGCTAAACACAGTGCCTCCTATGATGCTCTTGGATCTACACAATGGATAATTAACAGAGCCCTAAAACCAACATTGAGGCGCCGAAGTTGTTCATCTTGCTTCTGATTTGATTATGGAGGCATTATTAGGCTGAACTTACAATTTATCATTTTCAATATTATGATTGTTAATTTATAAATTTTGAACGCTCGCAATGTATGTGATTGACGTTCAACCGTTTAGCCGGTTATAGCCGAATCGATGAGAGCGCGCCACTCCTCTCTTTCCTTCGCAGTTCATCGCCAGTTGGAGATTCCAAGTCGCTCTCCACCTGGTCCCTCCAACGGAGTGGAGGCCTTCCCCTTTCTCGGCTTCCTCCGGCGGGTACTGCATCGAACACTTTCAGAACTGGAGTGTTTTCGTCCATTCGGACAACAAGACCTAGCCAGCGTAGCCGCTGTCTTTTTATTCGCTGAACTATGTCAATATCGTCGTATAGCTCGTACAGCTCATCGTTCCATCGTCTGCGGTATTCGCCGTTGCCAATGTTCTGAGGACTATAAATCTTGCGCAAAATTTTCCTCTCGAAAACTCCTAGTGTCGTCTCATCTGATGTTGACATCGTTCAAGCTTCTGCACCATTAAGCAGGACGGGAATGATAAGCGACTTGTAGAGTTTGATTTTGGTTCGTCGAGAGAGGACTTTGCTGTTCAATTGCCTTCTCAGTCCAAAGTAGCACCTGTTGGCAAGAGTGATTCTGCGCTGGTTTTCGAGGCTGACATTGTTGGTGTTGTTGATACTGGTTCCCAGGTATACGAAATTATCTACAACTTCGCAGTTATGACTGTCAACAGTGACGTGGGAGCCAAGACGCGAATGCGCCGACTGTTTGCTTGATGACAGGCGATATTTCGTCTTGTCCTCATTCACCACCAGACCCATTCGCTTCGCTTCCTTATCCATGCGGGAAAAAGCAGAACAAACGGCGCGGTTGTTGCTTCCGCTGATATCAATATCATCGGCGTATGCCAGCAGCTGTACACTCTTGTATAAGATTGTACCTTCTCTATTTAGCTCTGCAGCTCGTATAATTTTTTCCAGCATCAAGTTAAAGAAATCACACGATAGTGAGTCACTTTGTCTGAAACCTCGTTTGGTATCGAACGGCTCGGAGAGGTCCTTCCCAATCATGACGGAGCTTTCGGTGTTGCTCAACGTCAACTTACACAGCCGTATTAGTTTTGCGGGGATACCAAATTCAGACTTCGCGGCATAAAGGCAGCTCCTTTTCGTGCTGTCGAAAGCAGCTTTAAAATCGACAAAAAGGTGGTGTGTGTCGATCCACTTTTCACGGGTCTTCTCCAAGATTTGGCGCATGGTGAATATCTGGTCCATGGTGGACTTTCCATGTCTAAAGCCACACTGATAAGGTCCAGTCAGTTTGTTGACGGTGGGTTTAAGTCTTTCACACAGTGCGCTCGATAGAACCTTATAGGCGATATTTAGGAGGCTTATCCCACGGTAATTGGCACAGTTTGTGGGATCTCCTTTTTTATGGATTGGGCAGAGCACACTGAGATTCCAATCGTCAGGCATGCTTTCTTCCGACCATATTTTGCAAAGAAGCTGATGCATGCCGAATTTGAATAGCTCAGCCGGTAATCTATCGGCCCCTGCCGCTTTGTTGTTCTTCAGGCGGGTAATTGCTATTCGAATTTCTTCATGGTCGGGTAATGGAACATCTATTCCATCGTCATCGATTGGGAAATCGGGTTCGCAAACTCCTGGTGTTGTACTTTCACTGCAATTCTGCAGGTCGGAGAAGTGTTCCCTCCATAATCCCAGTATGCCCTGGACATCGGTTACCAGATTACCACCTTGGTCTCTACATGAGTATGCTCCGGTCTTGAAACCTTCGTTAAGTCGCTTCATTTTTTCATAAAATATTCGAGTATTCCCTCTGTCTGACAGCTTCTCAAGCTCTTCGTACTCACGCATTTCGGCCTATTTCCTTTTTTGTCTGCAGATGCGTCTCGCTTCCCTCTTCAGCTCTCAGTCTCTATCCCATCCCGCACATGTTGTGGTCGTTTGCAACGGTGCGAGGTAGGCAGTCTGTTTTCTCTCCGCTGCGAGACAGCAGTCCGCTGCAACCAGATAATGGTCCGAGTCTATATTTGGTCCTCGGAGCGTACGCACGTCTAAAATACTGGAGACATGTCTTCCGTCTATCACAACAAGATCGATTTGGTTACGCGTGTTTCGATCAGGAGACAGCCAAGTAGCTTGATGTATTTTCTTATGCTGGAATCAGCGAAGTCGATCAGCCTCAGGCTGTTTGGCGATGTTTCGTCATGGAGGCTGAATTTTCCGACAGTTGTGCCAAAGACACCTTCTTTACCCACCCTGGCGTTAAAATCGCCAAGCACGATTTTGACATCATGGCGGGGGCAGCGCTCATAGAAAGCATCTTTGGTCACATCGTCCTTCTCTCGCAAATAAGCGATATGTTGAAGAACCTCACTTTTATGCGGATTGTGGCTAGACGTTCATCAAGAGCACTAAATTTATTAATCTAAATGTGAAATATTAGCTGTCATCGATTGGCCAACTGCTATTGACAAGCCAATCGAACAAACTTTCCAAATTTTCATACGAACTGGCAGCACTGAAATGGAATTGTCTATACTTGGGCGAACTGAAGTCTTTGACAGTTCGCTAACAAAACAATTTAATTTTCAAAGTTGAAAGAGATAGAATAATTTTATGTTAAAAACGAAAATGGAAAACAACGAGTATTTTAATTTGGTAAGAAAGTAATGTATTGTGTTTTTACTAATAAATTATTGTGCAGGTTTCTCAGTATTTACAAAATGAAGAGGAGCTTATGATTGGGAGTGCTGGTATACTAGCATTTTTAGATGAATTGCCATCTAGCTCCAGCTCGGAATCTTCATTATGCTCTGAGGAATCGGAAAGGGAGGAAATCTCTAAATGCCAAAATTTGGCGAAGTCATTGATGGCTATGGTGAGAATAAATTCAAATCGCACAGGAGATTGCGGCGTTCGACCGTGGAATTTTTAATAGGTATGTATATATGGACGCATATTTTCTTTTTATTGACTTAACAAATTTATTTGGGCATTCTTTCTTTCAGACAAATATACAAATATCCCTATGAGCCCAAAACAAATACTGGTGGAAAAGAAATTGTACCACCTAGAAAAAAATTATATATTTATATTTGGTACTTGAGAAACACCGTCACTTTTCGGCAACTTGCTAATTTGTTTGGAGTGTCTTCTTCAACTGCTTGGAGTATAGTTTCGGGTGTAACTAATTATATCGATTTCTCACGAATACATTCGGTGTCTAAACAGTACTGTCGCAGTTGCAAGAAAAAGAAAGTTTGAGGTTTACCAAATGTTATCGGTTTTATAGACTGCACTCATATCCGTATAAAAGCTCCTAGAGAAAATAAAGAAAATTATTTCGATAGAAAGCATACATATAGTATAGTGCTTCAAGCAGTTGTGGATGCTGATAAAAGTTTCGAAGATGTAACTTGTGGTGACCCTTTTTCTCTTCATAACAGCAGAGTTCTTCGTAGATCGCATCTTCTTGCACTAGCGCAGACAGATTCAGAGAGACTATTTCCAAGTGAGACTTTCATTTTGGGCGATTCAGCATACCCTGCTACAAATTGGTTGGTACCACCTTTTAAAGACTATGGAAACTTGACCGCGTCGCAACGAAATTTCAACAAATTGCACTCATCTACAAGTATAGCTGTAGAAAATGCTTTTGGTTTGTTAAAAACAAGATTTAGAAGAATATTACATTTTACCGAACAATCAAATATTTGTTTTGTAGTGAATATAATAGTATGTTTACATATGAAAATAATCTCGTTCTAATTTTACATATAGCCAAATGAGATTATCAATTCTCAAATGTGTTGTATTTGTTGTTGTATTACACATCTTTCTCTCGCTGTCGGTCATATTTGTTTACATTTTCATTTGACGTTTCTCCTCTTCTTCGCAAAATTATCGATAAAACTAGGAATAACACCGAAAATCTAGTTGCATAAAACGGGATAATTTTATAATCTCGGATTATCCAGAGAGCAATTTTGATGGGAAATCTCGTTTCTTAATTACAGATTATCGAGTTAAGCTCGTAAATGGAGATAATCTCGTTATATGTAAACATAGTATAATTGTTAGTGCTTGTGTTCTCCATAATATATGTATAACTCTCGATGATTTAAGTATTGAAAATGACCAAGATGAAGATTTAGAAAACAGTTTACAAGATGAGTCCCATGAATATCATCAACAAACAAAACTTTCATGAATTCATTATCTTAAAATTATAAAAATTTATCAAAAATTCATTTAAATTCTATATATATATTAAAAAGTATCACAAATTCATTTAAACTTTATATATATATATATTCATATTTCTATGTACCCATTAAAAAGTAACAAAAATTCATTAATATTGATATATACACATAAAAACTATAAAAAACATCACAAATTCATTAAAATTGCTATATACACATAAAAACTATAAAAAATATCACAAATTCACTTAAACTTAAAAGTAATTTAAATTAACAAAGTATTAAAAATTCATTTATATAATATATACACAAGTTTAAATCTTTAAAACCTATTACCTAAACAAAGATCTTTTTGAGATTGCCAATTTTTCATTTTCTATATCCCTTATAGTTTGGAGTACAGAATTGTTGAACTTTCTTGAATTGTTTTTCGTCGGCGGTTTAGTTGTGTTGGTTGCAGCGGAGTTGTTGAGGTATGTGGGACCGAAGATGTAGTCGGAACGGGAGATGTAGTATAGTCATGACATGTATCGGGAAGTGATTGGCTGATTATAAGGCCAACAGAGAGCGTTTCTAGCCAGTACACTATCTCCGAAAATTTCTTCTATATATGGAGCAATACATGGAGACGCACCCGTTCTGCTGGCATTGTCTTTGGCCGTTTTATACGCCGATAGCAAAGTGCTCATTTTATTTTCCAATGCTATCACTGTTGTTGAAGAGTTCTAATTACATAAAGTTTTTACAAACAGCTATATATAAACTTTTAACTTACGGTGAAGCCTTGTGCCAGCATGTCCTCCAATACATGAGCGTATGCGTTGCGATTTTTTCTTTGATAGAGAAATTCTTCTCTTCGGGCTAAGTAGCATTTTACCACCCCTTGGTTTCTACCACCGTCCATGTCTTACGTTTTCTACAACAAAATTAATTTTTATTACAGTTTATTATACAATAAATTCGATACAAAAATACTTACGATTTATCTTCGCCTGCTATTTTCAATTTCAAATTAGTGTATAACAATTTTTATAATTTTGACAGCAATTTGTCCTTTAAGCCGTTAACAATAGTAAAATGGTTCTAAAATGTGTAAAACAAAACTTGGTAGCCCTCAGCAAGCGACGATTGTAATTTTAATGAGGTATTAGCATACTCTCCAGCACGAATTCAACTAGATATCTTTGTTGTTGCTTTCATGTGCTGAACGCATAGAAGACGACAAGCGACGAGCACAGCTACGCGACAACAGGCTTGTAGTTGTCGTTGACGCCAAATTAGAAATGTTTCTAATTTTTCCGACGACAATGGCCGCTGTAGAGCTACCACTAAAATGTGAAATGTAAAATTATTCAAAGTTCTCACATGTATGACGTTATTTTGCCAGCAGAAACATAAAATAGCTTTGATATACCATTTATAATAACAATCGATTTTTTAAAACAAATAAATGGTAAATTTTTACATTTTTTCCGCAAATAATTTCACTTTAAACTAAATATGTAAATTTTATTGAAGTGAAAGATTTTAGTACGGCAACAATGAAATTGCTGTTTGAGATGTCGCTGCCGTCTTCAAAATATTTGAGACGCTGGCTTCAAAGCGACATTTGTGATCAGCCGTCGCTACGTCGTGTCGTGTCGTCGTCTTTGTGTTCAGCACTTCACATGTAAAATTTTTGACAGGCGAGCAGCGCCCAAAGATAGCGAGCAGATAAGTGACCAATCGATGGCAGCTATTGTTAAATTAGTATCTATATATAAATGAATGTACGAATATTTGTAACAATCGTAATAATAGTGAACTTTAATGTGTATTGTATAATAATACAAAAAAAAACATACTTAAAACTTTTGAGAAATTTAAATTATAAAAATTTAATAATTAATACTAAGTTTTTTTTTTTAATATGTAAATTTTGTCAATGTATAAATGATAGCTGCAAAAACGTTTGTAAAAATGAAAGATCACTTGTACTGAAATGCTAATATTTACAAATTAATCTATAATATTCTATAATAATAATTTAAATTTTTCATTTTTAAACGAAAAAGTAGGTGACCTATACAATGTAGACCAATGAACTAAATTTAGGTAACGAAAAGATGACCCAACAAATGACCAATACCTGTTACCCTGAAAATGATAAATCGAACCGTCTCCACTGATAGGTGGCTGATTAAATCAAAAACTACTACAGGGGGCTCTGCTAACCACAGAGTGACATATGCCTTTCCAAAACAATAGAAAAATTAGAGCAGAAAGACATATGCAGGATTTGCACCAAAATCAATGGGAGAGAGCGAGCAAGATAATGCGACATGCCGTAAAAGAGGAGAAATGGTAACTTTTTCCTGCTGCTAGAACAAAAGAGAGACCAAAAAAATAATACAAGCTTTCTTTACTGGTAACCAATACACCATATAAATAACTATACTCGTCTTGCAGGGATATGTATAACGTATCGAATAGTTGTACAATTTTTGCTATCGGACAAAGGCTGAAGGAAAAGTGGCAAATATCAAATACCCCGTGCGTCCTGGAAGTGTAAGCTGCGCATATTATGTGAGGACTGTTTTGGTTTCTTTAGAAGATTCTGTAATATCTGTTCTTTCATTAATTTCACTAGTACTAGATTCACCCAATTTCTGGGAGAAGGGTTTCCATAAAATATAAAGTAAAATTTTATTTTTCAGGGATTCTAAATCTAGCACGAGCAACGTTCTAGCCTTAACATCCATGCTCTTGCTGTAGTATTTCCATTGAACTAATTTCGATGAATCCATGTCCTTGTAAAGCGATACAACATCGTTATGATTCCTGAATACAAGGAGAAAATGAATCAAAAAAGTCCTCCTAATTAAACATACAAGAAGTTTTTACATTTTTATGATCACAAACATTCACTTAAATTTACCCTTTAATTTCTGTGTTTTAGCTGCTAATGGCACGGCCAACTGAGGTGCCGATAAGTCCAAAAATACTGCAACTGCTTTTCCCTCTAGCTCATTGGCAAAATCCAGTGGACACACGTCACGATGATAAACGGTTACAAAAGCACCTAAACCATGTCATTCCAATTCTTCACGTGCTTGTGTTGACCAAAAGGTTTAATTGCACGTAAAAAAATGCCATTAAACCTAATATCTGATGTGTAAATGATTTCTGTTTGATGTAGCAGCGTTTGCATCCATAGTTCTGTATTTGCTTGCAGCACATATTCCATCTATTCGAAAGTTCTACGCAGCTACCATAAGTGGCACCAATTGGGTTGCGTACCTTTAACGCGCCGTATGAGGTTTGAAATATCTGTATGGAAAATTCATTAGAATTTAAGGCAAGATAATATTATTATATTCAAAATTATTTACGTATTCAATGGTTTCGCCTTTGATGTTGACTATTGTTGGCGTAGCTTCTATTGCGTACTTCGAATTGTCAGCGCAGCGAAGAATTACTGTATCACCCTCTTCAATTCCATATTTTGGCTTTAGAAAATTTTTATTTTACGTTTTACATAATTAAAAATGCGTGCTTCAATAATTTAAACTTTAATTAGGCTGCAGATCACTGATTTAAATAAAACCCACAAAATAATACTTCACAAGCAGCCATGATATAGCTCAAAACAAAACTTGTTCAAACACGAGAACTTTGGTGGTTTCAGGGTGCTGTAGGAGAGAAGAGTTGAGGTAAATGTTTATGCACATCCCAGCAGATTTAAAAGCGAGATCTCCTGAAATGAGGAATGAAGGAGTCCTCCTATTTACCTCTTTTAGGAGCAGTAAGGGAGATTTTTTAATTTTGTTCTTATATTGTGTTTTTTTTATATTTTATTGTAGTGTTGACCTAATTTTGTCATCTTTTAGGATCAAAAAAGGAGATTTTATACTTCTATTGTGATTTTTTTTACTTCATTTCAGTATTAACCTCCTTTTGTCCTCTTTTAGGAGCAATAAAGGAGATTTTTTAATTTTTCGTAGCTTAAAAATCGTACTTTTGCTTCAAAAATTACAATTTAACGGGAAATAATAACTGTTAATTTTTGTCTTCAAGCAATTGTTCATTTCTACTGTGTTTTTTAAAGCGTGCAGACGTAAGTGTTAAAATAAGTGTAAGTGATATAAATATCTATTGAGTATTAAATATTTTAAATTGGTAATTAAATGTACTCTAAAAGGCATTTAAAACGCCTAGTGAATAAAAAATTAATTAATTTATATAAAAAACAAAATAATACACAAAATGAAAATGATGTGAAAAGTGTTAATGAAATTGAAAGTGATACAGGCTCTAAAGAAGTTTTTGAAGAAGTTAGCCATTTCAAAACAGTTAGCCATTTGGGCAATTGAAAATCGAATAACAAAGGCCGCATGTAATAGTCTTCTTGCAATTTTAAACTCACAAAATTTAAATGTGCCTATATCAAAAAATAAGCTCTTACAATCTTTCCAACCATTTAATAATTTACTGCAAGCTTTTTGCAATTGCTGAAGACGATCACTTTCATTTTGTTCCCATTTTGCATCATTGTTACTAAATTAATAGATAATAATAATAAAAACATAACATAATACTTGTAAAATAATATAATATTATACACTTAAATATAGATAAATAAAATGGCGTCACAAAATAACTTTTTATTCAATTCTCTCGTTAAGTTTATCTCTTGCAAATATTTTTTCATAACTCTTTAGCACATTTTTTTCCTAGAATGCGGAAATTCTTCAATTTTAAGTGGATAATATATCAATGTGTCCACCAATACTTCCCGAAACACCTCCTCCTGGCAGAAAAACATGGAACAAAGAATACGGAAGATAGAGGAAATATCGGCGCAGAACACTATACTCCTGGATTCCTATACTTCGGATTATTGACATATTGCAACCGAAGAAGATTGAATTAATGATATTTCCTATTAAAAACATGAATGATTTAGCATCTACAGAGTCCTTGCTTTTGAATAAGCCTGAGGAAGAAATTGTAAGATGTTACTAAACAGTTTGAGTTTATTATAGGTGGCGTATCTGAAGCAAAAATTTTCAGAGAGACCCCCATCAAAAATTTTGGATGAAGTGATTGCGGAGTCCCTGCTCCTAAAAGTGAATTGGGATGGAGCCAAAAAAAAAGTTGCATTGAAGAATTATGCACTTTTCAATAAATTTCTTTACGGTAATACATAATTTCAATTCATGTCATCTATTTTTTAACAAGTTTAATTTTTAGAGGCCTTAAAAGATGATTACTCATACCCTGATTTTGAGGCAAAGATCAAAAAGGCGTTTCTCAAATGTAAGGCTCAGTTCTACAGGAACACTTATAATATAAAAAAAACAATAGATTTCATGTACATTCATTTAATTAGAAAACTTTAATAAAAAATAATATTATAAAAATTTGTTTTTGTTAAAGTAATTGCAGGTTGAAAATAATATAGGATTTATCATAGAGATCTCCTATATCAGTAATCATAGAGATCTCATTTAGGAGTAATCATAGAGATCTCCTATAGCAGTACAGGAGTAATGGTAAAGGAGTACTCGCGTTCCAATGACATGCAATGTTAAAAACGAGTATACAATTTTACGTGTATTTACACACGAGTATTAGGAGTAATAGGGAGTATAGGATATCTCCTAATCCAGGAGGTTTCAAACGATCATCCTAAAATCTGCTGGGATTGTGCCCTTTGTTGCATATGTGTGTATGTAGTGGTGTTATTATTTCTTTGAATGTGTTGGAGTTTCAGTACCCATGACTTGCTTGGACACAATAGTAACTTTTTGTAGTTAAATGGCAATCTCGGAAGTTAGAGTGGCAACATTCATTAGCCCTAATTTTTGTATGTATAAGAGAGAGATGCACGTACTACATGACCGCCGTTCATATGAAAAGAAAATTAGAAGTGAGGTGATGTAAGTGCGTATTAATAATTTGTTACTGATATTATTTTATATGTATAGTAAATTTTCTCTTTACGGAATATACCTGGAGAAAATGGTCTTGGAAGGCAAAGCGAGCTGCAACGTACATCTGGTGCGTACTTGCAAAACTTAAAAGAGAAGCAATCTTTTGTTAGAATATAGTTTTATCTTTTTATTATCCTTTTCAGATATTTGTAAACTTCGGAAGAAAAACTAAAACTTAAGTCTACTCCCATGAAGGAATGTAGCTATACTTGGTATGGGTGCGGGGAATCCTACCAGCATTTCTTCAAGACATGCAACGGCAATCGCTCATCAATCGTACAATACAAATTAGAATTAGAATTCGACTTATGATGGAAGCAGCACTCGTAGTCTTTTGTGTTAGGAAGTAACAAAAATCATGCACCTAGTAATACAACGCAAAATATGCTACAACAACAGGTATTATTGAAATGAATTTAATTGCAAAACAAAAACAAACCAATAATTTTGATAATCTTATTATTTAACAGAGCATGCATATTGGTATAATTACTTCCAATGGTTATAATAAAGAATGGTGGATAATCGACAAATAATGTAACATGTGTACCAGAGAGCTGCAACGGGTATATCATTTTCGTGCACACTCGAATGTCCACTCTGATTTTGTTTGATCAAACTTTTCGGTATGAATACACGTATTGATCGCTTGGAGACATGTTCAAAACGAACGAGCCTTTCGCGACACTCGAAACACAAGCATATATGCTTGTTTTAACAGAATGCCGAGTTGACACTCGTTTGTGAACGAGCTGGAACTCTAACCCGATCGTATTGAATGTGATCGAGTCACACACGAGTGTGCACAAAATTTGAGAATATGTATGTATGTAATTGGCAGTCATGCTATTATTGCGTAGTGATTGTCAACGATTATTGGTTTTGTTTGTTTTGTTTACTTTTTCTAATTCATAATGACAACGATAGAAAATTTCTGTTGTGAGAACATTTCCAATGGCACAAACACCTTATCTGGTCTACACCTGAAATTTGTGATTTAAAAAAAATTAAAATATTTAAGTGCAATGAAATGTTTTTTATTTATGATTTATAAATTAATAAGTCTTGAGTGAATTCTATTCTTAAATTGAATTATTCTTTTATAATATGTACTATGTACGTCTAATATTCAAATTATTCAACCAAAAAAGCTAAGACAGAACGCGTCATCCCGACGCCAACATATGTGTGTACGTATGTTTATCTATTATTTTTTGGTTTTCGAGTGCCACTCGAGTGTGTTGATCACAATCAACACGTGCACGACACACCCGAAAATATAATATACATAAAATCCGAGTTTGCTGCTTGAACTCGAACATAGGAGCGTCGTGATTGTTCGTTTGCGTTATTTTCGCTTCGGGTTCCAAACTCGATCGAACACGTGTTTGAAGAGTGTTACGACACACTCGTACCGAATTTAAGCTAGTGTGATTGAACACACTTGAACATACCCGAAGCTGCTCTCTGATGTGTACATATGCCTTCAACCAGCAAGTAATCACTATTCAGACAACAACACCATCAGTAGTTCAACAATTAATACATATTCAAATTCCCAACAAAAGCCAAAATCGCACACCGCAACCGGCAAATAACAAGGGTTGTTCTACGAATATAGCTATTTTAATTATTTCTAACCAACTATAAATATTTTTCAGGCATCGGATGATGTACAACAAATTACATCGGACTTTTGGAGTAGCAGTTTCACAACTTATTTTCGACGTGCTAAACACAGAGTCTCATATATTGCCCTTGGATCTACACAATAGGTAGTTAACATAATAACAGAGCTCGAAAAAAAAACTAAAAATGAAGAAATAGAAGTGGTTTATCCTGCTTCTGATTTGACTATGCTGAACTTACAGTTTATCATTTTTAATATTATGATTGTTAATTTATAAATTTTGAACGTTCGAAATAGCACTAAATTTATTAATCTAAATGTGAAATATTGTTAAATTAACATCTATATACAAATGAATGTACGAATATTTGTAACAATCGTAATGAAATTTAATTTGTATTGTATAACAACACAAAAAAACAATACTTAAAACTTTTGGGAAATTGTAAATTATAAAAATTTAATAATTAATACTAACATTATATGTAAAATATGCAAATTTTGTCAATGTATAAATGATGAAAACGTTTGTAAAAATGAAAGTTTACTTTGTACTGAAATGCTAATATTTAAAAATTAATTCTATAATATAAAAATGAATCGCAAAATGTGTTGCTAAGCGCATAACTCGAGAACCGCTGAAACGATTTCGCAACTTCTTTGTTTAGAATGTTTTTAGAGGTACCGGGATGGTTCTTACGGAGAGAAAAATTAGAAAAATTGCATGAATCCACAATTTTCAAATCACCCATACAAACATTTGTGTCGTTAGTCTCGAAAAAAGTCGAGAAGGGCCAAACCGATCTGGCTAATTTTAGTTTTAAAATATTTATGGAAGGCCAAGGAAGGATTAGAAATTAAGTATATATCGAAAAATTGTGAGGAAGATAACAAGAAGATGATTTTATTTGAATTGACAACAAAATTATAAAAAAAAAACAAAACAAACAAGTAAGGAAGGGCTAAGTTCGGGTGTAACCGAACATTTTATACTCTCGCAATTTATTTATTTAACTTTATTTATATTATATAATACACAATTTGACCCACATATTCGTCATATATATTGTATAAAATCCATTGAAAGTTGGAAACCATAATATTAGGTTAGAAGCACCGAGGTCCTTGTGTTCGATATATGGGACCTTGAAAACCTATGGTCCGATTTCGGCGATTTTTAGAATGGGGCTGCCGCACTATAAACATAGTATTTGTGAAAAGTTCTGTACCGATATCTTCACTTTTAGTTTTGGGTGTTACAAACAACCGTTATGTGAACAAAACTATAATACTCTCTTAGCAACTTTGTTGCGAGAGTATAAAAATAATAATACTTTGAAAGTTTTCATTTTTGCTTTGTTAAAATATTTTTTATCATTGTTCAATTGTATAAGGCTGTATCGATAGCCCAAAACAATTTCTAACAAGTAGGGAAAGACAACCGAACTTTTATACTCTCGCAATTTATTGATGTGATTTTATTACACACAATTTGAAATAAAGTCCAATAGAATAACGGAAATCAGCATATATAGTACATGAGGGTTGAGGTAATTCCTGAACCGATTTCACTCATTTTCAACGCCCTGTTATAATAGGAATAGGATCAACTTGGCACCTGTTAGTTGGCAGACAAACGACAATTCGGCCTAGAAATTACTCCTAAATTGCAAATCAACGAAACACCAGTCTGCAAAATCGCCCAAAAAAAGAGCTATAAAGAAGATTTTCCAGATATTCAAGACGCTGGAGGTACTGCACAGGACTTTAAAATATTTACGCGACGACGAAAATATTTTTGGTGAAGCCATGATTCTGTTGGCAGGTAATTTTCGCCAGACTATTCCTGGATCAACTGTTGCTGACGAACTAATCACATTCCTAAAATCATCTAATTTGTGGCGACACATAAAGAATCGCCAAATAACAAATAACATACGAGTGTTTTTCCAACAATATCATATTGCGATTGTAGAAATTGTTGAAAATGGTAGCCGCAGTTGACACCTCGATGGATTAATAACATTTTTAACGGGTTTCTGTCACTTCATGGCCTCGAAAGGGGAGCTTATTCATCGTGTTTTTCCTGACATGAAACCATAATATAATAAACATAAATGACTGTTTGAATGTCCTATATTAGTGGAAAAAAAACGAGGATCTCTTTGATCTTAATGCGACAATTTAGAATTTCGTTAAATTAGAGTTGACACAGCTACAAATCAGGATGACGTATTCAATTATGTATACGGTGTATTTTAAATTGCTGGACTATCCCCACTCACTTGCAATTAAAAGTAGTGTGAGTTGTCATCATGCTGCGTAACATAAATCAACATCAAAATTTGCAAAAGAACAAGACTGGGTGTGAAGAAGGTAATCCATATCGTCACCGAAGCCAAGATAAAGCCAACTGTGAAATTTGGTCATTTGTTACTTTCTCCAATATACGATTAAAAGAATCAAAGTTTTACAAATACTGATGATTTACGCTTAACACAGATCTATCTATCTATCAATCATTTTAAAATTTATCGGCTATAACGTTTTCGTCTTTATGCGGAAGAATTTTTTCTCTACATTGAAGGATTTACTAAATGAATGTATACCTTAGCCACAAAAACGTGTGGCCGGGTCTGCTAGTCGATAATAATTATTAAAATACTAAAAATATTAATACCTCATACAATTTCAATTTTTCATTTTTAAACAAAAAAGTTGGTGACCTATAGAATGAAACCATGGAGACCAATGAACCAAATTTAAGTAACGAAACGGTGACCCAACAAATGACCAATACCTGTGACTAAAGTGCCCTGGAGACGATCAAATAATTGCGTCAAACAGTGCATATGTGTTAGTGATGTTCAATCGTGTGTTGCCCGCAAACGTTCAAATTAACACGTCAAACATCAGTTTAGTTTTGAGCTCGTAACGAACGGTCATCATGTCATCGTCGGATGATGACTATCTGTTATTGGCATGTGCTGCAATTCTTATGAAAAAAAAATTCTCCATTTTTGTATTATTTTATATTATTTAGATTATTTTATTATATTTTGATTTTACTTTATTTTATTTTATTATTTTATTTTAATTTATTTTATTATTTTATTTTAATTTATTTTATTTTATATTATTTTATTTTATTTTATTTTATTTTATTTATTTATTTATTTATTTATTTATTTATTTATTTATTTATTTTATTTTATTTTATTTTATTTTATTTTATTTTATTTTTTCCGCTTCGCTTCATTTCACTTTTCTATGTCCTCTCAGCTTTAAATCTTCTCTGCAAATGAGCTCATGCTTGTCAAACATGAGTGGAGACGATCAAATTATCGTCCGTCAAATAGAAATATCAAAAATTTTTGATTTTCATCAAACAGAACCGACAACAGGTCGGTGTAGCGTACGTGTAGCCGACGAGAGCCGACGACACCAACACACTTAAAGTGTTTGACGCAATTATTTGATCGTCTCCAAGGCACTTAAGGGGTGATCTTGAAAATGATAAATCGAACAATCTCCACTGATAGATGGCTGATTAAATAAAAAACTACTACAGAGTGCTCTGCCAACCACAGAGTGACATATGCCTTTCCAAAACAATGAAAAATTAGAGCAGAAAGACATATGCAGAATTTGCACTAAAATCAATGAGAGAGAGCGAGCAACATAATCACACCGACATGCCGTAACAGAGGAGAAATGGTAACTTTTTTCCTGCTGCTAGAACAAGAGAGACCACAAAAATAATACAATATTTTTTACTGGTAACCTACACCATAAGATAAGTAACTCTACTCGTCTTGCAGGGTTATAAGTAATTTTTTTGCAAATTATTTGTGTATATTTTTTTGGATATGGCAATATAAGTTATAGCATACTGAGGAATTCCAAAGAATTTATATTTCTCTGGAAGATATTAGTCACTTCAAAATTTTCCAAGCAATTTACGTGGATGTAAACAGCTCATGTATGGGTTCAGTCATTTCTGCTTTACCAAGAAAACCACCACTAATTGTCAATATGAGCAGTCCTCAAGCAGAAATGGTTCGCGATATAATAGCGAACAATAAAGTTGTAATATTTTCTAAGAGCTACTGCCCTTATTGTACAATGGCCAAAGAGGTTAGTAAAAATAGTTATATTAGCTTAATTTGGGTATTAAAAAGTCATCTTTAATAATTTCAGCAATTTCGCAAACTTTCTGTTGCCGCACATGTTGTTGAACTAGATAGTCGTAATGATGCTGAAGAAATTCAAAACATCCTTGGAGAGTTAACAGGCGGTAGAACAGTAAGTTGGACTTCTACAAGCTATCATTATTATTTATATTTTTTTCTTTGGGTAAAAAAAATTATGTAACAAATAATGTTAATCCACAAAAGACTATCCCGAACAAACAAAACGCCTTTTGGGAAGTTACAACACTAAACGATTTAAGTGTGTAATAAACCTACCAAAAACAAACTAAGAATTCTTTGGGGATTGTATACAAGTCACGGTAAGCTCAGGAGGCATTTATACAATCTGGGCATAGTCTCATCAGAAATTTGTCGTTTCTGTGACTTGGAGGCGGAAACTTCCCTACACCTGCTTCAAAGGAGCAGGAGTAAAATATTGGGACCTAGCCACACACACACATCAACTCCCTCACTCCCAGCACCATTTTGGAATTCGTAAGAGTGCTGGGACTGATGGAGCTGATGTAGACATCGGAAGGACACAATAAACCATAGGTCACAGTCCTATTTTAAATTCGAGGTATTTTTATATGGAATAACATGTAATATTTCCAAATATCGTAATCCATATTTACTTCAATTATGGAAGTTGTGATAGCCTTTGTACAAATGTCTAAAGGGTACAGATAAATAACGGTTTTAGCTGTATCCAACCATGAAACCTATAAGGTATTTCTAGTAGTTAAAACTGTAACTATATCGAATGTCTCATTTTGAGTTTCTGAAGGACAAACAAAAATACGTTTATTGTACAAAGTTTTCTTTCTATTACAAAAAATTAAAACAAAAATTTAATCCATTTATGTAGATGTATGTTGTATTTTTTGCTTTAAATAGAACCGTTAAATAAGACGTTATTATTTCCGTTTTCAGGTGCCGAGGTGCTTTATTAATGGAAAGTTTATAGGAGGCGGCACAGATGTTAAAAAAATGTACGAGCAAGGAACTCTTCAAAAGTACTTTACTTAATAATGACGGTTGCAAAGACATGAAATTTTTTGTTAAGTAATATTGTTTTTTTTTATTAGGTAAACAAAAATGTATAGACAATGTTTTTTCATATTAATTGTTGCTAAATTATACCTTTAGAAGTAAAATAAACTCTGTTTTTATAATATTATTTCTATTTGATTTTAGTAAATTTACTCTAACATATAAAAACTTAATTGGATCACTTATAATCAAAATATTTGAAAAGCTGTGACTACTACAATCACAAGACAGGGTGGGAATGAAAATTACAGTTCTTCGTGTATCGTGTTTCCTTCATCATTATTTTCATTACTTGATTTCGGAATTTCGCTTGTTGAACCGGCTTGGGCATAATGATCACTATTTTCATGATCCTCGATTTTTATCATTAAATTTTTAATTTCCATATCATAATCCTTCCATTCAGGAACTATACGTTGCGCTGCTGTTAGTTTAGCTTCCTTGGTCATTGGATTGTTACATAAATCAATCACTTTAGCTTTTTTAAAAGAGCTGTCGCTGCACCACGTTTGACACCACAACCATTCATCCGGTAATGATTTGATGGCCACCTGATGGATCATGTTGTTGGGCAAGTCCTGATCTAAGTTTGACAGACTGTTTGGGTCCTGGCTCAAAGCTTGATATTGGCCACGTAAACGATCACCGGCCGCAATTTTGCGGAATCGTTTAAGGTCAACAACATACAAAGCCGAGATATGGTATCGTCTACCCATCAGATGGCTACGCCAGTAACCTTGTTTCCAAAATCTGAATCCTTCCATTTCCTTTCTAGAATCACAGAAAGGTGTGTATGCATATGGTGCCCCTCCTAAATCCATATCATAAAGTTCCTTAATATCAGTGCGTACAATGGCATCTGCATCTACGAAAATTATCTTTCGAACGTTAAGGGGGAATAAAACATCCAGGAAAAGTATCTTATATCCCCATATCGTGCGTTGCTTCTCCGTCTGTTGATGAAGCCACCGTGGCCATTTATATTGTACAAGTTCATATTGAAAAGCATATTCTCGTGCCATATGAGGTAGCAAATCGGTAAATTGTGGTGACAAGTAGTTTTTCAAGAACCAAAACTTAACAGGTGATTTTGTATGCTTTAACACAGATAACATCATGATGCGCAAAAGGCGTTCGTATAAATGACCGGAAGCAAGTGAAAATATATTAATTGTTTCGGCATCCTCTATGCCATTTTTACCAGCTGCAGTGGGTGAATTACCGCCTCCAAACGAACTAGCAATAGAGTTCCAGATACCGGATTTTGCATCTTCTTCGTCGTCGCCAAGCAAATCAGCATTCTGTTTACCAGGTTTCTTTGTTACTCTAAGTTTTATCACATGAGAACGCAGAGAATTTATAACCACTTTTGTTAATTGATTTTCATGTATTGTATTGAGACCCTCGGCATGGCTAATATCATAGATATCAGCAGATTTACCATCACGCAAGCGCAGTTCCCAAACTCCTGGATTAGCTTTGAGTTGGAAATAACCTAGGTTAGCCATAACTATGGTATCAACAATAGCTGGAGATTTCTGTGTACCGAGCGTAATTTGGAGACCACGCGGAGGTGCCCCGGAATTCGAATCGAAACAATGACCCTCTAATAACAAATACTCCAACTCATATTCGCTATGGACTGGGCCACCGATTTCACTTAATTTGATATTATCCAAGTCATATACAGAATGCACAGCCTCTACAAGCCAATTTTCAGGCACCTGTAAATTTTGTGTAAGTAACGAGTTAACAGGTAAGCCTGTGAACTTTGCCATAGGACCTTCTGCTAACTTCCCGTTCGTTTGAAATTGAACCTCCGACTCCACAACATATCGATAAAAGTTCTTAACAGGCATATCACTATGCTGCCCAACGGGGGTTAAATATAAATGCATCTCACAGTTGAGGATATTTCGTAATAGAATAAGAATTGGAGCGAGCTTTTGTGCACTTCTCGAAGCAGGATCAACAACTGCAGATATATCAAAATGTGGCATAAGTGGTTGTTTAGGTGATAAGGAAACTACTGAATTATGTTTCTTAATGTCATCGGGTATCTTAAAACGAGTTTTTGATTGTCTGGGCACAAGGCTGGCATATAATTTCAGTAAAGTATCACTATTAATTACACTATCATCAGTAGTACCTGCGTCACTTTCGACACTTTGCTTTAATATATTTCGGATTTTATCGCCATATTGAAATGCATTGAACCGATCAACCAGCCCAAAGTCTTCGATATTAAACTTTTCATCTGTTGTCAACGGGCCGAATATCTTACCATTTCCAACTACTAAACGGCCAGACTTCGGCAAACCGAAAATTCGTTGCACATAAACTCGCAGCATTTTCATATGCAACTCAGTTGATGAAAGTATTTCGTTGATAGCATCTGGAATTTCACTTATGGAATTGGGATTTTTAATCCATTTTAAAACTAAGTCTGTAGCTTCAACGGAGGGAAGTGTTTGTGTAGCAGCCCACGCTAAACGATTTAAATTGTTTTTATTTGAGGCAGATGAACCTTCAATATTAGGCAAAAATCCTATTCGCACACTACTTCCAGACTTAAGATACTTAAGAGCATTCGCCAACAGCTCCCGACCTTCTACTTGTTCAATATCAGCAATAACCCAGATAGTTAAGAAGTTTAATTCGTAACTACCAATGCGTTCAGTAGCATGTTTAGCGGCGAAATATTTTATATTGGACAATAAAGTTGCCGTCATGTCTCTATTTGAAAGCTGAGCTAGATCTTGAACATTCATTAAGTCCTTATATTCGGTTCCGGAAAAGTCCAGGAATTTCGAGGTATCTGTGTTGAGAATACGCTGATTTAACCGTGGCATAACATGATCCTGATTCATAAGATAATCGATAACTGAGTCAGTGTCCGTTAGATCGCCTTTATATACTGCTTTCTGAAAAGTACTTGTCTGCTGGATAATTTCCGAAAAAATTGCTTCTTCGAATTCACTATCAGAGTTCAATATACTTTGCTGCATAGGTACACCATTTAATAACGCCTGTGGGGAATTGGCAAATCCCAAACGCTCAATGAATTCCAACGACAATTGTTTTCCATAATCGTAATCAGAATCTTCGCCCAAAATATCATCAATTTTGCCGCCAGATAAATTATTAAAGGTTTTTTTGAATTGACTACGAATATGTGTGTATCGCACCTTTTCTGTAGAATCTGCAGCTGCAAACACGTCTGTCAAAAAACTTAACGCTGATCGGCCATCCATATTTTGAGTTACATAATTGTATGCACAAATAATTGAATTATAGTCTTTAGCAGTATCTTTTTCGGCACTACGGATATCAAATACTAGACCAAGTCTCACTGGCGCTTGGTGGATGACAAAACTCTCTGCCAATTTTATAATATTTCTACTTCCAGAATTTAGTGGATCAACCACTAAAACCAAGTTAAATATATTTTTACGTATGTTTCGTAACATTCCTGGGAAGGCAGGTCGTAATAAGTCCATTACGCTTGATGGCCAACGACGATATTGTGCGTCGGTCTCTATGTCATTTATCCACATTACTGCTGTATCTCTAATATCGATTGCGAATTCTTTGCTCGCTGCTCCAGAAAGATCCAGCGCGAGAAGCGCAGCTGCAAGTGGACCGCGTATATTGTTCTTATGCAGACTCTCTAGCACATGAACTTCAGCGCGCACTGTTTCAACTATAGCACCAAGATCCAATGTATCAGCATCAAAAAATAAACCATTTATGAATAGTGCACCATCTGGTGGAATTATATTTAAACTGCGTCCAAAAACTTCGATATTGTGTTTAATTTCAGCTCGTAATGCATCGGATACTTTATGATGCAGAAGTGTATGTGCTTGCATTGGGAAATTATGAGCAATAAATTGCAGAACCTGCAAGGCCTCATCGCCTTGCACTTCAGAAATAGCTACGGCGGCTTGTAATCCCAAGTCTTGAAACTCCCATGCTTTCAATTGGGTGATTTCTTCGTTGCCCTTTAAAAGATTGTAACGCAATTGGTCTAAAGAGGCAGTCAAACTTGGAAATCTATTCTTGAGAATTTTGAAGTCAAAACCTTTAACTTCAAATTCTTCATCTGTTTCATTTTTGAACGTGTCATCATTTGTCTTCGGCGCATCATCCTGACTTTTGTATTCAGTAGATTTAAGATGAAGCTCGACACCATAGCCGGACAGACGTACGGGTTTACTTATGGTATTATTCGCAAAGTAATGTCTGAAAACGTAACGTATATTTCCAGTAAGTGCTTCTTTTGACAATATTTTGTGAAATGCGGGAAAACTGTTTGATGCGAAATCTCCATACAAAATTACAGTTCGTGAATTATTCTCCGATCCGGGATAAACATGGTCAAAACTGTATGTAACAGGTTCTTCCAAAAACTCGGTTTTTGAATTGAGTTTTTCTATCAACTTATCAATGCTACATATGACTTCAGTATCAAGTTGGACAAAGGTATCTTCCTTACATGTAGACTTTGCATATATATCATTCGATATTTGCAAATGTGTTTGTATCCTAGGAGTTAAAATGTGCAATGACACGACCAATTTAAGCAATGGTAACTGAAGTAAATTAAGGCGATTACGGGCAACATTAATCGCTGCCAAATACTGGTTCGAATCTGAAGCTGAAAAGATAAGATTAAAAAATATGAGTACATAATTGCATAATGAAATATAAATTTTAATTTACTATATTCTTTAATTGGCTTTTGTTGAGTCAAAATTTCATTCACATAATCCCAGAACAAAGCAGGATTTTCATCAGCTAAATATTCTGCAATTTCTAAATACAATGGTGTTTGTTGCCATTTAGCATTAATAAGCGTTGTAACTGAGTAACTTTGGGAATGAGAACTTGGGAGATCCGATGCAATATTCTGTGCAACCGATGTAAAAATTATAAATACAAACACCAGCGTCCGGCAAGCAGTTTGTCTCCACATTTTTGTTTTGTTTTCAAGAATTCTTGCACTTCATAATATTTTGACCAAACTTTAGATATCAATAATTAAACGATGTAATATTTTAAATATGTTCTCTACTTAATAAATTCTAATGCCCATCCGTAAAGCCGGGTCCAACATTTTCTTGGTAAATTAAAAACTGATGTGGCATGAAAAACCGTTGCCACCATGTAGAAACTTCAGATAATTTTAGTAAACGATTATTAGGGTAGCTCTTTTAGGGTATATGAATAACAACAACGAAAGTGTTTGTTTTATAATTAAACAAATGCACTTAAGCTGGGGTGATAATAAAACTTCAATTAGATTAAATTCAAAACATTAAAATATTCGTAATGAATATGTTATTGTCTTAAATGTTAAAAATTACATGAGTTTTGAAAACTAATTTAGAAAGAAGTTTATTATGTGGGGCGTACCGAGATTTTCGAAGAACTATTTAAAGAGTATATAACAGTGTTCCTATAACTGTTTTACAACATTGTTAAAAAGTATAAAGATTTGTATTCCTTTAAAAATAGTTTGGAAAATTTTTAATTGAAAAAAAAAAAAAATGCTTTTGTTATTACTTTTCTTAAGTTATTGATGTTATATAAGTATTTTGTAAAAAAAAAAATATATTTGGGTTTTATTGTAGTTCTACGACAATTATATACGTGTCGTACGAACCGTTACAAGGTGTGTTGCTTGCATTAGACTATATGCGATCGCAATCGATTGAACAACGACGGTGTTAGAACTATCGGAGTTTTGAATAGCTATAATGAGTTATCGATTAATAATATTTACATGAACTTTGTTGGATGTATAAAGTGTTGAGAATTGTTTTTACAAATGAAATGCACTTTAGATGGCGGAAATACAAAAGGTTTTTACTTAAGATTGGATATTCTTGGTCTAACCATATGTATTTTTTAGTTTTTGCTAAAGCTGTGCAATCACTTTCAAAGTTCGGAGGAGATTTATTCATTGAGGCTGATGGTGATGGAATGCAGTTGCGCACGCTAAATCCAACTAAGTCCGCTGTTGGTACATATCGTTTCAGTAGAAGCTTCTTTGACTGTTACGAAGTCCAACAAAATGAAGAAAGTTATTGTAAACTTGATATGCGAGCTTGTCTCACTGTATTTCGAAATACAAAGCAGGTATAATTCAAACTAATTTCAAAGCAATAATGTTAACTAGGAACAATTAATTTCCGCTTTAGTATCAAATTGGAAAGAAAGTAACAGAACAGTAACGTTACTTGAATTATGAAGAATTATTAAAAGCCTACATTTAAATTTTAAAGAATAAGTTTCATTTAAATTTAAATTTTATGAAAGGGAAGTACGATAAATGTTTGTATATTTTGTTTAGTTAATAAATAGTTAGTAATTTATTTATTACTATAGTATAAATGTATTAAGTATTCAAAAAGTGATAATTTTATTTATAATTCACTTGTGCATTTTTTTAATGTAGGTGGAACGATGCGATATGGCTCTTTTATGCGACAGAACAAAGTTTCAGATACAATTAAAATGTCAACATGAAACATTAAAAAATACGTTTATTTCAGTTGATGATGAGGAAAATATTACCGCAGAAATGACACCAGAAAACAGTTGCAACACGTATGTTAAAGTAAAAACTTGAATTTAATACAATCGTGTTTTTATACTCTCGCAACAAAGTTGTTGAAATTTAGGTTGAAATTTGCTAAAAGTGCGCTAACTCTCTAACGGAAAACATTAGAAACACTAAATTTTACAGAATAAATGGCAGAAAGAAGTTGCACTCAGAAAATAGGCATTTCGTTGCTCACTTAGGAACTACACGATCAATTTCAATGAAATTCCGTATATAATAATTTCTTGACACCCTGATAACTAAACTAACTTAATAAATTAAGTGAGCATATAATCTTGGATATAAAGTATGTTGGTGGTCAAAAAGAGTGAAATTGGTTCTGGAATAACCTCAGCCCTCATAAACCGTGTATGATGATTTTCGTTATTCTATTGGACTTTATGCCGAATATATGGGTAAAATTGTGTGATATCTTAATAAAACTAGAACAATAGATTGCGAGAGTATAAAATGTTCGGTTGCACCCGAACTTAGCCTTTCCTTACTTGTTTATTATAGTATTTGTGGTTCACATAAAATATTTACTGAAATATCAAATAACTTTAATCCAGCGGAGGAAGAAATTACTTTAGAAGCACAAGATAAGAAAATAAATATAAAGAACTATGTTGAAGGTTCGAGAGTTAATGAAAAATTCATGCGGTCTCAGCTGCAATTAAAGTAAGTATGATATTTATTGTTTAAAATAATTATATGTATTACCAAATATTCAAATTGCATATGTAGCGCCGATGAGTTTGAAAGTTACAAAATTGAAAACGAAACGTCCATAACATTTTGCTTAAAAGAGTTTAGAGCGTTTCTCATGTTTGCTGAGGCACTGAATGAATGCTTAAGCTTGCAATTCGATGACGCCGGCAGGTAAATTATTTCCATGATTGATACTATCAATTTATATCAATAATTAAATCTTTTTGCAGTCCAGTTTTCGTTTGTATATCACATAGAGATGAAATAAATTGTCTTCTTATTATGTCTACTTTGTCACCAGAAGAAGTAAGTTTTTATGACAATTGTCAAGAAAGTGAAGTCCAAGAATGCACGACTTCGAAAACAAATCAGAAAAGGAGACTAAAATCCTCGAAGGTACCAAATCAGTGTAAAACCATTAGGAGAGAAGCGGAGCAGAAGTGTATTGCTGAAGATACGACTCTTAGCAATAGTTCATCATTATTTGCTTTTGAAAACAGTAGTAGTAAACGCAGTTACCCGTCGTCTGTTGCTATCCCTCGTAATTGTGACGCAGCTGCGACAACATCTAATCTCAATGAAAGTATTCTTTTACTGCCAGAAGTATCTGAAGAAACAAACAGAATGCAGATGTTGGATAGTAATGTTGACTCTGCGTTATTAGTCAGTGAAGGTTTAGATAACGAAGAAAATGATGATTGCATTCCTGATTCTCCTAAGCGCGAAGGAAGAACTAACTTGCGTTCTATATTTTCTCGCTGTTTCCAATCTACATATGTACCAATGGAGCCTTCAACGAGTGGCCAAATATTTGCACTTGATTCAGACCCAGAATAATAAATTAAAGTTCTCTTTGTAAAAAGTGTGATTAATATTTATTTTTAATTTACGAAAACTTAGACGTTGATATCCGGAACAAAATTGCTTGTAAAAATATCCTTGTGTTTTTCATGCAGTTGCTTCATACTGACCTGAGAATTTTTCAAAGAGCATAAAACGGACTGCATTGTTACCTGAAAGAAAGAGAAGAAAGTGTTTTCTTACATATCGGACGAAATAACTTAACTTAACTGTACATAACTTGATGTCAATGTATCAATATACAAAATGTATCAAAGAAGCTAAACATGTTAGGCTTAAAAAGTGCGCATCAAGTTTATTATTATATTAAAAAACTAGTAGACCGCTCCGGCTTCGCACGGGTTTAAACAAACATTTCAAAAGTTATAAGTTTTTACACATATATATACACTCTCCCATACGTATGTATGTACTTTCCTGTTTCTTGAGTGGGGTCCTTTAAAAAAATGAAAATGAGGAAAATTTGAACATGAGAATATATTTTTTCTAATGAGCTAAAATTTGATTACGACCTCTTATTTCCAGAAAGTTAAGATCTAGATTAAACTGTCTTGCTAAAAAGTACTAAATTATTTGCTTAAAAGCTATAAAAACGGATATGTTATTTAATATTCCATCATCAATAGATTCCGCAGCGCATGCGACGAAAGACGTTTTAGGGCACTTTTTTACACCATGGATTACGTTGATTAAATACAGATCCCTAAACCTTTCTAGCAATAAATACAGCATATGTTACTCAGGGTGAATGTAGCTTTCCAAAGGTGAAAGAATTTTTGAAATCGGCACAGTAGTTTCTGAGTTTACATTATCATACAAATATTTCCTCTTTATAATAATAGTATAGATTAAAATTTTTATTACCTGTGATTTTATGAGAAGTTGGTCAGTATTTAATAAATGTTTAGACACATTTGTTATAAAGTTTTTTACAAACAAAGACATCCCTTTGTAAATTGCAATGTTATTATCGACTAGAAATAAAGTGAAAATGTGAATTTCATAGGTTATTAATTCCATGAGATTTTTACTTAGTTTTCGTTGTAATAAATTATTTTTGTAGCGTGATTCAGTGCCAAGGTTTTCAGTTCCTAAAGGTTGTGATTTCATTTCGTACAAATCTATAGGAAGAATAATAAGATTTTCGTCACAAATTGTTTCAATTGTTTTGATATGATATTTACCTTCATCTGATTCAGTAGCTTCTCCTGGAATTTCTGACGCGAAGATTTTAATCTGCTGGTAAATTTGAGAAAATGTTATTTCAAATGGGAAGTTGTGTAAAACAAATTAATATTATTTACATGGTTTTCTTCATCAGACTCGGATGCTTCTCCTCGTACTAATTCTGTCATTGCAGACTTTACACTTCTCTATCACGGAATTAAATTTGTTTCAATAAACATATAGTTTTTGCATAAAATGTTAGTCGAGTTGTTTATTGACTATGATTTACAACTTTATACGTATCAAAAGATATTATTTACATTTTGTGTTTCCGATATATACAATTCTTTTTGATTTAAATATACTGCATATCGATATGTTTCGAAAATTACCAACTATCGTTTGAAAAAGGTACCGAATTTATTGTAAAAGCTAAAACTGCATAGCTCGCGTATGCGAATGCGAAAGCGAAAAAATGCGCTTGACTGCGTATATATCGAGCAACTCCATAAATGCGCATTTGAATGCGTTGACAGCTGTGTACAAGGTGATACACATACACACTTTTTATTTGCGAGTTTGAAAACGACCTAAATAATATGGACGGCAATTTTAAATGTTTATTGATTTTTATAATCAGTGTATATAGAAAACCTCGAATTAAGAAAAAAAAGGAAAATTTAAACTACCTACTTTGTTTATTAAAACTTCATCACCCCTAACCTTTAAAAATTATTTTAAATATTTGATAAATATATTATTAATAAATATTATATTTCACAAAAATACTTATATTGTAGCGAAGAAAACGGGCTTAAATAATTAAAACATACAAGATTGTAAGTAACATAATGTTGGTTGCTATTCTTAAGAATGTGAGGTTGCTGTGATAGCGCATGAAAGTTGAAAATTTCCAACTTCTGTGCGTCTTCGAATCCGAGTTCGAAATTCAGAGCGTTGGTTGCGAAAACATGCGAAAGCTATGTAGCTCATCTCATAAGAACATGTGTATTTAACTCAACTGTCAAACGTTCGCATTCGCATTCGCGAGCTATGTAGTTTATGCTTAACTTGTTTATTATCAATTGTGGTCACTCTTTTTCTGGCATCAGTAAAAAGGTTATCACTTCTCCTCTTTTACAACACGTCGGTGTGATTATCTTGCTCGCTCTATCTCATTGATTTTGAGGTAAATGCTGTTTTGGAAAGTCACACGTCACTCTGTGGCTAGCAGAACCATCTGAAAACGTTTGTTTGCTTCATAATTTTTATGATCACCCTTTAGTCATACGAAGTGGTCATTTGTGTGGTCACCGCCTCGTTACTAAAGTTTGGTTCAGTAGTCAACTCGTTCATTCTACCGGTTACCTTTTATTTCGTTTAGAAATAAAAGAAAGGAGTTTATATTTTTATTTATTTAATTGTATGAGGTATTTACATTTATAAATTAGTATGGTATTTTACATTATAAATACTTATTATAGATTAATTTTAAAATATTATCATTTCAGTACAAAGTAAACTTTCATTTGTACAAACATTTTTGTGGCTATCATTTATACATTGACAAATTTTACATATAAAGTTAGTATTAATTATTAAATTTTTATAATTTATAATTTTTTAAAATTTTTGATTATTGATTTTTTGTGTTGTTTGTTGCACGTTGCGTTGTGCGATTTTGACTTTTATTCTGAATTTGAATATGTATTAATTGTTGATATACTGATGTGTTGTTGTCTGAGTAGTGATTACTTGCTGGTTGAAGGCATACATATGTACTAGAGCTCTTGGTATTCGACTAATCGACTAAACGAATAGGGCATTATTCGAATAATAATATTCGGTTTGCACTATTCGGATAGTCGTCAGTCATCGACTGTTCGATTAACCGCTCATTTCCGACTATCCGGTTAACCGTTCGTTGTCGACTATTCGAATAGTGTAAGTTCATTAAATTTCTGTTTTTATTGAAAAATGAGAAACACTGGAAAAATGCGGACATTTGACATTTTCACAAGAAAAAACAAACAAAAATCAAAGCTTGCCTTCCTATATGGGAGTAATACTTTATCTCCGCTTTGTTGTTCCGAATTCTGCTTATTGTTATCACCAAAAGCATCCATTACGATATTATTATTGCAATGTTGGTGTATATTAATGCAATCTAATCAGTTTCTATGAGTCCTCGGCCTGGAGTCGCTATTGTTGTGTCACTATTAATAGTACTGTCTAAGGTGGTAAGTTTTTCTTCCGAAGCTTGCAAATATCTGAAAAGAGTAATAAAAAGATAAAAGTAAGCTTTATATGAAAGTATAGTCTAACAAAAGTTTTTATGTTATAGTATATATGTACATATGTAAGGTTTGATATTATCAACTCACCCATCTGCCTCCAGTGGCATAATTCTTGTTCTGCTTCTATTTTTGATTTTGCATGTTTGTGTTTGCATGTACGCACCAGATGTGCTTTGCAGTTCGATTTGCCTTCCAAGAACCATTTTCTGCAATTATATTCCTTTAAAATACTCAGCAATACCCAGTCAAACATAGTATCGCTATGGTGGCGATTTTCGAACGGTTCATTGTAGTACTCTCTTATGATGAAAACACATGTGCAGAATTCTCCATGCAGAAAAAAAAATTGTACTGATTTGACAGTTTGGATTCTGTACCTCAATGCAGATCTGCATGCCATGTGAAATTTGAATTTCTCTGCGCAGAGGCAGTGCTGACAACATTCAAATATTTAATTTTTGAGCAATGTCTGGCAGCATTGTGAATTGCGCTCAGCTGTTTAATGAAAACAAACAAAATAAATGAAAGATACGAAAGATTTAAGAAAATGGAAGAAAATTTAATTGAATTCGTTAGAGAATTGAAACGATTTCTTTATGATAAAAGCCATCGAAATTATAAGAAAAGCTACCTCAGGGATGCAAATTTTAATAAGCTATCGGAAAATTCAAATTTATGCATGTTTGAATGTTTTTAGTTGAGAAGCTAAAGGCCCGTTGGCGAACCCTACGAGACAAATTTTACAAGGAGAGATCCCCCATGCACTTAGTTTTTGAAAGCCTTGCAAAGCAGGATGATGCGGCTAATTTATCAAGTGTGGAGATGTCCGAGTTACAACTCCAAATGATTCAAACATTCCACCAATTTTTGACCAATCGTATACAATAAGCTTTTTTATGTAATAAAATTGTTTATACCAAGGGTAACATTTTAAATTAGAATTTTGTATAACATAAATTATTTTAAATAAAAATCTGATAATTTAAATATAGAAAAAAGTATAAATTATAGTATAAGTATAATTATTTATTTACTTTGTTATTGTTGTTTTTGTTATTTCAACGCAAACAATTTTGAGGAATACAGGTTACGTAGAACCGACACATATATTAAATTTACTTATTTATGAAAGAAAAGATAATTTTTAAGACGATCTCGGGCATCAAACTAAAATGACAAATGTATTTGTCGCTCCCGGGCTCTGGAAAAACATTTATTGAAATGGTCTTTGTTTGCTTCCAAACACTTTCCCGGATATGACCTCATTAAATGTTTTGTCAACGCAGCATCACCCACATAATAAAATGGGAATTTTACCGCACTACGTGGAAGGTTTTCTGCTTCTGGTAGGTTCATTAATCCGTTTAAAATTCTATTGCCGAAACCTCTAACTACCGATATTGCCACCTAACTACAAAACGTATATATATATATATATGTATATATATTTGGCGTAGGAACCGCTTTAAGCGATTATATCCGAATCCACCAGAGCGCGCCACTCATTCCTCCTTTTTGCTTTTTGGCGCCAACTGGAAACACCAAGTGAAGCCAGATCACTTTGCACTTGGTCTTTCCACCGGAGTGGAGGTCGTCCTCTTCCGCGGCTTCCTCCAGCGGGTACTGCATCGAATACTTTCAGAGCTGGAGTGTTTTCTTCCATCCGTACAACATGACCTAGCCAGCGTAGCCGCTGCCTTTTTATTCGCTGAACTATGTCAATGTCGTCGTATAAATCGTACAGCTCATCGTTCCATCGTCTGCGGTATTCGCCGTTGCCAATGTTTAGAGGACCATAAATCTTACGCAAAACCTTTCTCTCGAAAACCCCAAGAGTCGTCTCATCGGATGTTGTCATCGTCACGCTTCAGCGCCATACATCAGGACGGGAATAATGAGCGACTTATAGAGTTTGATTTTGGTTCGTCGAGAGAGGACTTTACTTTTCAATTGCCTACTCAGTTCAAAGTAGCACCTGTTGGCAAGAGTGATTCTGCGTTGGATTTCAAGGCTGACATTGTTGGTGTTGTTAATGCTGGTTCCCAGATAAACGAAATTATCTACAACTTCAAAGTTATGACTGTCAACAGTGACGTGGGAGCCAAGACGCGAGTGCGCTGACTGTTTGTTTGATGACAGGAGATATTTCGTCTTGTCCTCATTCACCACCAGACCCATACGCTTCGCTTCTTTATCCAGTCTGGAAAAGGCAGAACAAACGGCGCGGTTGTTGTTTCCGATGATATCAATATCATCGGCATACGCCAGGAGCTGTACACTCTTGTAAAAGATTGTACCCTCTCTATTTAGCTCTGCTGCTCGTATTATTTTTTCCAGCAATAGATTGAAGAAGTCGCACGATAGTGAGTCACCCTGTCTGAAGCCTCGTTTGGTATCGAACGGCTCGGAGAGGTCCTTCCCGATCCTGACGGAGCTTTTGGTGTTGCTCAACGTCAGTTTACATAGCCGTATTAGTTTTGCAGGGATACCAAATTCAGACATCACGGCATAAAGGCAGCTCCTTTTCGTGCTATCGAAGGCAGCTTTAAAATCGATAAAAAGATGGTGAGTATCGATTCTTCTCTCTCGGGTCTTTTCCAAGATTTGGCGCATTGTGAATATCTGGTCAGTTGTCGATTTTCCAGGTCTAAAGCCACACTGATAAGGTCCAATCAGTTCGTTGACGGTGGGCTTTAGTCTTTCACACAATACGCTCGACAAAACCTTATATGCGATATTGAGGAGACTTATACCACGGTAGTTGGCGCAGATTGTGGGTTCTCCCTTCTTATGGATTGGGCAGAGCACACTAAGATTCCAATCGTCAGGCATGCTTTCCTCCGACCATATTCTACAAAGAAGCTGATGCATGCACCTTATCAGTTCTTCGCCGCCGTATTTGAATAGCTCGGCCGGTAATCCATCGGCCCCCGCCGCTTTGTTGATCTTCAAGCGGGTAATTGCTATTCGAATTTCTTCATGGTCGGGTAATGGAACATCTATTCCATCGTCATCGATTGGGGAATCGGGTTCGCCATCTCCTGGTGTTGTACTTTCACTGCCATTGAGCAGGTCGGAGAAGTGTTCCCTCCATAATCCCAGTGTGCTCTGGACATCCGTTACCAGATTACCTCCTCGGTCCCTACATGATAATGCTCCGGTCTTGAAACCTTCTGTAAATCGCCTCATCTTTTCATAAAATTTTCGAGCATTACCCATGTCGGCCAGCTTTTCAAGCTTTTCATACTCACGCATTTCGGCCTCTTTCTTTTTATGTCTGCAAATGCGTCTCGCTTCCCTCTTCAGTTCTCGATATCTATCCCACCCCGAACGTGTTGTGGTCGATCGTAGGCAGTCTGTTTTCTCTCCACTGCGGAACGACAATTCTCATCGTACCAACTGGTTTTTTGGCGTTGCCGGAGACCAATTGTTTTGGCTGCAGCGGTATGCAATGAGTTTGAGATGCCGTTCCACAGCTCCCTTATATCGAGATGCTGATGAGTGCTCTCAGAGAGCAGGAGTGCAAGTCGAGTAGAAAATCGTTCGGCTGTCGGTTGTGATTGCAGCTTTTCGACGTTGAACCTTCCTTGTGTTTGTTGACGGGCGTTCTTTGCTGCACAGAGGCGAGTGCGTATCTTTGCTGCTACTAGATAATGGTCCGAGTCAATGTTTGGTCCTCGGAGCGTACGCACGTCTAAAACACTGGAGACATGTCTTCCGTCTATCACAACGTGATCGATTTGATTGCGCGTGTTTCGATCAGGGGACAGCCATGTTGCTTGATGAATTTTTTTATGCTGGAATCTGGTACTACAGACAACCATATTTCGGGCCCCAGCGAAGTCGATCAGCCTCAGGCCGTTTGGCGATGTTTCGTCATGGAGGCTGAATTTTCCGACTGTTGTGCCAAAGACACCTTCTTTACCCACCCTGGCGTTAAAATCGCCAAACACGATTTTGACATCGTGGCGGGGGCAGCGCTCATAGGTGCGTTCTAGGCGCTCATAGAAAGCATCTTTGGTCACATCGTCCTTCTCTTCCGTTGGGGCGTGGGCGCAAATCAGCGATATGTTGAAGAACCTCGCTTTGATGCGGATTGTGGCAAGACGTTCATCCACCGGGGTGAATGCCAGGACTCGGCGACGTAGTCTCTCTCCCACCACAAATCCAACACCGAATTTGCGCTCCTTTATATGGCCGCTGTAGTAGATGTCACAAGGACCCACCTTCTTCCGTCCTTGTCCCGTCCATCGCACTTCTTGGATGGCGGTGATGTCAGCCTTTAGTTGTATGAGGACATCAACCAGCTGGGCAGAGGCACCTTCCCAATTAAGAGTCCGGACATTCCAGGTGCATGCCCTCAAATCATGATCCTTAGTACGTTTGCAGGGGTCGTCATCAAAAGGGGGGTTTCTCATCCGAGGCTCGGTGTTGGTTTTCATTGGGGAGATTTTTTTTTTATGTGGTGGGTCCCAAGCCCTACGCACAACCGCAGAAGCGGGCTTCACCTTCTCACTTTAGCTCGCCTCCAAACGGATGTCTGTTAGCTACCCAGAGGATACTTGGTCTAAAACCGGAAGTCGTGAGCTGCTTGAGTCATATGCAAAAGAATCGTTCTTGGCCACTCCCAAGTGAATGGCAATCAGAAACGTTCCTCACTTGCGTGAACTTCTATATATGACCCCATCCCCCATGTATGTGTTGGTAAAAACTGAAAAATTTTGCATGTGTAGTGGTGTATGAGTAGGGTACCATCTCCCTATTGAGTGCCTATACTTAGAATATGAGTATTATTTTCCAAAATATTGCAAACTTTTAGTGGATCTACTTCATTTATTTCCAGAAATACATATATTTGCGCTACATCTTGGTTAAGTTTTTTTTTATTTAAAAAAATCTTTGTGATATGCTGTATACATTTGTTTGTTTTTCGTAATAACTAAAACTAAACGAGTTAGATATACGGATACCTGTACCAGGCATATGCTGGAACAGCTCCCACTGCAGCCGGTTCTACGTTACCGGAGTTGATCCGGATTTTATCCTGTCAAGGGCTGCCCTTTCAACGATCCAACCCTGTTAGGATCGATAAGTACTAAGTCTAGCTGTACGTCACCCTCCTTGCAGCAGGGTTGCTCCACATCCTCTGACTTTGGGCTGGCATCGAGTCCAATCCAGGGCCTGAGGTATTTTTCTGCTGCGGAAGCGCTAAAAGGCTCCGTCCAAACTCCACCTCGATTAGGTGTAATTCATGCAATGGATGGAGCAATCTTAAGACCTGTACAGGCCTTAAGACTCATAGGGAGTGGATCACACGTTATGTGGCCCCATGCTGTCAACGCACTACTGCGACTATTGCCTCTACCAGTGGCGGATCCAGAAAATACTAGAAGAATTCTTTCAAAAAGCAAGAAAAATATAACATGGAATGTGAGATCCCGTGTAATCCTCAATTAATCACTGAGCTTCAGCGATACTGCTTGTACAAATGTAGAGAAAGTTCGAATTATGTGAATAACAACAAAAATCTTGTAACTAATTATAATTGCTTATAATTTGATGTGATTTTTTTGATCAATCATATATTTTTCTTTGCGTTTAGGGGGTGTTTTAACACCAAATATCGTTTTATCGAAGGTGACATCGACCTCTGGGACACTATCCTAGAATGTCAAGGTATAGCTGTCCGGTCAGGCGATGTCGAGCTCGAAATATTTAATATATACATTATTATTATTAGTGCGCTACTTTGTAGTGAAAACCGATTGGTACTAGGCGACTTTAGCGAGTACCACCTTGGCATTCTTACCTGTCAAATGATCGGAGGGCTGGTAGAACAGATAGACGATTCGACATTGAACATAATGAATGACGAAGCCCCCATCAGAATTATGAGCACTTGCAGCAGCACCATTGCTAGCGATGGTCTGATAAATTGCATAACCTGACGACCTATGCTAACCCTTGTATCAGCTCATCTGCCCATAATTATCTCGATTGAGAAACCTCCCGACTTTATTTCTGCTACTATGCTGCCTATTAAGGAGCATAATGAACTGCTTACCAAGCAGTTTCTTTCGTAAAAATCACCCATGTGGTTACTTGCTGGGAGCAGCGTCGACGATCTAGAACAATACACCGCCCAGACCGCGGACGCAGACAGTTCAGACACCCCTATATACGCCACCTTTATCAGACGAAGAGCTCGAGTTGCCATGTGAAACCAAAGTGACCCTTGCGCAACTTCGTTCTGGATACTGTAGCAGATTAAACTCCTACTTATACTCAACTCCGACACACAAAATACATGTCCTGCATGCAATGAACCCTACTCATCTAACACCCTTTTCCCTCTGGTCAGACCCCGTCGAAACAGCATGTTTCCTGGGCCTCCCGTAAGATGACCTCGACGACAACAAGATTTATGCTTTCCGTTCCGGCAGGGATAGATAATCGCTACTATAACAACAACAATATGTGCTCGAAATCGTGCGATTTCATTTTGCAAATCGCGCTAATTGATTTGAGGTGTGATGAATTAGAGTCCGACCGATTAGTCGGCCTTGTCATCGGCATTGGCCGGTATCGACCACAAAATTCAGAATCAGCATCGGCCGATTCTTTCTACTTCTTTTGAATTACACTTAAATTACTTTTTTTTTACTTTCTTGATTTCTTAAATCCTAAAATATTAATCCTTCCATTCACCATATAAAACATAGTTTGATTAATATTTGCCCGAACCAATCATTCCTCACGATGATAATATTTAGTATAGTATAAAGAACTTCAACAACTTGTTGAGATTTTGAAGATAATTTCATAATGTCACTCTTTTAGAAATTCTTGTTGCTATTGGCAAAAAACTGGGAGGGTTTATTTTTAAGTTTCTCTTGAGACACATTTTCATAATCAACATCATTCTCCATGTAAAAGAACCTCCCAAAAAAGCTGTCCTTAAAGGAAAAACGCTAAATTGCTGACGTAGCAACTTGTTTTGAGAAAAGGCGAATAACTTTTTTTCTATATACATATAATATTATAAAAATAAGTTATTTAGTTTTGAATATTAATTAAATTAATTCATATTTACATATGTACTGATTTTTTACATATTTTGTGATGTTTTTTGATTTTGTTTTAATTTGTTACTATTCTAGTTTACTTAATAAAATTGTTCATGAAAGAATCGGCATCGGCATCGGGATCGGCCGATACTTTCCCAACTACCCGATTAATCGACATCGGCTTCGGCAAAAAATTGGGTATCGGTCGACACTATGATGAATTTCACTCGATTTCGTTCTGGTTCGAACTTAAATTCGAAACAGCTGATAGTCAAACAACTTAAGCTGAAACTACATAGCTCGCGTATGCTAATGCGAAAGTGAAAAAATGCGCTTGACTGCGTATATATCGAGCAACTCCATAAATGCGCATTTGAATGCGTTGACAGCTGTGTACAAGGTGATACACATACACACTTTTTACTTGCGAGTTTGAAAACGACCTAAATAATATGGACGGCAATTTTAAATGTTTATTGATTTTTATAATCAGTGTATATAAAAAACCTCGAATTAAGCAAAGGAAGGAAAATTTAAACTGCCTGCCTTGTTTATTAAAACTTCATCACCTCCTAATTTTTAAAAATTACTTTAAATATTTGATAAATATATTATTAATAAATTAATAAATATTATATTTCACAAAATACTTATATTGTATCGAAGAAAACGAGCTTAAACAATTAAAACATACAAGATTGTAAGTAACATAATGTTGGTTGCTATTCTTAAGAATGTGAAGGTTGCTGTGTTAGCGCATGAAAGTTGAAAATTGTCAACTTCTGTGCGTCTTCGAATCCGAGTTTGAAATTCGGAGCGTTGGTTGCGAAAACATGCGAAAGCTATGTAGCTCATCTCATAAGAACATGTGTATTCAACTCAACTGTGAAACGTTCGCATTCGCATTCGCGAGCTATGTAGTTTATGCTTTAAGGTCCAGACCCAATGCTGGCTGGCTTTACTTGCTTTCGTTGACTTTGCGTACTTTGAATGCTTGTATGTCCAAATGAGAGCTTTGAAAATAATGTCACAATCACTGTTGCCACACACGTAATAATTTGTACATCAAAAATTCAAACAAAACTTGCCAATAGTTTCATGTCAAATGTTATATTATTATAAACTCTTTGTAAATTTCTACATACTTATATGAAATATTTTAAATATTCTACATTTTAACTATTTGTACTGGCAAACATATATGTGATAAATTTTTGTGTGCCAATGTAGCACACAAAAAATTACAGAAATTGGTACATTGCACCTAAAATGGCAACCCAAGTTACAATATCAAATGTCAAAAGCGCCAGAAGCGCAGGCAAATAGAGCATAGATCTATTCGAAACTTCAAACGCTTGAAGCAAAGCTCCATTTGGTCACTTTTCATATGCTCTAGTATAGCTCTATTCAGTTTTGACAGTTCTCACAGCAAATCAAGTAAAGCCAGCCATCATTGGGTCTGGACCTTGACAATCAATAACAATTTTGTGTTCTGGTACGTGCATCGTTACGATTTGATGTTCGAAAATGAAAACGGAGTAGTGAAATACTGCACTTGGCATGTCTGCAGACGGACAACTAACTGTACAGTTCAATCTTTTTGTTCTTCATGTGCTGAACACAAAGACGACGACACGACACGACGTAGCGACGGCTGATTACAGATGTCGCTTTGAAGCCACCGTCTTGAACTTTTTGAAGACGGGAGCGACATATCAAACAGCAATTTCATTGTTGTCGTACTTGAACCTTTCACTGCAATAAAATTTACATATTTAGTTTAAAGTGAAATTATTTGTACAAAAAAAGTAAAAATAGGTTGATTTATTTGTTTTAATGATATATCAAAGCTATTTTACGCTTCTTCTAGTAAAATAACGTTATACTTGTTAGAACTTTGAATAATTTTACATTTCACATACTAGTGGCAGCTCTACAGCGGCCATTGTCGTCGGCAAAATTAGAAACATTTGGCGACAGCGAAGACTTCAACCTTTTTGTCGCGAAGTCGTGCTGTTGTCTAAAAAACTGTGCACATAAGAACACGTGTTTTTTAATATTTGACAGATGTCGCTCGTCGCTTGTCGTCTTCTATGTGTTCAGCACATGATAGTGCATGTCAAAACAAGTTTTATCTTTGTTTATCATGTATATTAACAGATAAGATGTATGTATGTGAATGTGTGTGTGCGACCTGGAGTGAGGCTATATCGTTAACTCCCTCCTTCTTAAAACGGAGCGTCCTCGCTATGCTGCTACAAATTGTTTTTGTTGAACACGATTCATATAGATTTCATATAATTCGTCAATTTGCCTTTGTCTGTGAAACATTCTTCTATTTACGTGATACCGGCAGAGGTGTACGTAAGTGGTGACTACTAAAGTAAAGAATCTCATTACGATGAAGAACGTAAAATGTACTGGATTTTCTTCAGTAGGTATCAAAAATTTTGAGAGTGTTTGGATATTGTAATATGTTCGAGGATTCATTGAAGTGTATCAATTTAGGGCCTGATATATGCATGTTTTTTTCAAGTATGCTGGTAATCTCTCAAAATGTCTCCATTCTCTAGGAAGCGAAGTGGAGCATTATTTTCATGGGTTGTTTCGCATTGTGCTGTTTTGTCTTCTAATATTTTTATAGTACAATTGTCAGCGGGTTCTGATTTACAAATAAAGTTACCCATATAATTTCTACATTTAGACATTATTTGATAATCGTTAAACTTTGCGACCATAGGGTCTAAATTAACAATTAACAATAGAAGTATGCGTTAGCATATTAATAGCTCGTCTATTCCTCCAAAATGTATCAATAAGCGAGAAAACTAACATTTTTTTTTTTTAATTAACGAAACTGCCTTTATTACTCACTTAATGCTCGAAATGGATGAACAAGTAATTACTCCTTTATTACTCGATTTTGGTATTAATCCAAAGATTTTTTACTGGGTACAAACTTTGCGTTTGGATATATTTGTGACAGTATCTCGTCTACATATTTGTAAGTATCTTTCTTTGATGGTATTTGTCTCAAATGGCAGAATTTGGAATATTCGTCGGTTGAGCGAACCCAGTAAAAAATCTTTGGATTAATACCAAAATCGAGTAATGAAAGGGGTAATGACTTGTTCATCCATTTCGAGCCGTAAGTGAGCAATAAAGCCATTTTAGTTAGTTTTTACAAACATCGTTTGTTTCCTCGCTTTTTGATACATTTTGGAAAAATAAACGAGGTTTATAAAAAAAGATAAAGCGTTACGCCTAATCATAACTATTAATTGTAGGGAAGTGCTTGTGTATGACGGATTTCTGCTCTTTTTCGCGCTCTTTCTGGAGATAAAGAAGATTACTCCATCTGGTCTCGTTTCGGAGGTCAAAAAGAGCTCAAAAGAATGCTCGGTTTGCACTCCATTTGAAGTTTAAAAGGAGTGATACCTCGGACATGCTATGTTAAAAAGGAGTAATAAATGCATGGGCCTCTGGAAGTGGCCAAGCAAATGGAGTAATCCATGGCTCGCAAAGGAGCGATCTTAGATCAATCTTTGGTTGATTGGATTTTTTACTATTCTCGATTACTGGTAGCCTATTTTTATATTCTCGCAACAAAGTTGCTAAGAGAGTATTATAGTTTTGTTCACATAACGGTTGTTTGTGTCATCCAGAAATAAAAGAGTTAGATATGGGGTTATAAATATACAAATGATCAGGATGACGAGTGGAGTTCAAATCCGGATGTTTGTCCGTCCGTCTGTCCGTGAAAGCGATAACTTAAATGAAAATTGAGATATCTTAATGAAACTTGGAACACATATTCCTTAGCACTCTTAGGAGGTTGGTATTGAAAATGGAAATTAAGTAAAAATTGAAATATCTTAATGAAACTTCGAACACATATTCCTTAGCACTCTGAGGAGTCGATCTGAATCCTGTACTTTACAATATATAAAGTAAGCACTAGTGAAGATATCGGAGCAGAACTTTGCAAATATACTGCATTTAAAGAGTGGCATCGCCCTTCTAAAAATTGTCGAAATCCGTCCATAAGTTTTCAAAACCCTAAATATCGAATATGAGGCCAACAGTGCTTCTAATTAATTTTTTACCGAAAATATAGGTAAGTCTCTCAGATAGTTAGAAGAAATTCAGAGGGAATATGTTTTTTCTAATAATGTGTGACCGTGCGAAAAATGAGTGAAATCGGGTCATAGGGGAAGCTCCCATATATTTAATATTAGGGTTTTCAAACTTTCAATGGACTTTATACCATATATATACCGAATATGTGAGTCAAATTGTTTGTTATATTAATAAAATTAAATAAATAAATTGCGAGAGTATAAAATGTTCGATGACACCCGAACTTAGCACTTCCTTACTTTTTTATAAATGATTACATACATTTATACCATAATTAATCACTTTTTACATACATATATTCGCAACACTTGATTCACTTTCACGCGTTGATTGCAAAATTCAAACTAATTTAATTTGACAAAATACGCGTTTATAAAACATAAAATAATTTCACAACAATTAACAGTTATGATTAGGCATTAGGCTTTATATTTTTTTATAAACCTCGTTTATTCCTCCAAAATGTATCAAAAAGCGAGGAAATAAACGATTTTTGTAAAAACTAATGAAAGTAGCTTTATTTTAGTCTTTAGTCTTTATTTTTTTTAGTCTATAGACTCAAAAACTCTATAGATAGAGTAAATTAGTTTTCGCATAAAAAAAAGCGTGTGTCGGCTGTTAGAAAATATGTTTTGTGAGAATATTTCGACGGGGTTCAGATCTGACCGTTTTACATTAATTTGTTTCTAAAGGAGTTTAATGGTTGCTTTACTCGTTTGAGTCTTTGTGTTGGGGAGCTTTGTGCTGAATGTTGGGAGTCATCAGAATTTACAGTGTTGTTTATTTGCTGACGAGAAAGTGCATCAGCGACAACGTTCTAATGTCCGGGTTTGTAAACGACTTTTGCACCATATTATTCAATGAAATTTTTCCATCTTTTTAATTTTGTATTGGGTTTTTTCTGATATAGAGAATATTAGACATTGATGGTCAGTGTATATTGTTAAATCTGCTATATCATACAAGTAGTTACGTAGTTTCTGTAGTGACCACACAATTGCGAGTAACTCTTTCAGGTTTTTGGTATTGAGATAATACGGCTCCTATAGCGTAATTGCTAGCATCTGTGGTTAATTCGAAAGGTTTGTTAAAATTTGGTTGGAAGAGTTCAACCTGGGCTTGCAGTTCTTCTTTTATTATGTTCAGCGCTTCTAGTGCAGGTTCGTCTAAAGTGATTTTTTTCACTTTGATTCTTTGAAACGCCACCGTTCTTTCTTCTTCTGCAAAATTCTTTATACATTTTCTATAATAACACTGAGTTCCTTCAGTGTTGTAGGAATAGGGAAATGTTTAATAGTCTGTATTTTTGTTGGGTCAACTGTAATCTAGTTGTATTTAATTATATGCCCTAAATATTCCACAGAGTCTTTGAAAAAGTGAGAGATCTTCATGTTGGAGATCTTCATGTTGGCTTGGTGAAGTGCATTTCTGATTATGCGGACGTGTTCGATATGTTCTTCAGGAGACGAAGAATAAATGAGAACATTGTCTATATAGACGACGCGATCTTCCCGATATATAGACTAAGGATATCATCCACACATCTTTGAAAATAGATGGGGCATTTTTCAGGCCGAACGGCATACATCTTTGTTAATGAAATTGCTATCCGATATATGGTACGGATATTGCTTGGTCCAAATAGGATCTTCGGATTTCGTTCTAATGGTAGCTTGTATTGTGGTAGTATATGGTAGCACTTTATTTGTGTCTTCATTTCTTTGCATAATTTCTTCGATTCTACTCTATATTTTTCACTATTAATCCCATAATTTATTTTTTGCACAGATTCACTTTCTTGCTTGGCCCTATATTTATAACTGACAAGATGAATGATTTCGTTCTCTTTTTTGAGGGTTTCCGCGAAATGGGTTATTTGGGAATAGCCCTTGTAGGTTATAGCTGTTTTGTTGTGGTGTGGAATGATTCCTATTAGGATGTGCGGATCTCGTGTATTGTTGTGATGAATCTACGTCCATTGATTGGCGCTGTTGCCTGGGTGCTGTCTGATTGTATTGCACCTGTACGTTAGGTCTGTACCTTTGTGGTTCCTCGTAATATCTGCTTGAGTTTTGGTACTGTGATGTATTGTATTGTCTCTGCTGATTGTATTGCGGAACGTCGAATTGTGAGCTTACATTATCGTGGTATATTGTACTGGCGATAGCGTAAGCGGTTTCTAAGCCTTTCGGATTATGGCTATAGAGGGTGCCGCTGGTATATTTGCTGTTTAGACCGAGAATGAATGTCCTCACAGCTTCCCGGTTCGCATATTCTAGCTGATGGATTTTCTGAGTTATTAGATTAAGTGTCTTGCTGACTTCGGAATGGAATTCTGCCAGAGTCCTTTTTCCTTGCTTTATTCTTTTCATTCCTTCCACCAGAACATACAGAGGTCTCTGGTCCGCATAAGTATAATCGAGACGGTTTATAATGGAATAAAAGGCGAATTTGGTGTTGTGGTTTATTAAAATATCGGCCGCCTCTCATTGAATTTTGGAATGTACAATCGAGAGTGCCGTTTAGTACATGAATGTAGTAGCGTAATTATTGATGTTCTCCATGTGCGTCCAGACACGTTTTCTCCATGACCTATAATGATTCATATCGCCTGTGAAGACTGGTAAAATTTTGAAGATTTCTAAGTTAATTTGTGAGTCGTCTGTGATGTTTGGTGTATAGTTCTGCTATTGGTTTGTGACTGTGACGTTTTGTGCTCTCAAACTTGCGATTTCTTGTGTTGTCATCTTGACGTCGTTGTTCAATAAGGGACGGCGGAAATCAAACAGATTTTGTTTTATGAGATTTCAGCTGTTGTGATGTCCGTTAGTATAACGTTGCTTGACTGTTTTATCTATATATCATCAAAACATATCCGTTATTCTTTTGCAGATTTTTAAGGAATATTATTTTTTTCTTTGTTCAGTTTTAAGCATCTTTTTTAAAGATCTAGTGCTGGAAGTCCTACTTCTCGTGGAATTTTTCCTATACTTTTCCTCAATGGATAGAGATGTCTTAAAGACCGGTTTGAGCCCCGAGTTAACATCGTTTTAACGATATGAGTTAAAACAAGTAAGGAAGGGCTAAGTTCGGGTGTAACCGAACATTTTTTGCTCTCGCAATTTATTTATTTAACTTTATTAATATAATACCCAATTTGACCCACATATTCGTCATATATATTGTATAAAGTCCATTGAAAGTTGGAAACCCTAATATTAGGTTAGAAGCACCGAGGTCCTAATGTTCGATATATGGGGCCTTGAAACCCTATGGTCCGATTTCGGCGATTTTTATATATTGTAAAGTAAACGATTCAGATCGTCTTCAAAGTTCTGGTATATAGGAAGGAGGCGTGGTTGTGAAACGATTTGGCCTATTTTCACAACATATCATTGGGATGTAAGGAAACTATTACAAACCAAGTTTCATTGAAATCGGTCGAGTTGTTCCTGAGATATGGTTTTTGACCCATAAGTGGGCGATGCCACGCCTATTTTCCATTTTGTAAAAAAATGTGAGTGCAGCTTCCATCTGCCATTTCTTATGTTAAATTTAGTATTTCTGGCGTTTTCGTTAGTGAGTTAACCCACTTTTAGTAGTTTTCAACATAACCCTTGTATGAGAGGTGGGCGTGGTTACATTCCGATTTCCTCCATTTTTGGACTGTATAAGGTAGTACCTAAAATAAACGACTCTAGGAAGTTTCGTTGAAATAGCTTTAGTAGTTTGCGAGATATGTACAAAAAACTTAGTAGGGGGGGGGGGGGGGGCCACGCCCACTTCCCCAAAAAAATTACATCCACATATGCCCCTTCATAGTGCGATCCTTGATACCAAATTTTACCTCCATAGCTTTATTTATAGCTTAGTTATGGCACTTTAAGTGTTTTCGGTTTTCGCCATTTTGTGGGCGTGGCAGTGGTCCGATTACGCCCATTTTCAAACTTAACCTTCTTATGGTGCCAAGAAATACGTCTTCCAAGTTTCATCAAGATATCTCAATTTTTACTCAAGTTACAGCTTGCACGGACGGACGGACAGACAGACATCCGGATTTGAACTTTTCTCGTCACCCTGATCATTTTGATATATACATATTATATATTATGATCTAACTCGTTTAGTTTTAGGACTTACAACCAACCGTTATGTGGACAAAACTATAATATTCTCGTAGCAACTTTGTTGCGAGAGTATAAAAATACAATTTTATTTCTACGCCGAAATATGTGCCTTTATTGATATTCTAAAACTAATTTTAATATAAGATCTTACAGATATTTATACTAGTGAAATGCGTCTGCTGTTATCTGGTTGCAACTTCTTTGTTGTAATATTGCTATCACTTGTTTGTTATTGTTGTGATGCGGTGGTGGTTATCGCAGTGGATTATTCCATTGCCAGATGTTTGTTGTTTACTTGTTGAGAATGCATTTCTTGATAATCCATGTTTGATTGTTATTGTAATAGTGGTTCATTCTATTGTTCGAATGATACTGCATGTCAAAACAAGTTCTATCGGTTTGATATTGTTTACATGGTTCATCTTTGTTTAGGATGTGTGTGACCTGGAGTGAAGCTATGTCGTTAACTCGTAGGAATCGCTTACGCGATTATAGCCGAATCCACCAGAGCGCGCCATTCATTTCCACCTATAGCTTTCTGACGCCAACTGGAAACACCAAGTGAAGCCAGGTCACTTTCCACCGGGTCTCTCCAACGGAGTGGAGGTCGTCCTCTTCCGCGGCTTCCTCCAGCGGGTACTACCTCGAACACTTTCAGAGCTGGAGTGTTTTCATCCATCCGTATTTGAATAGCTCGGCCGGTAATCCATCGGCAGCCGCCACTTTGTTGTTCTTCAAACGGGTGATTGCTATTCGAATTTTTTCATGGTCCATGGTCATCGATTGGGAAATCGTGTTCGCTATCTCCTGGTGTTGTACTTTCACTGTCATTCAGCTGGTTGGAGAAGTGTTCCCTCCATAATCCTAGTATACCTTCTCGGTCCCTACATGATAATGTTCCTCAAATGCGTCTCGCTTCCCTCTTTAGCTCTCGACATCTATCCCACCCTGAAAGTGTTATGGTCGATCGCAACGTCGCGAGGTTGGCAGTCGGTTTTCTCTCCACTGTGGAACGACAATTCTCATCGTACGAACTGGATTTTTGGCCTTCCAAAACACTTTCCTTGTGTTTGTTGGCGAGTGTTCTTTACTGCACCGAAGGGGGGCGTATCGTCGCTGCTACCAGATAAATGTCCGAATCAATATTTGGTCCTCGGAGCGTAAGCACGTCTACAACACAGGAGATATGTCTTCCATCTATCACAACATGATCGATTTGATTGCGCGTGTTTCGATCAGGGCACAACCACGTTGCTTGATGAATTTTCTTGTGGTGGAAACTGGTACTACATACAACCATATTTCGAGACCCACCGAAGTCGATCAGCCTCAGGTTGTTTGGCGGTGTTTGATCATGGAGGCTGAATTTTCCGACTGTTGTGCCAAAGACACCTTCTTTACCCACCCTAGCGTTAAAATCCCCAAGCACGCTCATATAAAGTATTTTTGGCCACATTGTCTTACTCTTCTTGGGGCGTGGGCGCAAATCAGCGATATGTGGAAGAACCTTCTTCCGTCCTTGTCCCGTCCATCGAACTTATTGAATGTCAATGATGTCATCTTATTTATTTAAGGACATCAACCAGCTGTACAGAGACACCTTCCCAATTAAGGGTCCGGACATTCCAGGTGCATGCCCTTAAATCGTAGTCCTTATGATGATGAGTCCTTATGACCCCATCCAGCGATTGCCCTGGCTACTGAAATAAAATTTCATATTACTATAAGATAATTAGCTCAGTATCCTAGAATACGCTCGATTATATACAGTTTTAGTTATTTACTTCGCATAAAGTTTTTTCGCGTAAAGTTTTTTTATTTTGTAATTTTGTTCGTTGCACTTTGCTATTGTTTGGCTCTTGATGTCTGTATCCAATTTATTACATGATTTATGAAATCCATTAATGTAATACCATATTCTTTGTTCGCTTCCATACGAATATAAAGACTTTTTTTAAATTTTGCCTCGATACTAAAATTTTAAATTTTGTATTATGCTCTGGTCGAAATTTAATGGAAGGAAATGTGTATGAAATTTGATTTCTAAACGCTATTGTCAATTTAAAGGCCGAGTTATGGAGATCTTCGAGATATGGATGTTCTTTCTTTATATACATATATTTAAAGAATTCTATCTCAAAAACTCAAAATACTGGCCTTGAGCAATAGGCTGATTTTAACATTTTTAGATACTATAATAAGAAACTCAGTAGTCTAACATATTCGCAGGTATCCTCTCTTTATATCGATCTACAGAAGCCTGTTGGTGACTATACTCAGTCTATTATAGATAGGCAAGAGGTGTGTTTTTGGCTAAGCGTATGTCGAAATGATCAGGATGACGAGACAAATTCCGTTAACCGAAAAGCTATAAAGTGCTATGTATAAAGGATCATATTCCAGAGGGGCATACTTGGATGAATTTGTTTTGGTATAATATTTATTACAAAAAAAATTTTAAATTTGTTGATTAATGTTAATATAAATTGAATTAATAAATAAAATTGAATAAACAAAATCAAATTTTATATTTTTTCATTTCTTATGCATACATACTACATGAACTGATAACCCATGGAATGGCCATAGCGTGTGGTTGGTGCTAACCAAACAAACAATTCCCACAGATAGATGGCTAGTCAAACAAATATGAAATACAGAGGGCGCTGTTAACCAAAAAAGACAAAATAAAACATAAATTGTCGGAAATGATGGGAACATTCCAATCCTTTTGTTCCTCTTCTGTCATTTAGGTAGTCTAGTTAGTTTATATATATATATATATGTATATATTAGTATACAATTAAACAATTGTTAAAATTGCTGCGATAGCACATACATTAAAATATAAATCATTGATCACTATAAAAATTTAGTCGCTTTCTTGTCGTTAATAACGTTATGTTATCCCACTTCCAGGTTTTATCTCTTAAGCCACTATTCCAGAGGCATAAACATGGATATTTGGTGAAACCACTCTACTGACTTAGAAGGTAGCTTACCAATAAATACATAAATAAGCGCCATTAATTTGGAGAGTGGTTAGAAAGGACTTTAACATCCTGGCAATATATAATACTATAATACAAAATTGTCTTCTTGAAAAAAAAAAAACGTTGAAAATCCTTTGCTCTATTGCGGTAAAAATTGCTAATTTTGATTAAAACGTTGGGGCATAGATGTCGTCCCCTAATTCTGGACGCCTTACAAAGCCTAAATCAGGATAATTTCATTTGCTAACCTTTTTAATTTTGCAGCAATCCACTGAAGTAAATGTTCAGCACACGTTTTACAGACCATATGTGGTGCACAGGTTTTATCCTGATCATAAGCTCTCTTTACAAAGTCACTAAAATCTTTTTTATTTTATAACGAATTCCCCAAATATTTGCAAAATGCAATATAAGCCCAATAAAATGCAAATAAGCCCAAGTTTTTGATGTGTTACTGTTATTTTTAAGCTGTTGTAAATAAATACATATGTATATTGTTTAATGTTTTTTTTAAATTGATACTAGACCAATATAAACAAGTAAGGAAAAGCTAAGTTGCAACCGAACATTTTATACTCTCGCAATTTATTGCTATATTTTTATTAAGATCACACCCAGTTTGACCAATAGAAAAACGAAAATCATCATATATAGTATATAGGCTGAGGTAATGAACTGATTTCACTCATTTTCATTACAAACATACATTATATCTGAGAGTACATGCTCACTTAATTTGGTTAAGATATTTCACATATTAACCGATGTATAAGCTATTAAGCCCATCGTTTTTTGAAAATCCTATAATTAGCTATATGAGAGCTAAGGGAAGTTATGACCCGATTATAACCATTTCTGGTACAGAGACACATTAATAGAAGAAAACGATTTCCTCTGAATTAAATTGAGATATCTGAGAGATTTACCGATATTTTCGGTGAAAAATTACCATAAGACACTGAGTTCTTTTTATTCGATATCACGGGCATTGAAAAGTTATAGTCCGATTTCGACAATTTTTTCACTAGTGATGCCACAGATCATATACAGTATTTGTGTAAAGTTATATTTCGCTATCTTCATTGGTTCCTTATGTACATATATCTTATAAAGTGAAGGAATCAGAGATGGACTTCAAATTTTATTTATATGGGAGTGCAAGTTATCTCATTGCACGGACGGACGGACGGACAGACAGACATTTGGATTGACTCGTCTCGTCACCCTGATCATTTTGATATATATAACCCTATATCTAAATCGTTTAGTTTTATGACTTACAAACAACCGTTATGTGAACAACACTATAATACTCTCTTAACAACTTTTGTTGCGAGAATATAAAAATTTACAGAGGTAGTCAAAATTATTTACACGTCGGACGTTTTTTTTACAAGTTTTACAGAAAAACCTTTTGCTTGTTGTTGTTGTTGTCGCAGGTTAACAAAATGCTATGTTGTTATAAACCTTGATCTAATCCTGAGAGAATGAAGTCAGTTTGGCAAGAATTTTTTCGTCAAAAGTATTTACACACCGCGATTTAGTCTTTATCCTTGGATTTGGTTTGAGCAATAGTAGTAATTGGATTCTATTGCATTCATGACAAACTAAATCAGCCTTAAAATATAAAAATTGGTAAATAAAATGCAGAAAACAAAGGAATTATCGATTATAACTAGATCGGAGACTGTTACTAAGTTTAAGACTGGGTTTTCGTCTTCGGAGTTAGTTAAAATTTATAGAATTTGATGAAATACTGTTTATAATGTTATTAAAAAAAGGATACGAAATATTGCAAGGGCAATATAAAGATAACTGGGCGGAAACCTGTGATAACTCAAAGACAATGCAGAAGATTAGTAAGAACTGTCATACAAAATTTCACAATTAGTCACGTTAATATTGCAGCAGCATCGAATTAGCATATAGCATGAACAGCAATGAACAGCATATTGCAATGAATGATACTACACTGCTCAGAACATTAAAAAAAAATATCATAAAAACCTGACGTTTTGTGAAAATTTGTCAATATTTCCGAAAATAAAAAAGCGATATGCCAGTCATTTGCATTAAATTAGATCCTGAAGCCTGTCGTGGGTAGATAACGCAATAACGCATTTTGGTTGGAAATAAGAAATATGCAGTTTAGGCGCTAAACTGAGTCGGAGGTGACATGATGATTTTTTGGGGAAGTTTTCCTTACTTAAGTTCTGGAGATTTAGTACTAATTTAGGGACCCTAAATCATCCGGATATATCACAATTCACATGATCATGCCATTGTAGTGGTTAGTCGGCCTTTTCCAACTATCGACCACATTTTACAACAGGATAATGCTCCATTTCATAAAGGATCGTTACCAACAAAACTTTTAAATGAAGTAAATCAAGTTGACCTCCGCAGTGCTCCGACCCAAATTTTATTGAAAATATTTGGGGTTTCCTTGAATATCAGAGGACAATTGATATAATAACCGAAATCGCAGAAATTACCTATATTTGGTCTAAATTTACAGTTAACTTCGCGCCCAATTGTGTTGAAACAATTCGGACCATAAAATAGGCTGTTATTGATGCCAAAGGCGATGTAACCAATTATGAATTTATCGTCTTAGAATAGTAATTTAGACTAAACATTAAAATTAAAAAAATTATCATTAAACAACAAGTAAGGATAGGCTATGTTTGGGTGCAACCGAACATTTTATACTCTCAAAATTTATTGATGTACTTTTATTAAGATATCATACAATTTGACCCATATATTCGGCTTAAAGTCCTATAGAATAACGAAAATCATCATATATAATATATGAGGGATGAGGTAATTCCTGAACCGATTTCACTCGTTTTCACCACCAAGATACAATATATAGAAGACTATACGTTCACGTATTCAATTCAAGTATATGGGATCTGGAAGTTATGATCCGATTTTAGCCAATTTTGGTGCAGAGACAAACTGTTGTAAGAAAAAAATTCGGAGGGAATGGGTTACATTAAAATATCTGAGAGATTTACCTATATTTTTGGTGAAAAATTACCTTAGCCACTGAGTTTTTCATGTTCGATATCAGGGGCCTTGAAAACTCATGGTCCGATTTTGACAATTTTTCCACAAGTGTTGTCACAGCTCAAAAACAGTATTTGTGTACAGTTTTATTCCGCTATCTTCATTGGTTCCTAATGTATGTATTATAAAGTGAACCAATAAGAAGAACTCAAAATTGAGTTATATGTGAAGTAGGCGTGGTTGTGAACCAATTTCGCCCATATTCCACCCATGTCTTCAGGGTGTCAAGAAAGTGTAATATACCAAATTTCATTGAAATCGGTCGAGTAGTTCTTGAGATGTGGTTTTTTACCTATAAGTGGGCAACGCCACGCCTATTTCCCATTTTGTAAAAAAGTCTGAGTGCAGCTTCCATCTGCCATTTCTTATGTAAAATTTAGTGTTTCTGACGTTTTTCGTTAGTGAGTTAACCCAATTTTAGTAATTTTCAACATAACCTTTGTATAGGAGGTGGGCGTGATTATTATCCGATATCTTTCATTTTTGGACTGTATAACTAAAAGAAACGACTCCAGAAAGTTTGGCTTATAGAGCTTTATTGGTTTGCAAGATATATACAAAAAACCTGGATAATCCATTTCAAGTTGTGTTTAAATACTTTTGACTACTGCGACTCTGTAGTTCATTTGCATATATCTCCGCCATATTTATAGCTATTCTTGTCAAACTGACTTCATTCTCTCAGGACTAGATCAAGGCTTATAACAACATAGCATTTTGTTACCCTGCGACAACAACAACAAGTAAAAGCTTTTTCTGTGAAACTTGTTAAAAAACGTCCGATGTGTAAATAATTTTGACTACCTCTGTATAACACCTAAAAAAATATAGTTTTTTGTTGGCCTATGTTATTATACTCTGGCAACATGTTGCACAAAAGTCTGTGATCAGGGCGAATAGAGTTTAAATTCGTCCGTGCAAGCGATAACTTGAGTAAAAAGGTGAGTAAAGTACTGTAACTAAGTCTTAAATAATGCTATAAAAGTAAAATTTGGTACAAAGAGTTTATTTGGATGTGTTATTTTGGGAAAGTGGTCGCGGTCTCCACACTAATATGTTTTTTTTTCCGTATATTTATCCCGCAAACTACCACTTTTCCCTTTAGTACTCTACCCCACACCATGAAAACTTGGCACCATCGGAGGTGGTATGTGTCCACAAAATGGCGATAACAGAAAAACTATAAAGTGCTGAAACTAAAGCTATGAAAATAAAATTTGGTACCGAAAATCACGTTAGATGGAGCATACTGGAGGGAATTTTCTTGAAAAAGTGGGTGTGATAGACATCGGAATAAACTTCCCTTTCCCTTCCTTTCTTGTTTCCGTTTATCTTTATTAATTTAAGAGTTGGACATTTTTGAACCGATTTTACTTTTTGCTTGTTCATTATCATCAGCTATATGGTATATATTATTTTGATACAGACACATACATACATGCATGTTTAACCGAATAAGCTGATGAGATTCGTAATTGCGGGAAAAGGTGGGTTTTGTGTGATTTTAACTATTTTCACGGTTTACCACGAGAACTTCTTAGAAATGTTATACGCCAAATATAAAATCGGTGTAGTGGTTATATGTATGTCAATATGAATTCACGTAGAAATCGGCATCGAACGAAGCATATCTTCAAATATTTGTTGTTCCACTTATAAAGGTATATACATATGTATATATGTATGTACATAAGTATGTACGTAAAGCGTTGCTGAAAGGAGTGATTTTTTTCGTGTATAATTTTGCTTCTTCTTAGCGTTTATCACAACTGCAAATATTGATTTCTTTATCAATAAAATGTTTTGTAGTGATCATTTTACGATATTATCAGTGCATCTGATAGCAATTGATACGAAACTGATGAATCAGTGTTGCCTTAAATATTGAAAGTTGTAGTCATCATCGCAGAAACGTTTGTACATATTATAAATTAAATATAGTGGAAAAATTAATGCACATAAAGAACGCTTATAGTTATGGATGGTCACACTGCAGAGTCTAATGATGCTAACTATATTAAAAGCCGGTATATTTACAAAATTAAGAATTTTCAATCCACTTAAGAAAATTGTTTCTATAACAGAAAATCTAAGGGCAAGCCACCACTATGGGATACTTTTCAAGATCCCCCATCAAGAAGGGCCACGGGATCTGCAGCGAGTTGGGAGAAGCTAGGATGTCTTTTAAAGCTCTTTAAGTTGCTAACATATGTATTTGTTTTTATTGTGGTTCTTGGGACTGCCGTCACGTCGAAGATTTCAATGCTAATAATGGTTACGCATTTTCGTGCAAATGCGAATATGAAGATTTGCAATATTATGGGTATGTAAAATATATTTTAATGCAAACATACAAAACTATATTGAGCCCATACATATTACAGTTATTAAGTTTAAAATTGAAAGGGTTAAAAATAACGGCATACACTAGTCGAAAATATTGTTCGAATCGGATACGTTTCCCGAACAGTTATTAGATAAGAAATCTTTACTCAAATAATAACGATAAATAAAGGTGGCGATCCAATTTTCGATGACCCGTTCGAGCATTTCGACTGGTAACTGGCGAATGACAAGCGTGATGTTTTGCTCCAAGGCCTGAATCGAAGCGGGATTGTCCGCATAGACTTTAGACTTTACATATTCCAACAGGAAAAAATCTAACGGTGTGATATCACACGATCATGGTGGCCAATGTGAAATTATCTGCTCACCGAAGTGTTCTTTCAATAAATCCATTGACTGATGTGTAGTGTGGGAAGTGGCGCCGTCTTGTTAAAACCAATTGTCGCCGAGATCACGAGCTTCAATTTCAGTCATCAAATAGTCGGCTATCATGGCGCGATAACCATAGCAAAGGCTTGGCAAGGTCGAGCGGCTTGCAAAAGTTATATTTTGAATGCTTTCAATTTAAGATCGTAAGACGTAAAATGCCAAGTCATTCCATACGTCAGTCCGAATGAATAATAATATTACATATGAGTTTAAAACTAACACTAATCAGTTAAACGTATTGTCCAAACAAAATCGCTGAACTTTCAATTTTGGGACAAGTACTTCACTCAAAATTCTCTGGTCTTAAATTTGTCCAATTAGTACATTTGTATTCGAGACAAGGGCGTTTTAATTGTTTTGCCTTTACTGAAAACATTTTGGTATACCTAATGTACTACATGTATCTACATCGTGTAGCGAAAGTTGTCCACTAAAATTTAAGAGATATGTTTATATTTTTTAGATTACAAAAACAATTTGTTAATATATATATATACATGCGTATGTGTGTATACAATTTTGCAGATGACGATGATTTATTTACAGCAACTTTGCCAAAGGAGGAGCAATACGCATGGCTTTGGGCACTGATCTTTGCATTTTCTGCACCTGAAGTGTTTACATTTTTTCGAGCACTGCGAATTTGCACTTTCAAAGATGTGAAGTCTCCAACTTGGATGGAGGTTATGCTGGTGAGTTGATAATGTTATAATACATATGTGTAATTAAGTTGTTGAGTGCAAATAGAAACATTAATTTAAGTAATTTTGGCTCAGGTTTTATTATTTGAAATTTTACACACTATCGGTTTGGCAATATTAGTTTTCTTCGTAATGCCTCAATTGGATTCAGTGCGCGCAATAATGCTGTGTAATGGAGTTTGTTTCATACCCAGCATCTTGAGTAAGTATCCTGTTTGTAATTATTTATATACATATACATATGTATATTTCATATTTCTCTACAATATAGACATTGGATTTAATCCTCATTTTACTTGGAGATCTGTTTGTAATCTATCTCTAAGCGCTTTAGCCATTTTTGCTCAACTGAGTGCCTTTCTGGTGTGGCCAACATTTTCAACCAATTTGGCGTTACAAATACTCGCTCTCCCACTTATACTAGTTTCAACGCGTTGGTGGGAGAATTACATTGCTTCATATAATTTTGTGGGTTTGTATTTATCATACATATGTATGTACATATATTAATACGAGTATTATAAAGTGTAATATTCGATATATATTACTAACCGTTATTTTAATTTGGTATGACTTTTCAGCTCATATATTGCAAACGGTGCGCCGTAGTCGTTCTAAATATCAGACATATCTTTATCTTTCGCCTGGGAAAATTGTTGTCTTCTCTTTAATTGGATTTTGTTTTCATGGCCAACCGCTAAAAGAATATTTCTCTTATTTCACGAAAGCATGGCAATCACATGATATATTGGTGTATAGAAATGCGGTAAGTGCAACTAACTTCGAATGAGTTACGACATATTCAATACATTTAAAAAACCTACATCGTAAAAAGACCACCCACAAAATTTTACACAGTGCGAATTAAGAATGTTTTTGTATTTGTATGAGTTATGTTTAAATTATGTTATGACACTGTATAACACACGGAGATTGAGACATAAGTAAAAAAATGCATTTTACGATTATAGAAGTTAGCCTCCAAAATCGAAATATTTGGTTTCGAAACAAGTTTTTTTTAATAATTATTATTAATTACCGGGTAATAGTTACTAACAAATCCAAAATCTGGATAAAGTCTACATTTTCCTCTTAATTTAATTGTATATTTATACTCTCGCAACAAAAGTTGCTAAAGATAATACTCTCTTTAGCAACTTCTCATATACCTAATTATAGGATTTTCAAATTGGGTCAAATTGTGTGTTATTTTAACAAAAATATATCAACAAATTGCGAGAGTATAAAATCTTCGGTTGCACCCGAACTTAGCCTTTCCTTACTTGATTCTCTATATTTACATATATAGATAGTAGCATATAGAGGTATCTGAAATTTTCTTTAATATTCAAAGTATCCTCTTTATAATTTAACGGCCACACACGCCTATAACCAAGACGCATTACATTTGAAAGGATATATTATTGTATTTTAATTATCCCTGGATACCCTTGACACTGATGTGAATATATCGCACATTAACTTAAGCTTTCAGCTTAAAGAACTTAACTTATATTTGTTTTATTCTCTTTAGGTATCGAATGAATCGGCGTTTGCTGAACGTGGTTTGAATTATTCATCAAAAATTTTTACAATAAAAACCAGTGTTAATACCGTTATTTACATTATGCTACTACAAATCTGTTCCTCATATTTATGTTATGTATTTGCAAAATTCGCCTGTAAAATAAAAATTCAGGAGTTTAGCTTTTCACTACCACTAAATTTGGCGGGACCTGCTTCTGTTGCCATGACTATTTGGCTGACATCTCTTCGGGGCGCGAATGTTTGTGCTTTACATGCTTATCTACCCGATTATATGGGACTAATACTAAGTGACCAGAATAAAATATTCGACTCCATTATCTCAGATACTCTTTGGTTATGGCCCATATGGTGGCTATCTCAGCTGTGGATAACACGTCATATATGGCGGCCACGAAATGAAAAGAATGCACCGACGGAAAAACTGTTCATATGCCCGTGGTATTGCGCATTTTTGGTGGATCAGTGCATATTAATGAATCGTCGGATCATCGATTTGAATGATGAGTACCTCACAAGAAAGGTGTGTATGACAAAGGTAAATTTTAACAATGGTCTTAACAATTATTTTATAACAAAATGGAAACATCAGTAATAATTTTAGACAATAATAATGAATAACGAGCAAAAACGTATGCACAAATTTTAAAATTGTTAATTTTAATTTAAAATTTATATAATCTTTAATTACTTTGTCGTCGCTTAGGTCGAGTCGTCACCTTCAAGTGTGCCATCAGATATTAATGAAAGTGATAAAATACCACAGTTGATTGTGTGTGCAACAATGTGGCATGAAAATCAAGAAGAGATGATGGAGTTCTTAAAATCCATTGTTCGACTGGATGAAGATCAATGTGCCAGGCGTATGGCGAAACTGCACATCAATGGTGGTAAAGCGGATAATGAATACTATGAATTCGAAAGTGAGTACTTACTATTTCGGTGGGTCTAAACGGTGGAGCCACAAAATTCAAATTTAATGGGGAATGTTTATTATCATTCGAAAGAACGTTCGTTGCCATTTTTTTTAAGATTATCTCTTTTATATGTGTTGAGTCCAATTTTCGATGACTCGTTAGATCATTTCGACTGGTAACTGGTGAATGACATGCATAATGTTTTTCTCCAAGATCTGAATCGAAGCGGGACTGTTCTCATAGAATCTAGACTTTACATATCCCAACAGCAAAAACTGTCTAATATGACACGATCTTGGTGACCAATCGACCGGCCCCAAATGTGAAATTATCAGCTCACCAAACTTCATTGTCGTCTTGTTGAAACCAAATGTCGCCGAGGTCTCGAGCTTCAATTTCAGGCATCAAATGTCGGTTACATTCTCACCGGCATCATTTTTGAAGAAATATGGACCGATGATTCCCTCGGCCCACAAACCACACCAAACCGTTGTATTTTCTGGATGAAATGACAACTCTTGAATCTCTTCACCCCAAATGCGGCAAATGGGTGATGGTGTTGCGTATAGTACGCTTAGTAGGCCGATTATGTTGACCATGAGTTGAGTTAAGCGTGCCAAACACATTGTTCACAGAATTTGAATGTTCGTAATAAAGTTAAACAATTTGTAAACGTTGTTCAGGCGTAAGTCTTTCTAAGCAGCGTTAACTTTTGCCTTTAGTCTTTTTTTATTAATATTTGAGCTTTTTGCAAAATTTGCTTATATTTTATACCTTTAAAGACATTAATGCTTTTGGTGATTATCCGTTTTTTCATTACAACTAGTCTTCTCGAATGAATATCAATCCTGCTCCGGTGGGAAATATATATGTATAACCCATTGTCATATTTTTAAAGCCAACATCAGTAATATCGACGTATTCGATTTGATTGTCATCCTAATTCACATTTTAGTTTCATTGGTTTATATATACATATGTTATTTTCGCCTGTCTTATTTTACATACTTTTAATCTAATATACATGTACATATGTAGTGAGTTAAATGATGAAAGCAGAAATTAGCTTAACCTTTCTCAATGTGTTCTTCCAATTAAATGTATACTATACTAACATTTTGTAGAAATTAAATTAATCAAATATCTATTGATTTTGTACTTTGCCTATAACCTATAAATACAGATCTATGTACATATATGTAATTAGTAACTTTATGAAAATTAATATGCTACAATACTTTAGCAAATATATTTTTCGACGACGCATTTGTGCTGGATGAAAAACTGTGCGAGAATTCCCGTAATCCACCAATGAATGAATATGTAAAAACTTTAATTGTCAGCATAGAGAAGGCATGCTTCGAGGTTTATGGTGTCAACATGAAGATTAAGTCTCCAGTAAAGACCGAAACACCTTATGGTGGTCGCCTTGTGTGGACATTACCAGGCCGCTCAAAAATGATAGCTCATCTAAAGAATAAAGATAAAATAAGACACAAAAAGCGTTGGTCTCAAGTCATGTACATGTATTATTTACTTGGTTTCCGCATTATGGAACTTGAAGGTGTATCTGCTCGACGAAAAGCGGTTATTGCTGAGAACACATTTCTTTTGGCACTGGATGGCGATATTGACTTTCAGCCACAAGCGGTACAGCTTTTGATTGATCGCATGAAAGCCATAGACGAATTGGGCGCTGCCTGCGGACGTATACATCCCGTCGGTCGAGGACCTATGGTCTGGTATCAAATATTTGAATATGCGATAGGTCATTGGCTGCAGAAAGCTACGGAACACGTAATTGGATGTGTGCTCTGTAGCCCCGGTTGCTTTAGTTTATTTCGTGGCAGTGCACTAATGGAGAATAGCGTAATGAAAAAGTACACTACGGTATCCAGCGAACCCATGCATTATGTGCAGTACGATCAAGGAGAAGATCGTTGGTTATGTACATTGATTTTAAAACAAGGCTTACGTGTAGAATATTCAGCTGCATCGGACGCTTACACTCATTCACCGGAAATGTTCAATGAATTCTATAATCAACGACGCCGTTGGGTTCCCTCTACAATTGCCAACATATTTGACTTACTCTCTGATGCGGATATGGTAGTGAAGAATAATAGTTCAATTTCAACGCCATACATTGCTTATCAGGCAATGCTAATGGTTGGTACAATTTTGGGTCCAGGCACCATTTTCTTAATGATGGTGGGTGCGCTAGTAGCTGTGTTCAATACAAGTATTTGGAGCTCGTTCTTGTGGAACTTCATTCCAGTGCTTTGCTTTATTTTGTCTTGCATTTATTTAAAACAAAAGTTTCAGGTACATGGATAAAAATATAATAGATATTCACTATTTATTACGAATTCTTAATTATTTCTTACTTTCAATTTTAGCTTTTGCTTGCCTTCGTAATAAGTTCCTTGTATTGTCTGGTAATGATGGCTGTATTGATTGGCATAATCATACAAATGATAGACGATGGACCTTTGGCACCCGCCTCTTTGTTCTTTCTTCTGGTTTTTCTGCAAATTTTTATTGCGGGTATTCGAGTCACCAACAAATTGCATAACAATTTATTTACATTTTCTCTTTCTAGGCATAGTACATCCTCAAGAAGTCGGTGCGTTAATATGTGGTTTCATCTATTATATCACCATTCCTTCCATGTACATGCTCCTACTTATCTACTCAGTCTTCAACATGAATGATGTCTCATGGGGTACAAGAGAAGTGACAGTGAAGAAGGTAGTGTCCTTATAAAACTCTCGTAGATATTATATATGTATAAGGTTACATAAATAATTATTCTATTTTAATAAGGATGACGATATTGGACTACCACCTGGTGATGACGTTGAAGACGGTGGTCGAGAGTTTTTACCCGGTTGGGTTAATGATCCATTGTTAGTTGATTCGGAATTGGGGGAGATATCGCTAAAAGAAAAACGTTTTTGGAAAGATTTAATTAAACTGTATTTGCGTCCTTTGTTTCATACAAAGGATAAAAAAGCGGAGATTGCCGAAAGTTTGCGAGAACTACGTAACATGTTTGCTTTTGCATTTATAATGATAAATTCTATATTTGTTCTAATTGTGTTCTTACTTCAACTGAAAAAAGACTATTTACATCTTGAGTGGCCAATCGATCCGACTGATTACATTACATACGACGACATTAATTCTCAGATTTACATATACCGACGTCATAAGGAATTGGATCCAATCGGCTTTTGTTTTGTAATTTTCTTCGGATTAATTTTAGTTATACAATTTATTGCAATGTTTTTCCATCGTTTTGCTACCATTTCACAACTCCTAGCTACAACTCAATTGGACTGGTTTCGAGCACCAAGCACAGTAAGTTTATAATAAAAATTCCAATATCGAGGCCCCTTTTCATTAAATGTCTCGAAAGTAAAGTTTCTACATTTAGAGATATTTCCATTCAAAAATGCAAACATTGATCGATCATCACCCCATTGAAATTTGACGAAATTGTTTTTTTTTTTTTAATAACAGCTTCAGATATTACCTGGGGTCAAAATATTTGTCCTTTGGTAAGATCGTTCCATTAATTTTACAACATTGATATTTGTAAATTTAATAAATATTGTCAAAATTTCACGACATTTATTTCAATCGTTCTTAAGTTAGTGGTCTTAGAAGGACGATAGCGTATGTAATTTGTTCTCTAAAAAACATGTTTCTAATAAGTTAAAATATGTATATTCAAACGTTTTTATTTTAGCTTACAGATGAAGACGCGGCACAGGAAATACGCGGAAATGCCGTTAATATCGCTCGCCAGTTACAACGGCCAAAACGTTTAGATGATGATGATGAGGATTCATCAGATGGAGAAGACAATTTAAATGGCGACGACAATGCTGTCAGAGGCAATAGCATGGTTCGGCGGCATACAATTTTTAAGTTGCACGAAAGTCGGAATAAAACCCAACCAGATTATAGTGATTTGCCACGAAACTTTGAACGCCGCTTTCTAGGTGAAGACGATTTGAAGGTTAAACACATTTCAATGAGTAGAAAGTCACTGATGATGTTAAATGAAACACGTTGTGTAGCAAAACGGCGTCTAACGGAGCAAGTGAAACGCAATACTGACTTTAACAAGAATCCATTGCCCTTTGTACAGACGGGTTTCACAAATGCAGCTTTTGATCCGCCTCTTGATATAATAACTAATAACAATAACGGCGATTGGTAGATTTGCATTAAAATATTGCAGATATGTATGATTTCTTTGGATTAAAGTGACAACGTTAAAATGCTATGTGACATCGTAATTTTTAAAATGTATAAGCGTCTATTCAACAAATATATTATACACATCTATATACCTATAGTTCGTAGGGTTAGCGGTTATATATCTAAAAATAAACCCATATATATAATTCTAAGATTATACTTCTGATTTCATCAAATTATGTAAAACAGGTGGAGGTGCTAATAATTAATGTTGGGCATGGAAGTCGTAAAAGAAGTAAGAAAAGAAATAAAGATATTTCAATAAAACGTAACACAAATAGTGTCTTCAGTGTATGATAACTTCCTTATGGCTTCATGGACTTTTATAATAGTTTTGTCCACATAACGGTTGTTTGTAAGTCCTAAAACTAAACGAGTTAGATATAAGGTTATACATATATACCAAAGTGATCAGAGTGACGAGTAAAGTTCAAATCCGGATGTCTGTCTGTCCGTCCGTCCATGCAAGCTGCAACTCGAGTAAAAATTGAGATATCTTAATGAAACTTGGTACACGTGTTCCTTGGCACCATAAGAAGGTTAAGTTCGACCGACTTCTTAAGATGGGCGGAATCGGACCACTGCTACGCTCAGAAAATGGCGATAACCGAAAACACATAAAGAGCTATAACTAAGCCATAAATTAAGCTATGAAAGTGAAATTTGGTACGCAGGATTGTTCTAGGGAGGGACACATTTGGATGTAATTTTTTTGGGAAAGTGGGCGTCTCGTAAACTACTAAAGCTATATCCATCAAACTCTCTAGAGTCGTTTCTTTTAGATACTACCTTACACAGTTCAAAAATGGCGGAAATCGGATAATAACCACGCCTACCTCCAATAAAAAAGATGCGTTGAAAACTACTAAAAATGCTTTAATTCAGTAAGGGAAAACACCAGAAACCAGTTTAAGTTACTGTGGCTCCCCCCACTTATGGGTCAAAAACCATATCTCCGAAACTACTCGACCAATATCAATGAAATTTGGTTTGTAATATTTTCCTTGCATCCCGATGATATGTTTTGAAAATAGGCCAAATTGGTTCAAGACCAAATATTAGGGTTTCCAACTTTCAATGGACTTTATACCATATACATATATGACGAATATGTGAGTCAAATTGTGTACTATATTAATAAATTAAATAAATAAATCGCGAGAGTATAAAATGTTCGGTCACAACCCTTAGCCCTTCCTTACTTGTTTATAACTGTACTTCTACTACTATTTTTACAAACAAATTTCATATAAATATGTCCCTTCCTTATGTGATCCACTGTAACAATGTTTACATATACATATGGCTACTTTTTTATGGTGCCAAGTTTTATTAAGTTATCTCAATTTTTACTCAAGTTGCAGCTTGCACGGACAGACAGACGAAAATGCAGGTATCCGTATTCTATACTCGTCATGCTGTACACTTTGGTATATATATATAAGTCTAGAACTAACTTGTTTAATTATTAATTAGATATTCTATAATTCAACGAATATCTTTCAACACCCGCTTTCAAACCTGTCTAATTGCGAGAACATAGGGAAAATCAATGGTAGTGGTTAAAAATTCTTACTACGTTCAAGTTTAAGCTAATACCGGCCAATGACCAACAATTTAGCTTAATAATGCAAATAAAAGGTAGTAGTCTTCGCAAACGTAGACGCCAGTGGAGCATCCACAAACATTGGAACGACAAAAGCTACAAGTAAGAAGCTCTCTTGCTCCCAATGATAAGGCTTTCCAATCAAAATATGCTCATATAAATATGTATATTCTCTTATTATACACATATACTCGTACATATGTACGTGTAATGTATATCTGTATGCACGAGTATTGTTGTCTTCGATTCTGAATAAAGTTGAAGAGGAAATGGGTTGTGTGTACGATTAAAATACGCATATATTTGTTTCCAAATACACCGTTATTGCGATTGATAACAACGGCTTTGGTTCTGAAATACAACAAAATGATTTCAAAATCATAATACAAAATAATCACTTAACTTATAGAACAATTGTCGGTAAATTATGAGCGTAAAGTACATGTACTTCACTGATTAATCAACTAGGATTCCACCATTAGTTCAGTTTAGTCTGATTTGCTGACCAGTACGGTCGGTGCGCAAATCGACTTCGATCAGTTATATACATAAATTACGCGTTTGCTCCTAATTAAAAAAATAACTTAATCAGAAAAATTGAACTTTATACTTTCTAACAAAATAACAGCTTATAAAATACTGTGAAAATGTTTTTAAATAAATCATTGGCATCGATTAACCTGCTAAAGCGCAGCTTCTCGACGAGTGTTTGGCGAGCAGCAAGTCTGCAGGGACCCAGACAGCCTGTAAGTTAATAAGTGATTTTTGCAAAATATTCAGTGACATTTGTCATCATCAAAACGAAGTAACTTTACATAATTAAATGCATTAATCTTTTGCCTTGTAAGAGGAAATTAAAGAAGACATATTCCGGTTTTTATATAAACGTATTTATGCACACCTTTTGGAGCGAATTAAGTTTAGGGAATGTGTTATCCTTATACATAATGCAATAGCATAATCAGGGATTTATTAGGCGACCTTTAATCTTCGATCCTTTCTTGTTATTGATTAAAAAATCGCAGGAATCCTAAATTTCAGACAAAAATACTTTTGTGCATTGATACATATGTATATATTTAATTTTGTTTTTGTTTTGCTATGTTTTTATTGTACCCGGTTTACTTAAAAATACTTAGTGACGTAATGTTGTTGGAAAATTAATAAGGTCATAGACATTTTTTTTAAAACTTATCAGTATGATCGCTGTGAAAAAATGTATTTATAAGTTAATTTGATTAACTGCAGCCAGTTTTTAGTTAATAACACTGTACAACACTGGACTGGGTATTGTGCTAAACTAACTTTTACCGAGATATTGAGCCATTAGTAATAATCGTGTATTCTGTGAATTTCGAAGTTACCCTCAAAAATGAAAATATTTGCCTTCAAAGTTCGAAATTGGGCTTTTTCCAAAGTAGCATGTTCAAATACAATAAAATCTTTAAGTTTGCAAAATATTGGTCGAATTTTTGAAAAATGTGTATGGTTGTGAATGTGGTTAAACGACCTTTCTAATGGTATGTCTATTTATATAATTTCAATATAAATTTTCCAGAAAAGTAATTAGCATGACAAATATTTCGATTGTGGAGCCTAATTTCGAAAAACGGAGACCATACTTTTTTTTTACTTTTAATCAATATACCGGAAAAAATAGTTTGGTTCAATACCCAGAAAAAAAAATTTGCCGTATAATGTGAATAATATACATATATTTTTTGTTGTCTTTCTTTAACTAGTATAAATCAAGAAATTTACATCTATTACATACATATAATATATAATAAAATACGTCAAGGAGAAACCTTTAAAATACATGTATAATGAATAATGATATATAATGAAACAAAAATAAATCACAGCTTTAGTAAGTTGCATTTAGCTTATGTAAAGAACTATTTAAGTTAAATTGTATGGAAGCACTATGTCAAATTCTCCATTACATTATATTACAAGTTCTTACAAGAATCTATTGACTTAAGATCTTATGTATACAGATCATAGAGAATTATATATTGTTAGTGTGAACTATTTACAAGAAAATATACACATTAACCATAATTATCTTTTTTATTTAAGCTGTAAAAGTTATCGTATGCTTATTTAAATATAAGTGTATTGTTGTCAGGTATAAAACTGATTTTGCTTCTTCTAAAAGCATTTGTAACTATTTAGCGGTTCTCAGTCAAAAATGTATTTTTTTAAATTAAATTAAAGGCACTGTTTAACAACTTCGTTGTTGTGATTTGAACGAATGGAAGTAAAACGCACATGACATGACAAGAGCTGTGCAATTGCGTAAAATAAATTGTAAAACATATTTAGTAAACTATTCAACCGAGTTTTCGATGCAAGAGTTGACAAAATTCCCGAATATTTCATTTATATGTAGGTGTCGATTGCTTATACACACGTACATATTTATTTACGTGAATGCGAAGCTACGATATGTGTGAAAATCGCCGAACTACCTACATTCTATCAAAGAAACAAAGAAAATACCAGATCAGTCGCATTTTTTTCATCGCGTAAATATTGCTTTCAAACGAGACTAAAATTAACTGGATTCAGTATATACATAAGTAATATACAGTAATATAATATAATATATAAGTAATATACACGGAAATTTGTTGTTAAAGCGCCTTCGATATTTCATGTTCTTAAATTGCCTGCTCCTTCGTTTTTAAGGATGCCCCTACTTCACGAACTGCACAAATTAAATGTTTGGTGGCAGCAGAAAACTCAAACGTAGTTCTGATCTTACTCATTCCGTCCATTTCAATTTTTATACTCTCGTTTTCTCCACATAAAGGTTGTTTGCAAGTCATAAAACTAAACGACTTAGATATAGGGTTATATATATCAAAATGATCAGGGTGAAGATTAAAGTTCAAATCCGTATGTCTGTCCGCCCTTGCAAGCTATAACTTGAGTAAAAATTGAGATATCTTAAAATTTGGTACAAACGATTGTTCTAGGAAGGGGCATACTAAAGCTACATCAACGAAACTTTTAGGAGTCGCTTTTTCAGGTATTTCCTTATATAGTCCAAAAATGGGGAAAATAGGATACAAAAGCTACATTGAAAACTACTAAAAATGCTTTAATTCAGTAAGGAAAACCAACAGAAGCCTTACATGTAATTATAAAGAAGGCACAGAAAAGCTGCATTCAAAATTTTATACATAATTTTAAATGGACGTGGTTCCGCCCACTTATGGGTCAAAAACCATATCTCCGAAACTACTCAACCAATTTCAATGAAATTTGGTTTCTAATATTTCCCAATTATATGTTGTAAAAATAGGCCAAACCACACATACTTCCCATATACCAGAACTTTAAAGTCGATCTGAACCGTATACTTTACAATATATAAAGTAAGCACTAGTGAAGTTATCAGAACAGAACTTTGCACAAATACTACATTTATAGTGTGGCATCGCCCTTCTAAAAATTGTCGAAATAGGACCATAAATTTTCAAGGCCCCATTTATCGAACATGAGGACCTCAGGGCTCTAATTCTTTTTTTTTACAGAAAATATAGGTAGGTCTCTCAGATATTTTGAAGAAATTCAGAGGGAATATCTTTCTTTTCATAATATGTCTCCGTGCCTAAAATACGTGAAATCGGGTAATAACTTAACTTCACCTAACTCCCATATACCTAATATTAGGCTTTCCAGCATTCAATGGACTTTATACCATATATATGCCGAATATGTGGGTCAAATTGTTTGTTATATTAATAAAATTAAATAAATAAATTGCGAGAGCTCTTCCTTACTTGTTAAAGTAGTGGTTCGTAGTTCGATCGTCTACGTGGTGCGTTAGTTTATGCATATACAGACATACGGACTTACGTGTGTATATGGAGCATTTAAGGACTACATTTACTCATAGTATTTCGGATGATATTTATCGCGCAAGAGGTGCATCGATTTGTAAGTGTACAAATGTAGGTAGGGATCCTTGTACATACATACATGTGTATACAGATGGCTCCGAAATGCTAGCGCAGCGGCACAAGTGCTTTGAAAGTGAATTGGATTTTTTCAAGGACTTTGCTTTTTGGGGTAAATGTGTACACATGTCCCTTGTTTTGTTACGGTTGTGATGCACTTTTAAATACGATAAATAAATAAAAGTACAAGTAGGAGTGCTTTACAATGTTAAATGTCAAACAAAAGTTTCGATTGATTGAAAATACGTTCCTCAGGTCTTGTGAAGTTTATATTTAATTTATTTATACAATCCAATTTTGATATATGTAGCTATGTTATAGTTTGCTTGCCAGGATGACTCCCATTCAAAATTAATTTAATATAAATTATTATTTTAGCCAGTGAGACTCTTAAAATATAATAAACTGCACAATTAGAATCAGTTTTATCAAATAATTCTGGTTAATCTCTTAAAACCTATACGTACGAGTATTTACATATATAGGCATGTAGACAGATAAATAAGTATAAGTTAAACGATTATGACACAATGTGCCGGCAATAATTGTTTTTATTTGGCTTTTTAATATATTTATACGTCGAAATATACATACAACAGCTGACTGATTGACCGACTATCTTTGGACTAGTCTCCCAAAGCTTTTCTTGTTTTGTTATATGACATGCAATGTTTGTGTGTTCTCTGATATAAACATAAATTACTTATTCGTCTGCGCACGCACTCAATGCCTGGTGATAACCCATTCGAACTGAAAATTGTTTCGTTCAGGGTGGTAAAAACTGTAAAATATGATATAGGTTTTCTTTTTCGAAATTAGTAAATATGTGATTGCAATGGTATGGTTGGAAAGATGTGATAGTTTTGCTTTATTTGTAATATTTAAAAAGTGAAAAATACAGTTAATATTAAAAGTGAACTTCAGCACTGACAACGACAAGGTGTTGTGAGTTTTTATACTGGGTTGTTGTTGTTGCGAGGCCTATCTGTGTGCTTATTTGTTTTGACGGCACATGAGGAAGCTATAAAGTGTTATCTGTCTGTCTTTCACTTATAGAGTGTAAGTAGTCCGCTGCACCCCAACGCCTCCGCCGGTAATCAATAGCAACATACAGGGTGATCCATTGTTAGCCTAACCACCAGGCTGATTTCAATATTATTCACATAAAATATGTGCATAAAAAAACTTCACAACATGTGTACAGTTGTGAAATACAGTTAATGTGTTAAATCTTAAATACGGAGTTTTAAAAATAGCAATCACATCAAATGTTGTTTTTTTCTATTAGAAATATTAAATTTTTTATCCTGCCTGATGTACAAAAAGTACCCGAAGTATTTGAAACAAGTAAGGAAAGGCTAAGTTCGGGTGCAACCGAACATTTTATACTCTCGCAATTTATTGAAATATTCGAATTGTTTGTTATATTCATAAAAATTAAATAAGTAAATTTCGAGAGTATAAAATGTTCGGTGCCCCCGAACTTAGTCCTACCTTACTTGTTGTCTTTTAAATTTACACAATAAAGCACATTTTACATACAAATTTAAAAAAAAAATTATATTTTTTTATTCGGCTTACAATTGACATGACAATTAGTGATGAGCGATATTGCTTTTTTTGAATCACTGTGATTTCTGTTGCTATTTTTAAACCACTGTGATTTTATATTGCTATTGCGATCGCAACAAAAATAAAACGAATTTATGAGAATTTGTACTCCACATTTTTTTTTAATTTTTTTACATTTTCATATTTATTAATTTTAACCATATCTAAAATTTACCTGCATTTGAAATCACAATCACTTAATTAATAAACTATGAGTACATTTAACTGCTTTTGTAATCGCCGTAACCAAAATTATCGATATCTCAACTAAAATTGCTACCGTGAGCACTGAACTGTGATTGCTACTTTTCGAATTGCTATTGATACAGTGATCGAATTAGAAATACTGAACTGCTATTGCAACAGAGATCGAATTATATTTACTGAACTCCTATATGTACTGTGATCGCACTCAAATTACTGAACACCATTACGATTGTAAATCACTACTATTTACAAAAATTGATCACAGTTGCTTTATGCGATTTTTCCATCACAGTGAAAAAATTACCGGTAGTAAAATATCGCTCATCACTAATGACAATACTATACAGCTGATAGTTTAACGTTATCTGAGAGAGAGCATTCTTTCTCTATTTTAACTATGCAAATTTTCATTAATATTGGCATTTCTTTCGATTTGGAAACAATTTGATCAACGATTTAAGCATCTGGATAATTAATATATATGTAAATGTATTTATTATTTCTTGGTTCGGTTAGGTACTTTGTTCACGTGAACTTTATAATCAGTTGATTAGTAATTAACCTTAATTATTGAGTAACAGAAAGCACAAAAACCACAATAAACAAAAATATTGGGCATGCATATACATATACATACATACATTCAAACGTACTTAATGTGTACAATACATAAGTAAATGAATGTGTTTACGAATTGATTTTAGGACTTTATGATTGCCAATGCAATCTCATTTACCAAGCACAATAACAAAGCAAACAAATAAGTTATGTATGTGTACAGTTATTACCCACTCAATATTCGATAATTAGCATTTATAGATAAGAATTTGCTCTATTTTGTTGCACACATCCAAACTTATGTACATATATTCATATATAGAGTGTGTATAAAGCTTTCATTACAAATTAAATGACATCGATAAATATTTAGTATGGCATGTTTAAAATGGTATATCTGTATCTTATCACAATCTCAAGTTATATCTGGCAATAACTGCCAGCCATGCAATCATAATTACTTCGACATTCAGATTGTATTGCATAATAAAGTGATAGGCAGATAAACGATTAATTGGAGAGTTAAAATACTAACTTAAGATATATTTAGAGCGAATGCTTTTGGGAAAATGCTTACAGTCATTAATTATACACATGTTAACCATAATTACTTAGAAATTAGTCTAGTCAAAATAAATAAGAATTTAACGGAATAATTTTTAGATAGATAATTAGATCATAGCTTAGAGGAGGTCATAAATGTTTATTTGAAGTTTCTTGTTGAAATTTCTCACTTCTATAAAAGATATAAAAGTTATTAGCGATGAACGATATCAATAAATCTTCGTTTAGTCTAGTACACCAGGAGAGTGTTACCATTTGTCTGCCAAATATCAATCCAGTTATGCAAATACTGATTCATATAAAAGGTGATCCATTCGAGGCTCTCTTGGTGTGATATCATGATGGATAATCGACCGGCCCAAACCATGAAATTATCTGCTCCACGTAGTCTTCTCTCAAAGAATTTGGAAGTGACGCCGTTTTATTGAAACCAAATGTCGCCGAGGTCACGAGCTTCAATTTCAGGCATCAAATAGTCGGTTATCATGGCGCGATAATGGTCGACATTGACGGTTACGTCCTCATCGGCTCACCGCAAACCGTTGTTTTTTCTGGATGAAATGGCAACTCTTGAATCCCTTCAGGCTGCGCTTTGTCCCAAATTCGGCAAATGGGTGATGTTGACCATAAGTTGAGCGAAGCGCTCGAAACACATTCTTTACAGAACGTGAATTTCCATAAAAAAGTTTAACAATTTATAAACGTTGTTCAGTCGTAAGTCTGTCCATGATGAAATGCCAAACAATACTGAACAAAATTAACATGACATCTTGACACGACTCAAGCATGATCTGTCAAAAAAAGGCAATTGAAAAAGTACCTCTACTTGGAACACCCGATAGATATAACAAGTTATTATATTTTATGAAATTATTATCCTTTATTGGCCGTTCATTTCACAACATTTGATCCAAATAATTGAAATAATAGATTTAATTTATCGGAATATATAGTTGTGATTACAGTGATTATAGTCTCACCATAGTATAAATTATAAATAAAAAAAAAATCGTATAATTATGTATTTATAAGTGTATAAATGCTCAATAAATGTATGTTTTATTTTTAGAACATTTTGACTGAAAAGAGAAAACAAGCTACCTTTACAGAGCGAAGTCAACTTAAATATGCACGCCGTCTGGTGGTTAAACTTGGCAGTGCCGTTATTACACGGGAAGATAACCACGGCCTTGCACTTGGACGTCTGGCCTCCATTGTTGAGCAGGTAAGTTCGTTATACATAACCATATTCCAATACGAATGTTCCTGATATTAACCGGCGATAATTTATAAACCAATCAGTACTGAACAATTTAATTAAGCGTTGAATTAGAAAATAATAAACTTAATTGCAGTGCTTTTCCGAAATAACGAACACATTAATTGTCAGGCCCGTTCGTTACATCGATTTTTTCGTTAATTCGAGTACTCACTTGGAGGGATTATTTTCAATAAAAATTAGTTAATTATACATAAATTGCAGTTTAATAAACTATTTTATTCAATTATTTGTTATTTGTTGAAAGAAGTAATGTGCTGAAAAAGTAAATTCAATTATACGAGATCAAAATATTTTTTCATTCGTGATACTCGTAAATTTCTATAACTATTTCAAAACTTGATCAATCGTCGTTCGCTTCGTTCAATCAATACGATAAGTTTTGAGAAATTAATATTCTTCTTCCTTGCCATTTCTACCTATCTTCTTTAGTGCCTCTTAAATTGGTGCTGATCAATAATTTTAAGTTTTTCTATCAAATTCACTACTTTCCTTGTAGGAATTTTTTCAATTTGCACATTTCAATTGATTTTTTTCATGTTACATATATTTGTAATTCTACTTTTGCCACGATTTTATTTGATTTTTAACTCTTTCTACATATGTCTTCTTCGTGTTGTTCGTTAAACCGAGTACTTACAAATCCCCGATGTTCGTCATTTAAGGTACTCAATCTAACAACTTTTCTTGTTCGTTATAAGCGGTTAAAACGAATCCGTCATTTCGGAAAACTACTGTAATTATAAAATGTAATTTTTATTGTTCTTTTACGTAAATTCTGCGTTTTCCATACAATAGAAATTAGTAGTAGTAGTATGATCATATTTAGTTGTACTATGGGTTATATTAAAAATGACATGATATTTTTAAGTCTTCAAAGTCTCCACACAAACGGTTATTTACACTTATTTTACTAAGTTAAGGAAAGATTAAAAATTGCACAGTGTTGTTAAATACATTCTGGGAAATATTTAGTTAAAAATACTCGACTTTTATATTTTGTAGTATTATATTACCTCGGAGAAATTTTCGGAACCACCTCTTCATATTATTTCTAATTGTTTTTTATGATTGTCAAGACAAATCGGCTTTAGTTATAACAAATAATAATATATTTTTTCTGAAATTTTATTTTATGACTTCTTTTTTTACTGTTCGCTGAGAAATATCCATGGAATCTAAAACAGCGAATGTTAGCTCTACATGACTATCCAATGTTCTAAGCCACACTGCGGGTCAAATTGTAATACTTCTCAGATATTATTGTCGTGAAGCGACATATCCACATTAAATATGATGCTGATATTTCCGCAAAGCGCACTCTTAGCAATTTTTTAAATTTATTTTCTCCATTGACCGGCTTGTTATACTTGTAATATTGCACAAGTATAATTTCGGCAATAAATACATAGATAAGTATGTACATATATACAAGTGTATAAATACATACTTATGTAATAAATGTGTTTGAAAATTTTCAAAAGCTTTTACAACGTATAAATCAAGAATATGGATATTCGCTTATTGAAAGGAATACATTATACGGTCTGCGAGAATACCGCAGGCGATAACTGTAACTGCTTACTTAGCATATGTGTAGCATGACAGCCAAGACTACATATTGAACCTGTGCCAAGCACAATTTTCAGGTTTTTAGCTTATTTATATATACAGATGCATGTATAGATAAATAAGTATGCGAATATATTTCCCATAAGGTAGAACTTATGATATTGACGTTGCCTATGTCGCGACTCCACAATTTTCCTAATATTGAAATTGTTGTATAAGTAGTAAAGATTTGGATAAAGAAGCGAAGCGAATGGGACCACGTCCCTGTTGACAATCTTTAATTTGAAGTTGTAGATAATTTCGTATACCTGGGCACCAACATTAACACCGATAATAACGTCAGCCTTGAAATCCAACGCAGAATCACTCTTGCCAACAGGTGTTACTTTGGACTGAGTTGGCAATTGAAAAGCAAAGTCGTCCCTCGAGGAACAAAAATCAAACTCTACAAGTCGCTAATTATTCCCGTCCTGAGAGATAACTCTAGGAGTTTACGAGAGAAAGGTTTTGCGAAATATTTATGGTTCATTGAACATTGACAATGGCAAATGCCGCAGATGGTGGAACGATAAGCTGTACGAGTTATATGACAACATAGACAAACATATGTAGTTCAGAGAATAAAAAGACAGCAGCTACGTTGTTCGAATGGACGAAAATACTCCAGCTTTGAAAGTGTTAGATGCAGTTACTGGTGGAAACCGCGGCAGAGGATACATCCGCTTCGTTGGAAAGCGACCTGGTTTCACTTGGTATTTCCAGTTGGAGCCAAATAGCAAGAAGTATTGACGGGCTATTATTGATTCAGCTATAATCGCTAAATATATGTATATACGGGCATGTACTTGAAATCGCGCGATTACATTTTGCTACCGAAATCACACGAATAGATTTGAGGTGTGATGTTCACGCGATTTTGTTCTGGTTCGAACTTAAATTCAAAACAGCTGATAGTCAAACAACTGATATTGAATAACAATTTTGTTTGAAATATTTATTTGAATATGAGTATTTTTCTGCTTATTTAATATACCGAAAAATAATGAGAAAGTTGCCGGATGCATTTTAAGAGATCGATCAAATAATTTAGATATACCAGAGTCAGTGTATGTGCATATACATATGTATGTACATACCAGAGAGCTGCAACGGGTATGTCATTTTCGTGCACACTCGAATGTCCACTCTGATTTTGTTTGATCAAACTTTTCGGTATGACTACACGTATTGATCGCTTGGAGACATGTTCAAAACGAACGAGCCTTTCGCGACACTCGAAACACAAGCATATATGCTTGTTTTAACAGAGTGCCGAGTTGACACTCGTTTGTGAACGAGCTGGAACTCTAACCCGATCGTATTGAATGTGATCGAGTCACACACGAGTGTGCACAAAATTTCAGAATATGTATGTATGTAATTGGCAGTCATGCTATTATTGCGTAGTGATTGTCAACGATTATTGGTTTTGTTTGTTTTGTTTACTTTTTATAATTCATAATGACAACGATAGAAAATTCGGGTTGTGAGAACATTTCCAATGGCACAAACACCTTATCTGGTTTACACCTGAAATTTGTGATTTAAAAAAAATTAGAATATTTAAGTGCAATGAAATGTTTTTTATTTATGATTTATGAATTAATAAATAAAATAAGTTTTGAGTGAATTCTATTCTTAAATTGAATTATTCTTTTATAATATGTACTATGTACGTCTAATATTCAAATTATTCAACCAAAAAAGCTAAGACAGAACGCGTCATCCCGACGCCAACATATGTACATACATATGTGTGTACGTATGTTTATCTATTATTTTTTGGTCTTCGAGTGCCACTCGAGTGTGTCGATCACAATCAATACGTGCACGACACACCCGAAAATATAATATACATAAAATCCGAGTTTGCTGCTTGCACTCGAAGATAGGACCGTCGTGATTGTTCGTTTGCGTTATTTTCGCTTCGGGTTCCAAACTCGATCGAACACGTGTTTGAAGAGTGTTACGACACACTCGTACCAAATTTAAGCTAGTGTGATTGAACACACTCGAACATACCCGAAGCTGCTCTCTGGTACATACCTATAAGCTGTAAGCACCTGATTATTTACAGATTCATTTCGGTCTACAAAATTAATAAAGAATAATTTCAAAATATTATTAGCGATATACGGATACTAATGAATCCAAAGACCAAAGCAGTTAAGCCGAAATTAACAGCTACATTGAGATTTCTTGCGAAAGGGGGTTTCAGAGATCCAGCTTTGACAGAACGTGTGTGCTGGGTTTTCCACAGTGAAATTCAGGACATGGTTCACGATTTCGATGACAATTTCTTGAGAAAAAGAATTGCAGCACATTCCTGATATATATAGTAAGAATTTATAATATTAATGATCGATAACTCCTTTTTATATAGATGTAAACTTGTGTTGTACTAGAAATGATGTTTTAACTATATACAAATAGTTATACATATATTTATCATATTAATCGAAATATTTTCATTTAATAATCTCAATCAAAACGAGAAATATAAGAGAACGTATATTATATTATATAATATGAGAAAAGACAACAATGGGCTAATATACATATCTATATTTAAGACTAGCAGACCGCTACGGCTTCGCACGGGTTTAAACAAACATTTCAAAAGTTACAAATTTTTTCACACTTTCCCATACATATGTATGTATGTACATTCCCGATTCTTTTAAAAAAGTAAAATGAGGAAAATTCGAACATTAAATTATATTTTATTTGCAATGAGCTAAAACTTGATTACGACCTCTAGTCTTTGGTGTCCGTTGTCTGTATGTACATTCCCGATTCTTTTAAAAAAGTAAAATGAGGAAAATTCGAACATTAAATTATATTTTATTTGCAATGAGCTAAAACTTGATTACGACCTCTAGTCTTTGGTGTCCGTTGTCTTTCTCTCTGATTATGAAGGCGTTGGAAACGCTCAGACTCTCAAGAGCGTAGTACGGAGGTTTTGAAATTTTGTTCAGCAAGCAGCTGCGAGCCGTTACTCGACTCTCTGGTATGCGATTGCGACGCGAAGACGATTTTCAGATTCAGATTCTCCATCACTGAGTCTTTTTGAAATTTTCACCTGGGAACTATTTCCAGAAAGTTGAGATTCTAGCAATAAATATAGCCTATGTTAATCGAGGTGAATGTAGTTTTCCAATGGTGAAAGAATTTTTAAAATCGGCACAGTTGTTTTTGAGTTTATTCATTACAAACATACATACAAATCTTTCCTCTTTGTAATAGTATTATAGATTATATTTTCTCTTAATGATCGATATAAACAGTCCAATCGGAATGTATATAAAAGCCGATTGTCAGATTTTTCCATTTTCGTCTCACATTATTATTAGGAATAGATTTTCTCTGAATTTCATTAAGATATCTCAGAGATATGCCGATATATACGGTAAACAGTCATCCATAAGCACTGAGGTCCCCTTGTTCCGTATCTGGGGCGTTGTAAAGCGCTGCGATTTACACTGTTTAAGACGAGGAAAGTTTTATTATAATATCTTCATTCCTGCTTGTTTTATATATTGTAAAATGTAAAAAAATCAGTAAGAATTTAAAAGTGTATTATAAGGAAAGTAGGCGTGACTGTAAACTAATCTTGTCCCTAATTATAAAATACAGATGTTGTAAAATTGAATGTGTTAAATATGACAATTTTTATGACTTCCAGGTGGCTGAGTGTCATTTAGAGGGTCGTGAAGTTATGATGGTTACAAGTGGTGCTGTGGCTTTTGGTAGTCAAAAATTGGCACAGGAATTACTTATGTCACTTTCTATGCGTGAAACGCTGTCACCCAAGGACCCCTCACGCGTTGTATGTTGAAAATAGAAATATTGTAGCGCATAGCTTACATGAAATTTCCTTTCAATAACAGGAACAGGGTACACTGCTGGAACCTAGAGCGGCCGCTGCTGTGGGTCAATCCGGTCTTATGTCACTGTATGATGCTATGTTCGCACAGTATGGTGTAAAAATTGCACAGGTATAAAAAGAAGACAGGAAAATTTAGAGTTAATTAAATTCGATTCGTATTTAGGTTCTCGTAACAAAACCGGATTTCTACAATGAGGAAACACGTAATAATTTATTTTGCACACTTTCCGAACTTATCAGCCTTAACATTGTGCCGATCATCAACACCAACGATGCTGTGTCGCCGCCAATGTTTTTAAAAGATGACGATCTACCAGTTGGCTCCAAGAAGGTAAAAAATCTTAACTTTTGCCAAAAAAAAATTATGTGAAATAACCAAGTACTTTAATTTCTATATATTATATTTCAGGGTATTGCAATCAAGGATAATGATAGTCTGGCAGCTATGCTTTCGGCAGAAGTACAAGCGGATCTGCTCATCTTAATGTCAGATGTTGATGGAATTTATAATAAACCGCCTTGGGAGGATGGCGCTAAACTGATGCACACTTATACTTCAAATGACCGGCATGTTATTGAATTCGGTAAAAAGTCTAAGGTATTTACCTTTCAACACAAGCAAACATATTGAACATTCTACTAAAACTACTAATATTATATTTTGGTATTTAATTTTAAACATTTAATAATATATGAATCGAAATAGCATTTCCTTACAAACATAATACAACATCTATATGTATGCACAATATAGGTTGGCACTGGTGGCATGGACTCAAAAGTAAAGGCAGCCACTTGGGCACTGGACCGCGGTGTCAGTGTTGTAATTTGTAATGGAATGCAGGAGAAAGCAATTAAAACCATTATAGGAGGAAGAAAAGTCGGAACATTCTTCACAGAATCTACAGAGGGTTTCTCGACTCCCGTCGATGTTTTAGCTGAAAACGGTAATTCAATATTTACTTTAGAATAATAATATATTGGCGGTTTTTAACACAATGGTTATACGTTTGCTAGTTGCCGGTTTCAACTTTTGCTAAATGTATATGAATGTCTGCATTTATATGTATATGTATATAGTTTATGTGTAGGGAATGGTGCACTTCGGTTTCTGCGAATAGTTTCATTTGAGAATAATGCACATTTTTGCGATTTACGATGCTATTTGGCAACGTCAATTGGTTTTGAACTGTCGTAATTTTATTTGAATTTTACACTACGACTATTATTACTTACTACATCTCCTGTTTTCGCAGCGCGCATTGGCAGTCGACAGATGCAGGCGCTTTCTCCGGAACAACGTGCCAATGCAGTTAACCATTTGGCTGATTTACTGGTTAGCAGGGAGGAATTTATTCTGCAAGCGAATGCAAAAGATTTAGCTGAAGCGAAGCGACATGGTCTGGCGAAGCCACTACTGTCACGTTTGTCTTTGAACTCCGCTAAATTGAGGAACTTGTCTGTTGGATTAAAGCAGATTGCTGAATCAAGTCATAAGGTATTCGAGTGATTTTTCAAAAGTCATAAATCCCGTTAATTAAACCATTTTAGCAAAAATAATGCATGCGAGTGCATCAAACACGCAGGTTTGCATTATATAGGACCCCCATAGAAAATTAAATTAAAAATTTACAAGTTTTATATAACTTTTGCGTAATTGGCACATAGCAATTTTCCATTTCAAATCACAAGATTCCTGTTTTCATTTCCCGTTTCGAACCTATAATTTCATAAAAAACTTGGAATTACATAAAAAGATTAGGTATCCGACGTTACGATTCGTTTATTATCATAACTAAAACTTAAACCAGGTTTTTTTTAACAAAGTCATACATTTATTTACATTATTTACGTTGCATATACATATATATGTGTGTTTTCAGAATGTTGGACGTATTCTACGCCACACACGTCTCGCGGAGAATTTAGAATTGAAACAAGTTACAGTACCTATAGGTGTACTACTAGTCATATTTGAGTCACGTCCAGACTCACTGCCTCAAGTAGCTGCATTAGCCATGGCTTCCGCCAATGGTCTCCTACTTAAAGGTGGTAAAGAAGCTTCTAATAGCAATAAAGCTTTAATGGAACTGGTCAAGGAGGCGCTCGCTACAGTTGGAGCGGAAAATGCTGTTTCTCTGGTAAGTTTAGTACCTATAATTATAAAACATATATGTATGTATGTAAATATAACAGCAATGTCTATCATAAGGTATCCACACGTGAGGAAATCAGTGATCTTTTGTCAATGGAGGACCATATCGATTTAATCATACCACGTGGTTCTTCGGAGCTTGTTAGGACAATTCAAGAGCAATCTGTCCATATACCGGTATTGGGGCATGCAGAAGGTGTATGTCATGTTTTCGTTGACAAAGAAGCTGATTTGCGCAAGGCGTTGAAGATAGTCAGGGATGCTAAATGTGACTATCCAGCAGGTAGAAATCATTTTTTATTCTATGTGTCATATATTTTATATGGTTTTTCAAGTAAATATTATTACTGAAATGTTAAGTTAAATGTTAAACATATACAGTAATCCCCGCTTAAGTGCCTCCTCTTAAGCGTGGAGTTTTATATATAAATTGAGAGAAAAAACAACGATGCCGCAAAATATGGTGCAGTATAAAGTCCTCATTCTTATATTATGAGAGCTAGGGAAAGTAATCCCCCGTTTTGTTAATTTTTGACACAGAGAAGATAATATTTCCTCTGAATTTCTTTAAAATATCTACTAGATTCACCGACACTGAGGTTTTCATGTTCGGTAACTGGGCCCTTTCCAAGTTATAGCCCGATTTGGGCAATTTTTAGATAGACAGTGGGAGATTTGTAGGTATTAGTGCAAAGTTTTACTTCGATATCTGCATCTTCTTGATCATACATATATATTATATATTTTAAAGTGAACGAATCATATAGATTAACTAATTTTACCCGTTTTCTACCCATAACAACAGGACGTAAAGAAAATATTAGTACAAAAATTAGTTAAAGTTCCTGAGGTACCAAAAGTGGGTGACACTACACAAATTTTAAATTTATTATACCGATTTGAGTCTTGCTATTCTGTACTATCTATTCTATAAAAATGAATGCTTCTGACTATTATCGAGTTAACGTTAAGTAGTTCTCAACATAACCTAGAACCGCAAAATTATGCAAAATATCCCCTTTGGCTATTTTTCGAAATTAGGATTCCACTTTTCAAAATTACTTGACGCGCAAGTTGCTAGTACTCTACTTGTCACGTTTGGCAGTATCTTTACTTTCAGCCACTGTATGTGACTACAAAAATTTATCACACAAATGTAATTATGCAGTATTTCAAGTTAATGCCATTTAAACTGTTAACACAATTTCCACATAATTAAAATTTTTGTCAACACTTCATTACGGTCGTTGGCACTGTATATACATATGTACGTAAAAGCTGCATCCAACCGACCTTCAATACCACTTCATGTAAGCAAAGTTTTGCAATCTACGCTTGCAATGGCAGATAAGGCTCTCCGCTGTGTCTCACTTACCATTTCCGCCCACAAGTACATGGTTGCACACGTAACTACATATATGTATGTATTCATAACTGTATGCCTTGCCTGTTAACCATACATAATTATAATTGAATAGTTGTCTACAAGCACTGTTTATCCTATACGACGCATACACATTCTCACAAAACTAAAGTTGAGACACAAACTCTGAGCATATACACGTACGTATTTATATACAAATGTACATGTAACAGATAGGAGCTGCAGGCATGCCCCTACAAACCTCTTTTACCCATCCTTGTGTGCTTCTTCTTCAATTTTCTACATTAACTTTCATTTTATCCATTTACTCTATTTTGTGTGTTTGTCGTTTCAGCTTGTAATGCAATGGAGACGCTTCTCATACACGAGGACCTAATGAGTGGCAACATCTTTAACGATGTATGCAACATGCTGAAGCGTGAAGGTGTGAAAATCTATTCCGGACCTAAACTTAGTCAGAAGTTAACCTTTGGTCCACCGGCTGCAAAGAGTCTGAAGCATGAATATGGAGCACTGGAGTGTTGCATCGAGATTGTGAAAGATATCGATGAGGCAATAGAGCACATACACACATACGGTAGTGGGCATACAGATGTGATTGTCACGGAGAACGGTATGTACAAAAATAATTGCATTGAAAAGAAATCAGTGTGTGCTTCATTTCTTCTCCTAATTAGCTTGTGTGCTCTAAATAGTGATCGATAACTCTAGTTTCAAATACGGTGGAGAAATACATACATATGTATACTGGTTTACTAATACACGGTTTCCGTAGGTGAATCAGTTCATTTTACTGCATTGCGGCCTTCACGAACTTTTCTGGACCGACACAGACAACGAATTATAATTGTTTTGGAATTGGTTGAAAACTGGGCTGGTGGTCGTGGTATTCCGTCACCTGAGTTTGCATGACTCCCTTCAGATATGGCTGGTGGTTTAATGCCAAAACTGCCAAGTACGTTCCTCCTCCGTCATCAATAAGTTGATGTGGTAGGTGTAGGTTGAGAAGACTCTTTGCGCTGGTCGACTTTGCCTCTTCTCTCATAATGCTGTGCATTAACCCTCGCGTTGTCCTCTAAACCTGGAGACCATTAATGTCGACTACCTTCCGAGTGGTGGATGGCGGCTCTGAGTGGAGACCCGTTGAAAATGAATTTTATTAAATTTACAAAAACTGTCGAGGGAGAAGAAACCGACTTTAAAAACGAGCAGTGCCGGAAGGGTCACTGCCGGCGGTGACGGAACCGTCTGGTCAGTGGGGCGGTAGTGCGAGGCGGAATCAAGAGAGCAGTATCTGCTAGGTTCATAGGGACTCTAGGTGTGTAGCAAATACTGATGGTGATCCAAATGAATTTCGACAATGTCATGGTGACATAATTAATTTGTAACAAATATAATCTCACAATATTTTGCCATCGTAATGCTCTTAAGTAATGACTGGCAGATTTGTAGAGTGAATAAAAATAACTTGAATACGTGAATATTTTGAAACATCATGGGTCACTAAATTTTGTACGGTTTATTAGCGTACATAAATATGTATGTATACATATGCATGTGTAAACATGTCCATGCGTATAAAATATTCCCAAACAAACCTTTCATTAAGTACTTTGCCCCGCATTACAATAATTGCAATATTTTGAAACTCAACAGGATTCTAAAAACTGTGTTACAGTAATTGAATTCAAGCATGTTTTCAATATGCTAGGGAAAAGTTTTAAAATTTTGTTGTAGAGTATGTATTTATATTAACATGTGTGCGTGAGTACATGTTACCGTTAATATTGAAAAAGTTTAAATTGTTTTGTATATTAAGAACATTCATATGTATGATATACAACAACAAAGTGCAACAACTTCGCACGGATATACACATGTGCATATTTAGTATATACATATGTATGTTCATACCTGTACCTTGTGTAAGCATGCACTCAATGCAAAATAAACCTGTGTTAAAAAGACACACCTTTTAGTCAGGAGACCACATGTAACTTTTTCACACAGTTTACTTCACTTTGAAAGCCTTGGGAAATCATTTTCTTATTTTTTTTGCAGATTCTGCGGCACAACAGTTCGTGACGTCAGTTGACAGCGCTTGTGTTTTCCATAATGCTAGTTCGCGTTTTGCCGACGGTTTCAGGTTCGGTTTGGGTGCTGAGGTTGGCATATCAACGGCGAGAATTCACGCGCGTGGACCAGTTGGCGTTGAGGGACTTCTAACGACTAAGTGGATTTTACGCGGTCAGGATCATACTGCAGCTGATTTTGCTGAAGGCGGTAGTTGTGTTTGGCTGCACGAAGCGCTGCCTTTATGAATTTATGCGCCAAAGAATATTTTTGTACGTAAATTATTGATGATTTTTATGTTTTTTAAAAACTTAGGAAGACAGTAAATATAAATTTATATTAAAAAAAAAAACAGAATTTCATTAGGTGAAAAATTTGTTTGATATTGTTTTACAACCGCTAGAAAAATTAAATGAATAAGTAAGTCACCAAGGTATTAATTCGGATGCAGTCGAACATTTTATACTCTCGTAATATGCAAAGATCAAAGGTGAGAAAATACACAAATAGTAAATATGTGTTCAAAATTCGTTATTCGACGTATTTTGGAAAGAGGATCGAAAAAACGAAGATAAGCTCCCCGTAAAACTAAATACTAATACTAACTTAAGCAACACCAAAGCTCCGTCAGGATCGGATAATTTCGTCCAATTTGGAACCAGCATCAAAAACACCAACAATGTCAGCCTCGAAATCAAACGAAATCAAACTCTTGCCAACAGGTGGTATTTTGGACTGGGTAGGCAATTGAATAGTAAAGAATTCTTTTGCATATGGCGCAAGCAGCGCACAACTTCTCTGCGAGCTAAAGTGACGGCCTCGGAATATGTACATACATATACTAAAAGAAATATCAATACGCTGGCAAAATTAGAATGTAAATTCATAAATTTAAAGTAGTTCATTTCAAAGCAATCACTGAGAAGTTGTAAGTGTGATGAATTTTGTCCCTTGAATAACATTTTTTAATTTCTTTTTAATATTAGGGCATATTTTTGACATGCTAAAGAGACTTGCTGCTTATAGTTCATGTGTGGTATTCGAAGATTCTTCCTCTAAAAAATGTTTCATTTCAAACCAGCCAAAAGCTACTCTAGCCGTTTTAAGACTGAGGACTGAGGAAATCGTGCATTTGCATTACCTTTGTTATTTTTGCATTCTTCGTCCTGCATGAATATATCGTATTGTCTATGCTCCAAGTTCGAATCCAAATGTGTAAAAACTAGGGGTATAAGCAGTCTTGAGTATCATAGTATAATCACCATCAATGCGATGTAGTCCACCTAGCTCACAAGCCCCACACCATTAGTGATCATCCCCCAAATGTCATTGTTTGAATGTTGCGATTCTGAAAATTAGCAGTCAGTCCATCTGATTCTCATTAACGGTACAATTTTCATAATTTTTAGTGGATTTCAAAACGGATTTTCATTAAAAACTGGCTTATTTTTTATCACCTTGGTTTGCAGACCGTCGTTTTATAGAAATTTTCGAATAGTATTGTAACAGATATCAACACCTTGGACCTCGTTAATTACTTAATAAGATTGCACCGTGGTGTTGGTAGCACCTGAAAGGATTATGGGCTTGGCTATACTTGCTCTAAACCAGCAAAAAGTTATATTTTATTATTTACTTACATTTTTCCAAAAAACAATAATTTGAATTAAGCACCAAATTGAGATAACAAAAAAGTCTACATATAAAGGACAATACTGTTCACAGAGACTTTCTCACATTCACTTTTCAAAGAAATGTATAAAGCTCTGTTACTTAAACAAATGGTTACTAGAAGAATGTTAATTAATGTCGTTTATACGATGGACTATACGTTTGCTGAGGGAATATATGGATATGACTCTCTCTTATCAATATATGTGCATATGTATAGTATGTATGTATACGATATACGGGGATAGGGGAAAATTTAATCTACTAATTTAATTGTTTTTTGAGATTTTTAGGTTCTGTTCACTTCGATTCACGATTATTATATAAAAATATCAAAAATATTGCACGGCTTCCCCTTAATTATCAATTATTTAAATACTATTTTAATTTTTGTAAGAAATCAGACTAAGTTGAGTTTATTCAAAATTTCTTTGTAGGATATATCAATAGGAAGTACTGCTATATTCTATAAGTGCTTCTTATAAATTATTATATGTAGTATTAAATGCAGTATTGAGCGCCTGGAAATAAGCTAAATTTACCTAATTCAACATTTTAATTACATATTTTAAAAGAAAATTAAAAAATATAGAGTAATTTTGTTTGTCAACATACATATGTATATGGATTTAATTAGCTTTGTATTAATTTTAAACTATTCCGTAAATCTTAAGTTTTAAATAATAATAGTTGATTATATTTATATGTATAATGAATCTATTTTTAATGTTATCATCACACAACCTGGTAATCAAGTTCACATTGCATGGGTGCTTAAGGTTAAGTAGCAAATGACATAGAAAAGAACATAAGAACAATTTGCAAGGAAGCGTTAATCAATTTGAATCAACTTCAAAATAACACATAAATAAATAGTTTTATATTCTCTTATTTTAAATTTATAAGAGATTAAGCAATTCTGACGCTCTTCGTCACTGCTTTATCGACATATTTGCTAGTTGAAGCGCATGCCTCAAATCCCTTCTCTTAATTCTACATGGATGAGAACAGAAGGGCTAGAGAGAAATGTTTACAATTGAAGAGCGAGGTGATTAGTATATAAGAAATAGTTCATATGTAAATTCTGAGATGGCAAAACAGTTCAGTTGAGGTGTTTGTTTTAAATAAATGTTGATTCTAAATTCAACTTTAATTTATGATTAATAACAATCATGTATAGTAATATTTTGTAATGTTATAATGTTCCTAAAGGAAGTTTCAATTGATGTGGGTTGCTGTACCACTTTCACACATACATACATATGTACATATCATAGAATATGGATATTAGGTTTATCGAAGAAATATTATTTTACTAACTACAGTTTAACTTCTATAACTCGAAGATCTGTATAATTCGAACTTTTGAATCGGCAATAGAGTTTAGAAATCAAATTTCATACGAATTTCCTTCCATAACTTAAACTTTTATAACTCTAAGTTCTACATAACTCGAACCCTTGAATTGGCAATAGAAGTCGAATTTAATACAAATTTTCTTCCATAAATCGAACTTTTAAGCCAGGGCATAATACCAAATTAAAAATTTTAGTATCGAGGCAGAATCATAAAAGAGTCTCTCTATATCGTATTTCGGCGAATAAAAAATATGATATTACACTTACGGACTTCATAAATCATGTAACAAAGCCATAGTATACAGACGTCAAGAGTCAAACAATAGCAAAATGCAACAAACAAAATTACAGAATACATGTTTTAACGAATATGCATAAAACTTTTAGCTTAGTAAAAAAAATTAAACTGTATATAAATCCATATTTACAGCTTTTTGAAAAATTGTATGCTTTAATGAAAACGAGTTATAGTTTTTTGTGGGTTATGGTGATTCAAATTAGAGCAATTCCACTGTATTTCAGAAACAAAACCCCAAATAAACAATTTAAAAAAAATAGATTTTTTACCTACAGTTTCAAAACAGCAATAAATATACGGCTTGGAATTTTTTTAATTAATTAACATATGATAATATAATTATAAGTTAATTATAAAGAGAATCTAAATCAAAAGCTAAAGCTGATAGTAAATATACGTACAAAATACTCAATACTCAATTTAAATATTTTCACGTAATGGTTTCATAAGTAGGACCTAAATTTCTTTCAAGCCTCGGCGTCCACACAAATCTTACCTCTGCGATTGACACATGCAGTGGATCTTCCATAACTCGAAGATCTCCATATCTCGAACTCTTAAATTGGTAATAGAAGTAAAATTTCATACAAATTTCCTTCCATAAATCAAACTTTTCGACCAGGGCATAAATTAAAAAAAAGTAATTGTTTTAATTAAAAAATTAATAATAAATTTAATTAAAAATTCTATAACTCGAAGTATTTTTAACTCGAAGTATTTTTAACTCGAAGTTTTTTTTGTGGATTATAGTGATTTGAGTTAGAGTAGTTCCACTGAATTTAGTTGAGACTTTTAAATGAACATAGTATATGTATGTTTCACACAAAATTGTATACATTGGTTACAATGTCAACAAACACAAATTTAGTGTACTAAACATATAAATTTATGTTAAAAATTAATTTGTTTTGAGAGAGATCTTTTAAGAACCGGCATTGATGTTATGCAAATAATGCCGATTTGTAAATCTTCAGAGTCACTGACAAAAGAAAAATTATTTGTAATTTTCAAAGCGAAAATGAACACTACACTTTTTCTTGTTTTATATGCAAGCAAACGAGTATTCGAATATTTAATTTACACTACCAACAACGAATTTGTCTGGATTCTGCAACTAATTTGCATGTTTGGCACTTTCCTTTTGCAATCTGTCATTTGCATTTACTCTTTCTTGCCAGCAGTTTTCGGAACATGTCCCAAGTAGAGATCGACATAATTTAACACAATTATTCCAACAAACACAATGCATATACACACACGTACATATACATACATATGTATGTATGTTATGCGCATAATTTTTAGCACTAATCTGTTCAGCAGAAAATGGAAAGGAGTGCTCCTTGAAGGGAGTAAATACATGAAAGTGTAGTAGTTGTAGTAGTTATATAAATACAAATAAATGTGTATAAACTTAAATATAATAGGAGTTTTTTATTTGACCAGCAAATTAAGCTATTAGCATATTTTGTATGGAAGATTTAGCTGTTGGCTTGTCATAAGCTTTAATAGCTTGTAAATTGAACTAGAGGCATTGCCAGTTCATCGCTTTTTTTCATTCACAATTGTTAAGTTTTTTCCAAATACGAGTAGTTGGCAATAGCGAGAAACCCTATTTTGATAGATAAAATTGTAAACAAACCAAAATTTTAAATACTATTCGATGTTCAAAATGGCAAATAAAAACTTTATCCATATTTATTTTAACCATCCCGAATCTAATAATGATTGTAGATTAAAATTGTTCCTTGATAGTAAAGTTCGATTTATGGAACGAAATTTGTAATAAATTTTACTTCTATTGCCAATTTAAGAGTTCGAGTTATGGAGAATTTCGAGTTATAGAAGTTTGAGTTATGGAAGCAAATTGCCAGTCATCAATAGTTATGTCTCCATATTCAATAATTTCTATTTTCTGCATTAAAAATATAAAATTTAATAAATGTATAGTATTACCCTAATGCAATATATACGTATATACATATGTATGTATGTATTTACAAAACTTTCAGTTTGTGTCAGGTAGTTGAGCCCTCTTAAAACTAATGTTTATGCGAGTGTTTTGCATAAATTCAGCTCTCTTAAATATAAATTTATGTTCTTTTGTACAATATGTATGTATGTGGATTCTAACTGTTTCATTGAGATAGACCACAACTGTTCTATATACATACATATGTGTGTGTAGCTTATTGGCCTACCAGTCTGACTTAACCTAACTTAGCAGATTTAACTGTTTTCATATTTGAGCATTTTCGATTTTTACCGCTTTGTTTTAATAAAACGTGATCAATCAAGTGAAAATGAAGCAACTTTTTCTTTAACACTTTGAAAAGTAGATGGACACAGCAATGAACATGAGTGTAGTCATATGGGACAGTATGTAAATTAATGGCTAAAATTACAAGGAAAATATAATTGAAATAATTCAATATATGTGAGTCAAATTGTGTGTTATATCAATAAAATTAAATAAATAAATTGCGAAAGTATAAAATGTTCGGTTACACCCGAACTTAGCCCTTCCTTACTTGTTATTCTTATTTTTACCGGATGGATGTCAAGGTTTCATTAGTCCTTGCCAGCGTGAAATATTGGTAATCTAGTTGAAATTTTTTATACTCTCGCAACAAAAGTTGCTAAAGAGAGTATTATAGTTTTGTCCACATAACGGTTGTTTGTAAATCCTAGAATTAAACGAGTTAGATATAGGGTTATATATACCAAAGTGATCAGGGTGACGAGTAAAGTTCAAATCCGGATGTCTGTCTGCCCGTCCGTCTGTCCGTCCGTGGAAGCTGTAACTTGAGTAAAAATTGAGATATCTTAATGAAACTTGGAGCACGTACCATAAGAAGGTTAAGTTCGAAAATGGGCGGAATCGGACCACTGCCACGCACACAAAATGGCGATAACCAAAAACATATAAAGAGCTATAACTAAGCCATAAATAAAGTTATGATAATAAAATTTGGAACATAGAATCGCATTAGGAAAGGGCACATTTGGATGTAATTTGTTTGGAAAAGTGGGCGTGACCCCGCCCCCAAATAGGTTTTTTGTATATATCTTGCAAACCAATAAAGCTATACAGGGGCGAACGCATGTGGGGGTTTTGGGGTGTTAAAACCCCCCCCAAAGTAATTGAATTTTTAAATAATGGAATTTAATTCTACATAGTCATTTGAAAAATTGTAATTTGTTGTTTTCAAAGCAATCTTTTGGCCGACGATGTATGAATATGTAAAATAAATGAGTACATTAGTCACTAACAGCGTTGCCGTTTTGATACAATTGTATCTTTTTTGATACTTTTTTTCTAAATTTTGTGATTTGATACTTTTTTGTTCACAAACGGCCTATTTTGATACTTTTCTGCTGATAGAATTTAATTTTTTGAAACTATGAAAATGTTAAACTAAAAACAAACCTATTGTATCTGGATAGTATTAAAAAGTTGTGGGAATGTAGGCCAATTAAAAAACCCAGAAAAATATAAACTGGACAGAGACATTTTTTTTAATTTGCTTCAAAGTAATGAATTTGCCTTATAACTCTGTGGCTGCTGAACTGGATTTTTCTAGATTTAAGGGAAATTGTGAGTCGAAAATGGACTTCTTTTGAAAATTAGTTCTGAACTGAAAAGTCATCAATAAGGTTTCTCTTATTTTTTTTAGAGTTTATGTTAATCATAATACAGGAAAAATAAAAACTCATTTATTATGACTTTCAGTTTTCGTTCCATGAGCAAACTGTTGTGAAATAAATTTAAATTAAAAAAAATTATGCTAATTGCAAAAAATACTTGAATGTCTACATTTTAATAAAAACAACCAGAAAAAAGTGGTCTGAATTAGAAACACAACTTTACTTATTATTTGTTTTTCAAATGAAAATTTTTAAAACAACGGTTGTGCTTTTGATACTTTTTGATACTTTTTTTGCTTGGCAACATATAATTAATAATTACAATAATTAATTTTTTTAGCTCACGGCAACACTTGTCCCTAATTATTAGAGCGTGAATGAGAATAGAACAAATGAATTATGTGCGTACGTGTGTTTTGTTCTTGTGCCGTTTTTGAATTTTCCTTATATTTTTGCATTCGAAGGCGAACCGGAAGAATATTACCGCTGATCAATTTATATACCGTTTTTAGGTAATTTTTTGGACCAAATCAATGAACGATTTTTAAAACATCGAGAGCTGCTTTCCAATATTGAAAACATTTTGCCAAATAAATGCATAAATCTTGACGTTATTGAGATGCAGAAGACTGTTCGTGTTTTAGAAAAGCAATGGTCGGCTGATGTAGAAGATCCCGATGATTTCGTTGCTGAATTTAGAATGTGGAAAATGTTAAAAATCTTTTCTTCAGATTATATTTTCTAACTAAAATTTTGAATATATTTTCAGGAACTGGTTAAATCAAACAAAGAGATCCAAAACTTTTTTAGACGCGTTGAATTGTTGCGATGCAAAAATTTTCAAAACAGTGCATCGTTTTTTAAAGATTGAAGCAACAATCCCTATATCTGTCGCTTCCAGTGAACGCTCGTTTTCCTCACTTCGCAGGCTTAAAACATATTTAAGAAATAAAACTGGAGAAGCACGCCTGAACGGAATGGCTCTCTTGAATATCCATAGAGATATAGACGTAACGGAGGAAGAGATTTTAAATGTTATGGCCCAAAATAAAAGAAGATTAGACTTCAATTTGTGAATAAAATAATGAAACATTGTCTTTTTACCTAAAACCCCCCAAATTTTTTTCCTGCGTTCGCCACTGAAGCTATATAAACAAAACTTTCTGCAGTCGTTTCGGATAATAACCACGCCCACCTCCCATACAAAGGTTAGGTTGAAAATGACTAAAAGTGGGTTAACTCATTAACAAAAAACGTCAGAAGCACCAAATTTTACATAAGAAATGGCAGAAGGAAGCTGCACTGAGATTTTTTTACAAAATGGAAAATGTGCGTGGCGTTGCCCACTTATGGGTCAAAAACCATATCTCAGGAACTACTCGACAGATTTCAATGAAATTCGGTATATAAGTTTTTCTTGACACCCTGATGACATTGGTGGAATATGTACGAAATCGGTTCACAACTACGCCTACTTCTCATATAACTCAATTTTGAATTTCATCTGATTCCTTCACTTTATAAGATATACATAAGGAACCAATGAAGATAGCGAAATAAAACTTTACACAAATACTGTATTTGAGCTGTGACATCACTTGTGGAAACTTGTCAAAATCGGACCATGACTTTTCAAGGCCCCTGATATCAAACATGAAGAACTCAGTGCCTAAGGGTAATTTTTCACCGAAAATATAGGTAAATCTCTAAATAAATTGCGAGAGTATAAAATGTTCGGTTGCACCCGAACTTAGCCTTTCCTTACTTGTTTTACTTTATTATCATCATTACATCCCGGCATTTCATTTTTCATTCAGAATTTTAAGCTACGAATGTTTTTCTTTACATGATTATTTTGCTAAATGTAACTGTCTACCATAATATTTTCTTCTGCCATTCTTAATATTGTATAATACTGTATTACCCTTGCATAGATGTTGGACTAAACCGATAGATTGAGACAAAAGGAACATCGTAATTTTTCCCTTATTTGAAGTATTAGCGAGATAAGTACATACATTGTATATGGCTTCAAATTTCGTTATTGCGCTTAATGTATAACATTATGATGAATTATAGTATAGAAATTGATAAGTATGGGCATAACCCAACCGTTCACTTACTTTAATTGTATTTATTAGAGATTTATTATGACGGTTTATTCAATTTTTTAATCTTCTACAAGAGTGTACAGCTCATGGCGTATGCCGATGATATTGATATCATCGGAAGCAACAACCGCGCCGTTTGTTCTGCGTTTTCCAGACTAGATAAAGAAGCGAAGCGTATGGGTCTGGTGGTGAATGAGGACAAGACGAAATATCTCCTGTCATCAAACAAACAGTCAGCGCTCTCGCGTCTTTGCTCCCACGTCACTGTTGACAGTCATAACTTTGAAGTTGTAGAAAATTTCGTTTATCTGGGAACCAGCATCTAAACATTGGCAACGGCGAATACCGCAGACGATGGAACGATGAGCTGTACGATTTATACGACGACATTGACATAGTTCAGCGAATAAAAAGACAGCGGCTACGCTGGCTAGGTCATGTTGTACGGATGGAAGAAAACACTCCAGCTCTGAAAGTATTCGATGCAGTACCCGCTGGAGGAAGCCGCGGAAGAGGACGACCTCCACTCCGGTGGAAAGACCAAGTGCAAAGTGACCAAAGTGATGAGTGGCGCGCTCTGGTGGATTCGGCTATAATCGCTTAAAGCGGTTCCTACGCCAAATATATATATATATATATGTTTATTCAATTTTTCACTTAAGGCAAATATGTATGTAAATATCGCTTGAGTGACTCCCAAAGATTATGCGATCTCCTCTTGTGTTTAGCAAAAATCATCATCGAGTAACACTTCCATTTCTCATTTCAAACTTTTTCAACGTCCAGAAAGTATTTCGTCTTCTAATCTCTTCTACTTTTAAATCATTAAAACCACTTTTGATGCGTTCGCCTAGCTATAGCAAGTTCAACTGAACTTCCATCTAAATACGATGACTGACTGCTGAGGTTTTCTTCATATTAAAGTACTCTGCGCGAAAACAATTTTTCAGGCACAAAGTCAACATACATATGTATGGGAATGTATTTGAGTAAACAAAAATATTTTTGTTTACGCTTCAAAGGAATGACAAGCACAAGGCAGTTACTTTCCAACGCATGTTTAACTTTTAGGTTAGTAAAAATGAGAACGTAAATCACCTGGCAAACTTTTACAGTCGACTGGATGTTTTGACGTTTAACAATTGGGAACACTGGAAGCCAGATCGAATTGGAAGCCAAATATGTATATATGTATTACAGAGACTTTTTAACCGCCGAGCAAGATCACAAATGAGAATTTAAAACAATTAATGTAAACGGAAACGTGAAATTTAAAAGTATTTGATTATTGTTTATTATAAGCGAAGAATATCAATTGAAAACCGCTGCTATTACGGGCTCAGTGGCCAAATAGGATTAAGTCAGACCGAAGAAGGTTGATTGGGCTAATTAACAAAATAATTTTTAATCGCAATTAATAAAAACACAAAATACACAAATATAAGTTCATATGTATATGATTGCGTTTACACTTCGACCTGCAACCATAGAATAATTTCATAGAATAAAATATTTTGACAATAATTTTGTCAGTTTTTAACTCAAACGTGTTTAGCATTTAACAATAAGATTATTATCACAAAAGAATATGTGCACTTACTTCATACCTTTGTGCATATTTTGTTAATGTTCTAAAGCTGCATTAAACTGCCAGATACTGTAATAATACTATTACGTATCATCTCCCATGTTGACACTCTAGAAAAAGTCCAATTTTGTATAATAGGTCCCAACAGATTGCATGTAAGAAGAATTCGAAAGGAATGCAACCACCGAACGCACTAAGATGCTGAAACATTCTTATGTGCATTCACAGTTTTGCCTCTGAATACATTGAACATGTGTACACAACATCAATTTATACATACATATTTACTGAAGAATGAAAAGTCGAAAATCATTTTATTGGGTCGAAAATCACTTTACTTGGTGTTACATATGTACATATACATATATGCATATTATATTTGTTCCTGCTACTCTTGCAAGGAGCATAGGGCTACAAATGTTTTATCGTCCACCAGAATAACGAAAATAATTATTTGTATTGGAAGTGTAATTAATGAACCGAATCCACTCATGGCACAAAATAATGTGAGAATGGGAAAATTTCCCATTAAATTTGATGCGGAATTGTAGATTATTTAGAACCATTTAAAACAATGTATAATACTTATGATCTTTTATTGAGGGCGGAATGGATTTATCCCAATATCTCGATATTTTGAAACAAACTATAAATCAAAGGGCGGATGAATTAATGATATTGGACAAATTTGCTTTCAGTCAGGACAATGATTCAAAGCATATTTCACACATTACAAAAATGTGGCTCATTCACAATTGTCTAACACTGCTCCAAACTCCCACACACTCATTATTGATCCAGATCTCAACATTATTGAGCACTTCGGGAAGAATTTGACCGTATGCATCCAATGCACAGTTGTTCGGCTTGTATGAAGGCGCGGTCAAAAAACTTTCCGTTGAGATATCACTATGATATTTTCACCACAAATCTAGAAAAATATTTAATATAATATAGTAAAAAAATTGGCCCCATTGGACTACTAGGTCTTATATCTCATATAGAACAGTAATTGCCATTATATGGCAATGATGCGCAAAAATACTTCTTATGGTCATAGTTTGTAAAAAAATTTAAGAAAGCGATAACTAAGCTGAACATACTTTGTCGTTATAGTTTCTCCCATCCAACCACCCCTTGGAGGAAAAAAGCAAAATTTAATAGAGTTCATTTTTTCAATGTCATTCAAAAGCCATTATAATTAGAACAAAAACTTATAATGTCTCCTCTAGTAAACAATAGGCGTGTTTTATTTGACCAGCAAATTAAGCTATTAGCTTATTTTGTATGGAAGACTTAGCCAACATAATTATGTTGGCTTGTCATAAGCTATCATAGCTTGTATATTGAACTAGAGGCATTGCCAGTTCATCGTTTTTTTCATTCACCCATTTTGACAGATAAAAATGTAAACAAACCAAAATTTTAAATTCTATCGAACTTTATCCATATTTATTTAGACCATCCCGGATCTAATAATGATTGTAGATTCCTTAAAAGCTCAGAATATTATACAAAAGCGGTAAACAAAAGGAAATTTGATTTATAAATTCAACTTTTTTTTTCAAATAAATTACATTTCAGCTGAGAGTTCGGGCCCGCATTGCCAACACAATTCATTTTTAAGCGAAGATATGAAATAAGCTAAATGCGTTTTATTTGTCCATGATTTAGCTATTAGCTTGTGGTGGTCAAATAAAACACGCCTAATACACATTGAAATAACGACGATCCTTCTTTCCAAGCTTTCCTTGCCCAATTATGATGAGTTTGAACTTAAGAATAGTTAATCCAAAGGGCATTATTATTTTGACGATTGCAAATACATACGCAACTATTTATTTCAGTAAAAACACAAATCACGTTAGTCTTAATTAATTTCACAAGTTAAAATAAATACCTTTAACTTCAAAATCCATTAAAAATAGTCTTGATTCTTTAACCTAAACATTTACCAGAATGAATTGAAGTTCGTTATTGCTGCGAAATTTAAAAAAAATTGCTGATGGTCTTTGAAAATGTGCATGTGACCATACATTTAACTCTATTTTTAGAAAGTACCGTTAGATTTTTAGGAAAATCCGGTTTGCAAATAGGAAGTTTGACCCACTGTGCAATGTCCCGATGTTTGCTTCCAAGTGTTAAAATTCTTATATTATTATGACTGTCCAATTATACGTTTTTACACGAATTTTGTTGGCTTTATTTTCGTTTCGACTACTATTGGTCTCGTTTTTGTTTTTCACTGTATAAAATAACAAGTAGTTATTTATGAAAATAAAGTGAAAATTGAACATTAGTGGTCTTCGGACTTAGCAAGGCAACTGTAAGAGCAAATGAATTTGTCTAACACTTAGCTTTTAATTATTTTTTTAAGTCATTGGAATTGAATTGTTCTAGTATTTAATCATTCTATACTAGATCTAATTATTAAATAAAACAAGTAAGGAAGGGCTAAGTTCGGTTGTGACCGAACATTTTATACTCTCGCAATTTATTTATTTAACTTAATTAATATTATATAATACACAATTTGACCCACATATTCGTCAAATATATTGTATAAAGTCAATTGAAAGTTGGAAACTATAATATTAGGTTAGAAGCACCGAGGTCCTCGTGTTCGATATATGAAAAAAAATCGCTAAAATCGGACCTTGAAAACCTATGGTCCGATTTTAGCGATTTTTAACGAATTTTAGAATGCCACACTATAAACGTAGTATTTGTGCAAAGTTCTGCACCGATATCTTCACTAGTGCTTACTTTATATATTGTAAAGTACACGATTCAGATCGTCTTCAAAGTTCTGGTATATAGGAAGTAGGCGTGGTTGTGAAGCGATTTGGCCTATTTTCACAACATATCATTGGGATGTAAGGAAACTATTACAAACCCAGTTTCATTGAAATCGGTCGAGTAGTTCCTGAGATATGGATTTTGACCCATAAGTGGGCGACGCCACGCACATTTTCCATTTTGTAAAAATATCTGAGTGTAACTTCCCTCTGCCATTTCTTATGTGAAATTTAGTGTTTATGACGTTTTTCGTTAGTGAGTTAACCCACTTTTAGTAATTTTAAACCTAACCTTTGTATGGGAGGTGGTCGTGGTTATTATCCGATTTCAACTATTTTCATGGTGTGTAGTAGGGTACGTAGTGGGTAGAAAGTTTGGTTTATATAGCTTCATTGTTTTGCGACATATATACAAATAACCGATTTGAGGGCGGGGCCACGCCTACTTTCCGAAAAAAAATTACATCCAAACATGCCCCTTCCTAGTGCGATCCCTTATTCCAAATTTGACTGTTATAACTTTATTTATGGCTTAGTTATGACACTTTATGTGTTTTTGGTTTTCGCCATCTTGGAGGCGTGGCAGTGGACCGATTTTCGAAAGCAACCCTCTCACGGTCCCAAGGAACATGTGTTCCAAGTTTCATTAAGATATCTCAATTTTTACTCAAGTTATCGCTTGCACGGACGGACGGACAGACATCCGGATTTCAACTCCACTCGTCATCCTGATCATTTATATATATAACCCCATATCTAACTCTTTTATTTCTTGGTGACACAAACAACCGTTATGTGAACAAAACTATAATACTCTGTGCAACTTGTTGCGAGAGTATAAAAATAAGTTTTTTGTTTTTTTTTTATTTCAGCAGAAAACTTATAAGAGTATTATTCTTAACCACTTCTATAATATTTTGTGCAATTTTTTTTCAGCCACTGTACGCCTGTATACAAAGTCTGTCCGTCGGTGTAAGCAATAACCACAGTAAAAATTAAAATATCTTGATGAAACTTGGTAGCAAGTTCCTTAACACTCAGTGGAGATTGCTTTTGAGGATGGGATTGATGATTTTTTTGTTGGAAAGTGGGCGTGGCGTCGCTTACTAAAATGTTTTTTACATGTATCTCGCAACCACGGTTGCCGTTTTGGTCCAATTGAACCAAATTTGGTAAATATTTTTTTCTTAGTCCATTAGGTCATCGCTTTGTGAAATGGTCAATTTTGAATGCCATACTTTAGGAAATTTATTTTATTCAATAAATGGACAGGGTTTTTTCATTATCGTTTCAATAATATTCAGTGGCATCGTTTCTAATTGAACCACCAGTTGGAAGAAGGGAATAAAAGCCGTTTTTGGCGAAATAGATTTTTACTCATATTAGCACTTTTCAATCGTAAAACTACACGTCAAGTTGAAAAAAGAAATAAAAAGGTCAAACGCCATTGTAATACGAGCGGCCAAAAAAATGTAACATGTAATCCATGATTTATTCCCTTCTTCCAACTGACAATCTTTTGTCATACAATTAAAAGTCATTTTAATTTGTAATTTTTATTCACTTGAACCGTTAGTAATAACTGAATTTGATTAGCTGGTTAGCCGGCTGCTTAGATCATCGCGATTTTTTTTTGTTTACCAGTTATTCAGTTGACACTTGACCTTGAATACAAACGTTTGTGGTGCGCGTTGTTGTGATTATTTAAACGAAGAAAGAACAATGTCAACTGAGAACCAATCATCTGATGATGAGATTAACATTCCAAAAAAGCAGAAAAGAGGGGTACGTAATTTTCAACTTTATAAAAAGAAAATACAAAAAACACAGCGTCTATTGGGTCAATCGTACACAAGTACAATTTCAGTACAACAACTTGATTTCAGAAGCTAAGAAGTAAGGGATTTTTGATTGAAGCCATTAATAAAGAGAACATATTGAATTTTAAAACAACATGGCAGCCGTTCTACAAGAAAAGCTGCAAGTCAATAGATGAAAGTACAACTTTTGAAATATCAAAATATAAACATTTTGAATACAATAGTGTTAATAAAAGTTACTTAACCTGTTCCAAATTCATTGACGGATTTGTAAATACATATTTTTTGCTCCGAAAATCAAGAACTACTCCTAAAATACCTGACGAGAAAGCATACATAAAGATGAATGATGTGCGAAAAAACATATATGATTTGATTTTGACTTGGCCCAAAACCACATTGGAAGGTGCTGATATAGATGAGGATTAATACAATATCTTTTCTATGTTATTTATATAATAAATGCTAATATTCTTTAATATTTGTGTCTTTATTTCCATAAATTGGTAAAGGGGATAATTCCAAGAATTTCAAACTACCCTAACTTTTGTTTTTCTTTACATAAAATATTTTTTTTACAGCATACTATCGGCAACAATGTTTACTACATTTCATTTTAAGATATCATGGGTATTTGAACTATACGTTCAGAGTAAATCAGTTTTTTCTAATTGTCTCAGTTCGAACTTTTTGTAATTATTCCCTTCTTCCAATTGGTGGTTCAATTGGTGTCACAACTGTTCTTGAAGTTATCGAAACTTGTAACACTAAACCGCTATGAAATTTGGGAAAACCTACGCGGAGCCCCAATATAATTTTTGATTGTGAAAAATTATAGTTGTGGAAAGGAAATTGAATGGTAAACCAATTTCGCTTATGTATTTTTAGATGTACAGTGGAACTTCTCTAACTCGAATCACCATAATCCACAAAAAAACTTCGAGTTATAGAACTTTCATTAAAACATAAAATTTTTCAAAAAGGTATAAAATATAGATTTATCCACAGTTTTAGTTATTTGCTGCGCATAAAGTTTTATGAACATACATAAGTTAAAACGCGTATACTGTAATTTTGTTTGTTGCAGTTTGCTATTGTTTGGCTATTGAAGTCTGTATCCCATGCCTTTGTTACATGATTTATGCAATCCATAAGTATAATATCAAATTTTTTGTTAGCCTCCATGCGATATAGAGAGACTCTTTTAAAATACTGCCTCGATAGTAAAATTTTAAATTTTGTATTATCCCCTGGTCGAAAAGTTCGATTTCTGGAATGAATTTTGTATGTAATTTTACTTCTATTACCATTTCAAGTGTTCGAGTTATGGAGAACTTCGACTTATAGAAGTTCGAGTTATGGAAGGAAATTTGAATGAAATTTGATTTCTAAACGCTATTGCCAATTCAAAAGTTGGAGTTATGGTGATCTTCGACTTATAGATAGTTAATGGAAGGTCCACTGTATAATCTATATTTGTTTATCACACACTGCAGAGATGAAAACAAAGATCGATAAGATAGCAATCATACATACATATACATATATCCTCCTGTTGCTCATTGAAATTTTACTTAGTGATGACTCTGTTCAATTGAATGCATTAAATAATATAATGTTGGCGAAAGAACTCTGTTCATCGAAGGGGCACCCTCATTACATTTGGTTGGCAAAAGTTTTTTTTTTTAATAAAATGTAAAAAAAAAGTGAATGTATATTCTTTTTTTTTCAGGATATCGATTTAAAGTTTTCATTTGTCTTTTATTTAGCAAATATAGAAAAATAATATACTTTTATTGACTAAACTAGGAAAGTGCTTAGCATAAGTGGACTAAATAGAGTGTACTAAAGTTAATACTTGGGCATAAACGTCTTTCACTTTGATTATGGCGTTATTATAAGTAAAATATGTCGTTATTGCTGAAAAACAAAATGATAAGAAGAATTTAGTTTTCTTTTCACCAATATCAATGTAACGTAAAATATGACTAATTCTGGTACAACTGAGATGTGTCGTTATTGTAGTTAAAAATAATGGGACATAATGAGTGGAATAAAGACACAATCTTATCTCGACTGTTTATTTTTAACGCATCAGAATGCATTTTTTTTTCAATATGGGCAATGATATTATGCACATTTGCATACTCAACTTAAAAATCGTGTTTTTTTTAGTTATGCCATTATTTATGTGTATGAATTTATTTCACTTTATTTATGTTTTCTTACACGCTCCCCGCCCTCTTCGGATTCGAATTAGGTTTGGTCCATTTTTACTCTATTTTGGTCCATAAATAAAAAGTCAAACGGCAATCGTGCTCGCAACTACTAAAGTTAAATTATAGCAACCAAACTTGGTAAACATATATATTTTTCATTGTATATTATAAAAACAGGTAGGATAATAACCCCCGCCGACCTCCCAAACAATGTTTATTTAGAAAACTACTAAAATTGTGTTAAATCGGTAGTGAAAAATACCAGAATTTTGAAATTTTTTATTGAAGAGAGTACATGGAAGCTATTTTAAAACTAATAAATATTTTGAGAATTGAATTCAAAGGAATACCCCATATCTTATATACTCGTATAATAATTGTTGTCATTCTAGTACACTTTGTGGCGAATCGTGTGTTATCTTACAATAATTAATTAAATAAATTGCGAGTATGAAAAATGTTCGGTTACACCCTAAATTTGCCCTTCTCTACTTGTTTGTAACTACAGAAAGTAGTTAATAATAAATAAAACTATAATGCACATTTGTATATACAGTCAGCAAAAAATATCTGGTCTTTGCGGTGTTGTTTTTAGGTAAAATGGACAGTAGTACAAGATCCAACGACGAGTAACCAGCGTAGTTAGTTTATGGTCATTATCTTGGTGAAACAGATATCGACCTCCCAATCCAAGGTTATGTGCATAGTACGCAGGATACTTATTTTTGGATCTTGTACTACTGCTCGTTAAAACAACAGCGCAAAGCCCTGATATAAACCTAATTGAATTTATGGCCTATCGTTGAAAAGTTGAGAATTTATAATATTAGGAACAAGAATTAACTTAAAGAGGCATTGCAAAAGAAGTACAAGAAGTTATCTCCAAAACTTACGAAAAAGTTGGGGAAATCAATGCAACGGCGATTGCACAAGGTTATTAAAAAACAAGTAAGGAAAGGCTAAGTTCATTTTATACTCTCGCAATTTATTGAAGAAATTTTATTAAGATAACATTCAAATTAACCCATAAATTCGGCATAAAGTTTAATAGAATAACGAAAATCGTCATATATAGTATATGAGGGCTGAGGTAATTCTTGAACCGATTTCATTCATTTTCATTAGCAAGGTACACTATATCCAAGACGATACCCTCACTTAATTTTGCTAAGATAGCTCACATATTAACCAATACATATATGCGGAATAAAGCTCACCGTATTTTTGAAAAACCTATAATTAGGTACATGGGAGCTAGGAGAAGATACTTTTGAAAAACCTACAATGAGGTATATGGAGATGTTATGACCCGATTTTAATAATTTTTGGAAAAGAGACACACTATTAGAAGAAAACAATTTCCTCTGAATTAAGTTGAGATATCTGAGAGATTTACCCATATTTTCGGTTAAAATTTATCCTTAGGCGCTGGGTTCAACATGTTCGATATCTGAGGCATTGAAAAGTTATGATCCGTTTTCGACAATTTTTTCGCAAGTGAAGACAGAGATGATATGCACTATTTGTGTAAAGTTTTATTCCGCTATCTTCATTGGTTCCTTATGTTTGCATTATAAAGTGAAGGAATAAGATGGAATTAAAAATTGAGTTATAAGGAAAGTAATCGTGGTTGTAACCGATTTCGTCCATTTTTTGTCCGTGTTATCAGGGTGTCAAGAAAATATTATATACCGAATTTCATTCGCATCGGCCGAGTAGTTCCTGAGATATGGTTTTTGACCCATAAGTGGGCGATGCCACGCCCATTTTCCATTTTGTAAAAAAATCTGAGTACAGCTCCCTTCTGCTATTTCTTCTGCAAAATTTAGTGTTTCTGACGTTTTTCGTTAGTTAGTTAACCCGCTTTTAGTAATTTTCAACCTAACCTTTGTGTGGGAGGTGGGCGTGGTTATTATCCAATTTCAACTATTTTCATGGTGTGTGGTGGGGTACTTAAGAGAACCGACTGCAGAAAGTTTGGTTTATATAGCTTTATTGGTTTGCGAGTTAAGTACAAATAACCGATTTGTGGGCGGGGTCACGCCCACTTCCCCAAAAAAATTACATCCAAATATGCCCCCTCCTAGTGTGATCCTTTATTCCAAATTTTACTTTTATAACTTCATTTATGGCTTAGTTATGACACTTTATGTGTTTTTGGTTTTCGCCATTTTGTGGGCGTGACAATGGTCCGATTCTGCCCATTTTCGAACTTGATCTTCTTATGGTGCCAAGGAATATTTGTGCCAAGTTTCGTCACGATATCTTAATTTTTACTCAAGTTACAGCTTGCACAGACGGACAGACGGACAGACGGACGGACAGACAGACATCCGGATTTCAAATCTACTCGTCACCCTGATCACTTTGGTATATATGACTCTATATCTAACTCGTTTAGTTTTGGGTGTTACAAACAACCGTTATGTGAACAAAACTATAATACTCTCTAGCAACTTTGTTGTTGCGAGAGTATAAAAAGGATATCCCACTAAGTACTAATTATAATTTATGCTATTGATTATAGGTATCACTTAACGGTGTACGAATACGAATTTTGCGAGAGTTATACTATGTATATATCCGAATAGTATAGTTTAGTTTTGTGGAAATTATATAATATTTACTTTTATATAAAAATCAATACATTTGGCATTATGCTGTCATTTTTCATCCAAATCTAGTTTTTAATTTCAAAATTGGTTTGCAAATTTCTATTTCACTGAAAAAATAGAGTGTACGAATAAGAATTTTGAATTTCGCTTAAAACACAATAAAGTATCTAAGCAAAGATAACATAAACGGCTTCAAGGTTTTATATTTTTAAACTGCAAAAAGTTTATCTAAGTCTTTGTTTACTTTTGTTATTTTGATTCATAAAACCAATGAAACTAAATCCTCTTAGCTATAGAATGGAACAATAACTGTTAACTTATCGCCCACTTCCCTTTTAATTTATAACGTGAAACTGCTTTCAAGTACATACATACATATGTACATACATAAGTTTATGCAAACGTTCGAATTTGCATACATATGTATGTATGTATATGTTAGTGCGTATATGTACATACATATGCACATGTGTGTAATGTCGATCTGTTGTGAGCCAGGGACTGCAAAGTGAAATTAAAACTGATACAATGGCGAAACTGATGTTCACCCTTGCCGTTGCCAGCGGACAAAAGAATTGCCATAGCGTCACTGTAAAAAAAGTAATCCAGGTTGTTCATGGCATAACGGTGTAAGTAAACGGCCAAACCAACAAAGGGAGTCACCTCCAATGTTGCGCTGCCATAGAGTTCTGGTTGGCTTTGCATGGAACTGGATCGACTGCAATTTCTGCTGCAGTCACAAACACGTTATTACTTTCATTGTCATGACTGCACTTTATTCTGCACAAATAAATCTATAAAAACGAACGTTTAAGCAGAAAAAATATTCTGCCAATATCGCAGGAAGGAAAATAAAACGAATTTCTTTGTTTTTGGTTGGCAAAAGCGATACTTTGTAAATGTCAATACTCACTTTGTGATTAAAGTTAAGCATTTCATAGTGACAACGGTATAAATAATAGCTGAAATATTAATTACAACGAACATACATTTACATTTCATGCGGCAAGTTTTGTAGTTTTAATGATACATTTCGAAATAGTCCTAATATTCTTTCTACTTTCATTCATTTCGTCGTATTCAGATAATAAATTTGTTAAAAATAGAGTTAAAATGTGTCGAACGAGTCAAACCACAATGAAAGAAATGAAAATTGTAATAAATAATTATAAAAATAACAAATCAGTGAGAGAAATCGAAAATATCAATATCAAAATCAATTGATCAATATCATTAAACGATTTTCACACAGGAGCTATCAATTAACTGGCCTCTGCTCGATTAAAACGCTGATTAAGATCGACCCACACGCTAATAGCTACTTCATGGACAAATAAAACGCATTTAGCTTATTTCATATCTTCTCTTAACCTTCCTATACCCGCGCCAAATGTTTTAACACCTATATCCGTGCACGGCGTGACAGACCGTGACTTTGTCTCCTCATACCTGTTTGTAACACCTAAAGCTAAAAGAGTGAGATATAGAGTCATATATACCAAAGTGATCAGGGTGACGAGTAGATTTGAAATCCGGATGTCTGTCCGTCCGTCCGTCTGTCCGTCTGTGCAAGCTGTAACTTGAGTAAAAATTAAGATATCTTGACGAAACTTGGCACAAATATTCCTTGGGACCGTGAGAGGGTTGCTTTCGAAAATGGGCGGAATCGCACCATTGCCACGTCCACAAAATGGCGAAAACCAAAAACACATAAAGTGTCATAACTAAGCCATAAATAAAGTTATGAAAATAAAATTTCGAACATAGGATCGTATTAGGGAGAGGCACATTTGGATGTAATCTTTTTGGAAAAGTGGGCGTAGCCCCGCCCACAAATCTGTTATTTGTATTTAACTCGCAAACCAATAAAGCTATATAAACCAAACTTTCTGCAGTCGATTTTCTTCCGTACACCACCACATACCATGAAAATATTTGAAATCGGATAATAACCACGCCCACCTCCCATAGAAAGGTTAGGTTGAAAATTACTAAAAGTGGGTTAACTCACGAACGAAAAACGTCAGAAACACATAAGAAATGGCAGAGGGAAGCTACACTCAGATATTTTTACAAAATGGGCGTGGCTTCGCCCACTTTTGGGTCAAAAACCATATCTCAGGAACTACTCGACCGATTTCAATGAAATTCGGTATATAATATTTTCTTGACACCCTGATAACACGGATTAAAAATGGGCGAAATCGGTTCACAACCACGACTACATTCCTTATAACTCAATTTTGAATTCCATCTTATTTCTTCACTTTATAATATTAACATAAGGAACCAATGAAGATAGCGGAATAAAACTTTACACAAATAGTGCATATCATCTCTGGCTTCACTTGTGAAAAAATTTTCGAAAACGGACTATAACTTTTCAAGGCCCCAGATATCGAACATGTTGAACTCAGAGCCTAAGGATAAATTTTAACCGATAATATGGGTAAATCTCCCAGATAATTTAATGTAATTCAGAGGAAAATGTTTTCTTCTAAAAGTGTGTCTCTGTTCCAAAAATTATTAAAATCGGGTCATAACATATCCTAGCTCCCATATATCTAATTATAGGTTTTTCAAAAATATCTTCTCCTAGCTTCCATATACCTAATTATAGGTTTTTCAAAAATACGGTGGGTTTTATTCCGCATATATGTATTGGTTGGTGAGATATTTTAGCCAAATTAATTGAGCGTATAGGATATAGTGTATCTTGAATGAAATCGGTTCAGGAATTACCTCAGCCCTCATATACTATATATGACGATTTTCCTAAAAAAGTCTCTTACATTAAGACCATTGTAACATAAATTAAGTTAAATGTTAAAGTTTTCAATGCAGTCAGAACTTATGTACCATAACAGCATGCTCTAAACAAAAAGATTTGGCACAGCAGTGCAGTTGTACCGCCTTATTTCTATTTTTCTTTGATGCTCAATATCCACATCGGCCAATTTTATTGTTGTTAGATGCAACTGCAGATTCAAGGCCATCTAATTTGCATAATTTGGAGTCTGAACTTTCCTCTTCCAATAACAATCTAATACCTTCATCATTCATTTTTTAATTATTTATAACCTAAAAATTTCATAAATCGTTACAGTAGTTGTAAACAAATAAAATACAATTCAAACAAATACATAAAATCAAATAAATAACACATAATTTCTCATAATAAAAAAAATATGACTTACGTAAAAAGATGATCCTATACCCGCGTCGGTGTCACAGACCTATCAGACCGTAGTACCCTACACGTCCTGCTCGCACGACTGCATGTCACGTATTAACCTACACCCATCTAATTGTATGTCATGTATGGCCACTTTATGGCAGCAGACCTACATACGGAGTTAATGTTTTTTTCAAATAGTGCAACAATTATTTTCCAAGTTACTATTCAAATATATTATATATTAGCTATATGAAATTAAATTCTGTTCATTGTGCCCTTTTTCACAATTAATACGTATTTTCTGCATTTTTATAACTTGTTCGTGTTATTCTTTTGCCACCCTATCCCAATAGTGATTTAATTATGAAAAGCAAAACCAACAACTAGAAAATCTGTCAAATAACTTACGTGGTTGCTCAATTCTTGGTACCATATTTCTGTGGTGAATAATTATGCCACCGCATTCGATAAAATGAAGCCCAAATCAATGTTTTCATTATTCTTAAATTTGGAACTTAAATTTGGAAGTAGGACGAGGTATTGCAACAATTAGTGAAAAAAGGAAGTCCTTTTTTATCGAAAAAGTATTAAATGCTTTCAAATAATCAATATTTTGTGTACAACTTTTCAATAAATTTCGCAAAAATTCTACAATGCAACCATTTTCCGGTAAAAAGTCAGTCATCTTGGATGCCCAAAGAAACTCACCCCCGGAGACTACTTGACAGTACTCCATGAAACTCTGTCAGCTGTGGATTGTTTACGTTTTATCAGTTGATAGTTTCTCTACTTCTCTATACAATGCCTACAGCGATCCCCAAATCATGCAGCTAGCAGAACGCGGAGCTGTCAAAGTTCTTGGAAAAAAAAATATTTACGACGATTTCATGTTTTAATAGGACAATGGCCCGAAGCATAAATCGTGGATCGTGCACGAAATTGGCTTCTCTATATAATTGCCCAATAGAGTTGACATTATTTTGCCAGCAATCGAAATCCATAACTTGCCAGATGTATCGATATTCGTAGCGATAACTTGCTAGCAATCGACTATATAAGGGCACTTTAAATGTATTTGAGCACGTATGAACGGAATTAAAACAAGTAAGGAAAGGCTAAGTTCGGATGTAACCGAACATTTTATACTCTCGCAATTTATTTATATAACTTTATTTATATTATATAATAAACAATTTGACCCACATATTCATCATATATATTGTATAAAGTCCATTGAAAGTTGGAAACCCTAATATTAGGTTAGAAGCACCGAGGTCCTCATGTTCGAAACATGGGGCCTTGAAAGCCTATGGTCCGATTTCGGCGATTTTTAGAATGGGGCTTCCACACTATAAAGGTAGTATTTGTGCAAAGTTCTGCATCGATATCTTCACTAGTTCTTCCTTTATATATTGTAAAGTTAACGATTCAGATCGTCTTCAAAGTTCTGGTATATAGGAAGTTGGCGTGGTTGTGAAGTGATTTTGCCTATTTTCACAACATATCATTGTAATGTAAAAAACTATTACAGACCAAGTTTCATTGAAATCGGTCGAGTAGTTTCTGAGATATGGTTTTTGACCCATAAGTGGGCGATGCCAGGCCCATTTTCCATTTTGTAAAAAAATCTGAGTGCAGCTTTTATCTGCCATGTCTTATGTGAAATTTTGTTTCCCTGGCGTTTTTCGTTACTGAGTTAACTCACTTTTAGTAAGCTTCAACCTAACCTTTGTATGGGAGGTGGGCGTGGTTATTATCCGATTTGAACTATTTTCATAGTGTGGGGTGGGGTACGTAAGAGAACTGACTGCAGAAAGTTTGGTTTATATAGCTGTATTGGTTTGCGAGTTATATACAAATAACCGATTTGGGGGCGGGGCCACGCCCACTTTCCGAAAAAAATTACATCCAAATATGCCCCTTCATAGTGCGATCCTCAATTCCAAATTTTATAACTTTATTTATGGCTTAGTTATGACACTTTATGTGTTTTCGGTTTTCGCCATTTTGTGGGCGTGGCAGTGGTCCGATTTTCGAAAGCAACCCTCTCACGGTCCCAAGGAACGTGTGTTCCAAGTTTCATCAAGATATCTCAATTTTTACTCAAGTTATCCGTTGCACGGACGGACGGAGTATAAAAAGAGTAGCCAAACTGCGAGTAAAGAACACTACTGCTACGAAAGAAGCTGTAACAGAAGAGTGGTATCATATTGAACTAGAATTTTGCAAAACATTAGTTTAAAGTATGCCAATACGTCTCAGTGCGTATTCGAAATACATTCAATATGACATTTTAATAAGAAAAATTTGGTGGCCCACTTTAAGTGTGAGCTTCGCTTTGAGCAAAGTTCAAATTTAAATATAATTTTTTTTTATTTGTATTATATAATTTACAAAGTTAAAGACGAAATAACTTTAACTTTGTAAATTAATTTTATTAAAAATTAACGGGAAAACAAAGCAAAGGTTCAGTTTTTTATTCTAAATCAGTGTTGTCCAACGTGACTGTGTGCACGTTATGCTTGTGTTGGTTATTAGCGTACGTTCGGAAAGCTACGAGCAGACAACACGAATACGGAACAGTGCGTACAAATAAGTAAACGTACTTTTTAAAAATTACGGTCAACTAAATTATCTATATTTATTTCTTTATTATATTGCTTTATTCTAATGAGATCAGAAATGTGATTGTTTGATAGTATAGCTGAGAATTTAATTGTAAATAAAATTTTCTTTTGTAATTATCAAGAAGACTTTTTCGGGCGTCTCCCTCGATATTTACAAGATTTTTGTGACAACGTTCATAATGTCTTTTTATATCATGTTTGCTACAACGCCTTATTTTTTTATAACAAATTAAGCATTCTGCATGCTTTTCATTGTTCTCAATAAAAAAATAACATATTTTCCAAATTTGTTGGAACATTTTTAGTGCGTTCTGTTTTCTAGCGTCAACTGATCGCAAAATTCTGCTTTGCTTGCCTACGAAGTTGAATACAGTAGCACAATCGTGCTCTCACAGACACTTGTCGCGACATGTTGGTGTGAGGTGTCTGGCTTGTCCGTGCGCTATTGTGCGCATAGGCCTTGGACAACGCTGTTCTAAATATAGGAGCTGAAGATTTTTCGTGGTGTCCCATTTTGAGTGTGCGTGACTGTACATACATATACAGTAATTCCCGCTTAAGTGCACAATAAATATGAAAGAAAAACATTACAATCCGATGTACATATGTATATGTTTTCCTTTTGACAATACTTGCGAATTTCATGTCAAAAATATTAAAAGGCACTTAAAAGAAGAAAATTTGCTAAAATTTTGCTCTTAAGCGGGGAATTTTATATGTAAATTTAGAGAAAAAACACCAATGCCGCAAAATGTGGTTACTTAACCATTGTATAACCATACAGGTAGCAAAAGAATCAGCTGGATAAATGAAAATGTTTCACAGCTGAGATCACCTGCTCGATATACTACGCATTTCGACACAGAGTTTTAAATAAACGCACGGCAAAATGGAAATATTCTTGAGACACTTAAGCGGGAAATATTAAGTGGATTTGGAAAGAAAATATTAATGAAATATTTTATTCGTAACAATAATTAATTGCGTATGTATTGCTCTTCCTCACCACCTCTGAGGTTGCAATATAGGCGCGTTACCGATTTTTTGGGTGTTCGGTTCCCCAGGAGGCCTATTTTCACCCATATAATATAAGTTAACTCAAGTAGCTCATCCACAGATGGAGAACTCACACGTGGCTTGAGTGAACAAAATACTTATCTCTCGCCAGCCACTGCGTTGGTCGCTTGATGCTATTATTAGTGCGGCAGAAGATATTGAGAGGATAAGGAAATTTGTTATCTGACGTCAGCCACTGCATTGGTCGCCTTATACTATTAATAGTGCAACAATGCAAAGTCACGTAGCTAATTGTAAACATAGGCTCTAGATATACTTTCCTTTAGATTTAAGTTTTAGTTATAAATTGTAGCTCATAATGTGCAACAGTTAGCTCACCAAATTATAATAAAATAAACAATACAAAATAAAATGTGTTGTTTAACTTATTTAACTTATATACAAAACTACTTATATTAATAAAACAATAACAAAACAAGTATATAAAATTCAGGTACGTGTTACCGATTTTTTTTTGGTGTTCGGTTCCCCAAGGGGCTTATTTTCACCCATATAATATATACAATACTGAACCGATTTGAAAAATTCTTTCACCGTTGGAAAGCTATACTATCCCTGAGTGACATAGGCTATATTTAGTTTAAAAAAAAATAGGGTTCCTTACCAAAACTCCGATAATGTAAAAAAATACCAAAAAACTTTCTTTAATCGCGAATGCTGCGAAAACAATTGAAGATATAACCAAGTGATGTACTACAATTTTGTAGAACTTATCATTATCTACAAAAAACGCGACATCATATCTCTAACTATTATAGTTTTGTCACAATAAGCGGTTTTATATAAAAAAAATAATTAAAATACCACTACTTGAAAAGCCTCTTTATTTATACCTTAGTATTAATCCTTATCGGAATAAATGATTTATTATTTAAGATCGTTTCAAAACCTTTATATAACTTTTTGAATTATTAAATTCTGACATTTCATTCAAAAGATATCACGAGTTAAAAATTTTGACATTTTTCGGACAATAATATAATATAAAAATGAATTGCTGTTCGTTTGTGCCGCAAAAAAACGAGAACGGCCAAACCGATCTGGCTAATTTTAGTCTTGAAATATTCGTGGAAGGCCAGAAAAAGATTAGAAAGTGAGTAAATATGGAAAAATTGCGAGGAATATAATAATAAGAGAATTTTATTTGAGTTGACAAGAAAAATATAAAAAGAGAAAACAAAAAATAATATTTTGAAGGTTATCATTGTTTCTTTGTTAAAATATTTTTGTTATTGTTCAATTGTATAAGGTTGTGTCGATAGCACAAAACAATTTGTAACTAATAAAGAAAGGCTAAGTTCGGGTCCAACCGAATTTTTCATACTCTCGCAATTTATTGATGTAATTTTATTAAGATAACACACAATTTTATATGAGGGCTGATGTAATTCCAGAACCAATTTCACTCATTTTCACCACCAAGGTTAACGGGAATAGGGGCAACTTGGCACCTGTTAGTAGGCAAACATACGGCCTTGAAATTACTCCTAAATTGCAAATGAACGAAACACCAGTAGGCAAATTCGTCAAAAATAACGCTATAACGAACTTTAAAAGATCTTGATTGTCGATGAACGTTTTTGGTGGAGCCAGGATTCTGTTAGTAGGTGATTTACGCCAGACTCTTCCAATTATTCCTGGATCAACTGTTACTGACGGGCTAATCGCATGCCTAAAATCATTTAATTTGTGGCGACACATAAATAATCACCAATTAACAACTAACATATGAGTGTTTTTGCAACAATATCAAATTGCGATTGTAGAAGTAGTTGGCAGTTGACACCTCGATGGATTAATAGCATTTCCAACAGATTTCTGTCACTTCATTGACTCAAAAGAGAAGTTTTCCTGACATGAAACCTCAATAACCATAAATGACTGATTGAATGACCTATATTGGTGGTAAAAAAAAGATATCGATGATCTTAATGCGACAATTTCGAATTTCGGTCCAAGAGAGTTGACACAGCTACAAACCAGGATGACGTAGCCAATTATCCCAAACTATTTCAAATTGCCTGTACTTTGCAATTAAAAGTAGTGTGAGTTGTAATCATGCTGCGTAACATAAATCAACCTCGAGTAATCAATATCGTCGCCGAAGCCAAGATTGGACCAACTTAATTTAATGTATAACTTAGCCACAAAAACGTGTGGCCGGGTCTGCTAGTATATACAGTGGCTTGCAGCTTATTTCGTGTAAGCAAAACTTTTGGTAATACTGATATGAAATTAATATTTTTTGCTCTGAACTAAATGAACGAATGATGCAATTATATTGATAATTTAGTTTTAAATACAAAACATGTAAAAAAATTTACAAAAGTATTCAAATTCAATATTTTATTAAACAAAAACCAAAAACACTCATAATTCATGGGTCACAGCTTATTTCGTGTGTTGATTTTCGTTCATGTGATACATGGAAATAACGGATGCAGAAAACTAACGGTAAATCAAAGTGTGAACTATGAATACTTACGAAGAAGTTTATGTTCTAAAAATAATGCAGATCAGTTGCAATTACGCGGTATATCAACATGGGTCCACGCACTTCAATTGAAAAACGCGAATTAGCAGTAAACAGTTTCAAAGTGGAAAAACGCAAAAACAAATTGCTGAAATGGTTGATTTAAGTTCATCTACAGTTTAATATATAATTCAGCGCTTTGTACGTGAAAATCGCGTGCATAACAAGGGTCGAAAGGCTCCTAATAAAATTTTTAATGAAACGGATGAGAGGTGGATTTCAAAAAAGATTAAAAAAGAACCAATGTTAAGTGCTCCAGTGGTGACCAAAGATGTTGAAATGTTTCTCGGCAAAAAATGTCATCCAGAAACTGTGCGCAGAATATTAAGGGATTCCAATTTTCATGGGCGAACAGCACGGAATAAGCCTTTTATAGATAAGAAAAATAAAAAAGCCCGTTTACAGTTCGCAAATGACCATTTAAACAAGGACAATGCTTTTTGGAATACGGTTATTTTCGCCGATGAGAGCAAGTTTAATCTTTTTGCGTCAGATGTTAAAGCATACGTATGGCGGAAACCAAATACTGAGCTCCAAACAGTTTACGCGCAACAGTAAAACATGGTGGCGGTCATGTAATGGTTTGGGGGTGTATGTCATCTGCAGGCGTTGGTCGATTGGAGTTTATAGATTCGACTATGAATAAAGAAGTGTACCTAGACTTACTGAAGCAAAATTTGCTTCAAAGTGCAGACACTTTTCGCTTCTACCAGGACAACGACCCTAAACATAAATCTGGTCTTGTACAAACTTGGCTCATTTGGAATTGTCCACACCTCGTCCAAACACCTGCACAGTCACCAGATTTGAACGTTATTGAAAATGTATGGCACATTCTGGAAATTAATATTAGAAAACACCACATTTCTAGCGTCCAAACTCTAAAAGCGGCTTTGAAGGAAGAGTGAGGTAAAATATCGCCAGATTATACAAAAAAATTGGTGGAATCAATGCAAAACCGCATGAAAGCTCTAATCGAGCAAAAAGGCTTTTCCACAAAATATTGAAATTTTATTTCGGTTTACTTTTTATAACTTTTTAGTAAGAATTTTTATACCACACGAAATAAGCTGTGACCCACGAATTATGAGTGTTTTTGGGTTTTGTTTAATAAAATATTGAATTTGAATACTTTTGTAAATTTTTTTACATGTTTTGTATTTAAAACTAAAGTATCAATATAATTGCATCATTCGTTCATTTAGTTCAGAGCAAAAAATATTAATTTCATATCAGTATTATCAAAAATGTTGCTTACACGAAATAAGCTGTGAGACACTGTATGTATATATAATTCAAGAAATAACGATCTAAACAATCTACTATGCATTAACAATATATACAACAAGTAAGGAAGGGCTAAGTTCGGGTGTAACCGAACATTTAATACTTTCGCAATTTATTTATTTAATATTATACAATGCAAAATTTGACCTACATATTCGTCATATATATTGTATAAAGTCCATTGAAAGTTGGAAACCATAATATTAGGTTAGTAGTACCGAGGTCCTCGTGTTCGATATATGGGGCCTTAAAAACCTATGATCCGATTTCGGCGATTTGTAGAATGGGGCTGCCACATTATTAACATAGTATTTGGTCAAAGTTCTGCACCGATATCTTCACTAGTACTTACTATATATATTTTAAAGTAAACGATTCAGATCGTCTTCAAAGTTCTGGTATATAGGAAGTATGCGTGGTTGTGAAGCGATTTGGCCTATTTTCACAACATATCATTGGGATGTAAGGAAGCTGGAAGGAAGGTCTAGTAGTTCCTGAGATATGGTTTTTGAACCAGAAGTGGGCGACGCCACGCCCATTTTCCATTTCGTAAAAAAATCTGAGTGCAGCTTTCATCTGCCATTTCTTATGTGAAATTTAGTGTTTATGACGTTTTTCGTTAGTGAGTTAACCCACTTTTAGTAATTTTCAACCTAACTTTTGTATGGGAGGTGGGCGTGGTTATGACCCGATTTCATTCATTTTTGGACTGTATTAGGAAGTGGCTAAAAAACGACTACAGAAAGTTTGGTTTATGTAGCTCTATTGGTTTGCGAGATATGTACAAAAAACTTAGTAGGGGACGGGGCCACACCCACTTCCCCAAAAAAATTACATCCACATATGCCTCTTCATAGTGCGATCCTTCATACCGAATTTTATTTCCATAGCTTTATTTATGGCTTAGTTATGGCACTTTATGTGTTTTCGGTTTTCGCCATTTTGTGGGCGTGGCAGTGGTCCGATTTTGCTCATTTTCGAAAGCAACCTTCCTATGGTGCCAAGAAATAAGTGTGTCAAGTTTCATCAAGATATCTTAATTTTTACTCAAGTTACAGCTTGCACAGACGGACGGACGGACGGACAGACAGACATTCGGATTTGAACTCCACTCTTCACCCTGATCACTTTGATATATATAACCCTATATATAACTCGTTTAGTTTTGGGTGTTACAAACAACCGTTATGTGAACAAAACTATAATACTCTCTTTAGCAACATTTGTTGCGAGAGTATAAAAATCACCCACAGCGAAATCCTAACTAAAAAACCCTATCAAAAGAATAGTGGTGGATAAAAGGGTTCTAAACCTGGTACACGAAACGGGTTAAAAACACAAGAAAACAGTAATAAGCGTACAAACCTAATTCTAACAAAAAAAGTCGTCCTTTCAAAATATCAAATCAAGTTACTTATAAAAATTACATTAAATTATGAACAAACATACAAAAAATCAAACAGACAAAGCCACAGACACAGATTATATTCCGACCCATATAGACAGACAGACAAACGGACCCAGATTATATCCTGACTAATATAAACAGACAAACGGACACAGATTATATCCCGACTAATATAGACAGGGTGACGAGTAAAGTTCAAATCCGGATGTCTGTCTGTCCGTCCGTGCAAGCTGTAACTTGAGTAAAAATTGAGATATCTTAATGAAATCTGGAACACATGTTCCTTGGCACCCTGAGGAGGTTGCTTTCGAAAATGGGCGGAATCGGACCACTGCCACGCCCACAAAATGGCGATAACCAAAAACACATAAAGAGCTATAACTAAGCCATAAATAAAGTTATGAAAATAAAATTTGGAACATAGGATCGCATTAGGGAGGAGCACATTTGGATGTAATTTTTTTGGAAAAGTGGGTGTGACCCCGCCCCCAAATAAGTTTTTATATATATCTTGCAAACCAATAAAGCTATATAAACCAAACTTTCTGCAGTCGTTTTTTAGCCATTTCCTTATACAGTCCAAAAATGAAAAAAATCGGATAATAACCACGCCCACCACCCATACAAAGGTTAGGTTGAAAATGACTAAAAGTTCTTTAACTCACTAACGAGAAACGTCAGAAACACCAAATTTTACATAACAAATGGCAGATGGAAGCTGCACTGAGATTTTTTTACAAAATGGAAAATGAGCGTGGCTTCGCCCACTTATGGGTAAAAAACCATATCTCAAGAACTACTCGGCAGATTTCAATGAAATTCGGTACCTATACAATATTTTCTTGACACCCTGATGACACTGGTGGAATATGGGCGAAATCGGAAGAACTCAGTGCCTAAGTGTAATTTTTCACCGAAAATATAGGTAAATCTCTAAATGAATTGCGAGAGTATAAAATGTTCGGTTGCACCCGAACTTAGCCTTTCCTTACTTGTTTAATACTGTAATTATACTCTCGCAGCAAAGTTGCTAGAGAGTATTATAGTTTTGTTCACATAACGGTTGTTTGTAACACCCAAAACTAAACGAGTGATCAGGGTGAAGAGTGGAGTTCAAATCCGAATGTCTGTCTGTCCGTCCGTCCGTCCGTCAGTGCAAGCTGTAACTTGAGTAAAAATTAAGATATCTTGATGAAACTTGGCACCATAGGAAGGTTGCTTTCGAAATGAGCAAAATCGGACCACTGCTACGCCCACAAAATGGCGAAAACCGAAAACACATAAAGTGCAATAGGTTAGGTTACTCTGGCAGGCTACAACGCCACACATAGACCAGTTTTGGTCCTTTGTGAAACCAGATGGAGTGCCGTCACTTGGTTAAGAATTCGCTTGTTGCGAATTTCAAAAGGCTTTGTGGCTTTACCAACGAAATCTCTTCCAGATTAACGTACTGTGCAGCCCCCAAATGCTGAAGCCGTTGTCTTGATAATGCAGGACATTCACAGAAGAGGTGCTCCATTGTTTCTCTGGTGCCTTGCACTTAACATTTCCTGTAACATTTCCTCGTTTGTAGAATTGAAGTCGCCTATTTCTGGCGACATCATCCACTGCTGTCCTACCACTTAAGACACTTTTGGCCGATATGCTGAAGGATGATATTGCCTTGATTGCCGCCTTACTGTCTACGTATATGTTTACTTTAGAACATCCTGTTGGTGCGCTTAAGGATAGCTCAGCGGCTTTTCCAATTGCAAACACCTCCGCTTGAAATATACTGCAGTGGTCCGGTAGTTTGAATGGTTGCCTTATACCTAACTCTGGGCAGTATATCCGCGCGCCTACTCCGTGCTCCATTTTCAAGCCATCCGTAAATATTTTTAAATTGCTGCGTGCAGGTGCTATGCCCTTACGCCAGCCATCTCTTTCTAGGTTCACTTTGAACCTTCTTTCCCATTTGAAAAATGGGGTCAGGTAGTCGGTGTCCGCTAAACTGCCATTACCCACTAAGCTATGCCCAAAGGTTCTATTCTTAAATTCTCCTGCTGCCATAAGGCGCCCCTCCGATTTTGCCGCGCTGTTTTCAGCGAAGAAATCTATAGGCGGCAGGTTTAGTATTATTTCAAGAGCCGCCGTTAGGGTGGTTCTTAGTGCTCCCGTTATGCAAATAGCCACAAGCCGCTGAACCCTTTCCATTTGCTTTCGATACGTTGATTTCCATGCGCCTGTCCACCACACTAGAGCAGCGTAGAGCAGAAGCAGTTCAGTACAGTACTGAGAGTGGTTGTCATGATGTTGCTAATAGTGTGTAGACACTATTATTATTGCCATAACTAAGCCATAAATAAAGCTTTGGAAATAAAATTTGGTATGAAGGATCGCACTATAAAGGGGCATATTTGGATGTAATTTTTTTGGCGAAGTGGGCGTGGCCCCGCCCCCAAATAGGTTTTATGTATATATCTCGCAAACCAAATAAACTATATAAACAAAACTTTTAGCCATTTCCTTATACAGTGCAAAAATGAATGGATAATAACCACGCCCACCTCCCATACGAAAGTTAGGTTGAAAATTACTAGAAGTGGGTTAACTCAATAACGAAAAACGTTAGAAACACTAAATTTCACACAGGAAATGGCAGATGGAAGCGGCACTCAGATTTTTTACAAAATGGAAAATGGGCGTGGCGTCGCCCACTTATGGGTCAAAAACCATATCTCAAGAACTGCTCTATCGATTTCAATGAAATTCTGTATATAACACTTTCTTGACACCCTTATAACACGGGTGGAATATGGGCTAAATCGGTTCACAACCACGCCAACTTCCTACATAACTCAATTTTGAATTTTTCGGATTCGTTCACTTTGTAATATAGAACATAATTTACATTAAGAACCAATGAAGATATCGGAATAAAACTTTACACAAATACTGTATTTGAGCTGTGACATCACTTGTGGAAACTTGTCAAAATCGAACCATGACTTTTCAAGGCCCCTGATATCAAATATGAAGAACTCAGTGCCTAAGGTTAATTTTTCACCGAAAATATAGGTAAATCCCTCAGATATTTTAATGTAATTCATTCCCTCTGAATTTTTTTCTTATCACATTTTGTTTATGTACCAAAAGAGGTTAAAATCGGGTCATAACTTGTCCCAGATCGCATATACCTAATTATAGATAATATAAAATTAAGGTGGCATATAGTCTTCGATACATTATATCTTGGTGGTGAAAACGAGTGAAATTACATCAATAAATTGCGAGAGTATAAAATGTTCGGTTGCACCCGAACTTAGCCTTTCCTTACTTGTTACATTTCATATGATTGCAATTAGTGAAACAAAACAAAATTGTACTAACAAGCAATATTTTTCTAATTTTAAAGATACATACAAGTGACATATCCTAATGTTACATTGTAGACTCTTTTCTTTATTCAGCAAAAGCATCAAAACATCGTTTCAGCATTTTCGCTATTGAAAGCGGTCCCGTACAATAAACGCCGCACCGCTTGTTCAATCGCGTTTGTCACCTCATATTTCTTCATCTTTTAGAATTAGAGGGGATCACTGTATTCACTTTTTTAAATAAAGTTAGTTTTTTGCACAACAAAGAAATATGGGGGGGTACGTACTATTATCTATGTGACTGTACATTTTCAAGGCCTCCTATATCTCACTTAAAGTCCTCAGTGGTTGTGGCTAATAAATGTGTTATCAAAAAAGGGGTATATTTTACAAAAACTAAAAGGGGATTTTTGTCGTTGAATAATCTGCCATTTTTGTTTACATTTTCGTTTGACATTTCTCCCCTTCTTCGCAAAATTGTCGATAAAACTAGGAATAACATCGCAAATATAGTTATAAACGGTTTTTCTATAAGAGCGCTTAAAAGTGAAAGTACAGTACTTTTCGCTTAATTGCACATCAAAATTTTCGTTCAATTAACCGGGGAATCAATTAACAGATACTCGCTTTATTGAACAATTTGTTCAATTAAAAGAATCACGTATAAATGAACAGTTTGTTCAATTACAACAACCAACTGGTGAATTAAGGGATTAGGGATTCAAAATTTGATTTTTTTGTCTTATTAAATAGTACAATATTAAAATATTATCCAAAATTATGAGATAGATACGATTAAAATTTCAAGAGATATAAGGAAAATCCTACCATCAGACCACTACAGTATGATTGTAAAACTTTTAACGGGTTTATCTCAATCTCAAATTTTGAAGTCAGTGGACATAATTTCTTGAAAAGTTATGAAGCGATTCTGTTGAAAATTTTCCAAACATCTTTATTACAAATATTTTTTTGATGTCAAAAAACAAAACATGTCGCAAATTTGACCACAAAAGTTAGTTTTTTTGTTCAAAATCTATCTAAAATTCAATTTTTAATATTTTCTTTTTTCCTTCGTTCATCAACAAGAAATATTTGTGGTTTGTTGATTTGGATGAGCCAATAATGACTTATGATGCCCACGACAAGAACCTTTTTTTGGCCACTTCATGGAAGACGTAGTACCAACGGCTAAGCTTTCGGAATTTGAAAATATAAATTTAACCATATGTATCTTTAATATGCTGAATAAAATATTAGGATGTTTCTCCTTGTAATTGATTGTATACATTAACAAAAATTGTAAATATACTCATGTTTTCAACCTCTGAAACTCACCTAACCCCTTAAAGGATAATGCATATGTATGTGCACTTAAAGTTTTTCAAATATTTGAATATTTTTTATCCTTAAAGGAATAAATGCAATAACTATATTATGTACTATGTAATCTATGTATCTATTAATGTACATACATTTAGGGTATTCACAAGTTGTCATATTGTCATATTTTTTTATGCCTTATAAACACTGCCATACCAACACTGTTGTTGTTTCACATGCAAAATTAAAATACGACTGATACAACATTGCGTGGTATGTTTCTTGAGTTCGCTATTCTATACCCCTACCCACTTGCTGCCGAATTTTTTCGGTTTTTTGCGGCATATGCGTAGTACTGCAGTAACCGGTTACTTTTTGGAACCGGTTTTTTTGGGACACACTCGTGGCAGTGTGAGCGGTCGGTGGGTGGGGCTTTGGGGCGTTTTGGCGCAAAACTTCGACGAGTGGGTAGTCGGTTTTCTGTGAAGAACCGGTTTTTTTGGGTCGGTCAGTGATCGGTTTTGCTCGTGCCCTTCTGCCCGAACACTTCTCAACCGATTTATACCGCATTTGTATATATCTGGAAAATACGGACATATATCTGGTTTTGGCTTCAGCAAAAATCGCTGTTTTTTTTGCTAAGGCCAAAATCGGATGATCGCATATATACATTGATGATTTTTTATCGTGGATCGCGGATATATAGCATTTCTATCTTCTTAATTTTCCAGTATCAGCTGATTAAGTGTAGAAGTATGACATATAACAGTTAAGGGTGCTCACAAGTGTCGTATTTTTTAAGAATATTAAAATATGACATAAGACATACAACAAAGCTTGTGAATTGCCTAATTATATATTTGTTTTTCAAATTTATTATTAAAAATTATACAGATTATTGATGTTTCAATGGCCCAAAAACAACTTTAAGTTGCCAACTTTGCCCAATATTGCAAACGAGTCAAGCGTGTCTATTAGGAAGTCTACTTATGAAATTATCAAGATCCTAAAAGATCCGAAAAAGTCTTCAGGACACGATAATATTACTCCAAAAATGTGAATTGAGTTGCCAAATATTGCTATATCAGTGCTCTCTTTGCTCTTTAATGCAATTCTTGGTTTCGGATACTATCCAATTTCGTGGAAAAAGTCACAGATCATCACAATAGATAAACCTGGAAAAGACTTAACACAACCATCTTCCTACAGATCAATAAGTCTCTTACCATGTCTTTCCAAAATATTCGAAAAAGTTTTACTATCAAAAATGTATCCTTTCCTCCACGAAAATAATATAATACCAAACCACCAATTCGGGTTTCGTGCTAAATATGGCAGAGTATAAAATAAAATTACAAACGAAATCAGGAAAGCATTCGAGCACAGAGAGTACTGTTCAGCTATTTTTCTCGATGTAGCTCAGGCGTTCGATAAGGTCTGGCATGAAGGCCTTTTATGGAAAATCAAAAACGTTTTACCTTACGAATTGCATAAAACATTGGAGTCATATTTAAGAAATAGGAAATTTACAGTTAAAGTAGCAGATTTTATATCAGAAGAACGAGCAATAAGGGCCGGTGTACCTCAGGGCAGTGTATTAGGCCCTACTCTGTACATAATATATGTATAAGCAGACATTCCAATAGCAAATAACGTATTGACATCCACTTTTGCGGATGACACAGCCATAGTAAGCCGAAACAAATGCCCCATTAGAGCATCAAGAGTATTAGAGGAGCACTTAACTTGTGTCGAAGAATGGCTAGCCAACTGGCGTATACAAATTAATGAGCAAAAATGCAAGCATGTTACCTTTTCTCTAAGACCAGAAATATGTCGGACAGTTAAAATAAACAATGTATTAGTACCCCAAGGGATTCACCTGCATCGAGGGCTTACGTGGCGGAAACATATAGCGAGTAAAGTAACTTGCATGAAGTTAAGAGCAGCTAATTTAAATTGGATTCTAAACAAAAATTCTAAACATAGCCTAGACAACAAAGTCCTGTTATACAATGCAATCATAAAACCGATTTGGATGTATGGTATTCAACTGTAGGGTACGACCTGTGCAACCAACATTGATATAATTCAGAGATTCCAATCTAAAATGCTTAGAACAATAACAGGTTCACCATGGTACATGCGTAATGAAAATATCCATAAGGATCTTGACATTCCTATGGTAAAGAAGGAAATAGAGGACAGCAGAAAGAAATATATTTCTAAACTTCGTGAACATCCAAACCCATTGGCAAATGCCTTGGTACATTCCAAGCAAACTCGTTTAAAAAGAAGAGATCTACCTGCCTACTAAAGAGCAACGTTCTACCAAAAAGCTCAAACACATTCTTGAGCTTACTTAGTTGTAAATAGATTTAAGATTTTAATACTTATTGTTAGGCTTTAAACAAAGCAGATTCAATAAATAAAGAAATATTAAAAAAAAAGATTATTGATTAGAAGATTAGTTTTTTTCAACAATATTATTTGGTGGAATTAACCGGGGAAATTTAAAAGAAAAATTATTTTTGATGACATATCTTTTGAACCAATTAAGCGGGAAAAGCAATTAACCGAGTCCAATTATCCGAGAAAATTTACGTGTGCTTTCATATGTTATATTTTTTGTCCGATAACACCGTTCAATTATATGGGGAAACCAATTAACCATAAGGTCAATTAAACGAAAAGTACTGTATTATACATTCAATGCCGTTATGCATGGAAGTTGATTTCTTTTACATGACCACCACGGACACGCTTACATAGGACACTGACTTCGAATTTCGGTAGTAAATTTTAATAATTTCGACGTTCGTTTCGTTGTTGGATCGTATAACTTTCCATGATGCAATAGCAGTCCTTACTGAAGAGGAATGTCAAAAGAGTGGAATATATGGCGTCGTTTGCTGTCCCTATCGGTCTGCTTTTATAGCGTCCCTCTTTCGCGTCCGTCTCGGATTTACAAAAGGATTTTATATGGTAAATTTCGTTTCATAATTACTGCTCGTAAATGGAGATAATATGTGTTCAATAATATATAACACGTGTTCATTTTAAAAGCGCATTTGAGCTTTAGTGAAATATTTCGAAGCAAGAGCGCACTTTAAATTGGTCTGGTTATTGTTCAGGTTAACAAGTTAAAATTATTTTGAATGAGTTTTCAAGAAAATTTTATAAAATTAGTTAAAACTCGGGCAAGGGGATCGAATAGCGGCACTCGTTAAGAGCGAAATTCTTGTATTTTTTTTTTGTTTTCGTGTCGCGGTAAGCAAATCTTCGAATCGAATACACACATTCGAAATTTGGAATTTCGTCATTCCATAACGAGTTCTCGTGTGTACGAAGCAACTAAAATGTCACTCGTTAGATGATGCAGTGAAAGGTTGACAAGAGTTCCATATTTTGAAAATGTGGTATCAGATGAAGTGTTAACTGAGTTCGTAGTGGTTTTAACCAGATTTTGCAGACAAAATGCCGGAAACAAAACAAAGTTGGAATATATGTATGTGTTGCTGGCTGCGACGAGGGAGAAATGTTGAGTAATTAAAAAACGTTAAATAGTGCAAAAAGTGTTTTACAGCCGGTTTCACGAAACAAATTTAAGTGCAAAATAATTAATTTCAGTTTCACCATTTAACTTAATTTTTATTTAAATGGCCACGCTTTGTCATTTAAATATTATTTAATCTGATTTCCAATTTATTTCCCATTTTGACAAACAAATACAATTTATTTATTTACACAAATCAGCTGTTATTCTTACAACATCCCTCCCTTTTAATTTTTTGGATGCCAAATGTCAATAATGGTGAAACGCAGGAAACTTAAGTGCAAAGTTAAATAAAAAATATAATTAAAATTAAATGGAACTTAATTTTCAATTAAAAATTTCGTGAAACCGGCTGTTAAACATCTAAATCAGATATAAATCTAAAATGTAATTTTGAGACAAAAAACTGTTAACATTTTTTTCAATAATAGGAAAATGTCTTAGAATACATGTTTCGATTGTTTTCGATATATCGTTATTTTGGTATAACGTTTCCTTTCCATTCGCTTTTAAAATTTTCAAATAAGAAATTTTACTCATATTTATTCAATTAGAAACATATGTATATACATATTTTGATGGTTCACCAGCACATAACGTACCCCATACTATTACCGAACTTTTTATAAATTATTATAAAAATATAAAATTAACTAATGTAAAATTTAGACCATTTTTTATGAATTATTCAAGCACATCATATAAGCATTCCAAAAGAAAATATAAAATATTTGAACTATTTCTATTCAACTAATTATAATGATTAAAACTTTAGTATTTATACTGTATCATTATAACTTTGAGCCACTGTTTGTCAACTAATTGTTTGCAAAATGCAAATATGTACATATGTAGATACAAAAAATTAACTTTGACAAGAAATTTTTATAGCAAAGGTTTAGTTTTTTATGGCACACTGTATTATTATAACATATTAACAGAAAATAACATAGTAATAGAAAATGTGAAAATAGCAACAAAAGTAAAACCGAAAAAAATATAGGCCTCAAATAGGCGAAAACAACGAAAAAACAATTGTCAATGAATTCCTTGCAAAATGGCATTTTCCTGGCTACATGGGACGAGTTCAGGGGAAGATTCAACACTATTCTCACTGCCTAATGGTTACTGTTGTTGTTGTACTATTTTTATACTCTCGCAACAAATGTTGTTAAAGAGAGTATTATAGTTTTGTTCACATAACGGTTGTTTGTAACACCCAAAACTAAACGAGTTAGATATAGGGTTATATATACCAAAGTGATCAGGGTGAAGAGTGGAGTTCAAATCCGAATGTCTGTCTGTCCGTCCGTCCGTCTGTGCAAGCTGTAACTTGAGTAAACATTAAGATATCTTGATGAAACACAATTATTTCTTGGCACCATAGGAAGGTTGCTTTCGAAAATGAGCAAAATCGGACCACTGCCACGCCCACAAAATGGCGAAAACCGAAAACACATAAAGTGCCATAACTAAGCCATAAATAAAGCTATGGAAATAAAATTTGGTATGAATGATCACACTATGAAGGGGCATATTTGGATGTAATTTTTTCGGGGAAGTGGGCGTGGCCCCGCCCCCTACTAAGTTTTTTGTACATATCTCGCAAACCAATAGAGCTATATAAACCATTCTGCAGTCGTTTTTTTAGCCACTTCCTAATACAGTCCAAAAATGAAAGAAATTGGATCAAAACCACGCCCACCTCCCATACAAAAGTTCGGTTGAAAATTACTAAAAGTGGGTTAACTCACTAACGAAAAACGTCAGAAACACTAAATTTCACATAACAAATGGCAGATGGAAGCTGCACTCAGATTTTTTTACAAAATGGAAAATGGGAGTGGCGTCGCCCACTTATGGGTCAAAAACCATATCTCAGGAACTACTCGACCGATTTCAATGAAACTTGGTTTGTAATAGTTTCCTTACATCCCAATGATATGTTGTGAAAATAGGCCAAATCGCTTCACAACCACGCCTAATTCCTATATACCAGAACTTTGAAGACAATCTGAATCGTTTACTTTACAATATATAAAGTAAACGACCGAAGATATCGGTGCAGAACTTTGAACAAATACTATGTTAATAGTGTGGCAGCCCCATTCTAAAAATGGCCGAAATCGAACCATAGGTTTTTAAAGCCCCATATATCGAACACGAGACCTCGGTGCGTCTAACCTAATATGTGGGTCAAATTGTGTATTATATAATATAAATAAAGTTAAATAAATAAATTGCGAGAGTATAAAATGTTCGGTTACACCCGAACTTAGCCCTTCCTTACTTGTTTTTTTATATTTTTCCCCAACCCTTTCAGGTTATTTTTTTGTGTTTTGTTTCTACTTATTTCAATATTTATGAAATTACCCCAAAGTGACGCCCTGATTGTTTGCCTTCAGAGTTCATCAAATACAGTGTATTTTTTTGTATGCAGAACAATATTGTATAAAGTCCTTAGTTAAAATAAAAAGTTTCGGAAAACCACTTTGCATTTTTTCTTTAAATTATTGAAAACTAACAGACCCGAACACACGTTTTTGTGGCTAAAGTACATATACTATGTACATTAATACCCATATTATGTATCTGTAATAGCCTGAGCTCAGTCGCCTTCAGGCTATCGTAGCCCGAAAAATACATTAAGAGAGGATACTGGCGAATATGACAGGCTACTGCTAGCCAGTCGCTATTTTTTTGCATATTATCTATTACTATCAACCCTCATTCGAGTATTCAAATATGTCAAAAGCAGGCTACTGATCAAGACCAGTTTCTTCATTATAGATTGTGGTTTTATACTGCTTTATATAATATATTCAGATGGTGAAGAAATTGTGCAAATAAAAAATGTATTTACATTAATATATGATTGAATGAGTTGCTTTTTAAAAATTATTTAAAAAATGCAAAACTATGGAATGGCTTTGAAGCCGAAATAAACAGATTCTGGTCACCACATATGACTGGAAAAGAATAGCAGAAGCTAATCGCCCCTATCCCCTACATCGAAACAGTCGTTTTTTGTCGTTGCTATAATTGTGAGCGACATAGAAACGACGCGGTTGTTTGAAGGAATATTTAAAGTGAAGATGAAAATTCCAAATCGGAAACAGTTTGAAATTTTAATTTCTGAAACGGAAAAATATCCTGCATATGCCAAGGACTTTAGAAAAGGGATAAATCCTTTAAATTTCGATTTTTGGGAGGGATATTTTTTTCTCAAAAAAAAATTAAATCCATTCCACCCCCATCTCGCGTCGGAAATTGTTGGCATTAATAAAATAGCATTTTTATATCTAAGAATATATTTAAGATATGAAAGATCTTAAAATTCAAAATGAAGAAAAAAAATAGTACTCCAACAAGAGGAGGAGTTAATAAACAGATACCCATGTCTCCTTTGGCTTGACCACTAGGTAGAGTAGTCGGATTAGCCAGAAGCAAGGAGCATGAGACGCTGGAAGTATAACATGTTTTAGAAGAAAGTTTGGAGGACGCAGATGTCACCACTTTTAAAAAATCAAATAAAGATGGAAGACTAATATTGTTGTACGTAAGTACAATAATTACAGTGATAACGTTGTTTAGAGTCATAATAGAATAGCATAAAATCCATTAAGGACTGCTTTAAAAATGTGTCTCGTTGCATAAGAAAGAAATTTTTATATGGGAAAAGAGCTCCTTAAAGTATACTATAAGGGTATTCGTTTAAACGTGTAAAAGCCCCGTAAACCTCTTAAACCGTGTATATTTACGAATGCGTAAAAATCTGGCAGCAACTTATATGGAAATTCATTTAAACACATTACGCACCAATGTCAGTGTGTAAAGAACACTTGTAAATTTACGATATTGCAAAAGCAACCCTACCAAACGACCAGCTGATGAATATTATTGTGAAAATTAAAATGGAAAAGGTAAGAATGAAACTCGGAACATAAATTTTATTTAATTGTTGCAATTGTTTTATATTTCAGGATAAAAAGTTAAAGCAAAAGCGTCTACGGCTGAAACCGTCCCATCGCTGGACAGAGTCGCAGTCCCTGCAGCTGTTGCAAGCAGTATCCGACGCAATTAAAGATAGTCCAGAATCTTTTGAGGTAAGGGTTTTAGAAAAGTGAAAATGTTTAGGTACATATGTTTGTTTTAACACGAATTTACGCATATCTTCCAGAAACCGACCTCCCAAAGGTTTTACGAAAAATTGCAGCAAAATACACCGGCACTTCAATCTGTCGTTTGCGTAGCTATGAAAAGCAAAATGAGGTATCTCAAAGCGTTGTACGTTGCCGCGGCAGCCTGGAAAAACAAAACTGGGTCTGGACTACTCGCTAATGGTGACGAGTCAAGCGTATCAGCGCATGTCAACAAAATTTGTCCCAACTTTGACTTACTGGAAGTTATCTTCGGGCAACGCAAAAATGTAAATCCCGGAGTAATTTTTGAAAGCACTGACAGCATTGAAGTACTGGCTGATTCCCCTTGTGCTGATAGTTCGTTAAACGATACCATCGATTCCTACGACTTGTGTGCGCTCGATTGTGAGGATTTAGTTGACCCAATATTACCTATAAGTATAAGTAGCGATTGCAGTGCCGCCGCCGCGGCAACTTCTACACCACAAAGTTCGTTGGACTTTAGAAGTTCAACAAAAAAACCAAAAAGAAAGAGTGAAGCCCCGTTCAATAAATTGATTTTTATTCAGGAGAAAAGGTTGGAATTAGAAGTTAAGAAAATAGAATTAGAAAAAGAAAAAGAAAAGAATGAGGTCGAGTTGAAAAGAATTGAACTGAATAATCAATTAGAAATGAAAAGAATTGAAACTGAATCAGAAAAAGAAACCAAACTGGAAATTGAAAAACTGAAACTTGCTAGTGAAGAACGCATTAAAATGTTTGAAATAGAGTTAAAGTTAAAATCAAAATAAATGTGAAACTTTAAGAGATTTCACATGGTACTTTTTTCGCAAATTTAAAAGATCTCATAGCAAAATACATGTATATTTGAATGTAACTAAATGTTAATAGGCACAGAAGCACTTTTTATTTTTCTGTAAATAAAAGCATATATTAATGGATTTTAAAGATATGTAAACATGAGTTTCAATACTTTATTTTTAAGTTTCCATTAGTGATAACAATGAAAGGCGCTTAGATGCACCTTCAACTGTTGGTAAGTTTTGATCCCCAGGCTCGTCGACTTCACTGTTTTCACTAATGCTTTCTTCGTCAACATCAAAACCACCGTCGTTTTCTTTTAATATAATATTGTGCAATATCGCACAAACTAATATCCACCGGCATGCAAACTTTACCGAATTATCACTCTTTATTTGAATTTTGAGTTCTTTCAAGCTATTAAAACGTTCTTTCAATAAACCAAAGCAATGCTCAATTCTTATTCGGTACTGGCTGAACGTTCTGTTGAACAGAATTCGTTGATTCAAGGTGCCTTCCGTTGCGTTTATTCTAAAAGGAGTAATAAGGGTCGAAGTTAATTTATATGCACTGTCTGCAGCTAACCACTCTGATCCTGTTAGCATTTCAGTGGCGTTTGTGGATAGCTCGCAATTGTTGTATATCCTAGCGTCGTGAACACTACCGGGATACCCCAATACCATATGACGAATTACTAGTTTGTGGTCACACACACATTGAGCCTTAAGTGAATATATATGCTTGCGAGAAAAATATGCTTCGCAATCTACAGTGGGTTTTTCCGCCAATTTTATCTCCGTTCCATCTACGTAGCCAACACAATGTGGTAGCTCACTGAGTGTTTGAACAACTAAAGCTCTACGCTCTACAGGGTCCGGCCAAAACAGAAACTGAGTTTTCCTTTTAATAATTGCATCAAATACCCTGTTGGTCATGACCTATTGAGAAATTTAAAATACAGCTGAAACACAAATTTTAACCGATACATATGTAAATAGCTCACCTGTATTACTCCACCATCGCTAATACCAAACAAACTAGCAATTTTAGTAATTGTTGCTCCTTCTCCACATGAACCCAGTCGGTACATTACTACAGCCAATTGAATTTGGATAGGAAACTGTTTACATGAACGTGGACCATTGAACACTTCGTCATCCTTTATCAGATCAATGATAAAATCAAATGTGGTTTTGCTGACTCGCACAATTTCTCGAAACCTGTTTTCATCCAAATGCGGTAATACATCTATTAAAAAGTTGGGTGATTTTGGGACAGAATGATGAACAAATGTAGATCCATATCTAAAATATGCAGCAGCTGCCAATGCAAAGCTAAAGTCTTCCATAATTTCATCTTCCTTTTTGCGTTGGATTTCTGAAATCATTTATATATTTATGTATATATGCGCCTTTAAAAAATGTAGCATTGACGCAAAACAATTACCGTCATGTTTTCCAAACAGCTCCAACATTAACAAATCAAATACTAGTGATTTTTCGCAAAGTTGAATAAATTTTGCTTTTTCGCTAACTTTCGGCATTTTAATATTTTGACACCCAAACAGCTGTTTAATACATAAATAAGTGGCATTTACACAAAGAATTTGAAGTGCGTTCATGTAACACACTGCGTATTTGCATAAATTTATGCGATGGGTAACATTACACGTTTAAACGAATACCCTTTATATAAAATATGTAGACAAATTTCAATAACTTTTCTTAGGCGTTACGATATACTTCAAGAATACCAATTTAGGAACGAAACGACGATAAGAACGACGACTATTAAAACGACTTAAGAACGCCTATTTTGGTATTCCTGTTGGCGTTAACGACATTTATCGAAAAAAAAATTGAGATTCCCCAATTTGAAACGACTATAGAAACGACATAGAAACAGTCGTTTTTTGTCGTTGCTTTAATTGTGAGCGACATAGAAACGACGCGGTTGTTTGAGGGAATATTTAAAGTGAAGATGAAAATTCCAAATCGGAAACAGTTTGAAATATTAATTTCTGAAATGGAAAAATATCCTGCATAGGCCAAAGACTTTAGAAAAGGGATAAATCCTTTTAATTTCGATTTTTTCTCAAAAAAAAAACTTAATCCATTCCACCGCCATCTCTCGTCGGAAATTGTTGGCATTAATAAAATTGCGTTTTTATTTCTAAGAGTATATTTAACCCTAGAAGGTCATCGCTATTTTTATAACGTAGAGGTCATCCCTCGTCGATTCGACGACGGCATTACTCAAAGTCCTTAATATATTATCCTACCTATTAAAACCAACTAAAATCAATATATTCACATTACCTGGTTTATATATCTTCTAAATAAAACAATATCAAACAGTTTTTCTTAAATCTTTTATGAAATAAATAAAATTTTCACAGCTCTGATTCATTCGGCTTTTGTACAAAATAAAAACTCGCGTCGTCGAAACGACGAGGCATGACTTTCCAGGGTTAAGACATTAAAATTCAAAACGAAGAAATAAATAGTACTCCAACAAGACAAGAGGAGTTAATAAACAGATACCAATGTCTCCTTTGGCTGGACCACTAGGTAGAGTAGTCGGATTAGCCAGAAGCAAGAAGTATAAAATATTTAAGAAGAAAGTTTGGAGGACGCAGTTTTGAGGAAGAAGTAGTGGTTTCTTTTAAAAAATCAAATAAAGATGGAAGACTAACATTGTTGTAATTACAGTGATAACGTTGTTTAGAGTCAATAGAGAATAGCATAAAATCCATTAAGGACTGCTTTAAAAATGTGTCTCGTTACATAAGAAAGAAATTTTTATATGGGAAAAGAGAGCCGTAAAGTATACTATAGAAAATATGTACACAAATTTCGATAACTTTTCTTAGGCGTTACGATATACTTCAAGAATACCAATTTAGGAACGAAACGACGATAAGAACGACAACGACTTAGAAACGACTATTAAAACGACAACGACAACGGGGATAGGGCCGAATGAGTAGTTATGTCGAATGAGTAGTTATTCGGCCCTATTCCCGTTGTCGTTGTCGTTGTCGTTTTAATAGTCGTCGTCGTTCTTATTTTTAAAGCAGTCCTTAATGGATTTTATGCTATTCTATATTGACTCTAAACAACGTTATCACTTTAATTGTTTTACTTAAGTACAACAATGTTAGTCTTCCATCTTTATTTGATTTTTTAAAAGAAGTAGTGGTGACATCTGCGTCCTCCAAACTTTTTTCTAAAATATGTTATACTTCCAGCGTCTCATGCTCCTTGCTCCTTGCAAAGGAGACATGGGTATCTGTTTATTAACTCCTCCTCTTGTTGGAGTAATATTTTTTTCTTCGTTTTGAATTTTAAGAGCTTTCATATCTTAGATATATTCTTAAATATTAAAAATGCAGTTTTATTAATGCCAACAATTTCCGACGAGAGATGGCGGTGGAATGGATTTATTTTTTTTTAAAAAAAAAAAATATCCCTCCCAAAAAATCGAAATTTAAAGTATTTATCCCTTTTCTAAAGTCTTTGGCATATGCAGGATATTTTTCCATTTCAGAAATTAAAATTTCAAACTATTTCCGATTTGGAATTTTCATCTTCACTTCAAATATTCCTTCAAACAACCGCGTCGTTTCTATGTCGCTCACAATTATAGCAACGACAAAAAACGTCTGTTTCTATGTCGTTTCTATAGTCGTTTCAAATTGGGGAATCTCAATTTATTTTCGATAAATGTCGTTAACGCCAACAGGAATGCCAAATAGGCGTTTTTAAGTCGTTTTAAAACGATAACGACAACGGGAATAGGGGCGAATATTCTTGTCTACGTTAAACACAACAGAGTTATCACCGTCATTACCATATTGGCTAAAAGACGTCCACTACTCTACAAAGTAGTTATCAAGTGAACAGCCCATTCAGCTCTAAAATTGCCATTGAATATGCAGCGCATGAAACTCGTTTGCTTAAACAATTTTTAGAGGCTTTAGATAAAACCATAAAAGATCTACGGAACAACCAAAACCAATTTGTTGGTGCATTGATTTTATTATCAGTAGATTTTCGGAAAATATTGCAAGTGGTTCCACGTTCTACGCCAGCTGTCATCCAGTTGTGGAAACCATGGATAATATGATACGAAACTCTTCTCTTATGCTTGTTGAGAGAGCCCATGAACTCATTTTTTATGTTGGCAACAAAGCCAGA